>NC_134138.1:153787797-154494297 GCF_033958435.1 Carettochelys insculpta | reverse complement strand
TTCCCACTAGCATTCACTGTGTTGGGCATTCCTTCTTCAGACTTCTCAGTGAAGACCGAAACAAAGATGTCATTAAGCACCTCTGCCATTTCCAAGTTCCCTGTTACTGTTTCTCCCTCCTCACTGAGCAATGGCCCTACCCTGTCCCTGGTCTTCCTCTTGTTTCTAACATAGTTATAAAAAGCCTTCTTGTTTCCTGTTATGTCTGTCGCTAGTTTGAGCTCATTTTGTGCCTTAGCCCTTCTAATCTTACTCCTGCATTCTTGTGTTGTTTGTCTATATTCATCCTTTGTAATTTGTCCTTGTTTCCATTTTGTATACAATTCCTTTTTTATTTTGAGATCATGCAAGATCATCAGTGCTAACAGCTGGAAGGACATAATGCATGGCATGTGCAAGCAATACCACATGACAGGGCGAACATTTGTCAAGCCATCAGGTACCTGTCAGGATCAGTCCCAAGGGACTGGGTGGTAGAACAGGCGGGGCTGTAACACCACAGGATTCTCTCTCTCTCTCTCTCTTTCCCTCTCTCTCTCTTCTGCTAAGATGGCAACACAACCAGCCTGACCTAGTTGTAGGGATGGAAGTCCTGTCCAGAGAATTGGTCATCTCTGTTGCAGGGGATGTGGTGGTAAGGTAAATCCAGTTTAAGTTTTAGCTATTAGAAAGCATTTTATCTATATTTCTCATGTAGCCATTTCTGACTTTAATAGCTTGCACTTCTACTCACTTAAAATCTCTCACTTTACTTAGTTAAAATAATTACTTTTATGCTTTAATCATAACTAATCCAGACTTGTGTTTAAACTGAGCTATTCAGGTAATTCCAGTTTAAAATCAAACAGTTAAACACTGATTTTTTACAAGACCAAAGAACTTATAATATCTGAAGTGACCAGCAGAGGGCTGGACAGCACAGAACTCTTGTTTTTAGGCCAATACAGGATTGGGAGTATGTTGGAGTCACCCTGCAAGTAGTAACCAAGGTTGATGGAAACTAGATTGTAAATGACACATGGTTGGCAGGCTCCAGCTATACACAGACACTCAGGGCGTGACCTGCATGCTGTTTGGCTGTTTGTGGGGTCCCAGATTGGGAGCTTCAGCAGGAAAGCACTGGGAGGCATCACAGGCAAGAGGACAGATAGTGACATCCCCTCACTGGCCAGGAATAGGACAATGAGAACTCACCCTTCAGTTAATATACCTGTCAGCATAAGCTCCCAACTGAAACAAAAAGAGTGTATGAAATTGCCCAGGAGTTTTTGCTGAGTATTGTTGTAGGTGTCTGTGGCAGGAGGAGGAGGAGTAAAATAGAACAAACAGACATAAAAAATAGAAAAGCCTGAGAGTGAGTGGGAGAGAGTGAGCTTGAGCAAACCACTGAAGGAGAAGTCTGATTTTGTGAAAAACCCGGGAAGTGGATTTTGGATCTGAGGGTAGGCTCAAGAGAGTTGCTGCTCTAGCTGTGAAGAGAGGAAGCTGTTTTTCCTCCTATTTCATCCTTATACATTAAGAGACAAAGGACTTTGTACATTTTTTGTAAATCAGCAAAACTATCCCCAGTTTGTTCTCCTGACTGGAAAACTTACAGGTTCCAGTCTTTGACTAGCTCTCAAGTGTACTAGGGCAACAGCATGTTTGTGAAGTGGTCTAGGACCCTTGGAGGAAAGGTGCTAATGTTGTTGTTGTTATGATTTCATTAATGTATAGAATACCTTTCCCTATGTTACCTCAATCTTTATTACTAAACTAAGGAAACAGTAACATATTATGAGTGACATTGAAGAACCACTGCTGTTGCCACCAAAGATTGTATCAACTAAGGTGGACTTTTCCAGGCAAAAAACCCAACAACAAACAAACAAAAGCTAAACCAAACAAATGCTATCCATCGTGCTGTGAAGTAATCTTATGTGAACAGCTAGTCTTATGTCTGCCACAAAGAAAGAATTGAGGCTCCCCCAAAAGCCCAAATAATTACTAATTCATTATTTTTATTAAATGTTCATTATTGTTTTTGGAAGGATGGCTATGTCCTTCACAGTACAGTGTTTAGATATTTCATTTCACTCAAGCCTCTGGTAGCATTTATATAATACACCCTTCTAATAAAGTATGGCTGTCACAAAACCTTGCTATGGTTCCCACAAGTAAAGCTTTAAATGAGCTAGTTATTAAATGAGGGACTTGAATGAGCTCTTAGGTGAATTTTCTTATACATTCAAATGGCATTTCAGATATAGGGAGAAGCATGACTTCATCCTCAGCATGAAGTAGAGAAATAGTTATTCCTCCTTTGACAGCACTGGTGTTATTATTGCATACACATCTCTATGCTTTGTTTTCATCTTCCTCTTCCGCAATCCAGAGAGCATCAACGTCACCGGAAAAGACCCTCTTTGGTCCACAGCACACTTATCATTCTGTAAAGAAAAGTGAAGCTGAATTGAAAAGCTTTATTTTATTTTTAATTAGCCAAATATCAAAGGAGCAGCAGTCAGGTCTGCAGTCTATGTGCACGTGTGTATTATTTTATTTCATGGATGCCAGCCACACATGGGATGCTCTCATGGGACATCCAGAACAAGCCGAACACTTCAGCAGAATCACTGCCCACTCAGTCTTAGGTTCATTCACTCATCAGCTGTGTCAACGTTACCTCTCCCTTTTGGAAAGTGCATGTAAATGCAGAGAATCAAAAAAAGCTAATGAGGAGCTGGTATGAATATTTAGTGCCTCATTTGCATCACGGCAGCCACTCGCTGCATCACAAGTGCTTTCAAAATGCGAAACAGCCAGGTAGATGGGGTTCCTTCAAAAGAGAGCCCCGCTTTTGAAAGCACCCTTCTGCTTAATTTTTTCAGGAAGAAGGGTGCTTTAGAAAGCAGGACTTCCTTTTGAAGGAACCCCTCTACATGGCTAGTTTGCATTTCGAAAGCAGCACTTTTGACACGGCGAGTGGCCATCATCATGCAAATGAGGTGCTGAATATTCATACCAGCTCTTCATCAGCAGTTTTGATCTGCTGTATTTACATGCCCCCTCCGAAAGGAAGGGACAGTGTAGACACAGCCAAGATGAGGTCATGGAAGTTTTGACAGTAGTAAGGGCCTGTGACTGACAGAACTGCTTCGGAATAAAAGAGAGTAGATACCACTTGGGACACCTACTAAAAGATGCTGTGGACATTCATTTGAATAAGGGTTTTACCGCCCTCTAAAACACAATCGATTGGCCGGAATCAAGAAACCGTCACTCAGGACTCACACAAACTTAAACCCCCAGGGTCTAATCTGCCTGTCAGAAGCAAGCAGACAGAGAAGCCAGCAAAAATTTGTCGCCTGTACCATGTGTCAACTACCACATTTGTAGAGCCCTGTCAGTTAGGGCTGGGGTAAATAAAGTGGGGCGTGGGGTCCCTCGGGAAAGAGGAGTTTTATGAGTTTTTTTGCTGGTCCTTGCATGAACTCACGCTAAAAGCCGAGCTTTTCAAAAGAAAAACTGACATTCAGAAAGCTGATTTATCTGCTGCCTCCCTGCTTGCCCCCAGGGCCTTCACCGCCACTGTTGCTGAGGGAGTACTGCATGTCACTTCCGGGAGACCACTGCTTGCTTCCAGGACTGTCTGGAGCTGGGGGGGTTGCTAATTGCTGGGACAAAAAGTGGCGCCCAATATAAAAAGTTTGTTCACCCCGATCTAGTTGGTGCTTGGTCCGGTTGTGAGGGCAGGGAACTGGACTCGATGGCCTCTCGAGGTCCCTTCCAGTTCTAGTGTTCTATGATTCTATGATGCTAATGTAGTTCCTCCATTATCAGCCCTTTGAACCCACCCTGTCACAGATAGATGGCTTATATTAGTTCAGAGGAGATTCCCCAGGGACCGCTATCAAAAGGAAGGGATTTTGGGTAGCTAGCCTGATTTTGAGCTGATTCAGGGCCTTCTTCCTGATCCATCAAACAGGACCTCTGATCCACAGAGGGCACCAATCCTTAGGGGAAGATTGGAAAGACTCGTCTTACTGAAGCTTCATAAGACTGAGGTCTTGTTCTGAGCTGAAGTGGTGATGAACTTGTTGTCAATGGACTCCCCTAGGGTGGAGGGTTCAAAAGACTGCACCTTCTAGAATCCATGTTAGGGTTGGGGCTAACTCAGTTAGGCTTCCTGGCACACATGTAGGTTTTGCTGGTGTTTCAATATGCTGTTCTACAATGTTATTTACTTTCAGGCTAAACATACACTTGTTTAGAAAGAGCCATGTGGCGCCTTGTATCAGCTGAAATACCCATCAGAGAGGACAGGGTTGCACATCCCCACCCAGGAGAGACAACAGCTGTGGAACTGAAACCCTGAGAACGTATGTCCTTGCTGGGGCATTTAGGGGGAATATGGTTGCACTTGGAGTGAATTGTGACGAGCACCATTTCCGAGCTGTCTCAGGGCCTACCATCCTGAATGCAAGGGTTGGAAACATCTAGTGCCAGCGGTGTTTTTAGAAACCCTAACTTGACTGAGCCCCCCTTTCTTTTTGCACTGTCTCACAGAGCTAAGCCAGAGGAGGGGTAGTAGGTATATGCAGTGCACTGTTCAGGGGTATATTGTGCTGCTTTCAAGCAGAGCTGGTTGAAATTGTTTAAGCGAACTTGTTACCACAAGCACCGTGCATCCAAAGAAACCCCAATTGTCTCATCTACCAGAGGTGCCCTGGGACGGTCCAGAATCTCACCCACTTGCTCGGAGGGTCCTCATGGCAGCTACACCTTGCCTCCCCTCCCATCCAGAAAATGAAGCTTTTTCATATAAACTAAACTGATTAACGAATGCGTTGTTAATTTTGAGCAGGTTTCACCAGGAAGACTTCTCAGGATAGGAAATCCAAAATAGCTCAGGATGTGGAAGCTATGCTTGTTCTGCACAAGGAACTTGAACCTGGGTCCCCCATGTCTGGGGTGCTATTAGCTTTCTCTAGTGATTAATGATAGAGGATCTTATGGCAGGGCTACCCTACCCTGCAAGGCTGACCCACTCAGGGTCAATCTTCTAAGGTTCAATTCTGTGTCTAGCGTGGACACATGAAATTGACCTGTCAGGGTTGCAATCAAAACTCTCCTGTTGATCTTCCCTAGTACAGACAGCCAAGTTAACTGAGTTCAGATATGTCAATTTTAGCGATGCATTTGCCATAGCTAGAATTGCATATCTGTGGTTGATTTACTTTGCCTAGTGTAGGCGTAGCCTCAGTACGTCTACACTACACAGGTTTTAGCAACATGGCTGTAAAAACTGTTGTCACTTTTGTGGACAAAAACTTTCGTTCCCTAGAAGTGGTGTTTGCTGCTTTACATGAACACTTGCCACAGCAAAACTTTTATCATTTGGCAAGGAGTAGTTAAGCATCTGTGAGTAACAAAAGCTTTGTCACTCAATTGCCAGTGTAGACAAAGCCTTAGTCTCTCTGAGCAGAGAGCAAAGGACAGGCAAATATCAAATTTCCTTAGCTCTTCGACCACAGGGACCAAACATTCAGACTTTCAGTCACTGTAGTAGGCTACTCCTACCCCTGTGACTAAGATGACTTTGATTCCACAATATCATTAACTTGTCAGAGAACTGCTGTCATCCTTTCTACAAGTTTGGGTTTTCTAAGTCAGAAGTCTGTTCAGCATTGCTGCTCCTTCTAGACAAGGTCTGCTGCTTAGCTTTATGAGCAAGAAAGCTAATAAAGCATGGTTTATTCTTAGCAGGCTATTCAGTTTCTCCTAAGGTCAAATAGACTGCTATCTACTGGCTCAATTTCTTACAGATTTTAAATAATAAAGACGGAGTGGATGTATAATTTTCCTTGGCAGGAGCCAAAAGTTTATTCAAGTTTGCCAGTGGGCTCCACTGCCTTTGGAGTTTAAATCACAACAACCTTTATATAGTATTTTTAGAAGTAAAAGAGAATTTCTGGAAATGCTGTATTTTTTTAGCAGAAGATTTTTCCCCAGTGTGTTGGAATTTACTTCAAACTATCGTAAGTAGAAATATCCCTTCCAGTAAAAAGATCCTTAAATAGAAATTATTTCAATCACATAACACTCTCCAGGGAATCTGATTTTGAAATAGGAATAAAGTGCATGGCTTTCATTGCACTAGAGATCATTTTTCTATTTCCACCCATCTGTCTTCAGAGATGCCCCAACTAAATATTATGTTTACTAGAAGCCAGACCACCAACAGTAATCTGGGCCCCAGGACAGAAATCAATGGGCCCCCTTCCCACCTTCCTTGGCTGGAGCCACAGGCACCCATCACTCAGACAAGTTGCACCTCCCCACCACCACCAGAGGCAACTTGAGCCAGTCCCGCCTCTCACCCACTTGCTTGGAGGCACCTCAGGGCAGCCACACTGTGCCTTCTCGCCCTTCCCTGAACCCAACCTGCTTGCTCTGGGGAAAGCAACAGGAGCATCTCTTGCTTCAAAGACACTTTTGATATGCTCCATGCAGGTTCTGGGGCCCAGTAACCCAGCTCCAGAACCTGCATGGGGCATATCAAAGGCATCTTTCAATCGAGTGATGCTATTTTGCAGAGCTACTGTGGCAGCAGCTGGGGCTCCGAAACCCTTTTAAATTGTCGGGCCCGTGGGTAATTGTTTTCTTCCCCACACACATTGGCAGGCCAGAGTAGAAGCCACCTATACTAGGAGCTACCCTGCATTAAGCAACAACTTTTTGATAAAGTCTTGGTGAAAACACATTTCAAGGTAATTCTTAACACTTATTTAGTTCTCTTCATTTTTCACATATTATAACAGCAGCTCCTGAATTGTGCTTTCTGGTTGCGGGACCCCATAAGTTGGTTGGCCACAGAGTGCTGACTTATTTCCAGTAGCTTTCTAAGACTGAGCATGTAAGTCAGTGAAAGCACCAGGAAACAAGGAAGTAGCTCTTCTTGCAATTAAGGAGGGATGCTGCAACATAAGAGGTAGGAGAGAGGGAGTGTGAGCACAGCTTAAAGAGTTCCTGTCTTTCATGCCAGGTGCTCTAATCACTAGACCAACTTCTCTCACTACTTTGACGTTACTTCCCAGGAAAAAAAATCCCCAAAAGTAAAATATAGGCAGTTTGAACCATTGATGAAGGGGGATGACTAATTTTCAACAAAATTACTTTTCCAGATCTAACTTATCTGCCTCCTACAACTGAGGGGTCAGTTACGTACTTGTTTGGGGAAACACACACACACACACACAATCCAAACAAAAAATTTCACAGTAGAAAAATTGTATCTTTTTCATGTACTATAATAGAAGCAAAACATTCACAGTATATTGGGTGCTGTGCTGTTGGTACTGATGGAACTTTGAGAGTAGATCTTACAGTGGGCAGAGTTTCTATTTCTATGTTTCTGCTCAATATCCAACTTGCAAAACAAGCTCTTTCTCCTCCCCAAAATTTGCTTTGGTATGAAATGGGGGTTCCAAAGAAGATGAAGCTAGTTCTCAGTGGTGGCAGATGACAGAAAAAGGAGCAATGGTCTCAAGTGTGGAAAGTTTAGGTTGGGTATTAAGAAAATCTCTTTCACTAGTAGGATTGTGATGCAGTTGATTGATTTGCCCAGGGAGATTGTGGAATCTCCATCCTTATAGGTTTTAAGGTAAGGTATGCCAGCACCCCGACTGGAATGCTTTAGCTGGGATTGGTCCTGCTTTGAGAAGGGGGTTGGACTAGATGACCTCCTGAGGTGTCTTTCAACCCTAAAATTCTAAGAGTCTGTCATATTTCATAGGAGATATTAAACAGCAGCTACTAATATTAGATATTTTAAAATCAACAGGTCTGGATAACTTTTAGGAAAAAAAAAAAAGCTTATTTGCCCCAGATCCCTGAACAGTTAAACTCACAACCCTGGGTTTAACAGGCCAATGCTCAAATCACTGAGCTGTAGTGGATTCACCTTTGTAGAGGTGTTTTAAATCACAATTCAATGATTTTCTAAAAGCCATGCTCTGGGAATTATTGTGGGGGAGTTCTGTAGCCTGTGTTATACAGGAGGTCAGGATAAATGATCTTGTTGTTCCTTCTAGCTTTTTAATCCATAAATCTGTAAATCTATTCTCTGAGGCAGCACATGTGAAAATATACTGACCAGTAGACTGACTGATGATGGTCTTATGGAAGCAATACAACAAAAACAGCTGAAACTGTCGGCGCCAAACCACTTACCCTACACAGAGGAATGCTATATGTGTTACGTATACTATCATTTCTCATATCGTATATGTAACAGGTGCAATCACAAATTTTATATGTCTCAGCAACATTGTCTACTTAATTCACATTTACAGCACCACTGTGCAGTTTGTAATGCAGGATTTCATGCTGCACAGCACACATCTCAGTGAAATGAAAGGTACGTCACTTATGGATTTTTGACTGGTATGATCTCTGACATTTTTAGTGATAACTCCAACACATTAGGCTCTGCACATACATGATATTACACAGCCAAATTACTATGAAAATTGTTTCTAATTTAGTTTAGTGAATTGCATTTAATTTTGTTTGGATGATATTAATTGCAAATTACTAGCAGCATTAAATCATATTCAAAATATCTATATGTAGACAATCCAGTCATTCAGAGTCCTCCAGAGCGTGTCACAAACCCACCTGCTGTCCCCATATTGCTAAGTGCAACATTTACATGTCTGAGTTAGCAAGAGAATGAGTAAAGGCACAAGTAGGCAGAAAACTCCCAGCTGATTGTGTCTCAGAGGAGATCCCAGTGAATTGTTCCCACACACCAAAAACATCTTCGGCTTATGATGTTTGAAATAGTTGCACTTGTTTTCAGTGGGAATATGAAAATGACAGATGCATCTGACGCTTTCTGCTTATGCCAGCTTTTAGGAACTATTTGAGCACAAGCTCATTTTACACACACACACACACACACACACACACACACACATATTCATCCTCATGCTTATGGGCGAGTATGAGGACCCCAGTGCAAACTTTTACTAGCCAAAACTAGAAGAAGGGTCTTTTTCAGGGAGGAATAACTCAGTGGTTTGACCATTAGTATTCAAACACTGGCTTGTTAGTTCAATACTTGAGAGGGTCATTTAAGGATCTGGAACAAATACATTTAAAAAAAGATCTGTCAGGGATGGTGATAGGTCCTGCTGTGAGTGCAGGGGACTGGACTCGATGACCTCTCAAGGTCTCTTCCAGTTCTGTGAGATAGGTATATGTCTCCATATAAGGATTGTCTGCTTTATCTACCCTGTTACACACATATAGGGGCCTTAGCTTTGAATCAAGCCCTTCACGCTCAGCTCAGTTCACAGCCATTTCCTTGCTCTGAAATCATGGCATGTATTTATAGAGAAAAGGACAAATGTGGTAAGACTGCTGTATGGCTGTTTTAAATCACAGATGTATGAATTCTAACGGTAGGACAACCATATCTCTCTGTCCCAAACATGGGACAGGGAGATATGAGGGGGAGGGGTGGCTCCTCCTGGCTGCACCAAGCCCCGGGGAGCTGGCACACTGCCCCCCAGCCCCAGCAAAGTGGCAGCCACAGGCAGTCCCAGCCCCCAGCCCCAGCCCCCAAGGACCTAAATAGGGGACAATTCGTTCCTTTAAAAAATAAGTAGGGACGCCTTTTTGGCATCCCAAATATGGGACCGTCCCAGCCAATAGGGGATGATTGGTCACCCTCTCTAACCCGAATGTCTAAACCATTTCCCTTTTTAGGAGGAGGAAGCAACAGCAGGTCTGCCTCTGGGGCCCCCATTGGCCATTCTCCCATGTCTTCACAAACCACCCCTGGGTGGATGTGCTCTGCTCTCACATTTGGATGGTGCTGCACCTGTGCAGGCTGGTGCCCAGGGAGCCGCTAGCTGTGCTGCTGGCTGCATTCTTCGCACATGCCCAGGGCTTCCATATCCCTTTGTCGCTGCTGGCACCACCCCACCCACGCAGAGCCATCCCTTGGGTTAAGTAAATTGGGACAACTGCCCTGGGCCCTAGGTGCATCTATAAAATGACGAGGCAGTGAAGCCAGAAGCAGGTGGGTGAGAGGGGTGAGGCAGCAAACAGGGAGACAGGCGGCAGGCAGGCAGGGGATGAGGAGGCCTGGGAACAAAGCGTAGATACCAAGTACCCACTGCAGCCCCCCTACCAGAACCTACCACCAGCACCTCCTGCAGACTGGCAGACCCCACCCACCAGCATGTCCCCCGCCCTCCAGCACTTGCCACCTGTTGTGCATGTGACGTTTGGCTGCATCAGGAGGTGTTTGCAGGGAGGGTAGAGGAGCATGGGGGCAGCATGCTCAGGGCAGGGGGCAGAACTGGGGCAGGAAAAGGCAAGCTGGGGGTGGGAAGAGGTGGGCTGGAGAAGGGACGGGAAGAGCAGGGCAGGGTGGAGCACTGGGTGGAGTGGGGTTAGGCCTAGATGGAGCACCACCCAGCAGATTAGAATGTGTCCCAAGGAGCACGAGCTTTGATTTAATAGGGCCTGGGCCTCCTAGCCATTGCTGGTGCTGGGATCCCCGGCCCTTTTAAGTCACCTCAGCAATTTCTCCTTGGCCCCACTTCTCTCACCGGCAGCAGCAGCATAGACTCCCAGCAATTGAAGAAGAGTTGGTTTGCTTTTATATGCATGACTCTGAAAAGATGTGAGTTAGAGGTTCGTTGGGAAAGCCAGTCAGAAGGGAGTTGTGGAGAGAATTCATGTGATTAGCATGAGGAGGAAAGAAGAAAGAAGTTATTGGGAATGGGGAGGGAGGCAAAAAACCAAAAGAAGAACCACAAAAAGCAGGAAGGCAGGGGCCGGGGGGCAGAAAAAGACAGAGAGAGAGAGAGAAAGAGAGAGCCCAATGAAATGAAAAGAGGAAATTAGGGTGAGAGAAAGGAGGTTAGGCAGTACAAAGAGAAGAGAGGGAAAAAGTGACAGGGGAATAACAGAGGCTGGGAGGTTAAAAAAAGCCAATTCAAACGCATATTTTAGGGAACGTGTGAGAGGAGGATAGAGAGTGGGAAGGAGAGCATCTGGGAGAGGGCTTTAGGAGGAAGACAAATGGAAAACAGACATTGAAATGGACTGAGGAAAAGAAGTGAGTGAAGGACAGAGAATGGACCCCAAAAAAAGTGGGAGCAATTTTAAAATTTTGACTAGAAAGTTTGCTGGTTAAGTTATGATCAAACCTCTACTTTACTAAGGATCTGTAATGTACACAGGCAGCTGCACATACTATATGTGCTCAGTGTGGAAAATGTATTTTATTTAATTTTATCTATGGAAGATAATACCAGGGACAGACAAATCTGTAATGTTGCCTTGAATAGCAGAAGTAAAGGACTTTTTTCTGTTTGTTACAGCAAACTATGTCAATGCAGGTGTATAGTATGTAAAGCATTGAGTAGTATAATGAACAAAGTACCACAGCTGTTCTATGTTTAATAGATGATTTTGTTATTTTGCTGAGAGTTATAAGATATGATCTTTGTGTATTTAACTTCCAATACTGAATGTGTTTAGTGTTTCTGGATGTTTTTCTACCAGGTGTCAAGTATCGGAGGGGTAGCCGTGTTAGTCTGGATCTGTAACAGCAATGAAGGGTCCTGTGGCACCTTATAGACTAACAGAAAAGTTTTGAGCATGAGCTTTCGTGAGCACAGACTCACTTCTTCAGCATCTGAAGAAGTGAGCCTGTGCTCACGAAAGCTCATGCTCAAAACTTTTCTGTTAGTCTATAAGGTTCCACAGGTCTTCTCCAGACACACTTTAATCCCTGGAACTAGACGCTGAGACCAATGAGCCAGTTTTGTGTTCCAACTTTCAGACATCAAGCAGCCTCCTCTCTCTTTCCAGACTCCCGTTAGGCCTGCGGTAAGGGCTTCCTGTGGGTCTTATTCAGGTTCTGCTAATAGTGGCTGCTGCCATGTTAATTAAATGATATCAGCACATAATTATTAGACAAGTAGGTTTGTGCAAAAACACCGAGAAGAATGAGTCCCCGTGTCAGCACAGCATCTGCCTTCCCTGTCAGTCTCCTTCTGCGCACAGATGAATGGGGATGTTCTTTTCTAACTCAGTTTTGAGTCCCCTTCATAAATCTCACCTTCTGCATCTGGCTCGTTATATAGGACTCCTTCTCCCCACATTGTCGCCCCAAGAGACGGTGGGGAAGGATTCAGGGTTTGCAAAGACGAAAGGCTGCGGTATGAACACTGCTTTGCGGGGGCTCTCTGTACATCAGTGTTCTGGAGCTGGGCTCCTAGGAACGGCTGGGGAGGTTGCCATGATGTGGAGCCTTTTGTGCTAGCTCCTGCAGCGTGAAGAACATTTGGCTGTAAAGTGCTGCTACACTCTTGGGATGAGTTATCTCCCAGGGAACAGCTAGGCCCCGGCCTGGGGCTTGAGCAAAGGTTTCCTTCTACCCTCCCATGTCTCCCACCCTGTCCAGCTTCTTGTGAAGGATGGAGAGCTGATGATTTGGTCCCTGATGACCCAGAGGCAGTGAGGGTAATAATCATAAATATGTGACATCCCTTCTGGAGCCACTTATTTTAGTTTCTTGTATGTGGTAAGGCTCTTATGCAAAATTAAATGCTAGACACACCCTGCGATTATAAGGAGATAACGCTAAATTATAAACCTCATTACATCACTATCTGGCTGTCTGGCCTGTCAGAGAGCAAGTGCCTCTTTTCTTTGTTACTAGGGAACATTGGAGGTTGAAATACCAAGGCTGTGCACAGGGATTAAACGCTGCAGGCTAGTTAGCTCATATGCAGCACTTTTCATCCATCAGCCTCAAGGGCTTTGTAAAGAAGGACATTGTTAGCCCCATTTTAGAGAGAGGAAGTGATGTTCAGAGAGGTGAAGTGACTTGCTCACAGACACTCTGCAGGTCAGTGGGGCTCTGTCTACATTACACAGTTATTTTGAAATAACTACTGTTAGTTAACATGTTGTCTACACTGAAGCACATGACATCTACAGTACCCACACACTATTTGGAAATTATTCCATGTCATCCACACTACGCAACTGCTATTTCAAAATAGCGGGTGTGTTTCTTCAAAATTGGTAACCTTCAAAGAGAGAGTAGCAGTATTTATTTCAAAATCAGTGTGGTTGAGATGGGGAATCAGGGCTATTTCAAAATAAGGGGCCTCCAGCCCTCCCCAGGGTGCCCTGCCCTGCTTTGCTCTGCTGGTCGCTCTGGCCACAAACAGGAAACCTCAATGGTCTCCCCCTTGGAGCTCTTAAAGGCGTAACAGAGTGCACAAGGCTAGGTGCAGCAACAGGCCCACAGCCACCACACAGTCCACTCACTTGGGGCCTAAAATGAGCCAGCAAGAGGGATCTGAGCTGCAGAATAAAGCTGTAGTGTAGATATAGCCTGGCAGAGCCAGGTACAGAAAATATTTCTTTTCTCCCAAGCTGAGTCTTGATCTATTGACCTACAATGAAGTAAACAATGTGAATTAACAACTGAAGATGAGTACTGAACTAGTTTCTTAGCCCTTGAGTTCCTTGTAGGTCAGGATTCAGGCCTATTGCTGCATAAGGAAGCTTCCCTTGCTACTACCTGGAGACAGCCTCTTGCATTGGTTTGAACCACAAATGTTAAGCAACTGAATCAACTGAGACTGCTTCTACACATGCCACTTTTGGAAAAAGTGGCATGCTAATAAACTGCCTGAAAAATGCTAATGAGGCACAGATGTAAATTTCCAGTGCCTCATGAGCATACGGTCACATGACTCGGCGTCTGGAAGAAGCTCTTCTGGATTCCAAAACAGCGTGTAGAGGCATGGCCCCCGGGGATCTCCTGGAAGGGAATCCTTCCGGAAGCCCCTTCTTTTCAGGAGAAAGGGGCTTCTGGAAGGAGGATTTCCTTGCAGGAGATGTCCCAGGGGCTGCGCCTCTACATGCTGTTTTGGAATCCAGAAGAGCTTCTTCTGGACTCTGAATCATGTGACTGTATGCTAATGAGGTGCTGCAAATTTACATCCATGCCTCATTAGCATTTTTGGGCTGTTTATTAGCATGCCAATTTCAGAAAAAGTGGCATGTGTAGAAACAGCCTGAATGTATATGTGGTACCCAGAGATACTGAGACCTCATCTGGGGTGAGTGAAGTCTCTACTCTACAGCCTCAGCTGGCAGCCAGCTGGCCTTTCACTCATGTGGTAGAGTGCAGGGCTTTAGACCCTCTGCTCACAGGTTCTAGCTCTGTTGTGGTAACCCAGGTCTGTCAGTGTTACATACACAATGTTGCTGTGTTACAAAAAGAAACAGAGTGATGTCTTTTGTAAAAGCTAATAGCATATGGATTAACATCACTGTAAATGTATGCATTCATGCAATATGAGGAATTACACATAATCACTGATATTATGCTTTCAAGTCCATGGTCAAACACAGGCAGAAACAGTTTTTTGACCCAGACAGGAGCAGTTGAGTAGCCAGGAGTAGAAATTGGGATGGACCTGAATTTTAGGTGGATGGGCAATGAAAGACTGCACTAGCTCAGCATTTCCCCCAATTTCTTGTCTTCTTCCCAGCTGTTGTGCCTCAGATACAGGGCTTCACCTGCTGAGCTGGGCACACACATGCTGTGGGCAATCACGTCCAGCAGCTCCTTCACTACCTGGATCAGCTCACCTCTCCTTGGGGATGTCCTGGGGCCTTCTTCTTGCCCATGCTCACAGGGTCCAGGCATGGTGCTATACATTTTTGAACACTACAGGGACCCAGGGAAGCATCCCTGTGTACCTGCTACCCATTTCACTTCAAAGCAGCTGCTGGGGAAAGCTCAACCACTTCTCCTCTAGCAACAGTGGGAGACAGAGTGGGGATCCCTCACTTTGCCTGGGGTTGATTTTCCTGCAAACAGCCCATGCAGTATTCTGCATGGGGGAAGGCCTGTGCATGGGGCTGGTGGCAGGGAGGGGGCTGATTCCCATCACATTCTTCCAATTCTAGTTTTTCCCCAGCCCTCATTTTGGCAGTCCAGTGTTATAGCTCATGGGAGGAGGAAGGACAGCAGAAGAGCTGGGGCACTAACGAGTCTCTGCAGTGCTGTCCTTTGCTCCTTCAGTGTGTGTGGCTGTTTCATGTGCTCCTGCAGCCAAGCAGCTGTGAGAAGTAAGGGTGGTAGGGACCTCTTGCCTGTGGTTCAGAAAATGGCAAGACGGAGCTTTCTGAAGGGAAAAAATAGGAAGAAGAGTTCTTTCAAAAATAGGGGCTTACTTTCGAAAGAGCCGCATCTACACTGCTCTTCTTCTTTTGAAAGAAGCTCCTGTGAAAGAAGAATATGCAAATGAGGTGCCTCATTTTGCATTTCTGATTC
This sequence comes from Carettochelys insculpta, assembly GCF_033958435.1. NCBI lineage: Eukaryota > Metazoa > Chordata > Testudines > Carettochelyidae > Carettochelys > Carettochelys insculpta. The sequence goes on along the minus strand of NC_134138.1, from coordinate 154,478,927 downwards.
CCCTCATTTTCATGCTTCTTTCAAAAGAGGAATGCTAGTGTAGTCGTAGCCTTTGTCTTTAGCTTTTGTATTTGAAGGTGAAGGCTACAGTATGGAATAAAGCTGGGAAAAGATATGCAAATTGTGCACCGAATTGCCAACAGTTCTGTCAGGACAGACTTTCCCAGCATTTGTCCCATCTGCATGGGATCAAATATCAGGAAAAGCCCCTCTGCCATGACATCCATTCTGCCTCGTGGTATGAGATGTATAGGGATATTGGCAGAAAGCATCCACTTTTCTGACAGTGGTCTCGGAAAAGCAGACACATTGTTTGGACACAGACCTCTTCAGAGAGACCTCCAGCCTCCCAGAAAAAATCTGCAATCTAGACATGGCCGAATTTACTTAAAACCTCTATCTTTTTGAGCAAATAGCCCATGTTTTACTTTTATTCTAAATCAACCTAATACTTTTTTTGATCTGAAGTAATTATTAACTTCATTGAAAACAACCAGCTACTATGCTTGTGTTTTTTTTAAAGAACAAAAGACCTAATTACTCCTTGTGATGTTCCAAGAGAGGAATGGATATTTTGGGGGAAATGTGGGACTGGAGTTGTGTTGGGGAGTCGCTTAACTAGTGGTAACCAATGAGTGCTAGAGATGAGGGGGTACTATAAGCAGGTTGATGGGGTCAGAGAGCTGAACCAGGCTGCACAGCACACAGACAATCAGGGAAGCACACACTCGTCCATTGTCTGTTGGTGTCTGGGCCGTGAGTATCTAAGCTTTACTGGAGAAAGGGTGACACAACCTCTTACTGGTCTGAACAGCACCTCCAAAACATGAGAGTGGCTCTGCAAAGGAGCTGGTGTCAAGTTTGCTGCAATATGAATTAAAAGAGGACAGGCTAAAGCAGTCCTGTACAATTTTTTCTAGAAGGGGCGTGGGGAAGCATTATTTTGCTTTGTGTTACTGTGCATGCAAGTGACTAGCAATCCGTTTGCTGAATATGGATACACACTGATAAAGAAACAGCATTTGACAAAAGTCTGAAGACAGGGGTTTCTTTATTTGAAATGGTAGTTATTATGTCATATCACAGTTACACCCTGTTCTTTCTGCTCCCTGTGGGACAGGATGACAATGCTGTAGACTGCAACTTGAGTGGCTCTGTGAGCTAGCTGACATTTTTTACCGGTTAGCATATAAATAGATTTCCTTGCCTTCCATCTGAAGCTGCCTATGAGCTATAATAATCAGACCTAATGGGAAATCTATTTGCTTAAGCTCAAGATCCACAGCAAAGATTATACAGATTGTACTGTTCTGAAGCCCCAATTAATGGACTGAATACAGATGACCTTGCTGGCTTGCTGCAAGGTACCAGGGACACCTGAAAGAACACAGTTCTGTGATGACCCTCAGTCTCTTTCAGGGTTAGCATTTGTGCTCTTGGAAGTGTTGCCAAACCTGAAAGGATTGGTCTGTGTGTGAACTCATGGGCTGGATCCTGCAGAGTTCATGGTCTGGGGCAGACAATGAAACCATGCTGCAGGTTCATGTTCTAAGGATCCTAATTCTAAACAATGGTTTCCCTCTGGCAGATCTCCCTTCATCAGCCTGTGCTGTCTTTTTGGGCAGGGAAAAGAAAGTGGCTTGACCTCACAACTGGCTTAGGGTCACATACTCTTTTTTCCAGAGTCTTTGTGAGGCACCAATTGGCCACGCTCCCACTAGCAGATTCAGAAGGACTTCTGTGTAAGCACAGATCTCTGCTTTAAATCCTATAAGGGTCTCAGCTGGGGGATGGAAAGCAGTTTGACTCCCTCGCCATCCATCAGCAAGTGCTAAAAACACACCTTGTGCTCTTGCAGCCAGATTGACCACAAATGCTCCATCATTCTATGGTAACCTAGCAACCATGTGCATAGATTATGAGGCATTCTAGTCAGTGCCCAGCCAGAACATCTGTGGCTGTGCCTTATTAGTGCTGAAGCTAGTGCAATAGCTGCAGAGAGGTTTCCCAGCTTGCCCTTTAAGAGTGTGGGCGAGAGGGAGATCAGGCCAGGGTGATTTCATGCTCACCACCAGTGCCCCTTTTTACAGTGGCCTTTGCCTGATAACTCCCATGGTGCTGGGAGAAATGAAATCTGCTTCCTTGAAAACAGTTGTGAGGAAATACATCACCCCCCAAACCCCTATCAGCAGGGAATGATGGTTTTAGGTGTTGCTAGGACCTGAACCCATGCTAATTGTAGGATTGTTCAGATAGGGAATCAAAGTTTCACACTGTGCATGGTGTTGAAAAAAGATACAAACTCAAAAGGAATTACCATATGCTCTTAAGTTAAGGCTACGTCTACATTTCCAGGAAACTTGACCCAGTCAGGGCTGATCTTCCGCGCTTCACTTTCGCATGTAGATACACAAAATGGATCTGTCTGGGGTTGACAGTCAAGCCATGGGCTCCTTGCTATTGCTATTGTGAGGAGTAAGGGAGGTTGATGGCAGAAATGCTCCCGTTGACCTCACTCAGTGAGGATAGTCAGGTAAGTCAATTGCACATATGTTGATTCTAGCTACCCAACCGCCATAGCTAGAACTGTGGAATTAACTTACCTGCCTAGTATGGAGCAAGCCTAAGGTTTGGCTTTGTCAGTGCAATTCCAATGTGAATTTACCTCAGGCTTTTCGGTCTGTCAGCACAGAGCAGTTAACTGCTGCAACCATACAGAGAACGAGCATAATAAACCTGAGATGCACTTGCATGGCCCACATTTCACATAAGATTTTTCCATTCATGAAATCTTATTTCAGGCTGAGAAGTAAATTGATCTGGGTTCACTCTTCACTAAATTCCCATGCAGAATAACTGTCAGAAATACCTAATGAACAATTAACAAGCAGTCCTGAAGCATCTCAGAGACTAACACATCAATTAGGTCATGAACTTTCATGGGTAAAACCCACTTCCTCAGATGATTGTCATGCTCATAAATGGTGTGGAAACGTAAACAGAGACAGGTTATTTACCCTTTCTGAAAATATGAAAACCAGGTATCACCCAACAAAAAAAAATAATACAAACAAGAGGATGTACTTTTTCACACAATGCACAACAAACCTATGGAACTCAATGCTATGGGATGTTTTGAAGGCCAGAAGTGTAAGTGGGTTCAAAAAGGAAATACATAAGTGAATGGGGGATAAGTTTATCAATTGCTACAAGCCAGGAGTTGTTCAATCTATGGGTTGTGACCCAAACATGGATCACGATTACATTTGAAAAGGGTCACTGGCTGGGCTGGGTGGCTCCTCAGGTGGCTCTTAAGCAGCCATTCAGCCTGAAGTGGTACTCAACTTCTTAATTGGCTTAACAGCCACCCCGATTTCGAATTGCTTTGGGTCACCAAGTCTTCCTGAATTGTCAAAATGGGTCCCAGGCTGGAAAAGGTTGGGAACCATTGCTGTCAGCCAATATGGTGAAGGACATAACCCCATGCTCCAGTCAACCCAAAATCTCTGATGACCAGAAGCTTGAAGTGGAACATAAGACAGCATAACTCCATGATTTCCATGATCTGTACATGCCTTCTGATGCTCAAGTATGGGCCACTGTCAGAGAGAGGATACTAGGCAAGAGGAACTATGGTCTGACTCAGTATGGTAGCCCTTATATAATTCTGGAAGGCAGACTGTTCCACTGGATAGGACACCAAGCTGGAAGTCACAAGACCTAGATTCTATTCCTGGTTCTGCCAATGACCTGCTCTGTAACCCTGGAAAAATCACTCTACTTCTGTGTCCCAGTTTCGCCACTGGAAAAATTGAGCTACTTACTTTCATTAACAAAGCATTTCAAAATCATCTGTTGAGAAGTGCTTATATAAGCTAATTAACAATTAGCCCCCGAGGAATTTGGCTAGGAAACCAAAGTTTGTTCTATAGTGAAACTTACAGTAATGCTTATCTCTTTCATACATTTCTTTGAGGTCCTCAGACAAAAAGTGCTATATAAGTAAGGGACAGATAGAAATGTAGGGGAAAGGAAGTTAAACTTGCCTGCAGTCCCACAGTGAGTTAATAACACAGCTGCAAATAAAATGAAAAAGATGCAAGATCTTTGGTGACCAGAACTAATTGGGATTTATGTAAAATATTTTCTAAAATAATGACAAAAGATGTCCATAGTAGTTTTTGGATAATTTTATTAAATTCAATAAAATTAAGGCATGCAGGTGACCCTTCTCTTTCCCCAGATTGTGATGGCTCCAACAATACTCCATAATTATAATTGTGACCTCTACTGTATCTGTGCAATGATTTTAGGTGTGACATGTAGTAACAGTAAAATAATAGTGAAAAAACATTCCAAAGAGTGAGGTTTTTTTTAAATTGCTCATTTTCCTGTAACATAGTGATATGTACTTCTAACTTTCACATCAACTAAGCATACACCAGTATATCTATATATGTATTTATAAAGAGAGTTTGTAATTTAGTCTGACAAGTTTGCCCTTTGGCCTCTTTAGATGAATAGTACTATGTAAATGTCAGTCATTATTGGACAAACATTTGCACAGTACCGTTCAAAATTATATTAAGAAAGAAAACAACCTGGCACTTGGAGCTGCATTATTTTGCAATCTGCCTGTCATACTGTGGGTCATTTTCCCATTTTCCACCTTCCAAGCAGTGATTCTGATTTCTACAAGGAAATTCATTTCACCTGTGAACTGTTCTCTTCAGAAAATGTCATTTTAGTTGAGTTATTCTGACTGAAGCTATCTTTCTAACGTTATCAGGTTCAGAGAGATGTCTAATTACCCAGATCTTTCATCAAACAGCAGTTCGCTATGGTTCTAAACAAAATAATTTAGCTTACTTAATATAAATAGTGACTTCTGCAATCATTTTATACCTTCGCAGGTTCTAACTAGTGGCAGTTGAATATAGAGCTATATAAATGGAGTAGCCTGAAGTACAGTGTGAAATAGTTTTCTTTTTTTAAATGAACTTTTTCAACAATGGAGCAAACTTAAAATCACCAGAATAAAGATTATGGAAAAAAGCCTCCATTTTTTTCTATACTTGACAGTACTTTACACAAATCTAATTTCAATATTTTCCCTGTATTGCAAGCTAATCAGTTTCCTGAGTTTGTGTGGCTCTTGCACACAGCAGTAGAGCAATTTAAAAAACAAAATAGATACATTTAGTTGTACACCATGCAAAATTGATGGGAGGTTTCAGCACTTTAAAATATTTGAATTCTAGCTGATTTGAAAAAATGAATAATAAAGTTGACAGTATCTTTTAACACATTTTTTTTCTTTAAAAATACCCATACCCAAACATTGTACTTACTAAAACAATCAGCCATGAGAGGACCAGGGAAGTCCAAGTTAACTTTTAAACTTAAGAGAAACCCAAACCTATGAAACTATGAGAGGGATAGCTGTGTTAGTCTCAGAGCGGTAGCCATGTTAGTCTGTAGCTTCGAGAACAACAAGAAGTCTTGTGGCACCTTATAGACTAACGTATTTTGGAGCATAAGCTAATATCTTCCCCATTAGACTCTGATAAAGGCTCACATCTTCCTGTCTGATCTGACTTGTTTTCGACTCTTTTGATGAGTGCTCTTGAGACCAGGCCATTTCCACCTTGCTGAATAAACCTTGTCAGCTCTGACCCTCCCTCTCACTGGCATCCCACTCTTTAAATACCGCTCTGCAACCGCTGCCCCCCACTCATGCATCTGATGAAGTGGGTCTTTGCCCACGAAAGCTTATGCTCCAAAATATCTGTTAGTCTATAAGGTGCCACAAGCCTTCTTGTTGTTCTCAGTGTTACTCTGTAGCTTCACAAATAAGAAGCAGTCCAGTGATACCTTACAGACTAACAAATTTCATGGGTAAAACCCACTTCTTCAGATGGAAATGGAGTGGAAAACCAGACTCCAAGGTGTATATAGCAGAGAGCAGGGGAGAGGAGGAGAAGGCTGCTCAAAGAAAGTTACCTGGCACTGTTAGGACCAGTTAATGAAGCCACTTAAGTTGGATGTGTCTCATTTCTGTGAATATCAAAGGTGGTGAAATTACCCTCGTAATGTATAAGCCAGTTAAGCTGCGTCTACACGTGCACGCTACTTCGAAGTAGCGGCACCAACTTCGAAATAGCGCCCGTCGCGTCTACACGCGTCGGGCGCTATTTCGAAGTTAACTTCAACGTTAGGCGGCGAGACGTCGAAGTCGCTAACCTCATGAGGAGATAGGAATAGCGCCCTACTTCGACGTTCAACGTCAAAGTAGGGACCGTGTAGACGATCCGCGTCCCGCAACGTCGAAATTGCTGGGTCCTCCATGGCGGCCATCAGCTGGGGGGTTGAGAGATGCTCTCTCTCCAGCCCCTGCGGGGCTCTATGGTCACCGTGGGCAGCAGCCCTTAGCCCAGGGCTTCTGGCTGCTTCTGCGGCAGCTGGGGATCTATGCTGCAGGCACAGGGTCTGCAACCAGTTGTCAGCTCTATGTATCTTGTGTTGTTTAGTGCAACTGTGTCTGGGAGGGGCCCTTTAAGGGAGCGGCTGGCTGTTGAGTCCGCCCTGTGACCCTGTCTGCAGCTGTGCCTGGCATCCCTATTTCGATGTGTGCTACTTTGACGTGTAGACGTTCCCTCGCTGCGCCTATTTCGATGTTGGGCTGAGCAACGTCGAAGTTGAACATCGACGTTGCCGGCCCTGGAGGACGTGTAGACGTTATTCATCGAAATAGACGTCTATTTCGATGTCGCAACATCGAAATAAGCTATTTCGATGTTGGCTGCACGTGTAGACGTAGCCTTAAGATGCAGGTGAAGGTTGAAGATGTTACACTTGTAAATGAATTCCAATTCAGCTGTCTCCCTCTGTAATCTTGTGGTAAAATTCTTTTGCAGAAGAATGGCTACTTTTAAATCCATTGAATTTACAGGGAGGTCAAAGTATTCCCCAGGAGTCAGCAACTAAAACAGCAAGAAGAGCCATTTTTTCCAATTAGGCAAAAACCTCAATAATTCCAGAGCCACAATGCAAGTGAATATGAGACTGTCTTTAATAAATAATGTTAACTTGGACTTTTGTAACTCCTATTTGAAGAACAGCGCGCACACCATGATTTGTAATGTGATAGATGTTTATCGAAGGATGTTCACAAACTTTTTACATCTTCCATTTCCTTACACCTTCCATGTGTGTTTGTACCACTGACTTCCTGACTTTCACTCCTGAACCTTCTCTCTCTCTGGAGCACTCTAGTGAGAGTTTTCCTGCGTTTTGAGATTACATATCGTTTGCTATTTATCTATGAGTTGTTCATTTTTGGGCTTTTAGATGTTCACTGTTTATTGAAAATACTTGGGATGTTTGCTTTTATTTTTGTTTTTATTTTACTTTGCAATTATAGCATCAGGAGTAACAAAGAAGTCCTTAAAGAGCTGCATGCAGCTCCAGGGCCACAGGTTGCAGCCCCCTGCCCTGTAGGTTTATATGTATTCCAATTCCTGATGTCTGATTTATGTCCATGGGTCCTTTGGTGCAGGGACTGTCCAGTTTGTCCAATGTACATGGTGGAGCAGCATTGCTGGCACATGATGAGATGATGATAACATATCACGTTAGCCATTTTTCTACAGTGATGTCTCTGACAACAATTTCAAACCCACAAGCTCCAGAGACTGGAAGCCACACTTCCCACCTTTAAAACTTCTTGCATAATTTTGAAATGCCTACCTTAGGAAGCACACTTGGGAAACCCACATTTTTGCATGCCACTACCCAGCTGACTCTGCCAGCTCCACACACTAGACGTGCTCCTTTCCAGAGCAGACAGGAAGCATTAGTTCTCCCAGGCCTGTGGGAGGAAGAAGCTGTATTAGCACAGGTGTGGTCATTTACAGTTTGACTGCATAGTTGATTCCGGCAAAGAGGAATGACAGCAGTGCTGCATAATAGTGAAGGAACCACATTCGGGATATCATTAGGCTAGGCAGTGCAATAACAGGTCTACTGCTGAGCTACAATCCTGCTGCTTCTACAACAAATTACATTCTGAGACAATTATAGGGAGGATGTGGACACACTGGAGAAGGTCCAGCGGAGGGTGACCAAAATAATTAGGGGGCTGGAGCATATGACCTATGAAGAAAGGTTGAGGGAATTGGGTCTGTTTAGTCTGCAGAAGAGAAGACTGAGGGGGGACTTGATAACAGCCTTCAACATACTGAAGGGAGGCTGCAAAGAGGCTGGAGAGAGGCTGTTCACAGTGGTCACAGATGGCAGGACATGGAACAATGGTCTCAAGTTGTGGTTGGGAAGGTCCAGGTTGAACATTAGGAAAAACTTTTTCACTAGGAGGGTGGTGAAGCATTGGAATGGTCTACCCAGGAAAGTAGTGGAGTCTCCATCCCTGGAAGTGTTTAAGTCTCGCCTCAACAAAGCCCTGGCTGGGCTGATCTGATGGGTTTGGTCCTGCCTAGGGCAGGGGGCTGGACTTGATGGCTTCTTAGGTCTCTTCCAGCTCTATTGTTCTATGATTCTATGAAAACCCTGGAGTGGATAGCAAGATAGATGAGGGAAGAGACATGGCAGGGGACAGCAGCCAACACAATGGAGGCAGCCCTGCCAGAGAAGCACAGATGAGCCTGATGAAGGGGAAGAGAACTCAGGTAAGTGAGTGGATGCATTTCTGCTTCATGTTGTTTACTTTTCTATATGATACCCAGGCCATCCCCAAATTAACAAGGCAAAGGTTTTGATGTGTCATTGTTTTACATATATGAGATGAGTAGTGCCAGAGAGGCAGCCATGTTAGTCTGTACTCCAACAAAACAAAACAGCAGAAATGTAGCGCTTTAAAGACTAACAAAATTATTTGTTCAGTGATGAGATTTCATGGGACAGACCCGCTTCGTCAGATCAATCCCTCGAAAGCTCATCACCGAATAAATCATTTTGTTAGTCTTTAAAGTGCTACATTTCTGCTGCTTTGTTTTATATATGAGGTGAGGTTGAGATGCACAGAGTTATCTGCTTTGTTTATGTGCATATGGTTTTATCATCCTTTATTCTGTTATTCTCCTGAGAAATCTTGATGAAACGTTCATGGAGGTATTTTGCAGTTTCTAGGACTGACAGTGCTACCACCGCAGGAGGACACTTTCCCATGCATCTCCACGATGAGTTTGGCTGGCACTATTGCTGTAAGCAGGCTAGTAGCATGGGGTTTCAGAAGATGTTAGGACACTTGCTCTGGACTCATATCTGTGGAGTTAGGATTGAAGATTCTGTAGCTTCATGCAATATAAAATTCTCCCCTCTTGGACTTATCTTTGGCAGGCCAGACTCACCATAGTGGGAGTTGGAGAGTGGTGCTGTGCTGAGGCCTTCCAAAGGTGAGGTGTCAATAAGCATTTCTCACTGGAAGCGCTGATGGGAATAAGGGGAAGAAGTTTTGAAATGTATTTTTCCTTGTGGCTGTAAATCCAATGGTTCATCTATAAGAGTGGTCTTGGCAGGGTGCCCTCCTCCGCACTCACAGAATGCTTGACCATCATCAGGAGAAGAAAGAAGAGGATTAGGGAGGAGATATTCAGTGATGCCCTGCAAGCCAATGCAGCATCAGACCATGAATGAAAGGCTTGAAGAGTCAGTATGACTGAGAGCATAGAGAAAGATAGAGATGGCAGGAAAAGGCATAGTGGTCCCAAAGGTTGCAGGACATAGTGGGTCTTCTCAGACAGCAAACCCAAAATCCCAGATTCTCCTCCCTTTGCAGTCCCTGAAAAACTCGAGATTGCCACTCCATCTACCCTGCCTACAACATGCTGTGTGGCATCATGGGGTACATTACAGCTACTCCATTCTGGAGAGAGCAAAGAAAATCACAGTTTCATATAAGTGGACTCATGAGAAGAACTGTTGGTGGATGCATACCACAATAGACAACATTTGTGCGCTGAGATGGATAGAAGTGTTTGCTCTCTAATTTTAAATTTCTATCTGTTTATGTTAAAAATTGTGTGACACTCTCTGTGGAGTTGTTCTGTACATAGATTTTCTGCATTGTTTTGTCGCCCAGTAAAAGCTCTATTCTTGGAGATTCAAATCATTTTCATTAGTTCATGCAAACATTTCAAACTTGTATAGTGGTTGTCAAAGCAAACAATGATTGTAAATGCAAACTAAGCAACACAGAACATTTGCTTTCAGGAAAACACTGATATTTTATTAATGTGCAACCAGTGCCACACAGTTCTTAGATGGAGCCAAAGCTCCATGCCCAGAGAACTCCCCAATATAGAACACTACTGGGGTTGACCATTAAAGTACTCTTTAAAAGCCTCCTTCAGCCACATACGTCCATCATGGGATCTTATAATAGGCCTTGTATCTGGCTGTTCAAAGTCTACAGACAGCCCCCTCCAACCCAGTAGCAGCTTTTCCTACTTTGCCTCACAAATATTATGCAGGACACATAGGGTTGCCAGATTGTCATAATGTTTAGGTGGGACATGCCCCAGGTGGAAGCCCCAGCCATGGGAACCCTGGATGGGGACAGAGAATTTCCATGATAAGTTGTCCCCTTATATGCAAAAATGTCCCATGGGAATTTTTGCGTAAATGCAGGACTTGGGACTTGTCATGGAAATTCAGGACTGTTCTGCAGATTTGGGGATGTCTGGCAACCCTGAGGACACAACAGGACCTATAACTATTGGGATTATTTTTCTCTTTGAGAGCTCAGTGTAGTGAGTAAACATCACTGGTGCCCCTTCAATCTACCAAAAGCAAATTTAATTGCCAGTCTCTCCTGGTTGAGCCACACTTAAATCTTGGTGGTGTGGAGGTGGCCAGTGTATGGCTTCATGAGCCAGAAGAGCAAAGTTTAGTTTGGGTCACCCAGGACATTTCAATGTCACCGATGGTAATCCATCCTACACTTTGCCAAGAATCAGAAATGTGAAATTTATTACAAAACTGAAAATTAAAAAAAATCCATTTTGAAAGACCCCAAGCTGGCCAGAGACCTTAATAGCCTGGGAGGCAGGTAGCCCACTACACTACATGAACAGTCAAGTGTCATGAAGTCCTGGCAGCCTACCAGGCAGTCAACCAGAGATCGCAGAGATTGGAATCACTGGTATCCCAGATCCATAGCTGCCTGACTGGTGAGCAACCATGGAGCTGAGAGCCCAGGCTACTGAAGAATCTGGGAATCCAGGCTTCTGAAAGGCTGCCAGGTGGGCTGCTGAGGAGCCAGGGAGCCCAGACAGTAAAGAGGTAAGCTTGTGAAAAAAAAAAAAAAAAGGCAGGCTTCCATGTCGTCAAAACTTGAATCAAAATCAACACATATTCCCAGAATTTTTACAAGATCTTTACCAAGCCTTTGTAAAACTTAACTACCCAGTGGAGGATAGGGTGGGGGAGTAAAGAAACAGATTGACAAGGCCCGATAAATACCCAGAAACCAGCTACTTCATGATAGGCCCAAGAGGGAAAATAACAACACTTGTCATCACCTCTAGCCCTCAGCTTATGCCCCTCCAGTACACCATTGACACACTACAACCGATATGGGAACATGATCCTTCACTGTTACAGTCTCTGGGTGACAGGCCTGTTCTTTCCTACAGACAGCCACCCAACCTCAGGAAAATACTCACTTGCAGCCACACGCCGTACCCCAGAAACACTAACCCAGGAATTTACCTCTGCAACAAACCCCATTGACAGCTCCATCCACATATCTATACACCATCACTGAACCTAATCACATTAGCCACATCATCAGGGGCTCGTACACCTGCACATCCACTAATGTGATCTATGCCATCGTGTGCCAGCACTGCCCTTCGGTCCTGTACATTGGACAAACTGGACAGTCCCTACGCCAAAGGATGAATGGACATAAATCTGACATCAGGATTTGGAATACACATAAACCTAACATAGGGAAACACTTTAACTTCCCTGGACATTCTGTAAAGGATTTGAAAGTAGCCATTCTCCTACAAAAGGACTTTACCACAAGGTTACAGAGGGAGACAGCTGAATTGGAATTCGTTTGCAAGTTTGACACATTTGACCTGTTGCTTAACAGAAATCTCAATTCTCTTGAGATCTATTATTACTCTTATTATTATCTATTGTTACAAGGACAATTTCCCCACCTTTGATATTTGCAGGAATGGCACGCATCCCATTTAACTAAATTTACTTCTCCTACTGGTCTTATTAATGACAGACGATTCCCATCTTTATTTTTTTTCTTCTTTATTTTCCTCTTCCTTCCTTCCCTCCCCTCTCTCCCTTTACTATGTAAACCTTGAATTTTTATGCTCTGCTCCAAATCTGAAGTGGGTCTATTCCACAAAAGCTCATTACCTAATAAATTAAATTGTTAGTCTTTAAGGTGTTACAAGACTGCTTTTTAATTCTGATGAATTTACATTTTTAGGTAGAAAGCTTGTGCTGTTGAGAAATTTCCAATTAGCTCTAATGCAGTTGTTGCAGCTTCAAAATAGCATTTTACATTAAAGTGAAAATATCGATGAACTGCTGAGCTGTGGTTTTGAGCTGATGAAACAACCAGGACTTCCTCAACTGCTGACAACGCTGTATTGGTCAAGCCGACATTCTGACAATGACCAATGTGGGGTCTGACTCAGCTGCTGTGCTATTAACAGCTGCTGTTTTAGGAGTTAAGTCCTCAACATTGTCTTATTTTTAATTTTCCTCTTACGCCCTGTCCCAACAAGCCTCATGAGAAGGCTACCTATGGGTTGCTATCAGAGAGGTAGCCATGTTAGTCTGTATCTTCAAAACAACAAGAAGTCCTGAGGCACCTTACAGACCAACAGATATTTCGGAGCATAAGGTTTCGTAGGCAAAGACCCACTTCATCAAATGGAACTGATTGCTAATGGATCTTGGGACTACAGAAGGGAATTTATTTTAAAGTTAATGCAATGCTAATGATAAATGATAGCTTAACAGCCCTGGGAGACCAAATATTCCTTGTTATTCACAGATGACTGTAATACAGCAACAGCGGTGCATGCTTACCCACAGCTTTCCATCCCACTGCCAATATATTTCAACCTGTTTTGAAGAGACCATCTTTAGATGTGAGTAGAGCTGCATGAATAATTCCTTATGGTTCAGCTAGGAGAAGAATAGAACAAATATTGTGTTCAGTCCCAAAGATATTTGGAATTCATCATCAAATTGAGGGGGAAAAAAACCACCCAGAGAACTCTGTGTATTTTCTCCATCATTACTTTCATGCCAGGGGGTTAGATCACTTGTTTGGTCACAGAAGGCCCTAGCTTAGATCCAACTCTACAGCACAGTCTTGAACTCAGATCTCTCCTTTCTACCACCCCAACCATCCTAACCACTAAGCTGCAGGTTAGATGGTGTTCAGTTTGTCCTGTTGAAGTTTGTTCCATTTTGCCCATGCAGCCACCCCATATTAAATGTCCTTTGAACTTAATTCAGGGCTAGCCAGTCAGTACAACATGCTGCAATCCCACTTTGGAGACTACTGTTCCCAGGATGCCTTTTGAAAAGAGAAGCTTCCATTTCTGCAGAATGAGGGACCCCTCACCCCTCATTTTGGCTGCAGAGGCAGCAAATGATGTGCTCCACTGGGGGTGGAGACAGAGATGAAGGTAAGCCAGTGTAGGCCAGTACAGAATACTGTTAAGTGCCCAACGTTGTACAGGTAAGCCAGGATGATCTGGTATGCAGCACCAGCAAGCAATTTAAGGCTGGTATGGTGTACTGAAAAGACACCATACCACCCCCACAGTCCTTCCACAGAGCTGCCTCTCAGAAGATCAGGCTTGGGGAGGGCGAGAGGGGTGCTGGGAATGGTACAGCAGCCAAAGGAGCAGCCGGTGTTCATCTCCTTTCCCCAGTGCTCAAACCACTGAGCTGTCCCTCCCATCCTATCCCTCTACAAACCTTCCCAAAAACCAAATGAGAAGAACAGGCTTTTGAAGTATGGAGGTCCTTTTGAAAGGCCACTGTCTACACAGGTGGTGTGCCTTTTGAACGCGGTGCTTTTGAAACATGTAGGGCCACCATTATGCTAATAAGGTGCTGCATATTCATGGCAGGGCCTCATTATCATCTGCCGAAGTGGCTCATTACTGCGCCCCTTCTGAGAGGCAGGGGCTAGTGTAGCCATGGCCTGGCTGTGTCTACACTTGCATGCCTCTTTTGAAAGAGGCCTGCAAATGAGGAAATACAAATGAGGTGCAGATTTACATATCTGGTGCCTCATTTGCATATTCTTATTTGAAAGAGCTTCTTTTGGAGGAAGAAAACCAGTGTAGAGGTGGTTCTTTTGAAAGTAAACCCCATCTTCAGAAGAACCCTTCTTCCCCCCAAAAAATGGGAAGAAAGGTTTGTTCAAAGACGGGGTTTAAGAAAGAAGTGTGACATCTCACCAATGCTTGAAGTTGTTGTGGGGGGGTGGGGGGTACAGCACAATCATCCTCACTGTGTAAGGTATGAATCGCACAGGGCACTCCGCACCCAAGCATTGTGAGGTAGTAAAGGTTCTTGGCTAAATCAGGTAGCTAGGAGCCTTTGGCTAAACTGAGCCTTGGGTTACAGAGCCATGAGCCTGGGTTGACTAGATAGCTAGCTAGCACTAAGAGCTAGGTGTTAGAGTCTGTATTCTTCTGTGTGAGAATGAGCCCTGGTGGGTACTAAGATTGAGAACTAAAATCACTTGTGGCTAAGTCCAGAGCTGATATTATGGAGAGTTGGAATCACTGGGTTTTGCCCAGAGCAAACACCCAGAATGCAGCAGGCAAGAGGGTGGTTGGTGAAGCACAGCAGACAGGCAGCTGTCAGGAGCAACTGGCAGGGGGGTTGGCAAGAGAAGCAGTGGGTGGGTGGCAGGATCAAGAGGGTCCCGGGACCAGCTTTGTCTCAGGCTTAATGGGGGGAAGCTATTGGGGCGATGTGTTGGAGTCTGCACTGACTGGACAGAGTTGTGAGTGGGGAATTTGAAGTGGGGTATGGAGAAAGTTTGGGTACGTGAACGGGACAATTACATTGTGGGACTGGTGAGCTTGCGAGGCAAAGGGCGTTGCTCAATCCATTTGAGCTGGGATGGTTATCTGAGGGTTGGTTATGAACTCTGTGGTATTTTTTCAAGCTAATGCCATGTGACTTCTCTGCCTCTTTCATTAAAAGTTTCTTTTCTACACTCCGGCTCTGTGCGTGTGAGTGGGGAAGCATTGCCTCTCCAAGGCGCCCGGGGGAGTCTGAGTTTCCCAGGCTACTGGGTGCAGGGCTTAAGCTGCTTCTCTTTGAGATAAATGAAAAGGAACCTCTAGATATGAAACTTGCCCCCAGCCCTGGCTGCTGCTGACTGCCAACCGCAGAAGGGCTACATCTTTATAAATGATCTCCAGGAGGTGTCTCACAATACCCATTATAACCACTCTGGTCATAAATGGTGCAGGAGAGGGGGAGTTCTGGTAAGTATCGATTTTGATTTATTACTGCTAAGTTACATGAGGTAGAAAGGCTCTTTGTTTTATTATATGTTAGAAGTGGGTAGAGCATAGAAGTGTACAAAATTAGCAGTGATTCTGTCTGCTTCCTATTCCCCTAGCAGCTATGCAGAAAGTTTGTTAATTCACATTTTTCACAGGAATCCTCCGGAGGTATCTCCAGGAAACTTTTCTGGAGGTAGTCATCAACCCTCTAATGAAGGTTCTTAGCAGAGATGCCTTGTTTCTTCCAACATTGCAGGAAATTTTCCCATGCCAACTAGGTTAAAATTTTCACAGCCTGTCACTGGCTCCACCAAGTCTGCTATCCTGCTTCCACCACTGTCCAAAATCTGAAGCTTTAGAAGAAAACCAGATACTGTCTTGCAGCCAGAGAACTGTGTAGTTGGGAGGCTTCCTGCTTGACATGGGCAATGCTTTGCTGTGCCCAGAGGTGCAGCATTGAAAAAAAGGTCCATACATTGTTTCCAAGTTCAGATGAGCGATTCCCTCCTGCCGATAATTTTGCAGTGAAACTAAACAACTGAGACTGTGAGAACAGGCTTTTAGTGTGTGATGTAGGCAA
Organism: Carettochelys insculpta; assembly: GCF_033958435.1. NCBI lineage: Eukaryota > Metazoa > Chordata > Testudines > Carettochelyidae > Carettochelys > Carettochelys insculpta. Next base: position 154,462,808 of record NC_134138.1, on the reverse strand, counting down.
GCAAACCGAGAGACTCAGCAGGCCCTTGAACATGGTGGAGTGGACCGGCTCTGCAATTGCAGAAGGGGCAGGGTCTCAGGAAAAAAGAGATCGGGCCAGAACAGCCAGCCTTCAGCATTTCCAGACCGTGGTGGCCCCCACTGCCATCTGGAGTGCATGGCCTAAGGCTCATGCCAGACTCTGGCAGTGATTTAAAAGACATGGGGCTCTAGCTGCCGCTGCTGTCCCCAGACTCCTTTGAATCACTAGCCTCTGGGCTTTGAAGCAGTTGCCCCCTTTGCCGCACCTTTGTCTGCTACCCGGATGTAGGTGTCATACAAGAGGGACATTCTGCTGTTACTGGGTGCGGGGCTTAAGCCAGTTCTCTTTGAGATGGCAGAGGAACAGAACCCTATATCTAGGGGTTCCTTTTCATCTGTTACTCGGGCTTACTTCGTCTTCTCTTCATTATCGCTGTTTATATGAGAGCCCTGAATCTTGGCCATAGTTATGGCTCTGCACTATTCTGGCTGCCAGGGTTCAATTTAAACCATTTTAAAAGTACAGTGTCATTTTCTTTTATGAAGTATTTTTAAAAATGTTTGAGCTGTTGAACTATAAATCATAGAAGATTAGGGTTGGAAGAGACCTCAAGAGATCGCCTAGTCTAACCCCCTGCTAAAATTGGGACCAACCCCAACTAAATGATCCCAGCCAATGTTTTGTCAATCTTGGCCTTAAAAACCTCTAGGGATGGAGATTCCACCACCTCCCTCGGTAGTGCTTCCAGTGCTTCACCACCACTCGTGAATATCCAACCTAGACCTCCCTCACTGCAAGTTGAGACCATTGCTTGTTGTTCGGACATCTGCTACCACTGAGAACAGCTTGAGTCCACCCTCTTTGGAACCCCTCCACAGGTAGTTGAAGGCTGCTATCTAATTATACCCCTCAATCTTCTCTTCTGCAGATACAATAATCCGAGTTCCCTCAGCCTCTTCTCATAAGTCATGTGCCACAGACCCCTAATCATTTTTGTTGCCCTCTGTTGGATTCTCTCCAATTTGCTATTTGTGTAGTGGGGCGGCGGGGGACAAAAACCATAAACGATACTCCAGATGCGGCCTCAACAGTGATGAATATAGGGGAATAATCATTTCCCACAATGTTCCCGTTAATGCAGCCTAGTATGCCAATAGCTTTCTTGACAACAAGGGCACACTCTTGACTCATATCCACCGTCTGGTCCACAGTAATCTCCAGGTCCTTTTCTGCACAAGTACCATTTGGCCCATCTGTTCCCTGCCTTGTTTGCACTTGACCATATTGAACCTCATCAGATTTCTATTGGCTTATTCTTCCAATTTGTCTAGGTTGCTCTGGATCCTATCCCTACCTTCAGCATATCTACCTCTCTTCCCAGCTTAGTATCATCGGTGAAGTTGCTGAGGGTGCAATCTATCTCCTCATCCAGTTCTTTAATGAAGATATTGAACAAAACCAGCCCCAGGACTGACTCCTGGGGCACTCTGATACTGGCTGTCAACTAGATATTGGCTACGTCTACACGTGCCCCAAACTTTGAAATGGCCATGCAAATGGCCATTTCGAAGTTTACTAATGAAGCGCTGAAATGCATATTCAGCGCTTCATTAGCATGCGGGCGGCAGCCGCGCTTCGAAATTGACGCTCCTTGCCGCCGCGCGGCGCGTCCAGACGGGGCTCCTTTTCGAAAGGACCCCGCCTACTTCGAAGTCCCCTTATTCCCATGAGCTCATTGGAATAAGGGGACTTCGAAGTAGGCGGTGTCCTTTCGAAAAGGAGCCCCGTCTGGACGCGCCGCGCGGCGGCAAGGAGCGTCAATTTCGAAGCGCGGCTGCCGCCTGCATGCTAATGAAGCGCTGAATATGCATTTCAGCGCTTCATTAGTAAACTTCGAAATGGCCATTTGCATGGCCATTTCGAAGTTTGGGGCACATGTAGACACAGCCATTGAGACATTGGCTACGTCTACACGTGCAGCCAACATCGAAATAGCTTATTTCGATGTTGCGACATCGAAATAGTCTATTTCGATGAATAACGTCTACACGTCCTCCAGGGCCGGCAACGTCGATGTTCAACTTCGACGTTGCTCAGCCCAACATCGAAATAGGCACAGCGAGGGAACGTCTACACGTCAAAGTAGCACACATCGAAATAGGGATGCCAGGCACAGCTGCAGACAGGGTCACAGGGCGGACTCAACAGCCAGCCGCTCCCTTAAAGGGCCCCTCCCAGACACAGTTGCACTAAACAACACAAGATACACAGAGCTGACAACTGGTTGCAGACCCTGTGCCTGCAGCATAGATCCCCAGCTGCCGCAGAAGCAGCCAGAAGCCCTGGGCTAAGGGCTGCTGCCCACGGTGACCATAGAGCCCCGCAGGGGCTGGAGAGAGAGCATCTCTCAACCCCCCAGCTGATGGCCGCCATGGGGGACCCAGCAATTTTGACGTTGCGGGACGCGGATCGTCTACACGGTCCCTACTTCGACGTTGAACGTCGAAGTACGGTGCTATTCCTATCTCCTCATGAGGTTAGCGACTTCGACGTCTCGCTGCCTAACGTCGAAGTTAACTTCGAAATAGCGCCCGACGCGTGTAGACGCGACGGGCGCTATTTCGAAGTTGGTGCCGCTACTTCGAAGTAGCGTGCACGTGTAGACGCAGCTATTGATTTTTTAATGCACGGAGCCCAGTGATTTAGCCAAATTTTTATTTACCTTATAGCCCATAAACCTAATCCACACTTCTTTAACTTGCTGGTAAGAATACTATGGTTGACTGCATTGAAAGCTTTGTAAATCAAGCTATATCATGTCCACTGCTTTCTCCATACCCACAGAGCCAGTTATCTCATCATAGGAAGCAGTTAGGCTGGTCAGACATGACTGGCCCTTGGTGAATCTATGTCACCTGCTCCCGATCACATTCCTCTCCTCTACATGCTTCAAAATAAATTCTTTAAGGACCTGCTCCATGATTACTCCAGAGACTGAGGTGAGGCTGACTGAGCTGTCATTCCGCAGATTCTCCTTCTCCCCTTTTTTAATGATGGGCACTAGATGTGCCTTTTCCCAGTCATCTGGGGCCTCCCTTAATCACCAAGAGTTTGCAGATAATGGCCAGTGGCTCTGCAATCATAACAGCCAACTCCCGTGGAACCCCCAGATGCACTGAATCTGACCCCATGGACCTGTGGAGGTCCAGCTTTTCTAGAGTCCTGAACCTGATCTTCACCATGGAGGGCTGTCCACTCCTCCTCCCCTAGACTGTGCTGGCCAGTGCAGCATTCTGGGAGCTGACCTTGTTTGTGAAGGCTGAGGCAACAAACAAAAAAAATTGAGGACTTCAGCGTCTTCCACATTATCTGTCACTAGGTTGCTATCTGCATTCAGTTAGGGTCCCACACCTTCCCTGACTTCTTCTTGTTGCTAATATACCTGTGGATACCCTGTTTGTTATCCTTCACATCCCTTCCTAATTACAAATTCAAGTATTCTGACCTTTCTGATTACATCCCTGCTTGCCTGAACAATGTTTTATACTCCTCCCTAGTCATCTGTGCAAGTTTCCACTTCTCATAAACTTCCCTTTGGTGTTTAAGCTCACACAAGAGTTCTCTGTTAAACCAAGCTGGTCACCTGCCAGATCTGGATCTCTTGCTGCACATCAGAATATTTTGTTCTTGTACCCTCAGTCAGGCTTCTTTAAAATACAGTCAGCTCTCCTGGACTCCTTTCCTCCTATTAGCCTCACAGGGAATCCAGCCCATAAGTTCCCTGAAGGAATAAAAGTGTCCTTTGCAGGGTCTGTATTCTGCTGTCCTCCTTTCTTTCTTTTGTCTGGATCCTGAATTCAATCAATCTCATGAATACCCAAGAAGGCCTATGTCTGCTTTTGGCAGCAGCAGAGCATCCAGTTGAGGAGATGTGTTTTCACCCATAGATGTCCATATTTCATCAGAAGAAATTATTCTAGGACTGACTTTTACCAGCTGAAAAAGAAATGTAGATAGCTAGTCCTTCTTTTGTCAACCATGTTAAAGAAGCATCACACTAAAAGGTTATTTTTCAGGCTCTGCAATAATCAGATTGGTTTACTGTTGGCAGTAGAATTGCTTGTACTCCACAACCCAGTAAAGAGATTATTCATCCTACACTAAAACACAGATTCAGACTTTAGGGTGGAATTTAAAAGTTGTGCTGCCCAAACACTAATTTAGAGGCGAACCAATAAACTTTTCTGCTGAAAAAGGAATGGAGGCAAGCAGGCTGTAATTTCTCACAACGGAAGCTGGCTCAGAGCATCAAGTTAAACATCCCCATATTAGGAAAGGAAGTGTTGTATTTGGTCAGGGTTTTGTTCCGCTTCGTCTGTGGAAAAATGGTCCTCTAGATACAACAGTGGAGTCCTTGAAATCAGTCGTCTCCCTAGGGAAAAAAGATTGAAAATTTTGTGCTCCCACCATCACTTGTCTTAACATTTGTATGTGCCTACAAGATCTATTGAAGCCTGACCCTGCCTTAACTGACAAGAGCTGAGTCCTTGTCAGCCCAAGGTATTTGCAGACTGGGGAATTACATCCTTCCCCATTAATGAACTTTTTCATACTCCATACTGAAACAGAGATTAGCACACCATATGTTAATATAGCTGAGCACCAGTTCAAGACAGTGCTATCATCTGAAGTGCAATCTGCTAGCAATACATCATTTATGAGTGAATTTGTTGAGGGAAGAGCATTATGGATAGACTTTTGGGTGTCTGTGGGTTATATTGTATCCTTGAACAATGCAATATACAGAGAATTTTTTATTGTCATATAAATGTTACATGAACAATAAATTCAAGAGTTATAAACAGCATTTAACACAGTACTTGCCAGTGTCCTGTAGCAACAGACAGACTATAAGAAGGTATACCAGGTCAGCAGCTCTGGCTTTATTTAGCAAGACAATTTCGGTCAGAGGAAAAGGTCATATTACAGTATTTGATTTATTTTTTCACAGTAACAATGTCTGTTTATAAATGATTGTTCCATAGTATGATTTCATTTAGAGGCTGGCAAACTGACCCCCAGGCAATAACTGTACCTCAGAATAATATTTGCTCTGAGTAAAATAAAGTTTTGGGGATACTTGAGTCATTTGTTATAGCTGTAATTTAATTTTAAGCAAGGGTGATCAGTGTTCCACTGCGGAGAAAATCATGCTGTCTTGTTCTCATTCCCCTTACCGTTTTCTGCTTCAGTATGGGAAATGGACATTACAGCCAGGCTCCTCAAAACAGCATTGTAGAAAGTAATTATCAGCAAATTCCACTTCTTAGTGGATAACCTTGCTGATTTGGGAGATGGAGTTATTTGCATAGCATAATACTTAGCTTCCCCGCTTAAAAGCATGGCCTTTTTTCAATAGTGCCTGTCAACTGTGCTGATCATACAATATTTCATGACCTGTGAATCCAAACAGAGATCTCTGGCACCTGCCCTGCTGTGTGCCATGGAAAGAATTCCACATTACTTTTGGCATTCATGGAGCAGTTATACATGGTGGACTTTTGGTTCTGGGCTTGGGAAACAAGAACTGAGTGATAGGAACATTTTGTGATGCAGGTAGTAGATGACAAGCCATGGTTTCAAAACTTTTGGACATGCAGTGCTCCATTCCTAGAACTTTTAGACAGCTTGTCCTTCACCTGCAGCACAAGGACATCAAGAAGGCAGCTTTTCTTTTGGTGGAGGAGTACATGGTGTGCACTCTGTGGAAGATGGCAATGCCAGACTGCTACTGCTCAGTTGTGAATCAATTTGGAGTCAGGAAATCAACTGTTGGACCTGCATTCATGCAAATGTACATGGTCATTAATTGCCTCCTGCTGTGAAGAACTGCGACTCTAGGAACTGGGCATGAAATAGCAGATAGTTTTACGTCAATGGAATTCCTTAGCTGCAGCAGTGCCTGAGAAGGCATGCATAGTCTAGTTTTGGCCATGGACCAAGTTTACTTGGTGTGCTTTTGTGTTACTGGGATCTTTTCATAGCTATCAATGTGGAGAGATCTGGAAAAGCTCATGCAGCATGCATCTTTAGGAACAGTGGCCTGTCTAGACAGCTGCAACCCGGGACTTTCTTTCTAGACCAGCAGATTCAACTGGGGAATGTTGAAATCTCCATGGTGATCCAGGCAGATTCATGAAATCTTGCATAGGAAATATTGACCATAGCAAGGAGTGCTTCAGCATTGGGCTGAGCAGCTGCAGAATGACCATTGAATGTACATTTGGCAGAGTAAATGTTTGCTGGGGCTGCCTTAATTCTCAGCAAGGAAAATATTCCCATAGCCATAGCAACATGCTTGTCATAACATTTGTGAAGTTAAGGAGGGAAAGTTTTCCATGGTGCGGGGAGTACTGAGGCAGGTTGACTGTGGTTGATTTTGAGAAGCTAGATTTCAAGGCTATTGCCTGGGCTCAATAATAGGGATAGGGGATTCGAATCGGGGGCGGGGCTTTGAAAAAGTATTTCGATAGTGAGTCACAATAAAGTTTCTTTCTGTAATGCACTGAGGTAGGCTTTGTTCACTTGTCATCTCCAGTGACCCTTGTGGTGATTGCTTTCTGAGCCTGATTTGTAATTTACAAATGTGGCAGTTGCCACTGTGTATGAGCTTCAGCAGCAACAACTGTGCATAGGAGAAAAATAAAGTTTCTTTTTCAGTACGTTTTGATTTAATTCAAGGGACATGACATTGGGTTTTGCTCTCTTAGTAGAGACTCTCAGAGCTGTGTGTAAGTCCAGCTTTAATTAGAGAATCTAACAAAAAGGGTGGAGTGAAAAGGGTACTGAGCTGGGATAGAAACACACAAATACTATGTGTGTGGAATTTGAGGGAGGTTCTGTATGGTCTGCAAATGTTCTGACTGCCATGCAATCAAGGAACTTCATCATCTTTTTGATCCTCCAGCAGTTCTACCATTTGCTCCTGGCTCACTAAAATATGCTCCTGGCTCTGAATTTTCAACTTTTCATTAATTGTGTCTCTCCACAGCTCGTGGTCATGATCTGCAGCATCAGAAGAGTAGAGGACTTCCCTAAACATGTCCTCCTTACTCCTCCTGGGTCATTTCCTCATGGAGGCATTCCACCAGTGAGTAGGAGGTGTCCTCCTAGGGCACAGCTGCAGAAGCCCAAGAGGCAATAAGTAAAGCACTATTGTGAGTGACCAGACAGCATTAACTCATAACAGTTATATAGACCTTTTTCTCATTCCCTTTTGGCAAGCAGATGCTCAGCAAGTGCCCTAAAAAAAGTGGGTTTGGCTCAGGGTTGAGGCAAGTCCAAGATCAGGCAAAAAGGTCTAGGTGTTTTGCAAAGGTGCCATTTCATATTTTGGTGTCGGGAGAGCAATTTTATCTGTGCCTACAGGAGCTATTTAGAAGTCAGCTGACAAGAGCACTGTGTCTAATTCCTATGTAAAAAGAGTGTTAAATACTAGATCCCCTCCTATCTAATAGTAGCATGTTCTCACGTCCTTTGTCAGATCACTCAAAAGACATTGGTTAGGATTAAATTTTTAATGTATACTCTGACTTTGCCACTAATTCTTGAGTACAGCAATTGAAACAACAGTATAAAAATCTAGATTACTTTCTATCACTTTTTTGCTGTTCACCAAGCATGGAACAGATCTTTTGTCTTTTCGAAACATTCTTCTAGGGCAAGGTCCAGTGAGTTTATACTGTACCTGCTTCAGGCTGTAAGAGGGTTAGTCTACTGCAAGGAATAAACTCAAAAAATGACCTTAAAAAGAAGTGAAGGTGACACTTCGAGGTCATTTTCACAGTGTTGCCAACCACAAATCGTGAATCAGGTCCACTGCAATTCATGGGATTGGCTTTGAAATCACAGTTTTATGCAAATAATAGATTTGATGTTCTTTTTCATTTGCCTTCTACTTTTTGAGCCCTTAGGATGCACTGAGATCTCATTTTGAAGCTCCACGGCTGTGAAGACTAGAAACTTCGAAGAATTAGCACATATCCACTTGACTCTGGGAACTGGGGCTTTAAGGAAAACAATCACCATCATAAAACATGACAAAATCATGAGCTGGCAAAATTGTTCTCTCTTTTATTGATAGGTGAGTTACGTTCCAGACGGCTCTTAAATAAAATACTTCAGTGACTGGGGGCTAATCTATACTTACCAGAAGATCGTTGGACCGTGGTTTATATTCCAGAGTTTGATTTTGCCGTGTCTGTTAAGATGGGGCAAAATCAGCCTCCCTGGGCTTGGTCATTGATACCTGTACTCCACGCTATCCTGTGGAGTTAGAGTCATCAACACAAGCCTAAAGAGGCCCGGACAATAGGCAAGAAAGTTGATTCTGTTCTGTCGGTTCTAGCTATGCTAATGGCATAGCTAGAATTGCATATCTGAAATTGACTTTCTTCCCTAGTGTAGATCTACCCTCGGTTGCAGGTCTTAGAAGAGAATTATTTAAAACTAACCCCAAAGAAAATTCCACATTTTAAAATTGAGAAATAAATTGAGTTTTCTGAGGTATCTGAGGGCTACTGCAGGCCGGAAAGGAAAATAAACAGGCCCGGGAACTCTGGGCAGCTCTTTGTCTTGAAAGAAGCCACAAAGAAATCCTCAAAGAGCCGCACACGGTTACAGCGCCGTAGCTTGCAGACCCCTGCACTGGAGGTGCTGCTTTGGTACCACCTGTCAGCCTAACATGCTGCTCCTGCTGCTGCCTTTCCAGTCCCCTGCAGTTGAGATGTTCCAATCTAGCACAGTGGGACAGTGGCTGACCCATGTGCCCCTTCTAGCTGGGGTACCCCCTTGCGTACCTTCCATGAGTCACCAATAGGCATGCGTCTCATTGGCCTACCTTGCTCCAGTCATTGATAGGCCTCTTTCAAACTGCCCCAGAGTGCCTGCTACGTGCTCTCCTACTGTGTGCCCCACAATGATCCTAAAGCCTGAGGTTTGCACCCTTTGGAAACCACTCCAATAGTGGCAGACCATGCTCTCTTTTGGCCTTTGCTTTCTGACTCTGAATTCTTGTTCCAAGCGTAGCTCAGGCCAGACACTGCTGCATCTTTGGCTCCAGCTAAAAAAGTTCATTCATCCACTCTTTTTTGCCCAGCGTCTCAGCAGGTTTCATTTCTTGGGATTTTCTTCTGGTTGCCACTGGCTTGTCTCTTACTTAAACATCTCCCCCCGTTGCCAGTGTCCTCATAGTTCAGGGCCGCCAGCGTCTGAAGCCAATATCTTTCCTATCTACTATGTGACCTTTTATCCTTCTTCCAGTCCTTGTCACTGTTGACCAATCTGTCATGTGAAATTACGTGTATTATAGCCTGCTGCATATTCACAGCTTTGTGTCAACATCCTAGTGGAGCCTGGGACATTCACTGTTGCTGTACCCTTCCTGCCTCCAGGAACATCAGAGCCGCACTATCTTTCTGCGGAGCTAATCAGAAATCTGTATTTTTCATTAAAAAAAAGTTGGATTTGTCAAAAACTGAAATATATCCGTCTCCATGAGCATTTTGCTAGGAAGGTTTCCTGGATTTGGGATGTCTGCGGGGAGAGAAAGGGAGATTGTGTGGGTGTGTATACATGTGTGTGCACACAGTCATCATATTGACACTCTGTAGCCAGATGGCTAAGGCACACAAATGAAATGGAGAATACCCAGCTTCAAATCACTGCTCTGGGGCAGGCAGACCAGGGACTTGAATATGGCTGTTCTACATCCCTGATGATGGTCCTTAGCACTGGAGTGAGGGGTGTGTGTGTGTTTTTCTTTTTCCCCCCATAGATTTCAGTTTCATTCAACTGTGAAACAAAACCAAATGTCAAAACCTCAGAATATTTCACAGGCTGGAAATCTCATTTTCTGCTTACCCCTATCTCCCATCTCTTAGCCTGATGCAATACAGACTCAGCCTATCTTTCCTCATCAGTGTAGCATACAAGCAATTTTCTTTGGTCCAGCAGCAAATGAAAGATTAACTGCATTTGTTCATCCCATGCCATCTGGTTCCTCATAGTCCTCCCTTATCCCCAGCTGCTGTACAGCATGGGACTTGTGTTCCCCCTGCAGCCTGCCATGCTCTTTGCTTATGCCCAGCCAGTGCTAGCTTCTAATCCAGGGCTCAGCAACCCCCAGAACAGGTACCAAGAGTGGCACATTAGCTGATTTTCATTGGCACATGAGGCAGGGGCTCAGCCCCGCCCCTCCCCCCCATGCAGACCAGAGCTTGCTCAGAGCCATTCTGCCTGTAGATTAACAAAAGAGCAACTAACACTGCCAAGCACCACCTGAACACTAAAGCTCTGCCTATGAGTTCATTCATTAATGAAGCAGTTGTAAGTAGGATTATTAATGAGTTTAAAAAGTAGCACCAGCACTTGGACTGTTCATAGAGGTCAAAAGGTCAAATTTCAGCACTCTACCTCAGAAAGGTTGCTGACCCCTGTCCTGGGGCGTACAGCCCCCATATCATCCCCAGCCCTGTTCTCCAGCTGCGCTGTGCAGACCCCAGGAGACAGCTGGGTGGATGTGCACAGAAGAGCTGCCAGAATGGGCGTGTCCCACATGATGCTACTTTTGCAACTGCAGTTCCCTGCTGAATGTGTCACTCCTATCTCCCCCCGGCCCATGAGGTGCCTGTGACCCTTCTTGTCCCCCACCCATGCATCACCTTCTGCTTGGAGGAGGACTGTATAGGCCAGCCTGCTGGATCTTCTTCTGGTTTAACTGTGGGTCCAGTGCAGCAAACGTCAGGGGACAGGCTATTGTCACGACCTGCTGAATCTTTACTGGGTGGCACGCCCAATCCTTGGGAAGGGGAATGCCTCAGATCGGCATCCAGCCAAATGGACCTGGTAGATGGAGGGTGAAGTGAGGGTATAGCAGCCTTGGGTATGCTGTGGAGAGAAAGTCACATTGGAGCCGGGCAGACACAAATCAAGTCTGGAGGAATTGGAAGCAGGAACAGCAGAGGTATACGGTTTCCAAAAGAGCTAATGAGGAGCAGCTGCTGTAACCAGAAGAGCTAAACGGTGGGAGAAGAGCAGGCAGGCCAACGGCTTGAGGCATTAGACTAACAGCAGATGGAGGGGAGCAGAGAACAAGGTAGGAGAAGAGCTTCATATGGGTACTGCGGGGGAAGCATCTTGCAGTCCATCTAACACTGTACCAGCAGAAGTCACACATCCAGCAAAAGATATTAACCAACATTGCAATAAGGCACATGAAACCACCTAGGAGGACCCCTAACAAGATCACTGGGCATCATCCAAAGCACAAAATGGCGACCAAGCTCAGCCCTATGGGACTAAGGCTCACTCATTGATTCTGTCTGACGTGATTGGATATAAAACAGACAGCTTGTATAACAGAACCAAGAAATCCTGAAGTTTGTAGCAGGGAAACCCTATGCCTTTGTTTTTTGTAACTCCTTTCTAAGACTTTTGTTCCACGGTGTGCACACCTGTCTGCCCTGGCAGACCTAGGAAAGAACCCTCTGTTACTTGACGGAAAGGTGGTAGTGTTTACTGGGAAATACCCCTCTTGCCTATGCAAGGACTGGCGTGATGGGGCTAGTTCTTGGATTGTGCATAGAGCTATGCTGCTGTAGGACAAATACCGGATATTGAGACAGTGACACCCTGCAGTAGGTTGGTTACAACCTACCTCACCCAGACAAAGTAAAGGGCATGCATGTGTTTTAATGCCCCAAAGCCAGAGGTAAATGCCCCATCTCACTATGCAAACTCACTCTAGGTGCTAACGAGAGACCAAAGGCCATTGCTGTGAATTGGAAATGGCACTAACCCAGCTACCCCTTTAAGAAGGGCCCGGAGCTCTTTGAAGTCGTTAACGGGGACTATCAGCTTGCAAGGGAGACACCACAACTTCACCGAGGGAGGAGTACAACGACTGGACCACACGTAGAAGAGCAAGTTCCACCTCCCTTTCTGGGGTCAACCTCTTAAGTACCAGGGTTTGGTGTGCTGCTTCTGTGTTGAACTCGGCCCTGCGTTCCAACTCTGGTGCCAGTAGCACTGAGGCTGGCTTAGAACACAGGAGGGCTGGGGTGGAACATGGGAGCGGTATTACCAGCATTTCTCACAGGTTCCAATCTGACCATTGAGTAGGCCATTGTCCCTGCTGCCACAGCAGGTGGTGCATCAGTCTCACAACTCAGCAATGAATCACTCCTTCTTGGTGAGGGGGCTGAACTCCACAGCAGGACTCGAGGGTACACCGTAGACGTCTCTACAGATACCACTAATGCTAAGAAGGCAACTGTGCCCGTGGGCATGCACGCATCTAGAATGGCATCAACACGAGCGAGCACTGAGAGAAGAATAGGCAAGTCCAAGGTTGCGGAAGAGCTTGGGCACAATACTGCAATCTGTAAAAGAAGTTATACCAGGGTTGGACTCATCACCACAGTACCTCTTGCTGATCAATCTGTTCCTTGCCAGGATGCCCTTTTCTGGCTAGCGTCTCCCCTATTGTCACACTCTGCTCTGCCATCTCTGTCTGGAACCACTTGGCTCCCTGGACTTGGGACACTGCCCTCTGGCAGTGCCCTCCAACTCCATTCACCTGCCCTCGGGGGGTATCAGCAGACCTCACTCCTAGCACCTGCCTGAGTGGCCAACTGCAGCTTCAAAATCCAGCCCTTTCCCTCAAGGGCAAGCCATAATCTATAAAGACCATGCTCTGCAGCAGCTAGGTGTGGTGTAAAGAGGAATGGGGGACCCAGTCCCACCCACTACTCTGGGTCCCAGCTTAGGGACCCTCTGACTGCAGTCATCTGCTGTCCTCCTTTTACTGCTCCCATTCAGTTGGCCATTTCCTTGTGAGCCTTGCACCATCCTGGCCTTTCATCAAGGCTGCTGAATGGCAACCCCCACCCACCCCCGCGCTCTCTCTCTCTCTCTGCTCCACCAAGCATGTCCAGCACTGCTCCACCTAAGGTGTTTCTCCCAGGGAACCAGCCTTGCACTCTCCCTAGTCATTATCCAACTACCTACCGCTTTGCTGAGCAGTTCCTTATAAACAAGTCTGCCCCAGAAAGCCACGCTCTGACTGGCTCCCTATGAGCCATTTCCTGATTGGCTGGGGCTCTGTGCAGGCCCTCTCCAGCCTGCTTTAACCTCCCCAGCCTGGAGTGGGGCAACTGCCCCACTACAGAAATTTGCACAGAAGTCAATTAGGGTACTTTTAAATAACTAGAAAATATATTTATGGGAAAAATATATCCTGGGGTCAGTGGGAAAACATGTTTCTTCAATTTGTATAAGCCAAAAAGTGCTCAGAATAATTCAAAAATTCTCCCTTTTAGTGTTTCCAATATGAACATTTAATAGCACTGAATAGAACCTAAGAACACAAATAGTCAGTGGCACTTTTTGTTTAAATGCTTTCCGGACCTGCTTTAGGACTTAAGGGAATATGGATGAATGGCCATGTAAACTATACACAGGTGGCAACCATAATTTTGTTTCTGAACTGTAAAGGATTATCTGTGCTACAAAGAAAAAAAAAATCATAGTTAAGGGAGAATGAATTAAAAATGACTTGAACTAAAAGTACTGATTTTAACTGGACGCTTTCTTCATGCTAAACTCGGAGAGTCTTTCAAACTCAGCTAAGCTTGACGTTCATAATGTTAAACGTTAATGGCCTAAAGAGAGAAAAGGTAATGTCCCAAATGCGAACCCCTCCCCAGGAAACACTGGACAGTGAAATATGCTTCTGCTTTGTTTGAAAAGGCTTTACATAGGGCAACATGCTTACAATTTCTCATTGCAAATAAGTGCATGAAGGGTGCTGGCTCTCCCCCTCCCCCCCCCCCATGCATACTGACTCCCCCACTCCCTAATCTCTCTCTCTCTCCCCTACCATAAGGCAGCCAGCTCAGGCTCTTTACTCACTCTTGGGATTCATTTAATGAGGCTGAAGGGGTTCTTCTTGATGCAGGTCAACAGTCACCATTTTCTGCCCCGTACATTCAATTTCAGGGATAATATAAACAATTAACTTCCAAAGCTCTTATGGCCATTGTTATGTAATTACGGCTGCTCCAGCAGAAGGACGTTTGCGCTGATAAAAATCTATGGATCCTAGAGGAATAAAAGCTCACACTGAGTTTTGCAGAACTCAGCTGCTCTGAGCAGTGATCATTATCTTCAACAGTATAACAAAGGACTGGACAGGGGAGGCTGTCTGTTTAGAAAACGTAGAGGACACTGGGGGAAGGCAACAGAGAGAAGGAATATTGCTTCTATTAATCCAGCAATTAAAGCTCATAGCCAAAACCAAACTTTGTAGCAATGAAAATTGTTACCTTTGAAACCAATGCTCAGAGTTGGATGCTTGGGAGGCGAGTGCTAACCACCAGAGGAAAATCTCGTATGCTCAAAAAACAGGGCTACATGTGACTTGGGCTCTGGCATGCTCCACTCCCGAGCATGAGAGTTATAAACGTTCAGAGAGTAGTCATAATAGCTACTTCCAACTTCCCCTTGACAATGCTTTTCATCGCGAGAGTTCCTAACACAGCACTACTCAACCTCTGGGTGCGACTCCATTCAGGCACTGCACAGTGGCTTCGGAAGTGCTGTAGTGTGTTGAGGCAAATGGGAAGGTTCCTGCGTAAAGCAGAGCCACACACCTGCTCCTGAGCAAGTCAGCTCTCCAGGCAGTTCCAGGAGCAGCCAGGTTATGACCCCACCTGCCCTCCCCATTTAAAATGGAGCGTGCGCCTAGTAACGCTCCCTGCAGCGTCACCTTAAGTGCTGAAACTGGGACTCGTCTGGTCCCTACAGGTAAGCTGGAGCCTGGTGGAGTTCTTTGTGTTCTCTCCCACCTTGTGCACATCGACTCGTAATCTGAAGACTAAATTACAGAGCATTAGTTTATGAGCTGGAGACTTACTAGTTGCATAAGAGAATCCAGCTGCCATGGTTCAGGTTATAACCTACGTGCTTGCGTTTCTTCCTCTCCTAGAAGACATTGTCAGTCACTAATACTTTTGAATAAGCTCGCTTTCTAAATATTACCTATACCAGTGTTTCTTAAAAACTTTCTGAGACCATGGAACAGAAAAAAAAATATTCTTTTTATGCAGAACACCAATGAAAATTGACTTCCACAAAATTGTCGGACCAACAAGAAAAAAACAAAACAGAACAAACAGCAACTTATGCAGCAAAATAAAATGAAGTCATTTAATCAGGCATCATAGTAATGAAAAAGTAACACTGTATCTGGTTTTAATAACAATGTGTATCAGCATATTCTTCCAAATACACCTTGCCCATTGTTCACAGAACACCGTTTAAGAAGCACTGATCTAGACCAATTGAAGCAGGGAGTCACAAGGTCAGATAACATCTCAGAGCACCTGGACAGAGTTTCTCCAGCAGCAAACGCCTGTGCCTGGCTGCATGCATTGTGGTGCCCCCGATGACAGAGTACCTGCATGTGTAGGCTGACACAGTTATACAAATAGTACAGAATTTAATCAGAATAAAATACACAAATAAAATGGGGCCCCAGTAATGCTAGTTCCTGCCTGTAACTGTTTCAGGGTTCACTTACAAAGCAGGTTTAAATGGGCAAAATGGTGTTACAATGAAAGAAAAGCAACAAAGTTAAAACACTGTATGTCACTAGTGAAACAGCATCTTTGGCAATGAATAGCCCCTCACGTGCATGCTGTACCTGCAGCTTTCAATACGGATGCAGGGGGCTGAATCATTCTGTTCAACTCTGCTGTCCTGAGAGAAAACCAAAAAATTTGCCAGAGTTTTGGCCCTCCTGCCCTCTGCCCCTCAGTCCAAACAACTCTGCTTTTATTATTCCCATATATTTATATGGGGGAAATCCAAGAAGAGCCCCATAGTAACCCACTGCCTCTTTGAACAGCCCACACAGAACCGTGGTAATGTGGATGATTCAATAGGGCAGAGGTA
Source organism: Carettochelys insculpta (assembly GCF_033958435.1). Taxonomy (NCBI): domain Eukaryota; kingdom Metazoa; phylum Chordata; order Testudines; family Carettochelyidae; genus Carettochelys; species Carettochelys insculpta. The sequence continues at coordinate 154,446,773 of NC_134138.1, read as the reverse complement.
GCCCTCCCTCTGAAATACCTCTATCCTTCAGAGAAGGGGACATTGGGATCCTCTACTTTAGGGAAGGCTGGAGAAGGTGTGCATGTGTGACATTATCCAAGTGCAATCTGTACTTTTGTATAGCTCTGTTCCCTTAATTCTCTAGCTGAGGGTGCTTTTTACTCTGGCTTGCTGTCAGAGTATTCCTTTCTGCCCTGCTCATGCAGCCTTCGGCATGCAAATTAATAGGTAGATCATTAGTATCTGGACAGAGTGCTCATGTAATTACATACAGGGCAACATCCTCAGATACACTGGTCCCAGCCTTTTCCTCCATAAAGGTGCTACTTTTACCGTCCAGCACGTTGATGAACAATGCAAGCTCATAGCAGTCTCCCATTTAGTCAGTGGAAAATTATGTCTGCCTCAGCCTTGTTACCCCAAATGGAATTTCTTTCCCTCCTCTCATACACACTATAATTCAAACACACTGGCTGTAAATTTCACAGGCTGGGCTTCCTTTCCACCTTGCGGACAGCTGGCCCGTAGTATTGGATACTATAACAGAAATACCCATGCAAAATACCATGTTTAATTTCCACACAGGGCTATAACAAGTTCTGGGATATGAAATAACTGTGGCACACACTTCAATGAATGTCAAACTGCCATAAGAGAAATTTACAAAGGGTCATCACAGCAATCCATGAACTGTGAACGGCAATACACGGCCATTAGGGATACAACGCATCTCCCTGCCGGCCGGAATGTGTTTAGAGTTCATAATGCCCAAATATTTATATTTTTACAAAAGCCTCCACTCACAGAGCCACCTCAAGCGCCTTTTCATTCCCTACTCATCCATGAACCTGTGCAAACCTATAATGTGGGAGCACAAAACATTCCCAATTTCCTTTGCGGCACCATGACAGGCTTTGCATAACAATACCCTTTGTATTGTCCTCTATATTTTTCCATCCACAGGCAGAATAAATTTTGTTACGTGCGTGCAGCTGTGCTCCACCAATGGAAACACATGCTGCCCACTACGGGAGCTCTGCTAATCAGTTGGGTGGCACCTGAATCTCTCCTGGGTGGCTGCCCAAGCCCTCAGCTTACAGAGAACACAGCTTGTGCTCCTTGTATTTGTCAAACTATAAACATGTGTTCCCAGACTGTGGACTTGTAGCTCCTATGGGACACTGGTACCCTGCTCTGCCAATAGTAAACCTGGCTGAGAGCCTTCACCAAACCGCACTTGTGCTTTTCTTTGTGAGTAACACTGAGGTATGCACTCTGCTTATACAGCTAACGCTGGAGTTCCAGCGGCACTAGCAGCATTAACAACAACATTTCACAGCACTAACAATAGGCTATGATGCCAATCTGCTTCTGGACTGTGCTCAGGTAAGTGTCCAAGCACCGGGAAGGTAGGGACAAGCGGACCACAGCCCCCTGGGAATGCCTGCTACTTCATGCACAAGTTCAGGACTCAGTGCTGGCTGCGTGACAATGGGATCTCCACTGTCTGTTTTTATGGATCTTCTCCAGAAATGCTTGTCTAAAACAAGAGGAATCCACCTATAAAACAACATCAGCTGGTTTGCAGCTGGCACGTTAGCATCTCCCTCTGGGAGCTGTCTGTGGCAGCTCAAAAATCTGACAAAATGTCCACCAGCATCATCCTGCCAAATACTCTGCCGGCTTCCAGAACTACGAGTGACAGATTGAGGTGAAGTTCTTCTGCTGGGATGGTATCCAGGCTGACTCTGGCTTCAGGGAGCTGAATGTATTTGTGAGTTGAACATCTCTGCCAAAAATCTTATGGCAACTCCCATACGACACCAGGAGACGTTCGCTGATAACCCACTATGGAGAAAGTGCCAGGGCAGCTTGAGCTTTTGGAAGTGCTATTATGAACCTTGGGATGTGATCATACATGTCCACAGAGCTGAAGTTCTTACCCAGGTCTGCAGAATGCAGCAGGGTCGTGAGGCCTGGGTTTCTGTTGCAGGGTGGATACTTAAAGCACAACCTTGGAGATATAATTCCACGTGGCCAGGTGTCTCAGATCCAGATTTAGTGGACAGCATAGACTTTGCCACCGTGACAAGATAACAGAGCAGCCTAGTCAAGACACCCTCAACTGGAGGGAGGTCTTAGCAACTGATAGGGTGAATGGGATGATAAAAAGGAAAGGTTTGGGTGTGTCCAAATCATCAGCACAAATTGTGTGACTATCAAGTCAAACGGAAGGATGCTGAGAACGGGAAGGAAAGGTAGCCACAAATACCTGCTTAGTTGATTGGCAAATACAGCAAAAGGTTGAGCATCTTTCCAGTGGGACCGCAAAGGCATGAGTTAAACATTACATAATTGAGAATTAAAGAAACATTGCACTCCTAGGGGGAAAATTATATTAGGAAGGCACGTGCCTGTTACACACACAAACCAAAAGATGTGGAGAAAATTTGCTCCTGGTGCAGATGAATTAAGAAACAATGCAAAGCATTTAAAGATGAAACAGCTGACTAATTATCAGCAAAACAAGTCAGGGCCTGATTCAAACCCATTATATGCTGCAGACAGGGATACATGAAGGCAATCCAAGGCCTGTGGCACACCATATCCCTGCACCCTTACAACCTTGCCTGACATGGGAGTAGCAATAGCAGACAGTTCTCTCTCCTGTCCTGAATGCCAACAGGACACCACCCCCCATCTCCACAACTGAGACTTGAGCCAGAGGGAGGGTGGCTCAGTCATGACCATTATACCTCTCTCCTGCCACAGAGAAGGCTTTGCTTACGTAATGCTGGCAAGACCCCTGGAAGAATACATGCTGGGATTAACATTCCCTTGAGTTTCATGGACAGTTCATGCTGCCAGCCTGTGTTAGGTTCTCTGCAGGCTCAGGCCTGGGCTACCTAACAGAGTTAGGTTGTAATACGTTGCCTTGTGCCAACCTAACGGTGCATGTGGCTGCACTTAGATTTGTCTGCCATTGATGTGAGAGGCCTGTTAAGCCTACATAGTGACATTGCCTGCCCAAACAGCCTTGAGCCAATGTCAACGTACAGATGTTGATAGCTAAGCTACCTACGTCGACCACAACAGTCTTCTAGCAGGTGCCCCACAATGCCTCACACCGACGGTGACACCCTTAGTGAACTCCACTAAGGGTCACAAAGTCCACAGTCCCCTACTGCTGGGTAAAGCCCCATAAAGTTTTCAAATTCCTTCTGTTGATTGCCCAGCCTGGCGGGAGCATTCTTAGAATCTCTCAGTTATTGAGCACAACTGCCCATTTGACCATGTTCTAGACACTCCAGTCAGGAGTAGTAAAGAAATACTGGATCTCTTGGGTATGCAAGAAGAGGCTGTGCAGGCACAGCTCAGAACTCGATCACCACTCTCCTGTGGAAAACAGTGCTAGCATTCAGTGCCACAACTCTGTACTTCTAGAGTCACATGACCAAGTGATTCCCTCCTCATTTCACTTACGCTCAGTGTGTCACACTCACCATCCTGATATGCCTTAGCATCATTCTGCGGAACAAGTGGAGAAGGTCTTGGAGCCTTGTCTGGTGATTACAAGGAGGATGCAGATCACCTGGAGTCTTCTGTAACCATTTGTGTCCCAGTGGTTTCTCCCCCACATCCTCTTCAACTTGTGTGGTCCTTGAACTGATGGCTTCTTGTACCAGAAAGGGGAGGGAGAGGGAGGCAACCAGTCTGTCCAACACCCTGGATACTGAGCAGGCGACTTGGGAGGGCTGGATGTGTTCCATGGTGCTGCCATAGCGTCTGAAGCCACAGGGCTGGCTGCGGTGCCATTATGTAGCCTGCAATCTTGATACCGGAGCTTGCCCCTCTGTGAGGAAGCCTCACTCCCCAGTAATCAAGATAGAACAGAGTCTGTCCTGACCAGTATTGGTCACCCCTGGAGTCAGATTTGTCCAATCTGGATGCATGCCTGGAATAGAGCCTTAGAGACGAGAAGTACTTGGCAGACCCATGATGGCTTAATCCACTCCTCGCACTTGATGAACAGTACTAGGATGTGGAGTGGAACCAAGAACCAGCATGGGCTCAGTGCTAGAAAGGCGAACCTACAGGCAGCAATGCCACACTGGAAGACCAGCAATGGCCCAGGGATACCATCTCTCAATCAGTCTCTGGATTAGTACTAAGGCCTCAGAGATATCAGATCCTGTACTTGTGCCATAGGTGTGTGCCTGCACAGGTCTGCCCTCAGTGCTCAGCCAGGGCCCAAGCACCAGAGACTGAATGGCAACTACAAGAGGCTGAGCGCTGGAGGGACATCTCCTGTCACTAGCAGCAGTGCCACTGAGGCAGGGAGTGTGGTGGTCCAAATGCAAATTTACCCCATGACCAGGAAATCACAAGGGGTGGAATGGGCAGCATCAGTAGGAATATGACTGCTTTTGCTGCCCACAGGGCCTGTCATGGATAGTAGCCAGAGCTGACAGGAACCACTGTCGCTATTCAGGGGGACCGGCAGGACTGAACTGCTCAACCTGAGCTGAGGCCTGAGCTCATGACAGGGGAAGAAGAGCTGCCTGGCATGAGACCCTGCTCTCCCCCAGTCTTGACTTTTCCCTTGCAGGAGGTTGAAGACCATTTTCACCCCAACTTCCCGGGGCCTCCTGGCTGAAGCCAGAGAAGGGTACCAGTGCCAGCCAGCAGACAGTATCCGCCAAGCACCACACACAGTGTCCACGGTGCTTGAAGCCAAACTGGAGTGCATCACCAGGGTGAAGACTGGCACTACGAGGAGCATTTTTAAGGGAATGCCACACTTCTCCTGGGCTTGAAGGACTTGTAAATTCTGCACTTACCACGAGTGCGATCTTAACCCAACCCTCATAAATAACTTGTGTGACTTGCTAATGAGTCTGGGCCTCTGACAGCAGCAACCAGGCTTAAAGGTTGAGGACCAGGGCAATGTCCCAAGACACTGCCCTGAGACAAAGTCTGATTTGGAACCTGTAAGTCTCTAACACTGAGGTAGGGTTACTAAAACTAAGATGATGAACTATATGCACTAAGACACAAGAGCTACACAAGTTTGAATCAACAAGAAGCAAGAGCGCTAGCCGAAGCCACAACAGTCGTGAGCCCTATTACAGGTGGCAAGAAGGAACGGAGGGTATGGGGAACTGGTGACTGCCTATATACTGTGGGATATGAGCACCATTCCATTGGGCACCAGAGCTGGTCCCTTACGGGTAGTGCTGAAGGAACAAATTTCCATCATGGTTCACGTGGTGCGTATACACAATCTAAACGGAATAGACATGAGCAAGTACTCAAAGAAGATTCAATATTTTCATTTTGCAGTGCACTCTAGACGACAAGCATCCTAGACACATAATTTTTAAGACAATTATGGGTAACTAAATTAGACTACATATGGTCACCTTAAATATAATATGAGGGAAAAAGTACACTAACTCAGATGTGGATTTTTATTTTCTTTTAATGCACAGCACAACTGGATTTATTAATACAAGAAATGGACTTAGAGCTATAAACCTGCAGCGAGTAGCCTTTCCTAAGAATAGGCTTAATTGGGAGATTAAAGAATTCTGAAGCTGCCTTTTGCTTGGTAAATTTTTTAAACACACTGCAAAACCCCATAATTTAATTAGTCTCGTACCAAGGATTAACATAGGCATTTAAAACAAGCTGAACCTAAACAGGCCCGAACACCTAGAATACCCAGAAATGAAATGCAGAAGATGCCATTTGTTTATAACTGTATACTCCCGTTTCTCAGCTCTTAAGCAGTATGATCCTTTGATAATCAGCCTGGATCTGCTTCACAGGGAGAGGGGGAGGTAGGGCAAGAACCCTCTCAGTTTGGAAGCAAACACTTGGCAGCATAACACGCAGAAGACACCTCAGATGTGCAGTGGGGTTTTGCAGTTATCCCTTTGCAATCTGCATATATGCAGCAACGAATGCCACCACATCACATACCTTGTAATGTACATTTAAATCAATGCTAACACCTGCAACTGCCCTTTCTGATTTTTCCTATTTGATTTTTATACATTAGTCACATTGCATAATGTAAGCCAACCACATATATAATTGTTCTCGTAAAACAAATTATAGAACTTGGAGATGACTAATTATTGAATTGAACTTCATTTTATTGATAGCAGATTTATGCTTTACACCAAGTAAATTGTAATCTGGAAAGAAATCGAATGTCCAAATGACTGGTTACATTGAAGTACTGAAAGTGGTTATGTGATTGTAACAAACCTCAGATGATGCTAATGCACTTTAGCAATTGTAAGACTGAAAATAAATGTGGCCAAATGTAAGCAGACAGTTAGCCGCTCTTTGAGACAATGACTACAATTTTGTGTCTATACAATATCTCGCTCAGTGGAATTTTAGTTCAGGGCTAGGACTTCTATGTACTCTTGTCATACAATAAATAATTACCTGGCTACCTAATTAGTTTGTCCAGCTAATCTGGGTCTTCTGATAAAACAATGGCCCAATAATTAGAAGACATGAACTCTATTCCCAGGTCTGCCACTCACTGGCTTAGCAATGATGGGCAGATCACTGCCTCACCCTGTGCCTCAGTTTCCTCCTTTATAAGGAGACTCTACCATACTCTTTCGTAAGACGCTTTTGAGATCTATGAAGAGCAATGCATGAAATAAATCTTACTTATTGTGAGACCGAGACCAAAACCAAACCATCTTCACTAGAATTTTCAGCACTTTAAAAGACTTCATAACACAAACCCCATTGATTTTCGGTGTTATTTGTTTTCCCAAATTACTTAGCTTTCAAAATCTCACCACAAATCCATAACAGGGGGTAGTCTACTAATTTTAAAACAAATCACAAGCATTAATAAAATGTTTATTTTTTAAAAAATAAATTAGATGGACTACAGTGGGTGAACAGGACAAGTGGGTCCGATTACAAGAAAGTCTCCCTCGTTCCTTCACCACAAGCCTTTCTTCTTACGGTATTCTTTCCTCTTTCTTTCAACTCCCTGAGGTAGAAGAGGCACTTTTACCCCAAGTTAAGAACTGAAGAATAAACTTTCTTTTGACCTGCAGACCACACTCTAAGTTCTTCTGACTACAGTACAAAGCTTATACAAATTAATAGTTGCACCTTGTAGTTGGAGCTAGGTGGGTCAATTCACCTAATTCTGGGAGGAAGAGATCCCCAACTAAGGAATACTGCCCATAGATAAAGTCTCCCTGTAGAACGAACAAACAAACGAAAAAGGTGACTAAGCACCCTACCACTTTTTGTTAACACTTGCGATGTCCTTTTGTGTTTACAGAACACTCACTAATTGCATGAAGTCTCCACAAACGTAAGAGGGCTTTTCACCTGCTATATTACCAGAGGCTTTCAAAACATTTCCAACAGCATTAAAATTGCTTGGTCTCCTGATATACTCTTTCGTCTCCTCTTCTGCCATGTGTAACTTCAGTGATGCATGAAACCAAAGTGCAAAACAAAAAGAAGACAAGCATGTCATTGACCACTAGGCTATGTGCATGTTATGGCACAGCACGTGTCAGGAAAAGTACAAGGCTCCAAGTCTAAAAAAATGTTTGAAGCATGCTGGAGATGCCATTTTTAAACAACTATTTTTATATCGGTCAGTAAGTGTTGCTCTGTTGGCAGTTCGATCAATGCAAAATTAAGAGGCAACAGAAGTTTCAGTGGCATATGATTGTTCTATTCTCTTCCAACAAAAGCATTATAGAAAACAGTGAGTGGGTAAATAGAAAGATAGCATATAGGGAAAGAAGACAGCCTAGTAAGACAGGCTGCAGTGGGCCAGCCAGTGAATTAACTTAATTCTTGCAAAGAATAGGTAAGTCAGGATAACAATATCAGTTATCAGGATAACAATGTCACTGAATGTGTGGATTGAAGCAAGATTCAGAAACAGCTCTGCCAGTTTATGAATAATCCTGGATTGATAAATTTCCTGCAGAAAGAAAAAGTAATTTTTGCCTCTGATTAAAAGTCTGGACTGACTGCGCACTAGAATCAATTTTACATTAGCATTTAGCTAAACAGTGGTAGATAATGTATAGCAAAAAATATTCAATATCTTTAGACACACACAAACTCAAAACAAAAAACCCAAAATCTTTTATTGATGTGAACAGGAAAAAAACTGCTACTTGTAAGTATTTAAATACATTGATGCAGATGTGAACTTGTTGACTTTAAGTCAGTCAATCCTAACAGCTCATGTAACCTCTTCATGGGTTGCTTTTCATTAGATGGCAACATAATGGCAAGCATTATTAAAATAAAAATCCATATATACAAGAATTTGGTTGAATTTCTACACTATGTTCTTACAGTCTTGCTCAGCAGCGTTGATTGTATTAGCAAGTTTACAAGGAGGAGGCATTGCTGGATTTGTATGCGAGACCTTTAAGGTTAAAAAAATTCAACAAATGTTTCACCCCTCTCTTTCACTCAAAATCAAAATGCTTAGTTCTCAAATTCAGACAAGCAAACATAAAATGACTCAGTGCCACTATTAAAAACAGCGTGAAATTCAAATCATCTTAAAAGAGAAAGTTACAGAATTAGGAATTTATTTGGCAATTGTTGACATACAAACATCTCTCCCAAGGAAAAAACCTGCTAAGTCATTTTCCACTTTATAAAGTTGTCCAAAGATAGCATAGACAATTTCCAGTTGATTTGATTAAACAATACTGGAAAGCATTCTAAATGTTGTTTAAAATATATTTAACAGGCTTTTCATTCCCAAAATGGACTCATCTTTAACAAATGAAACAAGAGATAGAAGATTAGGCTTTCTTAACCTTTTTACATTCTTAACAGAACCTGGAGTTTATTAATATATGAGACTATTTTTTAAAAAATGAACAAACCCCCTCCACTTGAGTACCTTTCCTAGACCTGAAGTGCAGAAGTTGGTCCTGTAAAAGGCATTAGTTCCCCCAACCTTGTTTATTCTTTTCTTATTTTTAACATGTCAGAAGGCATTCCTTCTTCGTGAAATTATACTACTGAAATGGAGACCAGTTAACCTGGTAATGTCATTGAGAGATGGTCATAACTGTTGTATCACTGAGTTGGTGAGAGTAGCTGGGTCATTCAGTACCTTGTGTGTCAACTCAACACTGTAAATTCCTCCCATAATTACCCAGTAAGGCAACTAATAAAGAGTATGGAACACTGACACCATGCACTCCAGTAAGAAGTGCTGCTTACCTTAAGGTTGCGTTCTGTGGTAGTTTGTTTCCAGGTAGAGTTAAGGTATCCGGTAGACTGTATTTCAGCTGCACAGTATTGAAGTGACAAAAGGCATGGTTTACAGAAGCCTGGTGGGACTTCGGAAGAGACTGCTGCAGCTTTCCATCTGGCCACATGACAAACAGCATTGCTACCACACGCTCACCCAAGAAGAGCTGGAAATGTTACGCAGATGTTTACTGGCTCTCAAACTCGGGAAACGGCCTTTCCGTCTAGGACTTTTGCATATACTGCTCACTCAAATGTACAAATATATATATTCTGTATTTCCCACTGAGTCTTGTTACTGACTAAATTTAAAGTGTAAGCAAGAGTAATTTTTCTGGTAACTGTACTACTTGGTACATTTGTCCATTATATTTTATACTTTACAATAGACTATTTAGCTTCATTTACTATAAAGGAAAATTACTTCTCTCATAATTACATTTCTCTGAAAACCTCATGCATTTTGCATGAAAACCTTTTGATCTTTCAAAAAGACATGAACTCTATTCCCAGGTCTGCCATTAATCTGCAAAATAAACTCAGACAGGATTTACAGATTTCAAATATATGAATTATGTTATCTTTACACAGCAGGTATTGGAATTAATTGGTTCATAGTCCATTGCCAGCAACAGACCCACCATATTGCCAAGGACAGAGTTACGATGGAAGAACAGGAAAGACTCGCTAGGGGAGAACTTTTTACTATTTAAAAAACAAAACAGGAAGGAACTTCTGTAAAAGAATACCTTGTGAAAACATTTAAAGCTCCCCAAGAAATTAAAACAGTTTTAAAAGTGTATTTACCTGCTAAAGTCCAGCCTACATCTCATGAAATTAAATGCCAAAATGACACACAGGCTGGGTCTACACATGCCCCTTCCTTTCGAAAGGGGCATGTTAATGAGTGGCTTTGAAAGATGCTAATGAGGCGCTGCAATGAATATGCAGTGCCTCATTAGCATAATGGCAGCCACGGCGATTCGAAAGTGCAGCTTTTTGAATCGCGTGCAGCCCGTGGAGATGGGACCTTCCGAAAGGACCCCCCCAGGTTTCAAAAGCCCTTCTTCCAATCACAGATAGGAAGAAGTGCTTTCGAAAATGGGGGGGGTGGGGAAGAGGGATGGGGAGACCTTTCGGAAGGTCCCGTTTCCACTGGTGGCATGCGATTCGAAAAGCCGCACTTTTGAATCGCCGTGGCTGCCATTATGCTAATGAGGCACTGCATATTCATTGCAGTGCCTCATTAGCATCTTTCGAACCCGCTCATTAACATGCCCCTTTCAAAAGGAAGGGGCATGTGTAGACCCAGCGATAGCGAAAACTCAATTTTCCACATTGGTAAAGTCCGCAACATCTCCTTTTTCAGCATTTTCATTGGAAGACTGGACACTTTCCATTGTAGTCTCTGGTTCTAAAACACTATTTTCCATAAGCTCATGGTCAGGTTCTTCATCCACATCTGCCTCCATTTTTGCAGCCAATTCATTATGTTCCGTAGCTCTATGTTCCATATCTATTTCTTCCTCTGTTGGCTTTGTGTTGTCCTGTTCTCCTTCCTCCATTTTACTTTCAGAATCCTCTTCTTTCCTCTTTGCTTTAAATACTTCAACTCCCATCATTCTCAGGTAATGAAGTCTCTCATTCTTGGGCACAAAGGCACGAAGTGAGGTCTTTCCATGCCAGCCACACAGAACAATAGGGCACTGAAGAGTATCAGGTTTGCTATTAAAAATTAGTGTTTGGTAAAATTGAGTATATTAATGTTGAGAATTCATTTCTACAGAAATATTTGAATTTAATAACTATACACATGGTTTCAACACAGCAAGTCAACAGTATTATGACTAACAGCAATTTTACTTTTAATTCAATACCTAATCCAGTCAATATCACAGACTGTGAGTGGAACATGAATGCAGGTCAAGCAATAGCTATAAACTCATATTTCATAGCTTCATGATGTTTAAGACTAAAAGGCACTATTTGGCCTAGTCTGACTTCGCATGCGTCACAGGTCACCTAATTACCTGGTACTAATAACCTGTGTTTAAATAAAGCACGCCTTCCAAAATATATGGAACTGGGGAACCTTTCACCAACCACTGGAAAAAAAAGTGCTTTATTTCCAATTTTCATTTGTCTGGCTTCATTTTCCAAACACTTGCTCCGGTTACACCTTTCTCCCCTAGACTTAAAAGCCCCCAGTGTTCAGTGTTCTCTCCCCACAAAAGGTACCTATGCACTATAATCAAGTCACCTCTCAATCTTCTGGTAACCTGAACAGATTGAACTCTGTAAAGCATTTTCTCCAGCTACCAAACAATTTCTTGTGGCTCTTTTCTGCATCCTCCCCAATTTTTCAACATCTCTTTTAGCTTCCTTACACAGTAGTGAGGAAGGAAGGAAGGAATTAAGTCCCAGGATTACTTCCATACATAAAAAAGACTGACAGAATCCACAGATCAAAATTAAACCAGATATACAGAAGTTTGAAAAAAGAAATAAACCTACCTGCCTTGCCACCAGCAAACACAGCTTCCTATTAAGCTATCCATCTCTACCTCATTTAAGTTCTCATTTAAAATAAAACGGTGAGAAAATGGTCTTAGATTTAAAGAATCAATGTGAACTAAAAGTAAGCTGTGACCTTCTTGACTCAACTGAGCACTTTAGTGCCTCTGCTACTGCTCAGTCTTATGAGATTTAAAAAAAAAAACACAATAGTCATTTCCACTTTTTCTATTCCAAATGCTGCAGGCAAGGTAAAGAACTACACCAATTCCACTGTGGAGCTGTGCTCTACACAGCTATTAGCAGCAACAGAGGTAAGTTGTTACTGGGGAAGAGGGAGCCAAAAATCCAAGACAATAAGGAGGAATAGAGACTGTGTTGGCAAGGTCTCCCCTCCCCTGTGTACTGCTCTAGACTTTACTGGTGGGCTCCCAGACACACTTTTCTTTTTTTATTCAAGGCTAGTTGGTTTTGTCTTTAAGTTAGTAAGTAGTTCAAGCCTTGTGTTTACATTCAGGGCTCTGACAACAGCGAAGGTGAAGTGCAAAGTCTGCTTAGCCTCTAATCTGCCATGGCTTTTTAGAAATGCACGTTTAGACATAAGTTTACAAAAATGGCTTCCGCAAGTGCACCCATTTACAATCCTAACTCCCCAATCACATTTTCAAATAACCCTTCGATGCTGAAGGACAGTTCGAAAACAGGCCTTAAAATCCATGACGGAACGAAGATTAAAGCAAACAGTATTTCTTGACCAAATTTAAGGAGAACCAACATTAGCGCATCTTATGTAAAAAAGCTAATGTCACATTTATGAGTAATTTTCATGCTCCATTACTGCCTAAGATGGAGTGAAGTACCACTTAGCTGTTGCTAGGCACAGCCACTACACTAACTGTAGCCTGTTCTTATCAGCAAATACAATGAAAATTAATTCACAGCAAGTATTTTCATTCCCAAAGATGCTCAAATGTTTTAACTGACACTAAAATTCAAGCTAAAGACCCAGTGTAATGAGTTACGTGCTCTTGTTTCTATATTCACATGAATTTTTCTTACACATTTTCTGAATGGGGATAAGTGGAAAAAAAATATGTATTAGTGAAGCATCTACCTACTTGGTATCTGGTTCATACTTCAGGACAATACTCCCCATAGCTAGAAAGAGAAAAATGAGGTAAATTAACTTGGAAACATTAGCAGTACTTGTGATTCCAAAATGTTATAAGAGTAAAATGTTTAAAGCTGTATGGCAAATCAGAACTGCCTCACTCAAAAACTGCATGATTACTATGTGCAGAGATACAACAAGCAGGATAATAAAAATAGCACAGGTTTTTACTGCTGTTTCATATTTTCTGATGGAAACATCTGCAAAAAGCAACTCCTCCTCCTGCCCCCCCCCAAAAATACCCAAACTAAAACACCCCTTTCGTATGAAAACAAAAAAGCAGTCACACAGCATGTTAAAGACTAACAAAATAATTTATTAGGTGATGAGCTTTCGTAGGACAGACCCACTTCTTAAGATCATAGCCTTACCAGAAGAGACTCAACATATAAAGCACTGAGATTCAAACATTGTTATCAAGGTTGACAAATCAAAACAGAAGAGGGATGCCGGGTTGGAGGGGTGGGGCGCAGGGATTTCAGAGGTTAGACAAAACATTTAAGTATGTAAGAGAATCCTTATAATGGGTCAGGTAATTGCTGTCCCTGTTCAAACCATGTTAATCTGTCAAATTTGAATATGAATGTTAGTTCTGAGCATTCCCGCTGTAGATGGTTTTAAAAAGTCCCTTTTCAATAGAACACAAACTTTCAGATCTTTAACAGAATGGCCCACTCCATTACAATCAACGTACGACACCAACTACAGTGAGAATCTATGCCACACACTCTCTAAGTAACTGAGGAACCACTTGATCAAAACCCCTTTCATAGGAACAAACATGCCTGAATTTTAGATTAAAAATCTTCTCTTCACAAATCCAGTTATGGGTTCCATAGGAAGTATCCAAAAATAAACCAGAAGTCAGAATGGATTAAATAATCAAACTACACAGAGTGTTGGCCAGAAGACCAGGTAAATGTTTTGGAAGAATACTTTTGAGTCACATTTTATCTTAAAAGGGACAGCATTAGTCATGCAGAGACCATTCTGATGGGTTTGCACATACGATTATATAAAAATCAAAATTTCTGCCTGAACTTTTACAAGTAATACCTAAGACTACTATAACTGAATAAGTTTAACAAAAGTGTTTTTCTTTTGCTTTACTGAACACATTTGGCAGAACTATGCACAGTCATTTTCACTGTTTCTCCTCTCCAGTCATGTCCTGTGAGGGTTTTTCACTTAACACAGAGAGGAAAAAAGTTCACATACTTGTTTACATAAAAATATTAATACATTTAGTCTACAGATGGCCAATACCACCTTTAAAACATAGGGGCCATGGGTACACCACCTCTCCCTTTCGGAAGGGGCATGTAAATTATGGCTGTTCAAAAATGCAAATGAGGCACTGATATGAATATTCAGAACCTAATTTGCATAACAGCAGCCACCTGTCACATCAAAAGTGCTGATTTCAAACTAAAAATAGCCATGTCGCTGGGGTTCCTTTGAAAGAGTGAACCCATTTCAATAGCACCCTTCTTCCCAACAGAGATGCAGGGATTAGAAATAGCTTCAACTGAAGTATATGCAGGAGCAGAAACAGGAAGAGTTAAGAAACAGGGATAATAAGTTCTTGCTGGATTTATGCTTTGCGGGGAATCCAAGACCTGATGACTTTCTGGTTCCATGAAGAAATAAGTTCCAGGTTCTCTGAGACCAGTTGGGGTTTACAAACCTTAGGCTAGGAAGCTTCCAGAGTGGGGGCCTGATGGAGCCACAGCCTTTGGGAAGGCTCATGTCTCCAGTAACATTAAAATGACTATCTTAACCATTGCACTATGGCTTTCAAGTAGGCACACTTTAGCAAACTCAGAGTTAGCAGGTAAGGTCCCCAGGAAGTAATTCTAAAACAAATGAAGACAGTTGGCAGTTTTTCAAAGAGATATTATTAAGGGAGCAAGAGAAAACGATTTCACTGTGCAGGAAAGATAGGAAAAATGGGAAGAGACCACAATGGCTTGACAAAGAGATATTGAATCATCTAAAAATTAGAGTCCTACGAAAAGTAGAAACTGGGTCAAGATACAAAGGATGAACACAAAGTTATACAGCGAGTATGTAGGGGCATAATTATTAAGGCACAAAATAAGCTCAAATGAGCTAGAGATATAAAGAGTAACAAGAAAACATTCTACAAATATATCAGAAGCAAGAGGAAGACCAAGGACAGGATATGACTGTTACTCAATTAAGAAGGAAAAACAATAACAGCAAATGTGGAAATGGCAGAGGTACTAAATGACATGTTTCTGTTTTTACCAAGGCAGCTGGCAGTGACTGGATGCACAGCATAATGAATGCTGGTGAAAATGAGGTAGGTTCACAACTTAAAATAGGAAAACATGTTAAAAATTACTAAGACAAGTTAGCTATTGTCAAGTAACCAGGGTCTGATTAAATAAATCCTAGAATACTTAAGGAGCTGGTTAAGGAGATACCTGAGCCATTAGCTATTATCTTTGAAAAGTCATGGAAGATGTAAGACTCCAGAAGACTGGAAAAGGGAAAATATAGTGACCATCTATAAAAAGGGAAATAAGGACAACCCTGGAAACTACAGACCAATCAGCTTAACTTCTGTACAGGGAAAGATAATTGAACAAATAATTGAGGAATCCATTTGCAACTATCTAGAAGATAAGGTGATAAGTAACAGTCAGCATGGATTTGTCAAGAACAATCACATCAAACTAACCTCATAGCTTCCTCTGATAGGATAGCAAGCCCTGTGGACAAGGGGGAAGCGGTAGTAGATGTGGCGTACCTAGATTTTTGTGAAACATTTGATACAGTCTAGCGCGACCTCATTAATAAACTAGGGAAATACAACCTGGATGGGGCTACTATGAGGCAAGCGCATAACTGGTTGGATAACCATTCCCAGGGAGAAGTTATCAGTGGTTCACGGCCATGCTGGAAGGGCATACCAAGTAAGGTTTTGTAGGGATCAGTCTGGGGACTGGTTATATTCAATATCTTCATCAATGATTTAGATAATGGCATAGAGCAAGAACCTACTTGTGGAGTATTACTGGCATAGCTGGAGGAACAGTTAAGGATATCAAGGCCAGGATAGGGAAAGCAACAGCTGCATTCAAGACTCTCCATCCCATATGGAGCTCACAAATAATATCTGCGAAGATGAAACTGCGGATCTTCAACACAAATGTGAAGAGTGTGCTCTTGTATGGACGTGAGAACTGGTGTACTTAGTCTTCAAATCACAAACTACAGACATTCATAAAACAGATGCCTGAAGTACATCCTTCACATCAAATGGCAAAACTTCATCACAAATGAGGAGCTTTGGGACAGAGAAGGACAAGAACCAGTTGACACTGAAATCAAGAGAAGAAAGTGGGCATGACTAGGCCACACACTCAGAAAACAATCATCCAGCACAGGCTGTCAAGCTCTCATATTGAACCAGCAAGGAAAACACGAAACAGGAATACCTTGGACAACATGGAGAAGGTATACACAGATTGAAGGACAACAACTGGGGTACTCCTGGAGCCAGCTAGAAGTTTTGTCCCAAAACAGAGTGAAGTGGAGGAGACTTGTAGAGTGGGGGCCAGATGGAGCCACATCCTTGGGGAAGGCTCTTGTCTCCATGCGGAGTACAAGGATTAAGTAGTAGTAGTATAGAGCAAGAGCTGTCAAAAATAAAGCCACAGGCAGGATCCAACTTGCCAAGACACCACATCCAGCTCGAAGCCCAAAAGGAGCCTCAGGCAGGCTCCTTGCTGCTTTCCCTCCCACACTCACATTGCTGTTGAGAGTTGTGTGGCTGCAGGGACTACGTGCTTCTCTCTCTGCTGCCATGAGGTCATGCGAAGGGCAATGCAGAAGCTCTGCAGAAGCACAGGAAACCAGTGTCTGGAAACTGGCCAGGGGAGATGTGAGATTGGTCAGCCTGTGAAGCCTTTCCCTCCTTCCCTCTCCTCTTGTGGCAGCACTCACAGAAGCACATGGCCCCACAAGCTGGGCCACTCTGAGCGGTGTGTGGTGGTGGGGCAGGCAGGTAGCCTGCCTGAGGGAACGGCTGGGCTGGTGGCCAGGAGCCACATAGGTAAGCACTCTGCAGCCACAGCTTGCCTCTGGCACACATCCCTTAGGCCATCCTCCCAAACCCTCTGCCCCACATAACCCGAATCCTGTGCACTTCCACTTCTGCACCCATACTCCCTGCCAGATCACAACTCCCTCCTGCCTAAAACCCTTTCCCCAGGTAACAAGCCCCTCCCATATTCTGAAAGCCCTTCTGCACCCCCTTCTCCATGTCCTCCTGCACCCATACTCCACTCCCAGATCCTGCAACCCAATCCCCTGCCCCAGGACACAACCTCCTCCTTCACCAGAAACCCACCCCTGCATCCCAATCCCCTAACCCTGAGTTCCCTTCTGCACCAACCTCCATTCCAGGCCCCACACCTCCTCCATTTATATCTTGAAAGAGTGTAGCCCTTGACCACTTACCAAATTCTTGGACTGGCTCCCCATCCAAAATTACTGCCCACCGTGGCATACAGAATACACTTAAAGTTGGAGGGGTGGGGAGTGAGAGAATGTACCAAGCTGAGAATGTTTGCAAGTGATTTTTATAATTCAAAATGAGCTGGAAAAACTGGAGAAATGCCCTGAGGTAAACAGGATGAAATTCAACAAGCACACGTGCAAAGCATTCCACCGGGGGTGGGGGCGGCAAAAACCAAACCACCAATCAGTTTCTCTCTCTCTCTCTCTCTCTCACACACACACGATGGGAAATGACTACCTAGGGAGGAGCACTACAGAAAGTCAGGGGTATTACCAGAACACAAGCTAAATGACAGTCAGTGACACTGTTGCAAAAAAAAAAAAAACATTGTTTGGGGACATTAAGAGAAACACTGTCAGCAAGACAAGCAGTAAGTCTTCCACTCTAGTCTACACTGATTAGGCCTCAAGTGGAGTCCTGTGTCCCATTCTGGGACACCACATTTGGGAAAGAGGTGGACAAACTGGGCAAAGTCCAAAAGAAGAACAACGAAAATGATTAAAAGTCTAGAAAAATGTGACCTATGAAGACTGAAAGAACTGTGTTTAGTCTGTAAAGGAGAAAACTGAGCGAGGCCAGGGTAACAGCTTTCGAGCTGGAGAGAAAAAAAACTGTTTTCCTTGATCTTTGATGATAGGTCAAGAAGCAACAGGTGTAAATTGCAGCAAGGGAGATTTAGGCTGGACATGAGGGAAAAAGATTCTAAACTGCCAAGTGCTTAAGCACTGGAATAAACCGCTTAGGGAGGCTGTGGAATCTTCATCACTGGAGGACAAACACCTATCAGAGATGGTCTGAGTAGTGCTTTGCCCCACCTTGCAAAGAGGGCACTGGACTTGCTGACCTGACAGTTCTATGAGTCTACAACTAGAAGTCATGGCTAAGAGTAATACATTAAAATAGCTGGATTTTCCATTCATTTGAATGGATAACTCATTCCAGATGCAAAAATTGTACTCCATTTTGCCATTATAAAAACAGAAAGCTTACCCAAATCTTTGACCCGTTTGTGTGTTTCACTGCTAAATTTACTTAAGAATGGATTCTCTTGAGTTAGTAGCACTTTAACATCTTCTATGCACACATTTATAATCCTTGCATTAATGAATGGGAACAGCGTATATATCCCCTGGTGGTAAAAAAAAAAAAAAAAAAAAATAATAATAATTTTAAAATGCAATCTCTGCTTGTGATGATATATATGAGATCGATAACCAGTTCTCATATTATTGTTACCATTATTATATAATTGACCTATATCTTATGTAAGTAATTTAAAGTATCTTGAAAGTTACAATCCGCTAAATCTCATGATTTTATTCGCACATATCATCTTGTATCAAATGTTACGAAAATATGCTTTATAGTTGTATCTCGAACTTGTGCTGTTCCTCAGTATTACCCGCCCCCACCACAGATCTGTATGAAAACCAGCCACCTCTGTTTGGATTGCCCATTCACCAGTTAATAGATCATTGAAGGGACTCAAATTGCCCTGCAGGTTCTTTCTGAAGATGCCTCAGACAGCAGGTAGCCACTGGCCACCCCTATGATTCAGCACAACATGGTAAGGGCAAGTAACCCTGGATTCCATTTGTGCCAGTAAGTTTCCATACACTGCTGCTATTAACTATAAATTGCAGATGGGACATCATTGCTTCATTTCTCTTAAGTGTAGCTTTCTAGAACAAAAGCTTTGAAGAAAGGAGTGAATGACCCTCAAAGCTTTTGGGCCTGATCCAAAAAGCAATTTTTGAAGCTGACAGACTCTCTCTGCTATGAACCTGATTTCCAAATTCTATAATCATTTGAAATGTATATGATTCCTCTGCTCATTTAACAGTTCCCTATTTTTATAATAATACCTTTAGTTTAGAGTAGCCTAGAGAAATTTGTTTCAGTATGATATCTGGGTACGATCCACGTATATACAAGCTGCATCTACACTGCCCCTCCCTTTTGGAAGGGGCATATAAATGCAGCGGATTGAAAATATTAATGAGGTGCTGGTATGAATATTCAGTGCCTCACTTGCATAACGACAGTATTCACCAGAAAGTGAGCTCTGCCATGTAGACGGGTTTCCTTTGAAAGGAAGCCCCACTTTCTAAAGCATTTTCCTGAGGGCTTCCCGCCCCCCCGGCCCCCTTCAGTGTAGGCGTAGTCATAATGACCTGGGAAAATGGTCAATCCTTTGAGATAGGAAGAACTTCATATATGATTATAATGAGAAATTACTTAAAACCAGATTTGAAGACCAGATGTTT
This sequence comes from Carettochelys insculpta, assembly GCF_033958435.1. NCBI lineage: Eukaryota > Metazoa > Chordata > Testudines > Carettochelyidae > Carettochelys > Carettochelys insculpta. The sequence continues at coordinate 154,426,978 of NC_134138.1, read as the reverse complement.
GGGTAGTTTCCTAAGGGGACTGTGGTGTTAGCTTCTTGTTAACCAGTGTGATGCAATATAGAAGCTCATTCTGTTGCTGGTTTGGGCAGAACTAACGTTAGAATAACCACTGTCTATGGGAGTGTCTGTCCTATTTTTAAATCATTCTTTCATGAGTTTGGAATACTCAGTTGTAACCCACACCAGTCAAGGTCATACTGCTTTCTGACAAAAGGTCAAATTAAACAAAAGTTCTGAAGAGTAGCATCAGAAAACAATCCATTTGTTCAATACAGTTTAAAATATTAAGTCAGGAGGCTGAATTTCATAATGTGCAATACAGGTATTCAGAATACAGCAGGCACTATGGGAAATATTAGAGATCCCAAAACATTAAACCATAGTGCTTTGCAATTACCTCTTGCGCTAGTCTGAAAGCACAGCCAAACTGTTCACCATCACTGTTGCGAGACCAAACTTTTATTCCTGTGTTAATAACCTGTCAAGCAAATAAAATTTAATCTTGGTTTTCCTTAAAAATCATTTATGAGTTAGCAATTACAGGAAAGAATAATTCTAACATACAGTTATTCATTCCTGTTTAACCCAAAGTCAGAGGCTAAGTTTGAATTATCTTACATTAGTGCTATTCAAATTATAGTGCCTTGGGGCGGGGAGGAGGAGGATGAAAAGACGTTCCCAACTCTTAAGATGAATTATACTTCTTGGTGCATATGCCTGTTAAGCATTTCCTTGTTGAAAACTGATCACTTACTCCTTCAGAGAGAAGAGGTGGTCTTGCAATTAAGGTGCTGACATGTTTTTAAGAAACTGGTTCAGTTCCCAGCTCTTTTTGCTCCCTTTAGGGCTCCTTGTGTGACACTCGAAAAGTAACTGAAGGTGAAACTTAAAAACATTATATAATATTTTTAATCACTGCCTTTTTAATCTTGACATTACTTTTTCAGTTCACACCTAGAAATTAAGACTATTTTCCCATGTTACACGCATATTGCCAGGATAAATCTTTCATTTTTGTGAGATCCCTAGATACTTCTCTAATGAAAGCCATACAAATTCTCTCATCTGGTAGACTACAGAATCTCAGAAAACGCGTACTCGTGATGGGGGTTGGGGGAGCATAAGAATAAAATACAAGAATTCCACTTCTCAAAAAAGCACTGAGATTAACATTTCTGATCTGATGCAGCGCAAAACTTTCAATATTTTTAATACTGCCTCCCTCCCCACCTCAGAATAGCCAAAAGGCAACGGTCAGAACACTTGCTTGCCAGTTAAGATACTCAGATACAAGCCTCTGATCTGAATAAGAGCCTAAGGACTATTCGGAGAAAAGCAACAATATTTCTACAAATAAAATAAATAAATATTCTTTACTTGTTTGATAACTGGAGTTTGAGATATGTGTAAAGCAGGACGAAACAACAAACTGACCCTTAGCTCCTTACATCATAACCCAGTATCTGACGTATCTGACTCAGCAGACAATGGAAAAGGAGAACAGGTCGTGGAACATAAAGACAACACAGCTCAAAGCACTCTAGTTACTGAGCATGTAACTTCCTTTCTTTTTTGCATGCTTTTGTGTATGTGTTCTATGTCTTGTGACTCCAGCGCAATGTAATTTTAAAGGTGGAGTGCATTCGGTCTATTTAAATTGGAGTTTATTTATTCCGTCACCCACTTTCTCCTCCCTTTGACCCTTATCAGTAATAGAAACAAACAACCTAAAGGATCACCCAGATGATTTTGTAATCTCCAACGAGAAGGACAAGGCCCATGACACATCTAATGCACACAGTGGTGCTTCACCCTTCGATGAGTGTTGATAGGGGAAAGCACAGGGATCAACATACAGATTAATTTAAATAAAAATCTAACTGTATCTCAGACAAATTTCAGTTACAGTCTGGGAATCAATTTGTCTTTGGGCAAAACTGCGAATAACATCCTGCCATAAGCATTTGCAACTTGCTCACCCCCGGCACTGATGTAATGGTCATAAGGAAAGTTGTCTCTCTCAACAAATGCAGGAAGGTACTGGTGCTCAGTGGTTCAAAAGGATGACCCACTAGACCTTTAAGAACAACCTTCAAGACATTTGAACGGGACATGCTACTGTAAATATTTTCCTGTGAAAGGCATGCCCAGAGAAGCAGTCTGTTTCTGATTCGGGTTGGAGGGATTTCTCTGTCAAAATCATTTTTAGTCGGAGCTCTTGGTCACACCAGGTGCTGGCTTTTAGACTGCTAAAGCAGGCATATTTTGGGGGAATACATACCTGACTGAACTCATACACAAGTGACCATCCACAACAGGCATTGCTTTGGGTAAGGAACCAGTTGAAGCCTGAAAAGCCAGGCATTTTAGTGCCTAATCATTCCAACAGCAAGGGAAATTACTTTCTTTTTTTTTTTTTTTAAAAATGGAAAATTAGCTTTTTTAAAAAGAATAAAAAAAGCCAAATGTTGTGGAGCTGAAGGAGGCAAAGCTCAAGAGCAGAGTGCAAATACGGAGAGAAACCCTCTGCCCAGTGCTGGAGAAGTAGACACCACCAGTCCCAAGATCTTAGAGGTGACTCTTTCCAAGACCTTTAATTTCAGAAGCAGATGAGAGAGTGAGAAAGAGGGACTCTCTCCTTTCTTCTTGCAGCAGTTTTAATCGAGGACTGGGTCATATGCTACCTCCAGGAAAAAGGTTTTCTGTCATCTCTCTTGGCAGAGGCTGAGGTAACAGTGACCTCTTGAGGTTCAGGCCATGGCAGGAATACTTTTAGGGTATGATTAAGTCTAGTCTGGGAAGATCTTACCTCCTCAAGCATGCTGTAGGATCTGAAATAGACTACACTGATTTTTTCCAACAGAAAAAGTTTTAGCCTGTTTCCTTTGAATTTAGAAGAGCTTTCCATCAGGGACTTACAGTCCTTACATTTTCTCTTAACAAGTCCATCAGCCAGGAAGTAAAGACAATTGGAATACTGTCATTAAGTGATGCACATGCATCACATGACAAGCACAGTTTAAAATGTGCGGTGTTCTGATCGGATCATACATAAGGAAACATCCTTATTGGGAAAAACAAACAGAAAAAAAAACCCAACAAACTAAAACCAAATTAGATCAGCTACAATATACCCTAACTAGCAACAGTTAAACTCTTACAGGTAAACTGAGCAGACAAGATGGGAGACTGTAAACTGGTTTTGACTAACAGTCAAGGATAGTGACAGAAAGTGAGGGTTGTTGATTGCTGCACCCTCTTTTATCCCCTCATTGAAGAAGGGCTTTAGACTTTGCCAGTAGCTGATAACTGTGGATCAAAGTGTTCCAGTCTCTGGCATACTGAACACATGCGCACTTGATGTGGAACACAGACAGACAAGCATTCACAGTAGTACTTTTGGCTTAAATAAAAAGTTTTTCCAACAAAAGTTTTGTTGGGAAGTTCCCAACCAGTTCTACTTCACCGTTATATTTTGTTCTTATGACCCGGGATTAGTCTCTATACAAATTCTATTTTACATGCCTCTTCACTTACTTTATTTTCATTATGCAGAATGGCACCATCTTCATTTCAAAGAATTCCCACCCCCCATGTTTTATAAGTACTATTGCTTCTTGTCTGAAAGGAGTCTGGATTCCAAAAATTCAGATATAGTCACTTCGTTGACACTAAGATAAGAGTAAATAAAATAGCCACTCATACTAAATAAAGGTCCCATCACTAGACACCTCCTGTAGACAGAGTAGGTTTTGGTAGGCTAGATAAACAAGAATCTACACAAAAGAGTCTAAAAAATGAGAGTCCTACCTTCATTCTCTCACTGTTATTCAGCAAAACATTCCGCAGCTCCTTAGAAACCATGTACAGCTGTCTCTTCTTTCCTTCTTGAGTTCGAGTTAGTAAATTCATCTTGGGGAACGAAGGATCCAATGCATAAAACTTCCTGTGGTCATAATATTATGTTTTCTTTGCCCAAGTTCAACATTGAGTAAGTGATACTTCACTGACTAACCTATTTCCTACAACGCCCTCCAGACTCATCCTGCATCTTAATAGATGGCTTGGATTCAGAATACATGAAGTTAATCCTTGCTCTCCATAGAATCAAAGCATTTTTGAAGATTCAGAAGAAAAAATACATTTTTAAAAATAAAGTTGAAAACTTCCAAGCTGAATGCCTTTTCTGCATTTTGAATGTATTAAGAGTAACTCAATTTTTATTCTTACTTGGTTATTTCCATTTAAAAGAAAGAGTTATAGTTTTAAGTATGTTCACAATCTAAAATTAAGGAAAACTTGATTCATAAGCAATAGTATAGATTTCCCCTCCCTCCCAAGAACTATAATTAGGCCTATTCATGGCGAAACTGGTCTTGAGTTACTTTGAAACTTTTACTACGCAATAAAAGACAGAATTTATCCTTACTGGATGGGTAGAAACAATGGATCATCTTCAGCGAGGAATACAAATGGATCTTCTTTAAATCCAAACAGCTTCATTTTCTTATACGGCGGTGGTCTAAAAGCAGATTCATGTAAATGCTTTGTTAAACACTGCATATTTACTCATACTTACTCTGCAAATAGTAAATGGGCAAAGGCAGGCACTAACGTTTTCCCATGCTGCATCTAGCATTCAACGCTGTTTTACACTTATAACCACTGAGACGTCATAGATGGAGATGGCAGAAATGAAATATAAGCAAAAAGGCTTATGGAGAGAGAAACTGTGAAGCATCCTGAGAAGTTTCCTTAGGAACATATGTGAAGGCAGATGAGAGAGAAGAGGGTCACGCAAGGCAACAGCACAACTCCTGGAAGCAGTACTGCCCTCCTCAGTAGGGAATGGAGAAATCACACACGCTGAATGAGCCAGAAGTGGCAACTGCTTCCATATTGCTATGGTAGGTGACTGATTTGTAACATTTAGTGCAGACAGGAGGCCGAAGTAGTGAGAGGGAAAAACAGAACACTGTGTGTTACATGTGATTCAAATCTTTGCTTGAACAGCTACCATACTGAAATGAAGGGTTTTAAATACCCATAGAATATTTGACAGCATAAACAAAACCCGTAATTCCATAAAACGTTGGTGTCTTAGTACAAAATTGAATTGGGTGCTATTATTCTTTACCTAGCCTAACCATCGTAATCACTTCACTACTAAAATTCCTTTTCTTCACCTCATTCTATTATGTCCTCATTTAATGGTGCCTTCTATGTCTGAAGCTCAACTCCTGTTCCAGAGCATCACAGACCTACTCTCTTCACTTAAGCTCCTCTTTTAAACTGAGTTCTTAAAAAATCCTCACAAATAACAAGTCATGGCTACAAAAAGCCATCACTACTCCATAACTAAAAAGGCATTCTAAGTCAGCTCTGCCCTCTGGGCTATCCAGTTGTTCAGACCCATTCGAGTATTCAGACAGTAAGATAATTATGATTTGAACTGTGGCCTCCACTGAGTTTTGTACAGGAAACACGTACTGCTGACAATGTGTTTGTAAATGTCTTTAAACGTCTTCAGCATCAATTTAAGGATGGGCAAGGGAACAAGGCAAAACAGAGCCAAATGCACATGTTATGGAAAGTGCATTGTGTATTCTATTACATCCACGTTTTAAAATGAGGTGTACAATTTAAGAACTAAATAGAACAGGAGTTCTCCACAGAACCTGAGATTCTCGTGTTACACCAAGGATTGGCAACCTTTCAAAGAAGAGCCGTTTCTTGTTTTTGTCTTTGACCAAACATTCTGAGACCTGCATTGAAGCAAAGCTACTTGTACGAACACAGCAGGCGACTGACAAACAAAACAAGCGATGGGATAAACTGCATCTCTGTTTTTTCCCCTTTTGGTTGTTCATTAACAATGCAGGTGGACTACGTTTTGCTGTCACCAGGACATCACAGAGACCTACTCCCTGTCATACTTAATTAACTGCTTATTAAATTTGTTAAATTATGTCTAAAATTGGTTTGAACAAAGTCAGAATTTCTCAATAATAATTTACCATCAAAGTTATTACTACTCACCAATATTTTCCAATACAACTTCTGCTGTTGGACATCTTTAGAGTTGCACTGGGAGGGGGCAAAGGGTGCAAGTTCCTGGAGGCAGTTTGGCTACAGGAGGTGGCTCTGGGCTTGGGCAGAGTGTTGGGGTGTTGGCTCTGGGAGGGGTGTCAAGTGCTGGGGATTAGGATGCAGGAGGGGGTATGAAGTACTGGTTTGGGGTTGAGAGTTGCGCAGTCTCCGATAGGCAGTTCTTATCATGGGTGGCTCCCAGTCAGCAGTACACAAGGCTAAAAAGCAGCTATGGTCACATGCTGTGCCCAGATCACAGCCCTATGGTTAGGGCACATGGATCTGCATGCTGCCCCTCTTTGCCAGCACAGCTCCCTCAGCTCTCATTGATCACCACTCCCTGTTCCTGGCCAGTGCGTGCTGACGGGGTGTTTGCAGGCAGGACCAGCACACCAAGAGCCTCCTCCCCTGGGGCTACTCTGGCCATGTCAGAGACCCCCATGGGATTCAGGCAGGTAAGAAGACTGCAGTCAGATGGGAGAATTCCTGAAGTGCCACAAGGAGGCAGCCAGAGAGAGACCCACAGGCTGCAGAGCTGCAGGTTGCAAACTGTAGACACTGAGCAGTTAGGGAACATAGACCTTAAAGATGCTTAGATGCACTCTTACCCACACACTCCACCTTTCTTGCTTTGCTCACTCTCTGCATTCAGCAAGTGCTGAGATTCCTTAGTCTCGTCATCCTCAGTACCTGGTGGTTCTTCAACAGTTTCTACAGAGCCATCTTCTGTAGCAGCTGCAGTCACTGAAATGTCTCCAGTTCTCTGGCATAACTTGCGCTGAAGCTGATCCAGATGATTGTGAAAAGTATGACACAACTGTTATACAAATGTCTACATTATCCTTAAGATGAACACGCTCAATTTACATTAGTAAATGTCAATTGTGCATATCGAGGAGAAAGTCAAGTTACCAGCCATTCAAAGTTACATGTATTTGGTCTCTATGAACTGCATTATAGCAGAATGAGAGCTGCTACATTTTAGGTTAAGACCAGCTTTCCATCTAAACCTCAACTTTTCTAAGTCCTCGATCACCTACACAGTTGCTTAGATTGCCTTGAAATCCAGTGTGCCTCTTGAAGAAGAGAGATCCTTCCAAAGGTCCAAATCTGGGGGCATCTATCAAGTTTTTCAAGTGTGTCCATTTTAAGAAATGTAACCTGAGTACAGACGGCCCTGAAACTTTTTTTGCAAAGAAAAATTCCATGAGAATGCTTACTGAGAGGGGAGAGATGCAAGAGTAAGTGATTATAAAGGGAAGAGGAATTTGGATCTCCATTACCAGGTGGGAAGAAAAACAGAGAGTGAAGGGAGGATGCTCCAGTGAGGATGAGGTAGAAATTAGGGCAAGTGGAAAGGGAGAATACACGAGTGGCTGGAAAATATCAGCAACAGCAAAAACAGGGAGATAGACTGATGAGCCCTCAATTCTCCCTGCCAGCCTGTATAGAAGCCCTGTTCCTCAACGAGAAGCTAAACCCCCTCACAGTTTTTGGACCTGGGGAGGAGGAACAAAAGTAACAAGTTTAAATACATGACATTCAGAAAATAAATAGTTCAGTGACTTCCTCTGTGGGATGGAGAGGCAGGTCAAACTGTGCAAAAGTGGTAGAGTAGGGAGGACAAGCAAGCTGGGTGGAATTGGAGCATTGCAGCTGGAGACGCCTGGCTGAAGCAGCTGCAGAAGTTGCTGCTGGAGGTTGACAGAGGAGCAGGGGGGGCTGCTCAGATTGCAGCTCAGACTATATAACTAGGATAGCATGCAGCACTGGAGTGCACTGCTGCTGCCTGGCCTGTAATATATGCATGTAGCAGCCAAGGGCAGAAGGCAGTAAGGGCCAGCTTCTTACACATCAATGGCATCTACAATGCTACTTAACAGCTTAGCAGGACAAGAAAGAGTGCTGGAAATTTTGATGATGGGGGAAGCTACATCTTGAGGAGAATCGTGAGTTTTTACGATGCCCCCAAATTTGGACCTTTAGAAGTATCTCTGTCCTCCTAGAGGCACACTGGATTTCAAGGCAATCTAAGCAACTGTGTAGACTACAGAGGACTTAAAAAAGTTGAGGTTTAAATGGAAAGCTGGTCTTAACCTAAAAGGTAGCAGCTCTCATTATGCTATAATGCAGTGCATAGAGAGCAAATACATGTAACAGGAGGAGAGAGGGAGAGACGAATATTTGTCTTCTCTCACACACTGAAAACTATAAAAATTATAAAATAACCATATAATAGAACCGTCAAGATTTTGAGACAGACCACAGATGCAATTTCTCTCACCAGCGCTGTTAGTAAACACACATTCTAAACATTTCAATGTATGACACCATTATCTCCATTCTATTTTAACATGTGCAGAAAGGTGGGGGGGGGCGTGCACTGAGAAATCACACAGTAACTGTATGGCCTAGTGGAGAGAACGCTGACTAAAAACTACTCTTCGCTCTGCTACTGGCCTGCTGGACAAGTCACTTCACCTCATCATTCCAAGTCATTCCCATGGAAAACATCACTTTGTTATCCACCTCTTTCAAGGGGAAATGTTCTAAATTTCCTTTCAGAGGCTGCCTTTCTATTTTCGTGGAGTTTCTCAACTCTGTTTTCCTACTTGTAAAAGGGATTTATAGACTATGGGTTCCTAAATACCTTAGGGTCCTTTGAAAACCTGCTTCTAAACGTTTTCCTTTATCTTCCTGTGGCATGAAAGAACCAAGCAAAAAAATGGGAACTGACAAGCTAGCTAACTGATTACACAATTAATTGACAAAACAAAAATAATTTAATTTTTTTTTTTCAGTTATAGCAGTCTTAGGTATTACTTCTAATGACAGTAAGCAAAAATTTCAGCTATACATATGAATTTTCAGTTGCTATACCTTTAATATGGAATCTTCCCAATACGACCAGGTCCCCATTTCTCTTGCACTCACACAAAAATCCCATAAAGTAAGGGGTTTACTTTACAAGTCATTCTAGCACTGAATCAAGTTTCTGGAGCTTTAATGGAGTGGTTTTACAAATAAGTTTCACACTTAAAGGGATAACACGAGTTTAATATATGACTTGAAACGGTTAAGATTTTATCTAAATCCAGACTTCATGTTTCCATAAAATTAAAAAAACATTTGTGGTATTTAAAAAAAAAAACTTCAATGACAGGCATGAAGGACAACTACATTTGACAAATGTGTCTTTTCCAATAATATTCCAAAAAGTTTATGAAAGCTTACAGAACACAATATATCCTATTACAGCTTTTTAAAAACAAACACTACCTTAGGTTGGCGTTTATTCCATGGCATGGGAGATTTTTTTATTAACACAGCCACAAAGAAGCCGCCCGTGTTCTGGTGATGTGGTAATATTCTAAGGCTGGAGAGGGAAAATAATACTTCATGGTCAATACTAGTTATTGTGTTTTTATGAAATACTGGAAGAAATATACTCACATTGGTTTTAGTTTAAATAATTTATCTGTTAGAATATTTCATTTAGACTTTGTTTCTAACTTGATTTTATCTTCCTAATTTTAACTTCCTAATGGGAACTGTATCAGTTATAAAATATCCTTAGTTTTATATTTGACTTAACTTTAACTTAGACAAAATAAGAACTTCAAATGTTTGATTTTTTTTTAGAATATTTACTTAAAAAAAAGAAGGCTTTCCAATTTGCATACAACTCATTATTTAACTGTACTATTTTAAATAAAAAACAACTACACTTAGCTGTTAAACAGCACTTTTCATGTTCTATATACACTTACAGTAATTTTGCTCTATCAAGCCAGAATTTGGCCTTACGTTGTCATCAACTAGTACAATGTTCCTTCAATTCTCTTACTACCTTATGTGTTTTAGGGATCTTACCATATTATTCAGTTACCAGTGCTTATAGTGAACACTGCATCAAAGCCACTTAAAGGTTCACTTTTAGTTCAGAGTTAATTCTTAAAACTGAACTGTTACTGCAAGGTGTCTTTCCCTACCACATAAGCTAAACATCAAACTTCCCTGTCACTTTAAACCACCTTGGGAAACTTACCAGCGCTCCAGGTTCATTGCTTTTAGTTTTTCTTCACCTTTTACTGGGAACATAGTGGGCCGAATTTGGGTTTGCCTGTTGGCAGGAACATCCTTCCAGGATTCAAACCACTGTCCATCTTTTAGCATTACCTGCACGGAAAAACGGGACAATGGCATGTCAGCTTGCCATTTAGCATCACGTAATAACTAAAAACAGCTGTACCAAAACTACTAGAGCTAGTTGTCCACTTAGGAATACAATTTGATGTGAATTTACTTGTTCTCACACTAACACAAAAAATTTGGTCATGTCCTTGTTGGAATATATTTGTGCAAGATTATCAATATTTCTATAAGAAATTCTATAAGAAAAGTAACATTTTCCTGACTTGTATGACGGATTAATTTTTCTTGTGACTATATATGTTTCAGACAAAAAGGAGCAGCACTATTCTGCTGAATGAACTGCATATTTCTGCATCTGAAAAATATCAAAAAGTACATGGCTGGGGTAGTAGTAGTAGTAGTAGTAGTAGTAGTAGGCGGCATCATTCAGTCTGCATAGGCTATGGATCGCAACCTTTAAAAGTTTCAATTGACAACTTCATTTACAGCGTCTACTGTGACTATGAAGACCCACACGAGAGTGACAGTCCTTGCTGCATCTGTTGCAGACGTAGTAGGTGTCTGGCAAGTCCTTATTGTGCTTTCTGTGCGCTCTGTTCTCCTCTGCTAGCTGTCTGATCTTCATCTCGCCATTCTGAAGGCCCTTGTGTAACCCCTGCCTCCATCTGCTGTGGTTGTCTGCTAGGTCTTCCCAGTTGTCCAGCTCGATGTCTACCTCTCTGAGGCCTCTCTTGCAGACATCTCTGTAGCGCAACTGGGGGCGTCCGGGAGGTCTTTTGCCAGAGGCTAGCTCACCATACAGGATGTCTTTTGGAATCCTTCCATCATTCATCCTGTGGACGTGGCCAAGCCAGCGGAGTTGGGATTCCAGCTTGCCCGAGGAAGGCGGTGTTGGTCACTATGTCCTTCCATGATATTCCAAGGATGCGCCTGAGGCAGCGCAAGTGGAAGATGTTCAGCCTCTTTTCCTGACGGGCATACAGGGTCCAAGTCTCGCTGCCATAAAGGAGGGTGCTGAGGATGCAGGCTCTGTAGACTTGCATTTTGGTGTGAGTATACAGCTTGCTGTTATTCCACACTCTCTTGCTGAGTCTGGACAGAGTTGTGGCTGCTTTTCCGATCCTCCTATTTAGCTCAGTGTCCAACGACAGGGTGTCAGTGATGGTGGACCCGAGGTAAACAAACTCGTGGACGACCTCTAACGTATACTTGTCAATGCTGATTGATGGGGATTCAGCAGCATCCTGACCGAGTACGTTTGTCTTCTTTAGGCTGATGGTAAGCCCAAAGTCCTTGCATGCTTTGGAGAACTGATCCAGCAGTTTTTGATAAGACTGAATTTTGGGCACCAGGCAAACCAATAAGAAAATCAACAAGAAATGAGAAACATCAACACGGCTGGGGAAATCCTATGAAACAATACCATGAAACCACAGGGGTGAGGGCACTAAGGCTCCGGCGGCTGGCACACAGCTCGGGGCAGGGTGGGATGGCTCCACTGACTCTGCTATCTGCCATTTTTCTGACAACTTCTCTGACAACCCCATTCATAAATTAGTATGCAATCTATTCAATATTGATGTTGATACATTGCCAGAAGTATTGTAAGAACAAGCACACAAAATAAAATGTGATTCAAGTGCAAAAGATAATTTCAAAAACTCAAACTTGGAGGAATTTTGGATAAAACAACATACAGAAAGGTCACAACATTTGCGACTTTAACATTCGCAAGTTCAACTATTCATGAGCACCTGCTGCCTCACCGGGGCCCCGGGTGAATGATGTTCACAAAATTCAACATTTGCAAGGGTTCTCAACACCAAACCCTCACAGATGTTGTGACCCTACTGTACTGGAAAGTTGGAGAAGCAGCACTGTTTATTTTTCCTTCCATTTTTGTCAATGGACCTCTGTAAAAGTAGCTTTCCAAGTTTAGTCTTATTAAAAATGCAACAAAAAAATTGACTGGATGTCAAAAACAATTTGTGTTGCACACTTTCATCTTTCAAGCCTAGGACTTCCTAACTTGTGAAGAAAATGCAGGGTCATCCTTCATGTTAAATTCATTTTGTTTCTGATATTAAACTACATTTTTATTAAATTTTTGGGCCAAGAAAAACTGCGTACACTTATTTTTAATTTTAAATAACATTTTTACATCAAATGTGTGTTTATTTTAAGTTACAAATTGAATTTTTTGTTAAGGCGGGAGTTATGCCAAAAAGTGTGGGAACCACTGATGTAAATGTTAATGAGTGACCTAAAAGAACTGTATAACCAGCATAAAAATGAATGCAATTTGGACTTCACTGATGGACCACGGCACCCGTGCCTCGGAAGACTAGAGAACTCTCACTCGCCCGCAGCTGACTGGGGTCCTCAGCTTGCCGAAGGGATGTAAGAGCAGCTTTCCTATCATGCTTTTGCTTTTTATTTAAGGGTTTATTGCTAAAGCTGGTCAGGGCAATAAACTGGCTTGTGGTTCATGTATCTTGCCAGCATATCTTGTACTCAAGAGAACCCACTGTCAAACCTGAGATAACTTTTGACTGCAACAATTAGAAGTTGAATTTCTCTGTTCCAGCATCATCAGGACCTGACTGGTGCCAAAAGAAGAGAATTTGCCAGACCATGGGAGGTCAATATTGTCTAACATGTTACCAGCACTTCCACTACTTACTGAGCTCTTAGAAGACATTTAGGGGTAAATTACAGCTAAACGGCAAAGGAAAGCGAAAGCTAGGACTGGAGGCTGTAAAACTTTATGAGACTACAGGAAATATGGCCACACCACTAAGTAGCTGTCCAGCTAACTAAAATCCTTCTGGATTACAGATGTTGCCGGATGAGAGAGCCAAACTAGAGAGGGTCAACCAGTACGAGTGCAATTTCCCCACCTTAGATATTGACAAAAACGAGACATCCTACTTAATTTGGGTCATCTACTGGTCCTACTAGTGAGAAGTAACTTCCTTCCCCCCCTTCCTTCTTCCCTCTCCAGCTATAAAAACCCTGGATTCTAATTGTCTATTCAAATAAACTGAAGTGGGTCATACCCACAAAAGTTCATTACCTAATAAACAGGTTAGTCTTTAAGCTGTTATAGGATTGCTCAATATTTATAAAGATTTTAGTTTTGAAAGAGGCTGCTTACCCCTTTGGACAAACCAGAGCATTAATCTTCTCAAATACACCTTTACCACCTGAAGCCTTTACATGCAATGAAAATCAGGAATTTAAAAATAGTCTGGGGCTCAGTCTCGACTGCTGTTAGGGTACCCTAACAAGGGAGGACTAAAAACCTAGGTGGCATATTTATTGCTATATTCAAATTTTTCCTGTTTTAAAAGCTTGGGCCAATGCCTCAATTTTAGAGAAATCTGAGTTCCCATCTCAGTTTATACCAAATATGGTATGGTTTGAGGCTTTTTTCTGCCGGAAAGGCAGCAGCCAGAGTGAGAAACAGTAGCCATGAGCTAAGATGGAGAGAGTGACATCCTTACTGAATATCGTTTTATAATGCAATGATGTCTTGTAATGTATATTAGTGGTAAGTGATAGAATAAATTAATTTAGTTCAATAATTAGTGTAAGAATGTTAAGCAACTACAAATTTGCCAGCCACACTTTTCTATTAGCTGGAAGGAACAGTCTTTCAGGCCATTGGTCAAGATACAATCAGGCAGACTGCTTGTGTCTGAGGTCAATGCTGAAATCAAATCAGAACAATCCTTGTGATTCACTTTGATTACACTGTTGCTCTTAGGAATAACCAGAATATAGATTGTGGTGTGAAGGGGTTGGAGCCAGACCTGAAGAGGTGGGAGCAGGGTCGAAGGGGATGGTAGGTAGGGGGCTGGAGCCCAAGCCCCATATGGCACTTTAGTGTGCCAGGGGCTGGGAGGCCCCCCCCACAGGTTGGGGCTGAGCTGGGGCTGTGTGGGAGGGCAGGCTGAGCCTGGGGGACAAGGGGGTTTAAGCCACACTAGCTACTTGCAGCAGCGGGCAGCTAGTGGGGCTAAAAGCCTTCTCTTTACCTCCCCAGAGTGGGGCTGCTGTCACCATTCTGGGAAGGGGGTTTTACCTCACCTGGCTGCCCACAGAGGCAGGCAGCTAGGCAAGCTAAAAGCCTTCCCCTTGCCTTCTCAGAGCAGAGCACCTCTCTGGGAAGGCATGGGGAAGGGGGTCTTAGCCTGCCTAGCTGCCCACAGCTGCAGGAAGCTAGGCAGGCTGACAGCTATACGTCTTCAAGTTGTGTGAAACCTGCATTAAAGCAAGACATGTAAAACAAGAATTTACTGTACTTATTTTCTTACACATCCCATCCCCATATGAATATAACCGAAATTTCCATCGGTTTGGATTTTATTAGACTGGTTGGGGGACAAAAACTGAGGCCCAATGTAAAAAGTTTGCTCACCTCTCTGCTAGAATGTTATATTATCAATAAATGTGACATTTTGCTTTATCCCCTGAGAAAGATCCCATGTAATTATTTCAAGTATAACATCCCCACTTTCCAACTTAATTGCACCAAAGCAATGTAATATTGGGGTGTTAGGAAGGCACTCCTAGTCTAATAGTACCCCCAATCACTAGATAAAGAAACGGAGATTAAAATGTTTAAAGAAAACATTATCTGGTAACATTCTGTCTGGCAAGAAACCACTTTTCAACTGCCACAAAAGACATTCAGTAAAAGACAGGCTTTCAAATCCAGCAAGCTCTCAACCTCTCCCACACCCCAACCCCCAATTTTGTTAGCACAGGTTGAACCTCTCTCGACCTGACCAGTGCCAGATGACAGAATTTGCCAGATGACAGGAGGTCAATATATTCTAGCACGTTACCAACACTGCCACTGCTTCCTGGGCTCTTAAAAGACATTTAGGGGTAGTACGTTGGAGCTAAAAACAACAGCATGGAATGCTGAGATCCAGGACTGGTAGCTGTAAAACTATATGGGACCACAGAAAAGTTGGCCACACCCATGGTAAGTGGTCGTCCAGCTAACTAAAGCAACGCTGGGTTACAGAGTTTGTCAGACAAGCGTGTTCCTGATTAGAAACATTCAACCTGTATTCATTGCCTGTGCTATGATTTCCATACAGAGCTGTGTCCCTCACCCCAAGAAGTTTGCCCACCTGTGGGCTACGATAGAGCTAAGCAGGACAAAACATTAACTATATAAAGTGAAAACCAAGATCTGAGCTTTCAGACGTCAACAACCTACCAACCACACTGTGCACAGACTAGAGCCCTAGACAATCTGATTTTAACTGGCCATCAAGAAAAGTCTGTCTGCATTATGGGCACTGTATAGTTAGAGTGTGTATTCTGTTTTGCTAAGTGTTAATAAACAGAGGTTAGGGATATTCCTGTATAAGTATCTTTCATGACAAAAGGCCCCACAGAGCCCTAAATACACTGGGAATGGGTGTTAGCCCTGAGTTCATGAAGGAATAGAGCCTGATGCCAACAGAAGGGTAAAGTTGGGTCCCTTATTTCCCAAGTACCCAAAAAGAGAAGGCAGGAGGAGGAGAGCCCTAAACATGCATCAAGACTGAAACTATGGTATGTATCTTCAGAGAAGTATCTTCCCAGTACCTTCCATTGTTTAATCCCTGGCATCCACTTCAAGCCTGGCAGCTCAGAAGAGACATCAGCTAGTTCTAAGGCACCTAGAAAACCAAATACGGAAAAGAAAGTTCTTGAAAACAAACTTCATGAAGATTGTTTAGAGGTGTGCTAAGTAACCTTTTTGAACATAGTTTTCTACAAAATTATATACCTTAACAGTACCTCAAACACTATTTCTTACATGGAACTCATTACTTTGTAACGTGCTGCACAATGCCCTAAATATGAATAATATTACATTTTCCATTACCTCTTCAAGA
The DNA here is from genome assembly GCF_033958435.1 of Carettochelys insculpta. Lineage (NCBI taxonomy): Eukaryota > Metazoa > Chordata > Testudines > Carettochelyidae > Carettochelys > Carettochelys insculpta. The sequence goes on along the minus strand of NC_134138.1, from coordinate 154,410,830 downwards.
ATACTTTTCACCCATTTTTACAAAAAGTTACAATAACTTGATAGTAATAAAAACAGTAACTAAAAATTGCTAAACAATGAAAGAACAGAAAAAGGTCTTTTCCTGTTCAGTTTACTTGCTTTTGTGCATTTCACAGCGCTGTCAGTTTTATCCCCTTTGTCAACCAAGGAATAAAGAAAGGTTACTAACCGTAGTAACGGTGGTTCTTTGAGATGTGTCCCCGTGGGTGCTCCACATTAGGTGTCGGGCTCGCCCGCCGCCGCAGATCGGATCTTCCAAGCAGCTTCTGCTGGACCGCGCATGTGCCGGTGGGCGCCGCTCCCTTGTGCGCTCCTGGCCACGTGCGCGATCCGGTCCCCGCCAGTTCCTTGACCAACCGCCTCGGATGCTCCTGCAAAACACTAAACAGAGATCCGAAGCGGGGAGGATGGGCGGGTAGTGGAGCACCCGCGGGGACACATCTCGAAGAACCACCGTTACTACGGCGAGTAACCTTTCTTTCTTCTTCGAGTGTCCCCGTGGGTGCTCCACATTAGGTGACTACGCAGCAGTAACCCAAGATAGGAGGTGGGTAATCGGATTATGTGCAGCTTGTCCCCGAGAGGACCGCTGTCGAGAGACGGGTATCCTCTTGGAATACCCTGTGAAGGGCGTAATGTTTGGCGAAGGTGTCAAAGGATGGACCAGGTCGCTGCTCTGCAAATGTCTTTTAGCGCAACGCCCTTGAAAAAGGCTGTTGATGCCGCCACCGCCCTAGTGGAATGAGCCCTGGGAGTGGCCAGTAAAGGAGTCTTTTTGAGTTCGTAGCACATTTTTATGCAGGATACGATGTGCTTCGAGATTCTCTGCGAGGAGAGACCTTCTCCTTTCGATTTGGGAGCGAGAGAGACTAGGAGTCTATCTGTTTTCCGGAAGGACTTGGTCCTGTCTATATAGAAGGCTAGCGCCCTCCTCACGTCCAGGAGGTGTAGGCGCGCCTCTTTGTTAGAGTTATGAGGCTTTGGATAAAACGAGGGTAAAACAATAGGTTCGTTAATGTGAAACTCAGAAGACACTTTGGGAACAAAGGCTGGATGCAGCCGTATGGTTACCGCCTCCTTGGAAAAAACAGTGCAGGGTGGCATTGCCATAACTGCCGCAAGCTCGCTCACCCTGCGAGCTGACGTGATTGCGAGAAGAAAGGTCGTCTTTATCGTAAGGAGGTGGAGGGAAACCGTGGCCAAGGGCTCGAACGGTGGTCCCGTTAGCACATTAAGCACCAGGTCCAAGTTCCACGAAGGTGGAAGCGGTTTCCGAGGGGGGTATAGGTTTACCAACCCTTTGAGGAACCTGGTAACTATGGGATGGGCGAACACCATGTGCCCTTCCTCTTCGTGTCTGAACGCCGAAATGGCGGCAAGGTGGACCTTTAACGAGGATAGTGAGAGTCCTCCTCTCTTGAGGTCCAGTAAATACTCTAATATCACAGGTATAGGCACTGAAAGGGGGGCTAGCTGTTTGGTAGAACACCATGCTGTGAAGCAAGTCCATTTCTGCTTGTAGGTCTTCCTGGTGGAAGTCCTCCTGCTACTTTCTAGGACTTGCTGCACTTCCTCCGTACATGTGCTCTCTAGGGAGCTGAGCCATGGCTTAACCACGCTTGTAGTCGCAGGCCTTGGGGGTGCGGATGCACTGTGGACCCCTGGGCTTGCATGAGGAGATCCGGCGCCACCGGAAGGGGCATCAGTGGATGGTCCGACATGCGCAGGAGTAGGGGGAACCATTGCTGTCGATCCCACGTTGGGACTATCAGGATCATTCGGGCTCCTTCCCTCCTGGCTTTCTGCAAGACTTTGTGGACCAGCACTGTGGGAGGAAAAGCGTAAAGCAGGGGGCCCCTCCACAAGATCACGAATGCGTCCCCCAGGAACCCCCGTCCCAGTCCTGCCCTGGAGCAGAATCGTGGGCACTTCTTTGTGTGTTGAGTGGCAAACAGGTCTATCTGGGGAAAACCCCATGCGTGAAAAATCGGTCGTAGCAGATCGGGACGGATCTGCCACTCGTGCGTGAGTGCAAACCGCCTGCTCAGCTGGTCTGCCTTCACATTGTGAGCGCCTGGTAAGTATGAGGCTTTCAAGATTATATTGTTGGCGATGCACCAGTTCCATAACCGGACTGCTTCCGCACATAAGGCACGGGACCGAGCTCCTCCTTGCCGATTTATATAAAACATGGTGGAGGTATTGTCTGTACTGATCCCGACAACTTTGCCTTGTATGTGGTCTCGAAAGTGTCTGCAGGCGTTGAACACTGCTCTGAGCTCCAGTATATTTATGTGCAGTGACTGCTCCGTGGAGGACCACAGCCCTTGAGTCACCTCTTCGCCCACGTGTGCTCCCCACCCTATGAGGGAGGCATCTGTAGTAAGAAAAACCGATATTTGTGGTTGGTGGAAGGGTACCCCTGTTAGTAAGTTCTTGCGGTTTACCCACCATTGCAGGGATTTGCGCACCTCTGCTGTGGCCGACACCACCCTGTGAACGGAGTGTGCTGCCGGTTTGTATACGCTCGCCAGCCAGTGCTGCATGCTGCGCACGTGTAACCTGGCGTTCTGTACTACGAACGTCGCCGCTGCCATGTGGCCCAGCAGCTGTAAGCATGCCAGGACCGGCACCGTAGGGCTGAAGGTGATGACCTGCACGAGGGAGCCAGCCAATGGCCCGAAAGCGAGTCTCTGGTAGATACACCCTCGCTGTAATAGAATTTGTGCGTGCCCCTATGAACTCTATGTCCTGTGTGGGGTCTATCTTTGATTTTGCCAGATTGATAACCAGGCCGAGCGAAGAGAACGTGCCTGCTGTGACGCGTATCATGCGTAGTACCTCCTCCTTCGAGGCCCCTTTGAGTAGGCAGTCGTCCAGATACGGGAATATAAATACCCCCTGTCTGTGCAGGTAGGCTGACACCACTGCCAAGGTCTTGGTGAAGACTCTGGGGGCCGAGGAGAGGCCAAACGGTAGGACCTTGTATTGAAAATGTTCTTTGCCTACCATGAACCGGAGGAATCGTCGGTGAGCCGGATGGATAGTTATGTGGAAATACGCGTCTTGTAAGTCAAGGGCTGCAAACCAATCTCCATCGTCCAGTGCCGTAAGGATGGAGGCGATTGTGATCATCTGAAAGTGTTGCTTGCACAGGTACCGGTTGAGGCCTCGAAAATCTAAGATGGGCCTCCAGCCTCCTGTCTTTTTCTCCGTGAGGAAGTACCTCGAGTAGAACCCTTTCCCTTGCAGTTGCTCCGGCACTCTTTCCACTGCCCCTATGAGCGTGAGATGGTCTACCTCCTGCTTGAGCCTCGCTATGTGGGAGGCCTCCTGGAGGTGGGGCCTGGGTGGAGGTCGTGGCGGTGGGAGCGACTGGAAGGGGATGGCGTACCCCGTGGCTATGATCTCCAGCACCCATTTGTCTGTGGTGATCCTTTGCCACTGGTCGTAAAATGGTCGGAGGCGATGGTGGAATAGCCGCTTCGGATGACTTTGTGCGATGGTAGTGCGCAGCCCTGGATCTGTGTGTCAAACTTGTGGCCTTTGGCCCTGCCCCGAGGACGCACGGCTCTGTTGGGAACGTCGCCTGGGAGTTCTGTACTGCTGTTGATGTCGCCCTTGCTCGTAACCCCTGTGGTACTAGGGACGCTGTTGCTGGTACTGGTACCGTCTCTGTTGAGGGTAGTACTTTTTCTTTCTGTATGGAGGGGTGTAAATCCCCAGGGTCCTAAGTGTGGCTCTTGAATCTTTACTGGAATGAAGGACTGAGTCAGTTGATTCAGCAAACAGCTTCTGCGAGTTGAAGGGAAGATCGACTATCTTTGCCTGCAGATCCCTCGGTATACCCGAAGTCTGGAGCCAGGACTCCCTTTGCATCACCACTGCCGTAGCTGTGGAGTGTGCTGCTGTGTCCGCAACATCCAGGGCGATCTGAACTCCCGTCCTCGAGGCCGCGTAGCCTTCTTGCACGATGGCCTTGAGCACCGGTTTTTTGTCCTCTGGAAGCGAGTCCATGAGGGAGGTTAACCTAGTGTAGTTGTCGAAACTATGGTTCGCTAAATGCGCTGCGTAATTTGCCATTCGCAACAGTAGAGTGGAGGAGGAGTAGACCTTTCTGCCGAACAGCTCTAGCTTCTTGGCATCTTTGTCTGTTCCCCCTGTCTTGAATTGAGATGTCTTTGATCTTTGCTGCGACGACTCCGCCACCAAGGAATTTGGTTGTGGGTGGCTGAACAGGAACTCCATGCCCTTCGCCGGCACGAAGTATTTCTTATCCGCTCTCTTGTGGACAGGCGGAATAATTGCAGGGGTCTGCCATATCATAGTGGCGGACTCCAAGATTGCTTCATCAAGCGGTATTGCTATTTTGGAGGAGGCCGGAGGTCTCAGATTTTTGAGGAGCTTATGGTGTTTCTCTTGCACCTCTGCTGTCTGGATGCCTTGTGTGAAGGCCACCCTCTTAAACAGCTCTTGAAACTGTTTGAGATAGTCCGGAGGATGGACGTCCCCCGGGGCCATAGCCTCGTCCGGGGAGCAGAGCGAGGAACCACTAGGGTATGCCTCTCTGAACCCTTCCAGTTCCTGTTGGTGATGGTACATCCTCTCGCTGGAAGCTTGCAAGGGAAAATCTCGGGGTTCCATAACCAGTTCCCCCTGAGATACTTGAGTCTCTGTCCCCGTTCGCGATTGCCCTCGGGGATACGGGACCGTCTGTGGGGATCTTTCCCTGGTAGATTGCCAGTGTCTATGCCCCGCGTGATAGGGGCGACCATGGCAGCATGGGCACTGTTCTTGGGAAGGTGACCTAGACCACTCCCTTGGTGCATACCCTCTGCGTCTGGGGGAGCGAGATCGTCGAGAGATCTGGGACACTGGAGAGAGCGATTTGTGATAGTATTCCAGCGGCTCAAACCCCAGGAAGGGTGAAGGTGGTCCCAGCCAGGGCGAGGCTGGTTGTAAAAATGGAGACGGGGGCTCCGGGTAGGCTAGGGGGGGACCCCTGCCTTCTGGTTGGAGTCTGCAGCATAAGTGGAGGGCTGAGAGAAAGCAACTCTGCAGCCCTGTCTGGAGAGGGGCTGCGGTGCCTTGTTTTGTGTGCAGCCTTCCCCCTCCCTTGAGGAGGTAGCTCCACCCCCTGACGTGTAGGGGATCTCGGCCCCGTCCGCGCCGTGCTCGGCATGCTCATGGGCGGTGCCGCATGGGCGGTGTCCTCTGGTGCCTGCAGGCTGCGTGCCTGCACGCTCTGCACCGCCGGTTCCCTGGGGGTCGGTGTCGCTGCTTGCCATGCCGCCGGTACCGCCGCTTGTTTAGCCGCCGCCCTGCCTGCGGTGCGGGATGGCTGTTTGATTATCGGAGGCTGAGCCACCTCCACGTGGCTCTCCATGTCGCCGCCGATCAGCTGTTGCTGCAGCTGGGGGCTGTGCGCTCCTCCCGTCCCGCTCGCTGTTGCTGCCGGCAGGGATCGGGCTGGGGAGGCTTTCCTCCGTTTTTGCGCTGATGGGGTGAGGGAGGCGGCCTTCCTTTTATGGGGCCCGGAGGGTCCCTCCTGCTGCGGCCGCTCCGTCACGTCTGGCTGGAGGGCCTTGTCGAAGAGCAGCATTTTAAGCCGCATCTCCCTGTCCTTCCTTGCTCTGGCTGTTAATTTTGCACAGAAGGAGCATTTCTGCGTGACATGGGACTCCCCCAGGCACCTTACGCAGAGACTGTGCCCATCAGACGCTGGCATTGCCTCTCGGCAGGACTCACATTTCTTGAATCCTGAAGAGGACATTGTTGGTGAGTCTTTCAGTTGTTAATGGGTACTTAGCACCTTCTCTGTGCTGTTTTTCCCCCTCTCCCATAGCCTGCCACGGCAGGAGGGCTAATGGCCCTAGGCTCCTGGCCTCCGGTGCTCCGCTTGTTACTAGGACTGGACTGAATGCCGTCCCGCTTGTTATTTCAAAAAAAAAAACAAAAAAAAAAACAACAAACTGGCTAACTTAACAGTAGCCTAAGAACTTGAAAACTCTAAAGAAAAAACAGTTAAAACCATTGAATACGCTAACTTGGCCGTAGCCTAGTCGGATTCCGTCTGCAGCCGACGGCGGTTAAGAGGAACTGGCGGGGACCGGATCGCGCACGTGGCCAGGAGCGCGCAAGGGAGCGGCGCACACCGGTGCATGCGCGGTCCGGCAGAACCTGCTTGGAAGATCCAATCTGCGGCGCTGGGCGAGCCCGACACCTAATGTGGAGCACTCACGGGGACACTCGAAGAAGAACCTCGCTTACTTGCAATGGTATTCCATGCAATAATAAAAAGGTGATAATCTTAACGTTAAAGTGTAAACGTCCAAAAATTGGCATGGGGACACATTTTGCAAAGCTTATTCAATCTGAAGTTAGTCGCACCTATCAATAAAACCCCTCGATTTGAGTTTCAGTAAAAACAGACAGACATTCAAAATGATTGGAAAATCATTTGCAAGTGTGTGGTTAGCTGATTCAGCCAGAAAAGTCATGTTCGTTTGGGGTGGGTCTAGTGTGGTTAGGGGCTGCCGCCACTGGAGCCACTGTGCTCCTCCTACCAGTCCTGCAGATTTGGCTGTAACAGATTTTCAGCATTAACGGACATCCCCTTCCCTTGATTAGTCTGTTAAATCAAGGGTTTACTGTATAAAAAAAGTCACGTGAACCTCACACGTGGGACAAAACACCGGAGATATTAAGTGATTTAGCCAATGACACAAAGGATATTAAGCAGACTCAGACAGAATCCAGGCCTCATTACACAATCCCCAGACAGAAGCAACTAAAACACATTTTTTCCATGAGCTAGTGTGGTTCCTTGTTATTTGGTTACATCTCTCAAACAGTCCTAGGCTTCTAACTATATCTGAACCTCTTCCCACCCTGGTGGTGGGGGAATATATGGAGTGAAAAATACCTTACCTACCACTCTGCTTTTTAAGTAAGCTACTGCCCCACTTCTGATCTCTTCCATAGCAGTCTGAGACACCGACAACCACGTTTCCTACAGCCAGGCCTACCTTGGCCACAAGACAACACTGGTTCCATTGAGCAAAACAGCCAGTGGCAGCCACCTTTGAAGTAGGGCTGTTTTTGGAGAACTGGTTGTTAAAATGGCACATTCCTACTCAACCATTATGTTCCACATATGTTTGCTATGGTGAGACAAATAAACGATTAACTACTTTTTACTTCTGTTAATACTACCGAGCCAACGCAGCTGAATCTGAATGAGTCTTTGGTACATAATTTACAGAACTGTTTAAGATTCAACAGTTATACCTGCAAAATCAACCTCTTATAAAAAGTTACAGGAGATCTTAATATGGTTGAGAGAACTTTTATTACTACTGTTTATATAAGAGATGATAACTAAGCAGCTTCCCTTTTATTCAGCCACCAGAACTTTCACCTATTCTGCACCTGTCCATGGCATTGTAATTGGCACATCTCCCCCTATAAGCGTGAATGAGTAAGATTTTAAATGTACTGTTCAACAAATATTCAACCAAAGTATCTCATTTTCTCACCTTCACTTTTTTCTAGCAGAGACGCAATCACAGCTTCATTCTCAACAGGATTCAACGAACATGTAGAATAGACCATCCTACCTCCTTCTGCCAGCTGTTCTACCCCACGGGTTGCGATCCGTAACTGCAATCTAAAAGGAAAGGGGTTATCTGAATAGTTATTCTGTGACCAGCAAGACTCCCTTGCACATGACAACCTGTTGTAGCTGAAGCTTACATGAAACCTCAAGGAAAACTTCATTAAAGACATTCTAGCTACATTAAAACAAGTATTAAATCAGGATACAATAACATTTAAAAGACGGTGCTTTATTTGCTCAGTTGTTCACTGAATGTGACTATTACCAGAGTATCTGAACATAAGTCATCTATCCTGGCCACGAGAACAACAAGAAGTCTTGGGGCACCTTATGGGCTAACAGATATTTTGGAGCATAAGCTTTCGTGGGCAAAGACACGCTTCATAAGATGCATGAGTGGGGGGGGGGGGCGTGGTTTCAGAGGGCTATTTAAAGAATGGGGTCCCAGAAAAAGGGAAGGCCAGAGCTGACAAGGTCTATACAGCAAGGTGGAAATGGCCCATTATCAATAGTAGGTTCAAAAGAGGAAAAAACAAGTCAGATCAGACAGGGGGATATGAGCCATCGTCAGAGTCTAATGGGGAGATATTAGCACCCAGAGCAGAGAAACTGCCTTTGTAAGTTGTGAGCCAGTCCCAGTCTCCGTTTAGCCCTAGGTTAATGGAGTCAAATTTACAAATAAATTGCAGCTCAGAGATTTCTCTCTCCATTTGATTTTTGAAATTTCTTTGTTTCAGGACCGACACCCTTAAATTTGCTACTGAGTGTCCAGGGAGATTGAAGTGTTCTCCCACAGGCTTCTGTACGTTACTGTTCCTAATGTCTGATTTATGTCCATTTATTCTTTTATGGAGAGACTGTCCAGTTTGGCTTATGTAAATCGCAGTGGGGCATTGCTGGCACATGACGGCATATATTATATTAGTAGATGTGCAGGTAAAGGAGCCCCTGACGGTATGGTTGATGTTAGGTCCTGCGATGATGACACTGGTGTAGATATGTGAGCAGAGTAGGCAGCAAGGACCGTCGCAGGGGCTGTCTGTAGAAGAGGACAGGCCTGCCTCCCAAGGTCTGTGAGAGTGAAAGATCATTGTTCAGGATGGGTTGCAGATCACTGATGCACTGAAGAGGCCTTAGGTGGGGGCTGTATGTCATGGTCATTGGTTTCTCGTTTCCCTTGCAAGGCCTGTAAAGGTCCCCTAGCGCCCCTCTTCTACCTGAGGTACATTAATGACATCTTCATCATCTGGATCTATGGGAAGGAGGCTCTTGAAGAGTTTCACCGCAATTTCAACAGTTTCCACACCACCATCAAACTTAGCCTGGACCAGTCCACACAAGAGATTCACTACCTGGACACCACTGTGCAGATAAGTGATGGTCATATAAATACCAACCTTTACCGAAAACCCACAGACCGCTCTGCTTATCTACATGCCTCCAGCTTCCATCCAGGGTATACGTCATGATCCATTGTTTACAGCCAGGCACTAAGGTACAACTGTATTTGCTCTGATCCATCAGACAGAGACAAACATCTACAATACCTTTACCAAGCTTTCCGCAAACTACAATACCCCACCTAAGGAAGTGAAGAAACAGGCTGACAGAGCCAGATGGGTACTCAGAAGCCACCTGATACAAGACAGACCTTGCAAGGAAAACAAGAGAACACCACTGACCACCACATACAGCCACCACCTAAGGCCTCTCCAACGCATCATCAGTGATCTGCAACCCATCCTGAACAATGATCTTCCACTCTCACAGACCTTGGGAGGCAAGCCTGTCCTCACCTACAGACAGCCTGTCAACCTTAAACAAATCCTCACCAGCCACTACAAATCACAAACCAGTGGATCTAGGCCTGGAACCAGCCCCTGTAACAGTCCTCGCTGCCAGCTCTGCTCACATATCTGCACCAGTGACATCATCACAGGACCTAACATCAACCATACTGTCAGGGGCTCCTTTACCTGCACAGCTACTAATATAATATATGCCATCATGTGACAGCAATGCCCCACTGCAATTTACATTGGCCAAACTGGACAGTCTCTCCATAAAAGAATAAATGGACATAAAATCAGACATCAGGAACGGTAATGTACAGAAGCCTGTGAGGGAACACTTCAATATCCCTGGACACTTAGTAGCAGATTTAAGGGTGTCAGTCCTGAAACAAAGAAATTTCAAAAATCAAATGGAGAGAGAAATCTCTGAGTTGCAATTTATTTGCAAATTTGACTCCATTAACCAAGGGTTAAACAGAGACTGGGGGTAGCTCACAGCTTACAAAGGCAGTTTCTCTGCTCTGGGTGTTAATATCTCCCCATTAGACTCTGACAATGACTCATATCCTCCTGTCTGATCCGACTTGCTTTTTCCTCTTTTGATACCCACTATTGATAATGGGCCATTTCCACCTTGCTGAATAGACCTTGTCAGCTCTGGCCCTCCCTTTTTCTGGAACCCCATTCTTTAAATAGCCCTCTGAAATCACTCCCCCCCGCTGCAACTCATGCATCTGATGAAGCATGTCTTTGACCATGAAAGCTTATGCTCCAAAATATCTGTTAGTCTGTAAGGTGCCACAAGACTCCTTGTTGTTCTCGAAGCTACAGACTAACACGGCTACCTCTCTGATATCTTGGCCACAATCCTCTCTTGGGCCCAGGAATTCTAGCATTTAAAAAAAAAAAATCTGAGAAGTACTATCAGCAAAAAAATTAAACTCACACACATACACACGTTTAGCCAAAGTTGTATTAGACAGACATATCACAATATTCTGGACGGGGTGTGCACCCTAAATGTAACTGTTCCTCAAATGAGCCCAGTAAACTAATTTATTTCAACCACTAGAACACTACTACCTCAAAACACACTTTCTTAGGTATAGCAAACACTGTCAAATTTTAAAGAACGTAATCAAATAAACTATTTTCCCCAAATGCTCATAAAACATATATAAATCCATACAACAAAAAGGTAGTATAATGTTCACATATCAAACTACCTCTCGATTAAGGCTATGTCTACACTAGTGTTTAAAGTCAATCTGAAGGGACAGCTTTATTTTACGATGTACCTTTCCTCACTGCAAATATCCTTAGGTTGATTTTAAGGGGTGCTAAGGTCAACTTCTCCAGAGGCATATGGAGAGGGCACTACTAGTGAATGTATTTTTAAACTTCAACAAGCAGGTTACAGCTGGGGTGTGGTCGTGCTCTGCCCTTTTCACAAGGAGTAGTGCCAAGTTTGAATTCAAAAGGTCAATTTAAGGCTGCCATAGAAACAGTGGTATTTTAAACTGATTTTATTGGCCTCCAGAAATATCTCACGATGCTCCCAATGGGTCTGTTCTGGCTGCTTTCACCTCCACTACACTCCAGATGTGCAGGAAATAGGTAAAAGGAAGCACAGGAATTTTTGGATTCATTTTCTTTCTGGCCAGCACAGCTAGCACATCTGGCCATGATTTCTCAGGGTTACAAGAGAGCCCCAGCATGGAGCCATCAGGGGAAACAGAATCTCACTGCAGGGGGTGGCGGGGGGAATGAAATCTGTGCTGCATAAACTGTCAACCAGCAAAAGAAATGTGGACACTCATGGGAAGATTTCACAGGGCATGCTGGAAAAAGGTTATACCAGGGATGCTCAGTAGTGAGGTGGAAAAAAAAAAAAAAAAAAAAAAAAAAAAGAAAAAGGGAGCTCAGGCAGGTGTATTGGAGAGTCAAAGAAGCTGATAGCCTGCCATGTTTATGAGCAGCTTGATGAGATTCTGGGGAAGGACTCAATCACACTCATGCAGAACTGCTTAGACTCCTCAGGAGAGACTGCTCGGCTGTCCTGTGAGAGCAGTAAGGAGGAGGAGATGGAGGCCAATGAACAAGAGCAAGCCAGTCAGCAGGCTACCAAGAAAGCTCACCCTGCCCACAGCCAGGATCTCTTTATCCCCCTGGAGGCAGTCCCCTCATCGCAGGATGCTCCAGAGGCATATGGAGAGGGCACTACTAGTGAATGTATTTTTAAACTTCAACAAGCAGGTTACAGCTGGGGTGTGGTAGAGGGTTAATTCTGTTAACCATGTTTTTTTAAACTACTACAAGCGGGCTGTGGCTGGGGTGGATTTATGCATCCACAGCCCAGGTCTCCTGGAACAGCTTGTTAATGTTTCTGGGAACGAACAACTACCTAGCTTCCTCACTATGTTCCCTGACCTCCCCTCGCTGGGAGCCCAAAATGCAAGGGAACAAGGACAGTCTCACGGGCCACCCTCAGGACATCTCCACACAACAGACGGCTCACATTCCCCAACATGTGACAGCAGGATTCCCTTGCTTTCACACCCCTTAACCCTCAGCCCCTAAATAAAAACAATATAGTATGGAAAAACCACAGTGTGGCTTACTGGTTAACCTACGGTGGGGTAGGGTGCATCTGGAGGTGCTTTCATAAAGGTCAAGCACACATTACTGGTGGGGGGGGGGGGGGGGGAGGCGGTGTCTTGCGCTACTTAAAAACAGCAGATTCACGTGGCTGTCTGCTCATTCTTAAAGCTATTTTTCAAAACAGCCCTGATTTGCATCACATCTGTCTGTGCTCTCCTGATTGCCCTTGTGTTTGGCTATTCATAAGCACTGCCCCAGATATCTGCCTCTGCCCTCCAGCCTCGCATGAAATTTCCCCTTTGTCTCACAAAGATTCTGAAGGACATTGCAAGTCCCCATGACAACAGGGATGTTGGCTTTGCTGAGATTCAAATGGGTCAGAAGGCACCTGAATTGGACTTTTAAACAATCAAAGGCACATTCTATCACCATTCTGCACTTGCTCAGCCTGCAGTTTAAGTGCCTCTTGCTGTGGTCCAGGGTGCCTGTGTATAGCTTCATTAGCCAAGGGAGCTGAGGTTAAGCAGTGTCACAGCATCACTATGGGCATCTCCACAACTCCAATCTTGATCTTCTGGTCTGGGAATAAAAGTCCCACCCTGGAATTTTCTGTACAGAACTGAATTTCTAAAGATGCGCATGTCATTCACCTTTCCCAACCATCCTATATAGATATTGGTGAAATGACCTTTGTGATCGACCAATGCCTGCAACAACATGGAGAAATACCCCTAACGGTTTATATATTTTGAGGCCAGGTAGATCAGGGCCAGGATAGGGATGTGCATTTCGGAAACCCCATAGCAGTAATGCCACCCACTAAGTCCTGCACATTTCCCAGAGCCATGGTCTTTTGCAGCAGAAGGGCACCGATTCCTTTGGCTACCTGGATCACCACAACCCCCACTGTAGATCTGCTCACTCCAAATTGATTTCCCACTTAACAGTAGCTGTCGAGCGTCACAAAGTTCCACAGCGCAACTGTCCCTCACTTAGGGACAGCCAAAACCAGATCTCATTTTGGTGTCGGCCACTGTTGATCATCCCATACCTGCAAAACAATGTGGCCCTGCAAGTGTGTGCTGGTTTCATGGCTCCAGAATCAGCACTCCACTGTATGCAATGCATCCAGTGCAGCCAGCAGCTCTGCATTCCTGATCTCCAGTCTTCAATGTGCTCCTAATCAAGGTGTGCATCCTCCTCATCCTCCCTCTCACTTTGTTTAATAACATGCTGAAGGACACTTCCTGAAGTGGCTATAACACACTGTATAACAGCTCTAAGCTCCTCCAGATCCATGTTAGGTCCTTGTAATGGCATGCATCAGGCACAGGCTTTGGAAAAATTGTGTTAAAAATCATTTGGCTATTTGTTTTCAACAGTGGGAGGTGGGGTGAGGGCAATGAACTCTGGGATGACGACATCAGACACATATAGCCACTTGTGGCACTTCCTCCCCCCGCCCCACAATAAAAACACTGGCACAGAAGCCCAGAATGCAATGGAGCTGCAGGAACTGTGGGATAGGTACCCACAATGCACTGCTGACACAGGTGAACCGAGCAAAAGGTAATGGAGACACACGGTTGCCTTTCTGGCCATATGTGGACATGCGCCATCAACTTTATAAAATCTAGTGGTAAAATGTCTACTTTATTTTGTAGTTCAGATGTAGCCTAAGAGGTTTAGTAAATTTAAATTTTTAAATATTATATAAATCTAATTTTTCTTAAAAATTTACAAAAATATGCTTAATTTAATTCCAGAATTCACATAAACCCTCTATCACTAAACTACAGGGTTAAACTAACATCCATCTTTACTGCATTACAACAGGCAAGAATCCACATTACTTATCTGTAACACAAGGCCACAACCAATCTTATTTATAAAATACAAGGATTTGCCTGGCAACTCATCTGACGCTAGATGTTCAAGGCTCAAAGGGGACACTGCCACATTTTAGGCATGCAAGGTCTTCTCTGCAGCCCTTGCCACTTGCCTCCTTTTCAATTGGATCACTCTTATATTCTACCCCCAGTGCTAGCAACCCCCTCTCAGTGGATTCCCTCCCTTTTCATTAGTGATCTGTACATCCTTGCCAAAATCATTTTGATCAATTTCATAATACTCTTAAAAGTCAGTTTCAGTATCAGACATTTGCATCTGAAATTTCATGTTGTTGTAAAAGTGTGGGTTACAACTCAAAAGGGGAGTGTAAGAGACTGCAAAACTATTGCAGGGCTGGGTTGCACGACTGCACCCTTACTTCTGTGCTGCCGATGATGACAATGCTGCCTTCAAAGCTGTGAAAGCTGCACACCCACGTAGGGCTGTGAAAGCTGCACACCCACGTAGCTTCTTGCAGCCAGTGAAAGTTGCTGTGGGTCTGAACTGGTCCCAGGAATGACCCATGCAGGGGAAGATGTCGTCCTATTCCTCCCTAGCCCCACAAGGACTAGCAGCTGGAATCAATGCACAGTAGAAGCTCCTGACTACAAATAGCCAGATATCCTGGGGAAAACTTATTTCACAGTTCTCTATGGCTGCATCTACACATTACCATGCCCCTTCCAGAAGAAAGGCATGGTAACGGGCAGCCTGGAAGATGCTAATGAGGCGTGAATGTAAACTTCAGGGCCTCATGAGCACATGACCACGTGATTCAGAGTCCAAAAGAAGCTCCTCTGGACTCCGACCTAGACATGTAGATGCGCAGCCTGCGGGAATCTTCCTCATAAGAACATAAGAGCATAAGAACAGCCATACTGGGTAAGACCAACAGTCCATCTAGCCCAGTGTCCTGTCTGCTGACAGCAGCCAGTGCCAGGTGCCCCAGAGGAGGTGAACCGAAGACAATGATCAAGTGCTTTGTCTCCTGCCATCCATCTCCCACCTTCGACAAAAGGCTAGTCTCCATACCTTACCCCTTGCTAATAGCTATCTATGGACCTAACATCCAAATATTTATCGAGCTCTTTTTTAAACTCTGTTAGAGTCTTGGCCTTCACAGCATCCTCTGGCAAGGAGTTCCACAGGTTGACTGTGCACTGTGTGAAGAAACACTTTCTTTTATTAGTTTTGAACCTGATACCCATTAATTTCATTTGGTGTCCTCTAGTTCTCATATTATGGGAACAAGTAAATAACTTTTCTTTATTCACTTTCTCCACACCATTCATGATTTTATATACCCCTATCATACCCTCAGTCTCCTCTTTTCTAGGCTGAAAAGTGCCAGTTTCTCTAGCCTCTCCTCATATGGGAGTCGTTCCAAACACAGTCATTTTAGTTGCCCTTTTCTGAACCTTTTCTAACACCAATATCTCTTTTTTGGAGGTGAGGAGACCACATCTGCACGCAGTACTCAAGATGTGGGTGTACCATAGTTTTATATAGGGGAAGTAAGATATTCTTCATCTTATTTTCTATCCTTTTTTAAATTATTCCTAACATCCTATTTGCTTTACTGACTGCTGCTGCACACTGCATGAATGTTTTCAGAGAACTATCCACTATAAGTCCAAGATCCCTTTCCTGATCTGTTGTAGTTAAATTTGCCCCCATCATATTGTATGTATAATTGGGGTTATTTTTCCCAATGTGCATTACCTTACAATTACCCACATTAAATTTCATTTGCCATTTTGCTGCCCAATCACTCAGTTTGCTGAGATCTTTTTGAAGTTCTTCACAGTCTGCTTTGGTTGACTATGCTGAACAGTCTGGTGTCATCTGCAAACTTTGCCACCTCACTGCTTACCCCTTTCTCTAGATCACTGACGAATAAGTTGAACAAGATTGGTCCCAGGACCTACCCTTGGGGAACGCCATTAGTTACCTCCTTCCATTGTGAAAATTTACCATTTATCCCTACCCTGTGTTTCCTGTCTTTTAACCAGTTCCCAATCCATGAAAGGATCTTTCCTCCTATCCCATGACCACCTAAGTTACATAAGTGCCTTTGGTGAGGGACCATGTCAAAGGCTCTCTGGAAATCTAAGTATACTACGTGTACTGGATTCCCCCCTGTCCGCATGCTTGTTAACCCCTTCAAAGAACTCTAATAGATTAGTAAGACACAACTTCCCTTTAGAGAAACCATGTGGACTTTTGCTTAGCAAATCATGTTCCTCTACATGTCTGACAATTTTATTCTTTACTATTGTTTCTACTAATTTGCCCAGTACTGACATTGGACTTACCGGTCTATAATTGCTAGGTTCTCCTTTAGAGCCCTTTTTAAATATTGGTGTTATATCAGCTGTCTTCCAATCATTGGGTACAGAAGCTGATTTAAAGGATAGGTTACAAACCACCATTAATAGTTCTGCAATTTCACATTTGAGTTCTTTCAGAACCCTTGGGTGAATAGCATCCAGTCCCGGAGACTTGTGACTGTTTAGCTTATCAGTTAGTTCCAAAACCTCTTCTAATGACAATTCAATCTGGGACAGTTCCTCAGATTTGTCACCTATAAAGGATGGCTCAGACTTGGGAATCTCTCTAACATCCTCAGCTGTGAAGACTGAAGCAAAGAAATCATTTAGTTTTTCCCCCCAACGGCATTATCTTCCTTGATTGCTCCTTTTATGTCACCATCGTCCAGAGGCCCCACTGCTTTTTTAGCAGGCTTCCTGCTTCTAATGTACTTAAACATTTTACTATTGTTTTTTGAATTTATGGTTAACTGTTCCTCAAAAATCTTTTTTGGCTTTTATTATATTTTTACATTTAATTTGGCAGTGTTTATGTTCCCTTCTATTTTGATCACTAGGATTTGACTTCCACTTTTTAAAAGATGCCTTTTTATCTCTCACTGCCTCTTTTACATGTTTAAGCCAAGCCATGGTGGCTCCTTTTTTAGGTCTCTTACTCTGTTTTTTAATTTGGGTTATACATTTAAGTTGGGCCTCTAATATGGTATCTTTGAAGAGCTTCCATGCAGCTTGCAGGGATTTTACTCTAGTTACTCTACCTTTTAGTTTCTGCTTAACTAAGCTCCTCATTTTTGTGTAATTCCCCTTTTTGAAATTAAATACCAGAGTGTTGGACTGTTGGTGTTCTTCCCAACACAGGAATATTAAAATGTTATTATGTTATGGTCACTATTTCCAGGTGGTCCTGTAATAGTTACCTCTTGGACCAGACCCCGTGTTCCACTCAGTACTAAATCAAAGAATTGCCTCTCCCCTTGTGGGTTCCTGTACCAGCTGCTCCAAGAAGCAGTCATTTAAGGCATCAACAAATTCTCTCTCTGAATCCCTTCCTGAGGTGACATGTACCCAGTCAATATGGGGATAATTGAACTCCCACATTATTAGTGAGTTTTTTATTTTGATAGCCTCTCTAATCTCCCTTAGCATTTCAGCATCACTATCACTGTCCTGGTCAGGTAGTCGATAATATCTCCCTGGTGCTATATTTCCATCAGAGGAAGGAATTGCTATCCATAGTGATTCTATGAAACATTTAGATTCATTTAGGATTTTTATTTCATTTGATTCTATATTATCTTTCACATACAGTACCACTCTGCCACCCGCTTGACCCATTCTGTCCTTCCGATATATTTTATATCCCGGTATGATTGTGTCGCATTGATTGTCCTTATTCCACCAGGTTTCAGTGATGCCTATTATGTCCATCTCCTCCTTTGATATAAGGTACTCTAACTCACCCATCTTATTAGACAGACTACTAGCATTTGTGTAAAAGCACTTTAAAAAACTACCACTATTCACATGCCTGCCCTTCCCTGATGTATTGGATTCTTTTATATGTGATTTTTTCCTCATCTGATCTGGCCCATGCTTCATCTCCCTTCTTCTGTTTTCTGACTGAATTCTAGAGAATCTCTATCAATGGAGTCTCACCTAAGAGAAGTCTCTGTCCGACCCACATGTTTTGCCGCACCAATTGGCTTTCCCCCATCTCTTAAACACTGCTCTACAACCTTTTTAAATGTATAATGCCAGCAGCCTGGATCCACCTTGGTTTAGGTGGAGCCCTTCCTTCCTGTATAGGTTCCCCCTACCCCAAGAGTGTCCCCAGTTCCTAATAAATCTAAACCCTTCTTCCCTACACCATCGTCTCATCCACGCATTGAGACTCTGAAGTTCTGCCTGCCTACCTGGCCCTGCACGTGGAACTGGAAGCATTTCTGAGAATGCCACCATAGAGGTCCTGGATTTCAGTCTCCTTCCTAGCAACCTAAATTTGGCCTCCATGACATCTCTCCTACCCTATGTCACTGGTACCTACAAGTACCATAACCACCGGCTCCTCCCCACTACTGCATATAAGTCTGTCTAGATGCCTCGAAAGATCTGCAACCTTCGCGCCACGCAGGCAAGTCACCACACTGTTCTCCCAGCCATCACAAACCCAATTATCTAGATTTCTAATGATGGAATCACCCACTACTAACACCTGTCTCTTCCTAACAACTGGCGTTCCCTCCCCTGGAGAAGTATCCTCAGAGTGAGAGGATACCATAGCACCCTCTGGAAGGAGGGTCCCAACTATGGGATGGTTTCCCTCTGTCCCCATTGACTGCTCTCCTTCCCTGAGCCTTTCATCCTCCTTAACAGCATCGGGGCGGTCAGACTGGAAGTGGGACAGCCCTACTACATCCCGGAAAGCCTCATCAACATAGCTCTCTGCCTCCCTTAGCTCCTCCAGTTCAGCCACCCTGGTCTCCCCAAAGCCCGCACTCGGTCTCTGAGGGCCAAGAGCTCCTTGCATCAAGTGCACACAAATGCCACCCACCCACAGGGTAGGTAATCATATGTATTACACTCGACGCAATAAACAGAATAGCCCCTGCTCTGCTGCTGGTCTTCTGCCTCCATTTCCTCCTATGATTTGATTTAATTCTATATGGGATTTTTAAGTAAAAATTTCAGATGGGGATGTTACAAAAGATTTGAGGACGTTAGAAGTAACTAGCTAACTCTAAACTCCCCTCTCAAAACTCCCGCATGTTAGCAGTCGCCCTGTTTGCAAGAGCCCCGGTTGCAAGCGCCCTGGTCACTTGCCAGCAGGGTTTAAAAGGCTCCGGCCTTCCTGATAACCCCTCCCTCTGGCTACAGCTCAGCCAATCAGCACAGAGGTTTTAGATTTCAAACCTAATCGAGGCTCACAGCTTCCAAGTGCCAGCCTGAGCACACGGCCTTTCAAACAAACAGCTCAGCGCTCCAGACTCCAAACATACAGACAAACACAAGCCCACAACCCCCAAACACAAACACCCACTTATCTGAAGGTGCTGTACTTTGCCCCCTCCTTCACCAGGAGAGCCCCTCTCAAAACTCCCGCCTGTTTGCAAGGGCCCTTTCAAAATTTTGAGGAGAGAGTTTCCTTCCACAGGATCCCTGTTGTCTGCACATCTACACGTCTATTTTGGAGTCTGGAAGAACTTCTTCTGGACTCTGAGTCACGTGGCCATGTGCTAATGATGCACTGGAAGTTTATATTTATGCACCATTAGCATCTTCTGGGCCTCTCATTACCATGCCCCTTCCAGAAGAAGGGGCATGTGTAGGACGCAGCCTATGTTTTTTTTCATGGCTGTGAATGTGGAAGGGCTCCAGCTGGTCTGTTATTCCCCAAAACAATATAAATGCTACCCTATCCTTAGGCTGTTCCCTTATTTGCCCCTTCTCAGAAAAAAAAAAAAAATGCAAGGAAATTATCTCTTTGCCAGAGAAGAGAAAGAGGACATTTCATAATTTCTATTTGTAATACTATTACAACGATGACATTTTCCTCAAAACAGGAAGTATAATATGCACTCTTACCCATGTAGCTGCAAGCTATTTTGCGTTGTCCATTTTTTCCACACATCAATGTTTTTTCTCATGGTTCCATCTCCACTACAAGGTAAGTTAATATGTTAATTCATAAAAAAATGCAGATAATAGAATATTTTAACCCTATACTGAAAAAGTAAATCCAAAAATGTGAATTTAAACCAGGAGGAGACAATCCAATTAATATTAACCACTGGAGGATTCATAGTAAGAGGATACTGAAGCCCCAGCAGATCTTGTCTCAATTTCTAATATCAGCCAATTGCAAAAAGGGAACAACAGTCCCAGTTAACATGCAGAATTCCAACTAAGAATTGAAATAGTACATTTGGATAGAAGACAAGACACAGATTTCTTCTATTTCTCATTATTTCTTTAGAGATTAAAGACAGTCAACATCAGAAAACTGTGGAGTAACTTTAGGCAATTTTAAAAAAAAACAAATTAAGTTTTCAAAATTAATGATCAAAACATGATACAAAATTTTAAAAAAAAAACCCACAAAGAAGTACTTTCTTCACAATTACTGAAATAGCACCCAATAGCTCCAGTCAGGATTACTGACCTATTTTTGCTAGATGCTGAACACACACGTAGGAACAGAAGAATGTGCAATCCAACTCGTACTCTGCTAGATATCATCTCACCCAGTGCATTTGGGCATCTTCCTTGTAAAATAGAATGAGCCACACTGACTCTTACTTCTAAAATAGGACAAACTGAATCTTCCATCTTCATCCAACTATTTAGCACCAAAGTCTCAGCTACTACCTCATTCTTCCCATCACAACCCCTTCTCCCTCGCCCAATTACCAGGAGAGGAGCTGAATACCAGCCTGGCTCCTTCCACCTCCTGTAACTCTCAGTTCTGCAGCTCCTCCAGCCCCTGGCTTGGAGCCACCCATGCAAAAAGTAGAGCTTGGCTGCCCCAGTCTGCCAGCGTGCAGCAGCCTCCAACCCCACAGCTGGTGCTCAGTGCCCACCCACATGGGGCTGAGGAAGGAGAGCTCCTGAGCCCTGCTGCAGCCCCGACCCTGTCTCCTCTGGCCCTGGTGGCCCCTGCTGCTGCGGTGGTTCTTCCAGCCCCAGCAACCCCAGCTGCTCTAGGAGGTCCTCTGGCCCTGGGAGTGGCTCTGGTGAGTCTTATTTATTTAGGAGCAGGGTAGCAGGCTGGCAGACTGTGTCTGTTATATAGCGGCCCTTTAAATCAAGGGTTTACTGTAGAGCCATCCCATCCACAGGATGGTTTGGCGTGGCCACCCCAGTCTCCACATTTTGGAGGGTATTGAAGCAACCACCTCAACTATCCTATAGATGGGTCTCAACAGAGGGATCTGCTCCACCCTGCCACCCTCTCCCAGTCCACTGCACTCTTCATGGCAGCAGGAAGCAAGAGAGTTCCCTGCCACCATAGTGAATGAAGGGCAGGGTGGGGTGGAAAGAGTGCCAGATTCAGACTAAAGGGATTTTTAGCTTGTACATAAAGACCTGAGAAACCCAAACTACAAAGCTAACGCAGCTTTTGTCTTGAGAATCTATGAGTCTGTCTGTATCATGTTAGAGCAGCTGTCCCAACCTGGGGTCCATGGACGTGTTGGGATCTGAGAGGATATTGAGGAGGCCCATGAAAAAAAATAAATGAAAATAATCACAGAAAGTAAGTTTTAAATAAATTGCAAAGTTACAATAATTATTTTTAAATGAAATACCTTCCAATAACGTTATTAATTGCTGTCTGAAAATCTACATTGTGGTTTCCTTTTTCATTTAACGAAGTGCACATAGCAGCTAGGTGATTTTGATGGGATCCGCAAACAGTTTGTGGAAGGTAAATGGAGGCCTACGCTAGTGAAAAGGTTGGGAATTACTGAGTTAGACTGACACTAATAATCCATTCCCAATGCATCTAGTATAGTTCACTTAATTTGCTTATATATGTTATTTAAAACAGATAAAGAAAAACCACCTGTGTATTATAGAAAACATTGCGTGTAAATTATGTGCGCAATCGTTGTGTAATCTTTTAGATTATTGGTTTACTGGGCTCATCGTGTCTTGCTGCCAGCACCTATCCACAGGCTTGGGACCTTTCACTGCCTATTAATATACGATATAATCACTTGCAACCAATTGCTTGACAGTGCTTCACTCAGCCTAGCCTGATGAATGAGGTGACACTCCACCAGCTGTGCATAATAAACCCTCCTGCTTGATTCTACACCATGTCCAGACTTTGTTCCTACAGTTATGACCAGTTAGGTCCAGTCACGGGTTGGATAGAGAACCGCACTGAGCTCACATTCAGCAGGCTAAGCTGTTCTCTACTTTTCTCTCAGCAGTGCTAAAGATGGGACTTGAAGTCACTCATTTGTCACATTCTCCAAGTGAGATAGCCAACCCACCAGCCATAAATATGACTAATGAAATCCTTGCTCTCCAACGTGCAGCATCAGCAAAAATAAGAGTGGATGCAACTCCCTCAAAACTTCAAAGGAAAAGTGGCTTAATTGACTGAAGAACAACTACTAAGAGGATACTAGAAAGAAGACAAAAAGGGGAAGGGAAACAAGTATAATACAATCCCCCAAAACAGGGAACTAATTTAAAAAAAAAACAAAAAAAACAAAAAAAACAAACATATAGAAGATTAAGCATAGAAGAATTCTCCCTTGGTCTTTAGCTTCCCATGCAATTAACTATCAATTTATTTAATATGAAAGTAGCTGAAGAACAACAACGCCTCATCTCTCCCTCTGACCAAGTACTTGGAATCTTTCAATGAGAAGGGGGTGCGCTGATATAGCACGTGGGATTCAGCCTACTTAGAGATAATTAAGTACCTCTGTGGGGTGGGGAGACAGTGAAAATGACACCCAACTCAAAGTGGTCAGAAAAAAATCTTTGTTCGCAGTACTCAAATTATTTGTTACTTTCCAAGCCAATTCACTCTGCAAGCACCAACCAAGTTCTGAGATAAGATTCTGGATTCTACTTTGGCTCATGCACTACATAAACAGAATTCTTAAATGCACATGATCTTATTTGTGCAAAAAGTTTCTCTCTCTCTCTCTTTTTTTTTTTTTTTTTTTTTTTTTTTTTAAAAAAAATGTTAAGAGGCAAGCTTTAAGAAAGTCTAGGGAAAAAAAAAAGAATGCTACTGGATATTTTTTCAGAGCGTGTTAAAAATATATCTGTGCAGTATCTGAAGGGAACACTGCAGCACTAAGTATCTGAAACTAGTGAGCATAAACAAATGAAAGCGACTTTACCGATCTTCATTACTCAAGAAACCAAAAAAGATAAAAAACACAAAGGTTACTACAACGAATTATTAAAATTTCACATTTTAACAGACAACAGTAAAAGCAATATAGAGAAACAGTGTATTTTTGTTGATGGCAGCCCTTTGCATTCTATTCACATTTTCCTTAATTTTCGTTTTTTCCTCATGATGCAAGAGCTAGGAAAAATTCTGACTTGCAAATTTCAAGCTCTATTTCCAAAAGTTGGGGAAAAATGTACTTATAAATTGGGTAGATTTGAGGTGGAAGTTCCGGAGACAGGAACTAGAAATTCTACAACACCACTTTTGAAGAATCACTTTGCAGACTAGAATTGTCCTTTTAAGCCCTGAAAAATAAAAACTATCCTTTTATGACTTGTTTCAACTATAAACAAATCAAGATTAGTGCAGTGTTTAGTGGGGGTTCCTCTCCTATAGGTATTTCACTCATTTTACACACAGTATTAGTTCCAGCAATTTTGGAATTGAACAGATACTACCAAGTGTTAGATTGTGTGTATATATGCTCCACAAACACACCATTCTTGATGTAAAAATTCAGAAAACAAACTTAGTTGATTGGCTAATGGAAGATAAGAACAGCTTGCAGTGAGCAAAAAGATCACATATCTACTCTCATGCCAAACAAAAATAAAACCACAGATGGTTTTGAAAATTATGATGCTACCTCTTCCTTGCCAAGAAGAAAGAGGGAAAAATTAATAACAAAAAATTACATTAAAAGTATTGCAATGAATTTGTGTATCAAAAAGAAAATACAGTGTACCTGCACGGAACATCACATAAAATCCTGTCATAGAAGAGGACTTCTTTTCTTCCATTAACATCTACTTGCAGAGTAGGGATGCTGGAAGCATCATGATTTACCACCATGATGCAAGGACTGTTTAACCTCTTAGCCTGATGAACCAGCAAATAGCAGCGTTTGTTGTCAACATCATTAGCAATCACAAACCCCTCTAGGAACACAAAATAAAATTTACAGGTTAATGGGAAACAGCTGTGTTCTGCATTCGAGTGAGGGTGTTTGTCTATTAGACAATAAATATTCAGCAAAAAATCTCTATCCCAGAACCCAAAAAGTGGTTTTACTACTCAATAATTATATTTTTAAAATATAGTTTATTTTGTCCTCCCTTCAAATTGAATACATTGATTGGACACGAGTATTGGAGGAGGGTAGTGAAGCACTGGAATGGTCACCCAGGGAAGTAGTGGAGTCTCCATCCCTGGAGGTGTTTAAGTCTCGCCTCGACAAAGCCCTGGCGGGGCTGATCTGATGGGTTTGGTCCTGCTTAGAGCAGGGGGCTGGACTCAATGGCTTTTTTAGGTCTCTTCCAGCTCTATTGTTCTATGATTTTATAGTAGTCAATTTTTAAGCCTCAATTCAAACATTTAGACCATGGAGTGGTCTGCCGAAATTAAAATGGATAAATCTTGGCATGATGTAACTGCTCAAAAAGAAAAAAAAAAAAAATCCCATTCTTCCACATCCTGTCACAGAATTAGTGGAACTTTATTACAGAGATAGTAGCAACTGATGCCTAAAGGAAAAGGACAAACATGCTCTGCTGAACACAAAACAGGAAGCCGTGTGGTACCTTACAGACCAATAGATATTTTGGAACATAAGCTGTCGTGGGAAAAGACCCACTTCATCAGATACATGAGTGGGGATTGCAGAGGAGGGTCTACATATACAGGCTCATGAAAAGGAGGGAATCCCAGTCAAAAGGAAAGCCAGAGTTGGCATGATGAATTTAGTCAGGGAGAATGTTGCCAAATAGCAGCAGCTAATGCGGAGGAATGAACATCAAGAGAGGAGAAACTGCTTTTCTAATTGGCCAGCCACTCTTAGTCTCTGTTCAATCCTTGGTTGATGTCAAATTTGCAAATAATTGCAGCTCTGCTGTTTCCCAGTCTGTTTTTGAAGTTTTTTTGTTCAAAATTACACAAGCAGTTTCTCCTCTTTTGATGTCCACAGCTCCACATCAGCTGCTGGAGGCGAGCTACATTCTCCGTGACCTTGTCAGCTCTAGCCTCTCCCTGGACTGTGACTCCCTCCTTTTAATAAGCCTGTATATTAAGACCCCACCTCTGGAATCCGAACTCATGCATCTGACTAAGCAGATCTTTGCCCAAGAAAGCTTATAGTCCAAAATATCTGTTAGTCTATAAGGTGAGGCAGGACGCCTTATTGTTTTTGCATATGCAGACTAACATGGCGTAGCCAGACAGAGCGCGCCCCCCCTCTCTTGCTCTACTCCATCTTGCCTCCCTTAGGTGCTTCAAAGCACGAAAAGGGTTAAAAGAAACAACCCAGTCTTGGAATGCCCGAGAACGCAGATGTGCTTATCTCCAAGCATAAGTCTTTGATGCTCCAGAGCAAAAGCCAGACTGACCCTGAACGGACCGAAACCAGACAACAAAGGACAAACGGACTAACAGACAGCCAGGGCCTCGGGCTGTCCTTGGCTATTACCGGTAATTGATATGCCCACACTTGGTCCCAGACAGACGAATCTCCTGCCCATTAAGAAAGAATGCCCTAAATTATCTCCACCTCACAGGTGCGAACTAAGCCCTTGAACTCCCTGTGAGAGCCAGTATCACGAAATCATTTAAATTCAATTGACACCCTTTTAGATAAGGAAGAGTGTATGTGACCCAATGGGTATAAAGAAGGGCCCGGCAAACCCCCTAACGGAGCTCCAATTACCTCTACCTGCCAGTCAGGAGGGTCTTTGCCTCCCGAGGTCCCAGGGGACACCCTCCTCGTACACTGCTTCCCGAGGGACTGAGTGAGAGAGACGCTGGCCATGCCATGTTGCGTAATGCTGGGTGAGAATAAGACCCGCTAAGTGCTTTTACTTCTGCGTGCATTTAACAGAAGATCTATGAATTAAAGTACTTTTGGTATATGCTAGCTGTTTGTAATCAAGTATAACTCTTGTAAGCTTGCAACAAAGTATATATCTTGTAACCATAAGAGTTAAGTCTCCTTAGTCAATAAATAAGAACCTGGTTAAGTTGTAACCTGACTCTCCCTGTTACTGTGCAAGCCGAACACAAAACAAAGAACCCAGCTGCTTTTCAGCTGCATTAGCCTGGTCATTGGTGAGAGCGTGCTGAGTCTTGCCGCCTCCACGGGACAGACTCTCTGGGCCACCTGTCAGCCACCCTGGCTGCCCACTGCGAAGGGACTTTTCCTGTCCTAGCAGTTAGACTTGGGTGTTAGAATCCTGGGGCATTCATCAGCCTGCCCGGGCTGCCCGCTGCAAAGGGACCGTCTGTCCTAGCAGTTAAAGATTCAGACGAAAATAAGGGTGTGGGAGCACGAGCACCTGGTGGCCGGGCCTCACTCGCAAGGCAGAATGACCACACACCCCATCTTGGAACGCTATCATACAACGGCGGGAAGGTCTGAAGTCAGGCCAGGAGAAAGAAATCAGAACGTTGACAAGTAGTTGGAGAGTCCCCAAAGAGAACATCCTGACAAGCAGATAGTAAGCCCCCAAAGAGAACAGCTGGGGCTAGTAGCTGGAAGCCCCCCAAATAGAATATCTTGGTTGTACAACATCAGAGGGTCCCAGGGGAGGTTCAGAAAAAGACCAGGGACAGAGGAAATCTTGTAACATGTTCTGACAGGCCGGGAGGATAGAAAGCCCAAATTAGGTAACAAACGCTTTAATTGGCCAGGTATCGAACCCCCAAGTAAGAAACAGTATAAAAGGTGATTTAGCAGGAATAAGGGGGTGGGCTCCTGGACACAAGGCGGAGGCTAGCAACTTCCAGTCCAGACAGCAGACCCCGGCCTGATCACCCGGACGTCACCACCACGAAAGGTCCCAACCAAGACGTATCTCTGACTTGAAGGGCCACTGTAACGTAGTTATTGGTGAGATGTGGGAGCACTGGATGTTATTGGTAAGTCACATGTAATTATATATAGTTATATGTAACCTAGTATTTAGCTTATGCCAAATAAATAACTATCTATCTATCTCTCTATCTATATATATAACAAGTGTTAAGTAATTGTAGTTATGAATAAATGAATAAATCACTATTGGTAAATACCACTAGCTGGTCTAGCTGGGTCTGTATAGAGAATTATTGGGACTTAGAACAGCCACAGGGCATTGTGGTGTTCACAATCGGAGTGTTATTGTTCCTGGTACTCATAATACTGTGGAAACCTAGGTTTTAAAGTGAATACACTGAATCACATATTGCTGCTACACTATATCAGGCTGCTATAAAGGTGGGGTGGTTGGTCCTGGGCCACCCGACTCCCCCCGCTGTATCACACCCCACGTGCACCCACGGGACCCGGAGTAGGTCGGCACATCGTCAAAGGGCATAGGTGGTATCTCACCCGACCATCGGATAACACATGGCTACACCTCTGATACCTGTATTTTTTCAGTTATTTCGAAGTAAGAAAAAGGATTCTGAAGTTAAAGCAGAGTGATAGTAAAGAGAGACTTCTTATAATGAAGAACCAACACAATTTAATACCTAAGGATAACACTAAAAAAATTCCAAAGACAGTCAAATGAATTCATATTTGCATAATGGTGACCAAGGCTTAACTTTTCCATGTGAACGTGATCTCAGCTCTCCACAATTATATAACCCACATAATTCTTACGAATGGCAATGAAGCAAAAAATTTTAAAGACAACCTGCAAATACTTTGAGAAGCCAGCTGCTGGCTAGAGAGCTTTAATGACTCAGAAAGTTGAAGCTGACAATACAATCAAACAGGACCTTTAAAAATGACCTCATGTCAAACTAATCTGATAGCTTTCTTTGATAGGATAACGAGCCTTGTGGATAGGGGAGAAGCGGTAGATGTGGTATACCTAGACTTTAGTAAAGCATTTGATACGCTCTCGCATAATATTCTTCCCAAAAAACTAGGCAAATACAAGTTAGATGAGGCTACTATAGCATGGGTGCACAACTGGTTGGATAAACATACCCAGAGAGTAGTTCTTAATGGTTCTCAATCCTGCTGGAAAAGTATAACAAGTGGGATTCCACAGGGGTCTGTGTTACGACTGGTTCTGTTCAATATCTTCATCAATGATTTAGATATTGGCATAGAAATTACGCTTATTAAATTTGCAAATGATACCAAGCTGGGAGGGGCTGCAACTGCTTTGGAGGATAGGGTCATAATTCAAAATGATCTGGATAAATTGGACAAATGGTCTGAGGTAAACAGGATGACGTTTAATAAGGACAAATGCAAAGTGCTCCACTTGGGAAGGAACAGTCAGTTTCACACATATAGAATGGGGAGAGACTGTCTAGGAATGACTACAGCAGAAAGGGACCTAGGGGTTATAGTGGACCACAAGCTAAATATGAGTCAGTGTGATGCTGTTGCAAAAAAAGGCAGACATGATTCTGGGATGAATTAACAGGTGTGTTGTGAACAAGTCATTCTTCTGCTCTGCTCTGCGCTGGTTAGGCCTCAGCTGGAGTATTGTGTCCACTTCCGGGCACCGCAGTTCAAGAAAGATGTGGAGAAAGTAGAGAGGGTCCAGAAAAGAGCAACAAAAATGATTAAAGGTCTAGAGAATATGACCTATGAAGAAAGGCTGAAAGAAGAGAAGATTGAGAGGAGACATGATAGCGGTTTTCAGGTATCTGAAAGGGTGTCATAAGGAGGAGGGAGAAAACTTATTCTTCTTGGCCTCAGAGGATACAAGAGGCAATAGGCTTAAACTGCAGCAAGGGAGGTTTAGGTTGGACATTAGGAAAAAGTTCCTAACTGTCAGGTTGGTCAAACAGTGGAATAAATTGCCAAGGGAGGTTGTGGAATCTCCATTGCTGGATATTTAAGAACAGGTTAGATAGATGTCTATCAGGGATGGTTTAGATAGTACTTGGTCCTGCCATTGGGGCAGGGGCTGGACTCGATGGCCTCTTGAGGTCCCTTCCAGTCCTAGTGTTCTATGTTCTATGAAATGGAAGTTTAAAATCTTTTACATACACAACCTACATACATACAACACCTCTCTAACCTCATCTTAATAGCTGGAGAATTCAGCACTACTGGTTTTGTTATTTATTAGTACTTGCAAGTGGTCTTTTATACTCAATATCTTGGAAAAAAATCAAAAGCTTCCGAAGCCTTAAGTAAATAGTTCTGACGGACTTACCTGGAAAAGGAACATTCATGTCTGCATGCAACATTTCAATGAGCTGGGCAGTCTTAGACCCTGGTGCAGCACACATATCTAAAATCTAACAATAGAAAGTTTTAGAAGTAAAATAGGTCAAGATTTCTCCAACACATTCAGCAGTTTTTGTTTTAAACTAATTTCCTGCAAAAACAAAAGATGCTTTTTAGTCATAAAAGAAATTATTCAAAAATATGCTACGAAAAAGTCCACTCTAGCTATTTCTCAGCTCAGTTACCTTTGTTCTGAGCATGTACCTATAAGCTAAGGTTATGCCTACACCATCCTTTATGATGGCAAAGCTTACAATTGCTAGGGAAGTGAAAACATATACCCCTGAGCAAGGCAAGTTACATTAACAGACATGCCCTTGAGGAAAGCGGAAGTGCTCCTGCTGACACAGGTACTGCTGCTCACTGAGGCCATGTCTACATGCCATTCCAGAAGGAGCATGCTAATGAGCCAAGGGGAACATTCCAATGAAGGGTAAATTTAAATATCTTGTACCTCATTTACATATTCCCACAAGAGCTCATTTCCAGGAGAGACCTTTCCAGAAGCCAAAGCTGCTGTGTAGGTGGGGTTCTTTCAGAAGACCCCGTCTTCCTGCTAACCCATCCACATCTGCCCAGACTACTGGGGGTCTCTGACCATGCACCACTGCCCACCCCTGGGATATCCCACATCCCTCAAGATTTAGACAGGATCATATAGTACAAGTTATGGACAAGTGTGCTTACTCCCTGTGAATTATCCATGAGCATTAAAAAAAACTCTCCCTCTTTCCTTCTCCCTTTCTTTCAGTCAGTCAGTCACAGTTTTAAAGACCTCTCTTACAGTTCCCTTAGTCATATCTTTTCCATGATGAAAAGTCCAGGTCTAATTAATCTTTCCTGAAATGGAAACTGTTCCATAGCCTCTATTACTAATCTCTCTTCTGTACCTTTTCCAATTTCAAATAGAATTTTTTTTTTAAGATGGGGCAACACCACGTGCACACAATATTCAAAATGTGTGTGCACCATGAATTTATACAGAGACAATAGAATGTTTTCAGTCTCTTTATCCTTTTCCTCATGGGCTTCCAACTTTCTTTTAGCTTTTTTAACTGCCAATGCACACTGAATGGATGCTTTCAGAGAAATAGCCACAATGGCTACATCCACACTAGCCCAAATCTTCGAAATGGCCATTTCGCAGATTACTAATGAGACACTGAAATGCATTTTCAGCGGCTCATTAGCATGCTGCCAGCTGCAGCTCTTCGCAATTGC
Organism: Carettochelys insculpta; assembly: GCF_033958435.1. NCBI lineage: Eukaryota > Metazoa > Chordata > Testudines > Carettochelyidae > Carettochelys > Carettochelys insculpta. Next base: position 154,380,209 of record NC_134138.1, on the reverse strand, counting down.
TGTGTTTTGCTCCCGCGCAGCTCGTCTAGATGGAGGTCCTTTCCAAAGTTGGCAGGGTCCTTTCGAAATCCCCTTAATCCTATCGGCAAAGGACCCCCTTCTGGACGAGCTGCACAAGAGCAAAACACAGCTATTTCGAAGAGCTGCGGCCAGTGGCATGCTAATGAGGCGCTGAATATGTATTTCAGCGCCTCATTAGTAATCTTTGAAATGGCCATTTGCATAGTCATTTCGAAGATTTGGGCTAGTGTAGACATGGCCAATGACTCCAAGATCTTTCTTGAGTGGTAAGAGCTAATTTAGACCCCATCACGTTATATTAATAGTTAGATTATGTTTTCCAATGAGCATCGCTTTGCATTTGTCAACACTGAATTTCATCTGCCATTTTGCTGCTCTATCACCAAGTTTTGGGAGATCCTTTTGTAACTCTTCTCAGTCTGCTTTGGACTAAACCATCTTGAATAGTTTTGCATCATTTGAAAACTTTGCCACCTCGCTATCTGCCCCTTTTCCCAGATCATTTGCGAGTATGTTGCTGATCAGTACGGGTTCCAGTACAAACCTCTGGAAGGACACCACTACTTGTTCCTTTCAATTTATTCCTATCCTTTGTTTTCTATCTTTTAACCAGTTAGGGAGCCATGGACAAACATATGAGAAGTTTCTATACTGCCCCTTATAAACTTGTCAGACATCTTAAGGTAACTGGCAACCAACCTAATCTGTACCCACCATTCACGCTGGTTTGATTCGCTAACTTTGTGATGCTGATAGCACCCTAAACAAAGCAAACCAGAACAGCAATCCTAAACAGCTCTTGCCTGTAACAAAAAGTGAAATACAGTGGAGAGCCTAAAGAAGTAACTCATTGTAAACCGACCATCACAGAAAAGCAAGGGGACAAATACACCACTACCCTTAAATTCTGAAGATAAAATACTTTTGAAGGATGGTGGCAATGAGCTCATTCAAACATTTGTGTGTACCCAGTAGATATGAACTGGAGTCTACAGTCATTGTTACTCTCTATATGCAAAACACTTGGTCTGTCTTCATAAATTGAGCATCAATACAAACATTCCTGAATTTGTAATTTATTTTCCCAAGAAACGACTAGATACCATGTTATTTGGAAGGTTACCTTATGATGAGGACTAACGTTAAGCAACAGAGGAGGGATCATACTGACAGCTTCTTGACGACTAATGTTTCCCTAAAATAAAAAGAGCATGTGTACAGTATTCATCAGCTCTCATACAACTATGATTCTTTTTACAATACAAGATTTACAATATTAACAGTGCTGTATATACTAACTGAATGTGCACTGAAAAAAAGTCGGTACACAAAACATCATACAATTTTTCCCCTTCCCTTGACTCACCTTCCCTTCCCACAACTTTTTCCTTCTTTCCCACCACAGGTAAAGAAAGTTCCCTTTGCTCACCTTCTCTAACCACTCCACGTGCTCCAATGTTCCCATCACATCTCCTCTCTTTCACACTCACTCCTCCGCTCCCTCATTCTCCTTATTCTTAACTTTCCTCCGACTCCTTTGACTCACAATATACACGGGCCTCAGTCCCTCATCTTAAAACAAAAACAAAAACAAAAAAAACCCACCCTCCATCTACTTTTCTATCCAATTAGCCTCCCCTCTCCATTACTGAATTTCCAGAACTATAATCTACAGTCCATAATCTGTCTGTCACTCTTCTCCTCCAATTCCATCCTAAACCTTCTCCAATCTGGCTGCTGCCCTTTGTGCACCACTGAAACGCCTCTTGCCCAAGTCTCTAATCTCTTTTTAGCTAAAACTCAGAACTAGTAATCCACCCTCATCCTTGAACTTGGCCAGCTTTGACACTACCAATCACTCTTCTCTTGAGATCCCGCACTCCTGGGCTCCTACCTGCTTCTTCCTCATACTGTTTGGAAGATACTCCTCATCTCTCATTCCAACTTTCTGTGGAGATTCCACGGAGCTCTACCCTTGCTCTGTCATTCTTCTCCCCCTCTTTCCTCTGGGTTCTCCAATTTGCTATCATAAATTCAATTACCATCTATTTGCCAATGATTCCTAGCTGTCTTCTCCATACCTACAGTCTTCAATCCCAAGTAAAATCTCAGCATCTCTTGCTAACCTCTTCCTCATGGATGTCTAACCATCCGATCAAGTACAATATGACTAATATAGATGTCTCAATCTTCCCCCTTCCAATAACTTTCCTTGAGCACTGTGGACAATGCCACCATGTTGCTCGTCACTCAGGCCTACAACCATAGTATTACAGTGTCAGATCTTCGTCTAGTGCCTCGTATCTAGGCAGTCCCAACCTCGCAAATACTTTCTGCACAACATCTCTAAAATGTTGCCTTTCACGTCCACTCACACAGCTAAAACCCTCAGCCAGGTGCTTATTTCACACCTCAACTACCAGATCTTTTTCTCTAGCCCTAAATGCAGTCTTGTCCTGCTCATATCTATTCACAACAGGGTATTGTTCCTAATCAGTACACAGATAATAATAGTGGCCATTCTGACAGCACTAATCCATTCTAAGTTTTATTACAAATTTAAATATCAAATCTCACAAAAAAAACTGACAAATCTGAGCCAAGCAACAACTTTGTTTTATCCCATTCAAACTTCTCTTCTTTCCCTTAAGACTATAAGGAATATATTGGGTATTCGTAAGAAGAAGCAAACTACAGAGTGACTCCAGTCAAGCACAGTACAAGCTTCCTCACCTTCCTCCGTTAAAGAATTCAAATCCTGAAACATCTCTATTATTCTCAAAAAAGACTAACAGAGACAGACTAAGTTTTGTACCAATGATGAGTGATTTTTGGGTGCCTGCATTTTTGGATACTAAACCCGAATGACCTGAAGTTCTCAGCAGTGGGCTCTCCCTTCTGCACAAGAAAGAAAATTAAGAACCATTAAGGCATTTCAAGTTTGGGAATTAAAAATCAGAAATACTCAAAATTTATTGGTCAGTTTTTAAAATTTAACCCAAACTTTTGCAATTCTTACTCTGTTCTGGTCATGTGACATTGAACACTGTCCACAGTAGACTTCATGAGATCTAACCTCTCTCTCTGGAAATCACATACAGGACTTTTGAACACTGATAAATAAAGCCATGCACAGATAAAACTTGTATTCACATCTGCAGCTGCAAAAATGAATGCCAAATATCCATATTGACACAAAGATGCACTCATCCCCCTGCAGATGTGAATGGAATACATGCAAATTTGCAGGGTTCTAGATACAAAATCTGCATGCTTATCCACAAAAATAAGCCATGGATATCTGCATACACATTTGCAGATATAAAGCGGATATCTGCAGATTTGCAAGAGTCTACTGATAAAACACCCCAATCCCAATAAAAAAAATAGTAATCAACGTAATACAATTAATAATTGGGACATGTAAACATGTTGATGTGTTAGAAAGGCTCCCTACAGCATTTTAACAGTTTTGTTTGAAACACCACTAACTGAAAAATACTAGGAAACAGTACAAAGAGACTGTCCCTTTCAATATATACTGCTATAGTGAGTATATTATTAGGCCATACAGAGCCTCTTCCAACCCCACACCTGGTAGCTCTGATTCTGGACATCTATGTAAGAACATAAAAATTGCTAATAAATGAAGCCACAAAAATCAACAAAGTCCAACAAATCTGAAACCCTAATTACAACCCAAGTGGTCACTATCTGGGGTTGCCTACTTGGTAGGTGACAAAGTATATCACAAAGGTGATTTGTAAGCATGCAGACATCTGCCACTCTATACGATCTGCACAGACAGATGTAAAATCCTGTTTAATTGGTTAACCTGTCAAACATGATGTTTCACCAGTTAACTGATTAGGTGCTTCCCCACCCCCACCACAAACTGGGTCAACAGCCCTCAACAGCCTGCCCCCAAGCAGCCCTGCCTGAGATATGTCCACTGCAGACAAGGGCCACTCTGGACAACTGTCACTCCTAAGCTCACTGTGGGAAGTGGCTGCTCTAGGTGGCTGGCATTAACGTGAAGTAGGTAACTTAAGAGTGGCCAACACTGCCTACATAGAATAGTTATAGTGGAGCATGTAACGGCGTTATGAATTAAATCCCTCAAGAGCACACCATCCACAATGCGTAGACAACTCTCCACTTCCCAATTAAAAAAGTGTTTTGATTCTAAAAAAAGGAAAGTCAGCTTTGGTCACAAGTCATTTATGAGTCTGTTACATTTTATTTAAATTTAAAAAAAGGCCTTACACATTCTGTCTCGCTAACCAGAAACTGATGAAACTTTTCCAACTGCGGGGACTTCCGCAAGATTTTTCTGCTCAAATTAGTGTGCCACGCTAGCTCTTCTGGATACCTGATAAAACAAACAAAGAGTGCAACTCATCACAAATTAATCCAACATCAAAAGCTTTTCTAAGTGGAAATATACAGCCACTTTTCTTCAGGCAATTTACAAACTGTCTAAAATATTTACATTCAAGTTTTTCTGAAGTACTGTATGCAGAATATAGACCAAAATTAAAATATAAAAGAGATCATCAAATAAGACAAATATTAAACTTCTAAGATTCCAGCATTCAAACAATTCCGTTACAACTCTCAATCTTTTATCGTAAGAGCCTAGCTGAATCCACACCACAGGTACTCAGAGCAAAAATCCGTCTTTGGGCCATTTAATCTCAGTAAGAAAACATGTAAATTCAACAGGACATTATTATTTCCTTCCTGCTCCTACCTGTGATGTCATCAGTGCTGAACAGACTGTGAGGCTATTATTAATCTTCGCACTAAAGCAACATCACAGTGAACAATGGCTATGAGATTCGTAGCAGACTACCAAAAAGATCACACAAACCACTGCCCAAAAAAATTTCCACTGGACTATTTGCTTGTGGTTTGGCAAGTGGTCAGAGCACTGCAAGCACACTCACAATCAGACAAGTTAATACTAAGTCTGAAAAATGAACTTAAAAAAAAAAAAAAGATTCTCATTTTCCTCAGATCATTTTCCATTCAATTATAAGAAATCCTACATGGTGGTCACTAGAATTACACTGGATACAAAGTTTTCAAATAATCCCGTGTTGTTATCCTTTTACTAATAGAACTATGGGATACCAAAAAACACACCCAACTCTACAACAAGCTTTATTTTAGCTATGAAAATGGCAATAGAAGAAATAGGTGCCAGAACCAGTACCACTGAACACCCTAAGTCAGGAGTCAGCAACCTGCAGCTCTTTAAACAATCACTTGTGGATCTGGGCGCTGCTGCTGCTGACTCCTCTTATGGCTCCCTGCCCTGTCACACTGAAATAAGGGCACTAACGCCCTGCTAGCTGTTAAACTAATTAAATTTAATGCCATTATTTCAGCGTGACAGGCAGGGAGCTGCTCACGCTGCATTTGGGGAAGGTGAGTAGGAGAGCTGTGGGAGGAGCACCCAAAGTCTGCCCCCATTACAGCTGTGCACCCGCACTGAGGAAGGAAGGGTGGCAACTGCAGAAGAGCAGCGGCAGCATACAGAGCCCTTCATCTGAAGTAGGTTAATCCTGGGGAAGTGGGGGTAGGGGGTGCTGAGAGGGGTTGAGCGTGGGAACAGGGAGGCACAGAATGCTGATGTAAACCAGGCACAGCTTCTTCCTTGTCCTCATTTGCTCTCCAATCCAGGAGCGAAAGTAACAAACTTTCTAACTGGCACGGTAACCTACTGGTAAGGTTCAGAAAAGGGCAACTAAAGGGTTTGGAACAGGACCCATATAAGGAGAGGCTAGAGAGACTGGGACTTTTCAGCCTAGAAAAGAGGAGATTGAGGGGCAATATCATAAAGGTATAGAAAATCATGAATGGTGTGAAGAAAGTGAATACAGAAGAGTTATTTACTTGTTCCCATAAGATAAGAACTATAGGACACTAAATGAAATTAATGGCTAGCAGGTTCAAAACTAATAAAAGAAAGTGTTTCTTCACACAGTGCACAGTCAACCTGTGGAACTCCTTGCCAGAGGATGCTGTGAAGGCCAGGACTCTAACAGAGTTTAAAAAAAGAGCTCAATAAATATTTGGAGGTTAGGTCCATAGATGGCTATTAGCAAGGGGTAAAGAAAGGTGAATAGCCTTTTGTCGAAGGTGGGAGATGGATGGCAGGAGACAGGTCGCTTGATCATTGTCTTCAGTTCACCTCCTCTGGGGCACCCAGCATTGGCTACTGTCGGCAGACAGGATACTGGGCTAGACGGACCTTTGGTCTGTCCCAGTGTGGCTGTTCTTATGGTACAAATCATTGTATGTGTGCTGTCCTTAAAACAGGGGTTACCAAAAGTACGGTTTAACATAATTTTTTTGGACTGCCTCATATTCACACGCATTGTGCCTCCTGAATTACTGAATTTGTAAAGTGAATTTGAAAAAAAAATGGATCTTCCTGCCATTTTGGTTGCAGACTCCCCTGCTCTAAGTTAATTTCTAGTAGCACCAAGAAACTTATGTGTGTGAAAAATTACATCTGCAGAGCTGATGTTGGTCCTGGGGGACCACTTCCAGCCATGGGCGAGGAGCCCCAGCAAGTAAGGAGCACAGAGCTGCTGTCAGCCCCAGGCAGAGTGCCACTGTCAGCTGGGGGAGAGGGCAGCAACAATGCTGAAAGGAAATAAGCGCCCCCTCCTCCTGCTCAGACCACCCCACCCTGCTTCTCCACCCCCTCTTCTGCCCAGGACCTCCCTCCCCACCCTGCTCCTGCCCAGACCGCCACCCTCAGCCTGTTCCTGCACCCTCCCCGAGACCTCTCACCTCCAGCCCACTCCTGAACACCTCCACCCACTGCTGTACCTTACTTCCTACCCAAATCCCCAAAGCCTAACCCACTCCTGCACCCTCCCTTCCACCCAAACCACACACCCTTAGCCCACTCCTGCATGCCCCCCCCATACAGCCCCACTCCCACACTTGCTCCTGCACACTCCCTCCTGGCCAGAACCCACCCACAGCCCATGAGGATGGGGAGAGAAACTGCAGAAACCTTCTTGTATAAGAAGCCATTTCACATCCCTTACTTCTACACATACACAAGAGCCTGTACTTTCCTTGACCTGTTTGGGAATGGCAGGGAGGATGAGCTCTATGGAAAGCATTAATGGACTGTTTGCAGTTAAGGCTCCAGCTACCTGGTACCTGTTTCTCTTTGCTGATAACGGTTTCTCTTTGAGAAGTGATTTACGATTCTCTAACTGATTGCCTCTGACACTGGGTTTTGTTTGTGTAAGGGTATAAAATACTAGAGTTAGCTGCATCAAGCAGCCTTGCTAGACCTGGTTTTACTAGTGTCCATTTAGGCTCATCTGTTGCCTTATTGAATTCAATAAAGCTGAATGTTAGCCACCTAAACACAGAGAAGTCTTGTGCTTCAACAGAAGCAAACCTACAGCAGGCTCTGCAGGATTCCAACAGGGACTCTGGCCCCAGACCCATGCGATGGTGGGGGCTCTGGCATCAGCCCATGGCTATGGCCTGTGTGACAAGAGCCACCACAGTAGGGTTCCAGCCTGAACCACACACTGCAGTGGGAGCCTCAGGGGGGCTCTAGTCCCAGCTCCTTGCTATCATGGGGGTCAGCGCAGAAGGGGTTCTGGCCCCAGCCTCAGCCCCCCTCCTGTGCTCTGGGGGGGGGGGGGGGGAGTGGGCTGAGCTCTCCAGGTACGCAGTTTACAATTGGCTTGTGCGCCAACAGTGGAATGTGTGCTAAAGGGTTGCCAACCCCAGCATATAAGATAGCAAAACTCTAAAAACAACATAGTCTTATTGTACAAAGTCTCTTAGCTTTCTTACCACTTTAACGGTTGTGGCATTTCAATTTTTTGCCCATCTACCACCAGGTCCTGCAACTCCTTGAAATACTTGGTTTTTAGACAGTGGAGAATTTCTTTTGCATGGCTACAGAAAAATGAAAACATTTACAATTAAATAAAGATTTGATCTGATAAATAATAAGAGTTCAATTGAACAAAACTATTCGAAATATAACACTTTCATGAAACACAATGCCCCCCATAGCACAGTTTTCTGGGCCGTGAGTGGTTCAGAACACTATCACCTAGATTTTATTCTTCCCACTTTAAGCAGCAAGATCCCACTTTTGCTGTTGGTTCATAAGTTTGCCTAAACAGCTCAAGCAACACAGTGAACCTTATGTCAGTTTCGTTTTACTGCTCCTGTTAGCTGACGTGCTACGTTCACTAGTGCAATTTTTGTGTTACTACTGCTATTCCTGGGGACACTGGTCAAGGGGATGCACAAACAGGAAGCAGAGTAGCAGTGGGCAAACTGTAAGCCACATGCATCCCATCAGGGTTCTACATGTGGTCCATGATATGCTTAGTTTAACACTGCCCATACACACGATTACCAAACATCACTGTTTTCTATACATTTAGCTTTTTTCCTACTGGTATGACTAATGTGGCATACCTGTAAAGCAAGGGCATATGAAGTGATTTTGTGCAGCTGCACACAATAGTGACTGTGAGAGCCACATTCTCCTTCTGCACACAATAGTGCAATATGTGGTTAAATCAGCATACCCCACAGACTCTCATGCAAATATCATTAGCAAAACTACCCGATTCCAGGAGACCCTCTTGGTTATAATCATCTTGTGGCCCACTGAGATGAAGTAAATCCACTCATACAGCCCACTCACTGGCTTAAGTGCCCCCTTGCAGAAACACACAAATGAAAAACTGCCAGGGGCCATAAATCCCTCATCTGAGGCAGCTTGACACCATTACTGCTCTCTATGCCCCACAAACGAACACAGCCCTCTCCAGATAAAAACGTCTACCTGCTGATACAAGTCTCTCAGCAGACATCAGCAGCCGCTGAGCCGCAGAGCTCTACCTCCAACAGGCTTGGGCAACGGAGAGAAATGGGGTCTCGCTGCGAGGTAGCCGCCCCGGGGTCTGACACCACCTCCGAGCATCACTGCTCTGTCGTCGGCGTCTCTAGCAGGCCTGCGCGGCCCTCCCCGCTCTGCGGCGACCGCTCTCACCTCTTGTAGCCGGTGATGCGCAGGGTGGCGGGGAGCGGCTCCCGCAGCACCGCCATGAACGGCTCCCACTCGCCCTCAGGCACGACGCGCAGCTCCCGGTAGTAGTGCTCGAACAGCGCGTTCTCCTTGACGATTTCGGGGTAGCCTCCTTCCCAGCCCTGCAAGAGGCGGCGGCCAGCGGGTTAGACATGACGCCCGGCTGAGGGGGAAGCTCCCGGAGGGGAGGTGACTGGCAATCACGAGCCCATCGCGCTCGGGCCGCAAGGCCTTCGCGGCGTCAGTGACCCCGATCCGATCCACCCCGCCCCGCCCAGCCCAGACGCTGCTCACCGCCTGATCCCGGCCCTGCACATCCCCGCCGCCTCCTCGCTCGCGGCGCTGCTCCTGCCTCTGACGGTTGCGGTGCCTGCGGCCCATCGCGGCCTAGCGCTGCTTTCTCAGCCGAAGAGCTCTGAGTTATCACGTGGCCGGCAGGAGCCGGGCTCGCAGGTCCCTGCGCGTGCGCGGGGTCCTTGTTGGCTCACCGCTGTTCACGGAAAGCCCCCAAGTGGCAACTTGTGAATTCACCTGCAGCTCAAACGCAATTGTGCTACTGTTCTCCTTCGCTGAGCCAGCCACCATCGCGACACTTCATCGCTTTTAGGAACCAGGCTCCGCCCGGCGGGGACGCGCAACTCCGTATCGCTTGCCCGTCATTCATGTATATTTTCCAGGTGGCGTTCATTAGGGCCTGCTCGCCTTAGCCAGTTGGGCGCCACTCCCTGAAGGAAAAAGGGGGTAGAGACTATGCCCAATCGCTCTCGTTTTTGTATTGGCTAAACAGAAAGATTGACAGCCCAAGTTGCCCAATCATCGTTTGCAAAAGTCGATCACGCGACTCCTGCCCTCCAATGGCGAGGAGAAGCTCCAGTAGAGCCTGCTAACGGACACATCCCGAACAGCTTCGAGAGCAGCAAGAAGTCCTGTGGCGCCTTATAGACTGACAGACGTTTTGGAGCACAAGCACTCAGGATGGCGCTCAGGGAAAGATCTGAGATGCATCTGATGAAGCGGGTCTTTGCCCACGGAAGCTTATGCCCCAAAATGTCTGCTAGTCTATAAGGTGCCACAGGACTTCTGGCTGCTCTCCAAGCTGCAGACTAACACGGCCACCCCTTTGATACTTACCCAAGCAGCGGCTACTTCGAGCGATCCCCGCTGCGCGTGGCAGCCTTGCCGACGGGGAGCTGGGCGGGGTTGCTAGCCCCGCCTCCTCCTCGCGATTGGTCGGTCCGCGCCGGCCTCCCGCGCGCACGCTGCAGGGGCGGTAGGGCAGTGGTGCGGCTGGTTGGTGCACTCGACGGCGTCTTTGCCGGCGGACTGCGCTTCGCTCCGTGGTGCTGAGGGGACTGAGCGCGCCTGGGCATGGGGTCGGCCTGCGCGCTGTGGCCGCGGCTGTCGGGGCTGGAGGAGCAGCGCCTGCTGCGGAGCCTGTCCTACGGGCTGGTGGGCTTGGGTGTGGTTGTCATGCTGGTGAGGACCCACCTGCCCCTGCCCTATGGGCGCTACTCCTCGCGCAGCTTCGGCTGCCCCGTGGCGGTCCGACTGGCCTGGGCGCTGCAGGAGCTGCCGTCGCTGCTAGTCCCGCTGGGGCTGAGCCTCTTCAGCGGCGCCGCCCGCGTCTCCGAGTGGCCCAACCGGGTCCTGCTGGCGCTCTTCATGGGACATTACCTGCACAGGTACCGGCGCCTCGTCCGGGGCAGGCTCACCCCGTCTGAGTATCCTGGGAGCGGCACCCCTGAGAGGGCGTGTTTCTGTGTCCGCTTCTACCCAGTCCTCTGGGGTGGGTGTGCTGGAGCTGCTATGACACGTCCCCACGCCGGGGCTGTGGCTACACTGGAGAGGTCTGTGGACAGAAGGGCATTCTGTCAACGGAGTCTCGACAGAGCTCTGCTTTTGCCTTGACAGAGTTATCCCTCAAAAATCTGACAAGTCTCAGAGATGTGGCCGTGTTAGTCTGTATCTTCGAGAACAACAAGCAGTCCTGTGGCACCTTATAGACTAACAGATATTTTGGATAGTAACAGAGAGGAAGCCGTGCTAGTCTATACACTATCAAAACAAAAAGCAGTCAAGTAGCACTTTAAAGACTAGCAAAATAGCTTATTAGGTGAGCTTTCGTGGGACAGACTCACTTCTTCAGACAGAAGTGGGTCTGTCCCATGAAAGCTCACCTAATAAGATATTTTGGAGAATAAGCTTTTGTGGACCTGCTTCATCTAACAGGACTTTTTGTTGTTCTCAACAATTTGAGGCTTAACTCTCTGTCAACAGAGTACTATCAACACTTGTCAGGCAGCCCACTTTACAGAGCTGCCATCCTACTTTCTGTCATCAAGGGGCAGTGCAGTCTGGCAGTTCTCCTTCAACAGAGCAAGTTGTGTGTAGTGGCAATCTGTCACCAGATGCTTCCAGTGTAGACATAGCTGGGGAGTTGGAAGAGACCAACATGGAGACACTCCCTCCCAGGGTCTCCTCTTCTTTGAAAGTTCAAATAGGCTAGCTTTAGACTTGGGGGCCAGATGGGCTGTGCAGTCTCTCTGTGTTGCTGGGCCCCAGAGCTTCAAGTGCAGACCTGTCCTCTTCCCTGGTTGGTCTTGTGCACCTCTGTGGTGTGATCTCATATCTGTACAGTGTGTTAGGTGTTGCTGGCCATGTGGGGATGGGGGCATGCCGGGTTGGGGTTTGAGGAGACCAAAGCAGTTCCGGACTGTTGGGGTAGTCTGGGAATGCACCAGTGATCACCCTATCTCTCCATCTTGCATACCTGGGTTCGTGCAAGGTGGGGCTCAGGTTATGCTTGTGTCCTTACCTGAATAACATATAACCACATAGATCACTGTTTCAACTACATTCAGCCTCAAGATATGCGCTTATCTCACATTAGCATGATTGGAGGGGGACTTTGGAAGCTCCAGCCAGAGGCAGCCACCACTGCACAGGTGAGGGGGGAGCAAATCCCCCTGTCAAAAGGGAACAGAGTTGTGCCAGCTCTTCCCCTGAATGCTGTCACCGGGGGTGGATGGGAGCCCCGTGTTAACAGGGAGGCCCCTGTTAAAAGGGTGCTGGCTGGTGGAGCAAAGCTTCCACAGCTCAGTCACAGGCAGCAGCTGCCAACGCACAGGCAATGGGGGAGCAGATCTCACTATCAGAGGGGAACAGATCTTTCCCTGAGTGCTATCTAGGGGGAAGAGTGGGGGTCAGGCTCAGGCTCAGGCTCAGGCTCAGGCTCAGGCTTGGGCACTCCCAACTGCTCCCCTGTTCCCCCTCCCCCCCCAGCAAGGGTTCTTAAGGGAAGAGCTCTTTTCCCTTTTGACAGTGGGATCTCCTCCTGCCTCACCTGTGTGGCTCCCTGCTAGCCTGTTCAAGCTGGGAAGCAACATTTCAGCTGCCTCCCAGCATGAATGGGCTCCTGTGGGGTCAACATTTCCACTTGCAGGGGTTCTGCAAAGAACTGTGTTAAGGGGAAATGAACAAAATTTCACAACACTCTTGGACAGCTCACCTAGAACACCAGTGTGCTGTGGCAAACGGGTTGAAAGCCACTTCATTAAGCCTCAAAGGTCCCAGCTTCAGTTCTACCTGTCAGCAGTTACACCTTCCCACGGCAGAAGCTATAGAAAGACCTGGAGGCATCTTTATCTCATCTCATTCCTGTTCCAGCTTCTCTCCTGTTCGAACATGTGGACTACGGATTTATACCAGTGGGAGCATTCTAACAAAGGGACTGAAGTCCGTCAGTGAATTGGAAGTAATCAGAGATTGACTTAAGTCAGCAGGATGGGTTTTTTTTTTGTTGTTTTTTTTTGGTCACTATTATAAACCTGAACCAAGAACACTACAGTTTTACATGTTTGGTTCCTCTAACCAGTTTTAACTTTCACCTTTTGCCTTCTTTTTATAAATAAACCTTTAGATTTTAGTAACAGAGAGAAAGCCATGCTAGTGTATATACTATCAAAACAAAAAAGCAGTCAAGTAGCATTTTAAACAAAATAATTTATTTGGTGAGCTTTCATGGGACAGACCCATTTCTTCAGACCATAACCGTACCAGAATAGACTCAATATTTAAGGCACAGAGAACCAAAAACAATAATCAAGGTGGACAAATCAGAAAAAAAAAAGATCAAGTGAGCAAATCAGAGAGTAGAGGGGCAGAAGAGGTGGGGAAGCCAAGAATTAGATTAAGTCAAGTATGCAAATGAGCCCCTATAGTGACCCAGAAAACTCCAATCTCGGTTCAAAGCACATGTTAATGTGTCGAATTTAAATATAAAAGACAGTTCAGCAGCCTCTCTTTGAAGAGTGTCGTGAAACTTCCTCTTCAGTAACACGCAAACTCTTACGTCATTAACAGAATGGCCCATTCCATTAAAATGCCAGCTAACAGGTTTGTGGATCAGGAGTACCCAGATGCTTTGTATATTGGACAGACTTCAAACTCTCTTAGACAAAGAGTTAATGGGCATAAAACAGACATAAAAACACTTCTGATCCACAAACCTGTTAGGCGGCATTTTGTGCATGTGCATGTACTGCAGGTTCAGATAAGGAGCAGAGTGGGAAAAAAATCTAGAAGAGTGAACAGACAGGTCCAAATGTCAAAGAAAATAATGATGAAAAACATTTAAGTGGTGCTGAAAAGAGAAGGTGAGAAACAGAAGTCGAAGATCAGAATGTAAGCCTGCCTCTGTTGCAGGAGCAGTTATTTCATTGGACTGTACAGAGACACTCAGTGATAATGTTAATCATGGCTGGGAAGAACATGATGTATGTTGTAGTGAAATTCTTTTACCAAACAAAGAACACTTTAACTGCTGTTACGAAACATGCTAGCATCACGATTACCTTTCTTCTGAATTCACTGACATGTCTGTGTTTTGTTTGTGTTTTTTTTTAAGTAAACAAGTATAGAATGGAGTTTCCTTGGAAAAGCTGAGTTCTGCTGTAGTAAAATAAGGTATAGATTTATGACATTAAATCTATGGCATTAAAGACTATGGTCTTTGGTCACAATGCTTCCAAGTAAGAAGTGTGTATTGTGTAATATAAAATAAGAAAATGACAGTGGCAACTGGCAATGCCTAGATTTCTCTTACTGCAGCTTTCTGTATTTTATACTTGAGTGATAGATTCTAAATTTAGTTAGCTAATTCTTATAGCTTATTTTAATTAGTTAAGCAACAGCCAACTCAGCAAACAGCTTGGGAATTTACTTGTCAAATCACACTTATACTAACAGGCTTAGAGAGTCTTGAAGAATGATGGCTTGCAAATTATGTAAGTCGGGTGTATAAAATGGGGGAATGAAATGTAATAAGAGGGTGTGCAGTGTGATCGGCTGGTGGGTCTCACTCATCCATCTAATTAAAAATGTTGAAATGTTAGTTTTTAAAGGTGTAAAGTCACACTCACACACAAATTTTTACATTCTGCAAACTTATTATAAATGTCAAAAGGTGGTTTGTTTGTTCATATGAACATACATGAAATTTCTGTAGGTTTGGATTACATTAGATGGGTTGTGGGTTCGAGGCTGCTAATTGCAGGGATGAAAAGTGGGATCTGACATAAAAAGTTTGCTCATCCCTGTTTTAAGTTACTAACCAGTTGATTCACTCAGTCATCAACACATGTTCATCTGCATTGCTTTTTCTCAATAAGTCTCATGCAGGATATTGCAGGTAACTACCTTGTTTTGTCAGAGCAAAGTTTGTACGTAGAACAGATTGCATGGTCAGGGCCCTCTGTTGTGTTAATATTAGAGTTGGTTGGAAAATGTTATGATAAAGCTTAGCAGATTGTCTGGAACAAAATGTTTCACTGAGTCTGTGGTAGAATTGATTAAAGGTTCACTGAAACCTGGATAGTTTGTAGCAGATAGCCATGAAAGTGACAAGAATCTCAATTTTATGGTTTGTTTGAGGAATACCTCTATTTTTTACAGTTATTTTAAAAATCTGGTTTGGCAAGACATTTTGTCCTAACATATGCCAATTTGGGACTTCCTAATAATCTCTCAAGTTAAAGTCTGAGTTCTGGCTAGCTTTAATAAATTTAAGTCCATTGCTCAGAGTTCAACATTTACGTGCTATTGCACAGTGATGTCACCAGTACAGATTACAGTGGTTATTGTTTCCTTCTACTAATCTGCCACACAATTCCTTCTACTAATCTGCCACTTTTTGTTTTTAAAGTGATCTTATTCAACAGTTCACCATTATGGAAACAAGGTGATAACCTCAGTGGAAAACCACTAGTATAGATAAGGTACACATTTTTATCACTATGTTGTGAAACTTTGCTAAGATTAGCTCATTCTGTGGGAAGAGACAAATTCATTTTTAATTTTTTCCGAAGACTGGGGTATCACTATCCTGAATCCATTGTGGATCTTATATTGATGTAATTGAATGGTTTGCATGAAGATCAGGGTTTAAACTCTAGAGCAGAGTACACACAGCATCTTTACCATCATGGTGCTATCTTAATTCTCACCCAACAAGCACATACATTTCCTGATTCCCTATTTTGTAGCTGTTTTAAACCACCCATGATTTCATCAGCACCCCTAATTTACTGGATCTCCAAAGTGACTCTTGTTGTTTCCTGTTTGCTCATTTCCCCTGAGAATCATGGGAGACAATGACCGTTTTTAATTTTTAAGGTTAGTCCTTATAATTATGAAGAGCTTGAAAAAAATCTGTTATCAAACTGAAAATTCATGTGATATTTTTCTCTGGTAAACAGATGAATCACTGTCATGGGTGGTGGTTGCACAGGTGCAATTGAAGGCGATGCCTAAAAGTTATAAGGTTGCATATTGGCTTGCTTTCAGCTTGTGCAGTTCAGAAAAAAAAAAAGGCAAATTTTTCATACCTCTGTAAAGTCTTCCATTACGTTTCACATTGTACAGAACAATAAAGGATTATCTTAATTAGAGCCACATAAATACAGTTGGACTTTATATATAGGAACTAAACTTCCCATCTGGTGGTCTTTAGATGAGATGTATGGCTGTCATGTTTAAGACATTCAGATTCTTAGTATCCATTAGTCAAGGGATGGACTGTCTTCTCAGTAGGGAGCTTTTTTGCAGTTCTCATTTGTGTATAGCTTTGGTGGGTCGGTAACCCTAACCCAAAAAAGTCTAGGCTAATGCTACCCATTGTCACTCTTTTTCTGCAAAAGTATTTGGGCCAAATACACTTTGTTTGCAAATGGATAAACATCTTACTGAATGAAATCCCAGTTTTCCTGATTCAAACTACCATATTTTACAGCAAAAACTAGGGCATATCCTCTTCTTCTTTAGGGAGGTTGTGGAATCTCCATCACTGGACATTTTTAAGAGAATAATTGAACACCTGTCATTGCTTGTCTTGGAACTGCCAAGACCATGGGAGACTAGACTTGCTGATCTTTCGAAGTTCCTTCCAGTTCTGTTATTCTGAGTCTATATCAAGGAACTCTGTGTTTGTGGTAGTGAGCACTATCCCATAAGACATTCAGTTTCTGGAATGGCATTTCATAACATGCTGGCTCAGAGTTGCCAATAAACTTTATTCAGCTACTCCAACTGCAAACTTCCATTATCTTTGGAAATAGCTATGCAGTCAATAAGGCTGTGTCTACAAGGCCTCCAAAACTCAAAATGAGATACGCCATTTGCACTAACCAAATTGCATATCTTATTTCAAAATTAGGCTATTTCAGCATTTGGTGCTGTCTAAACAGTGCCAAATGTCAAAATAATGGTCTGTTTTGAAGCATCCCCTACTCCTCATACAACAAGAAGTACAGGAATGCTGAAACAGTGTGCCTGTTATTTTGGAAAAATATTTCAAATAGCTGGCAAGTTTCAAAGACCCAGAGTAACTGTTTTGGGATTTGAGGTATTCCAAAATAGCTCTGCCATGTAGACATATCCTAAGTGTGTCAATGTTTCTGTGATTAAAAAACAGGCAGAGCCCATACCATTTTGATTTACCTACATTACGAAAACAGCAGACTTGTGATTCATGGCTCATACTGGCAGTAGTGGAAACTACTGCAGATGGGTCTCAGGCATATTTTTCTCCCCTTTATCACTTTATATAACCCCACACTCAAACTGGTCATTGCTAAGGAATTTGCCAAAGTTTCACAATGCAGTGTAAGCTTGCTTGGACATGAGTAACTCTACTGGACAAGACTTTATTTCTTGGGTAATAAGTTAAGTGAATTAAATGAACCAGCAGATGGAAACAGAATGCGCTAGTTATGGTAGGAACATAAAAATCATTGTTTGGTACAGAAAATGATTTAAAGGCTAGGTTACAAACAGTAGACCTGCCATTTCACATTTGAGTTCTTTCAGGACTGTTGGGTGAATGTCATCTGGTCCTGGTGACTTATTACTGTTGTTAACAGTTTGCTCCAAAACCTCCTCTAATGACAAGAAAATGTCCAGGGACTATGTACAATGGAAAAGATAATGTATAAGATAAGCCTGAATTGTAAAATGAGGTAAAGAGTACATTCTTGGATAATGCATGCTGTACCGGCACTGGTTTCTACAAGGAAATCAAACAAATCCTAAAACATGATACAGTGTATAGTAAAAGCAAAATAATGTGTAAATATATATAAAGAAAGAGGTCTGCTGTGTAACTTTGGATGTGAACCACACCTTATACCCAGCCCATATGCTTAAGTCTGATCAATTTAGAATATCTTTGATGCATGTCAGATAAAGGAATCTGAGTGACAAGAGTACATTTGAACTGAGTTCTTGGGGAACCAAGTGGAAGAAATCTCACGGGAATGTCAAAATGCAGCTGCACTAGTGTTAGCAACACTGGGGCTGTTGGGGTAGATAAGATTGTCATGAACAACAAGAAGTCGTGTGGCACCTTATAGACTAAGATATTTTGGAGCATGAGCTTTCATGGGCAAAGACCCGCTTCTTCAGATGCATGAGACTGTCATGAGCATTGTTACGTTGTTTAGAAGTAGGAAGGAGGTACTTCAGTGGTCACTTCAGAAATTTGTTACAACTGAATAACTGCAACAGTTTCCAAGCACATTCAGCTTTTACATGGTGTTTTAATTTGAATCATATGTAAACACTATAATTAACTCACTTGAATAATAAAACTAACATTTCTGTGATCAGAAGATGGCTGTCTCAACATGACACATCATTAAAACATCACGTGATATTTTATGTTTATTTCCCAAATGTTATCTGAGCAATTTTCCACATTTTCTCAGGTGGTATGCCAGTTGGAAACTTGCCTAATCCTTAATTCCTATAAAACCTGCTAGCAGTTGAAGCCAAGCAGTCACTCTTATAATGAATGATAATTTGGTGTACATTATTTTTGAGGCATAGTTAAAGACTTCAAGGAGATCTGATTTTTCAGAGGTTGAATACTTAGTACTTTGTCAGTCTTTTCATAAAAACAACATAGGCAATTGAAAGATGAATCTGCTGACTCAGATTTCCAGAGAGAATCTATTGGGGCCCCTTAAGGTTAAGGTAGTAGCCTTCTTCAGTTTGCTTTCTCCTGTCCTTAATTTCAGTAGGTTTTACACTGGAATTATGGGGTAATGTTTGCTTTAAAAATCAATGCTTGGTAGCACCAATATGAAATCTCTGGACAAAATAAGGCTCAAAGTATGTGCTACATTCGAGGCTAGATACACGTAGACCTTTTCCAAGTAAGGAGCAACCCAAGGTACTTCATGGAAGAAAAAACTAAGATACATTGCATATTAGCATTTATTTATAGTAAATTTGTTATATTTAGTAACAACCCTACTAAAATAAAGTTGTTTGGCAAAGATTAAGCTTGCCTCTTGGGACCAGTTCCTGCAGTCCAAACATAGTAAATGGCAGTGGTTTTTTTCCTAGAAAAAAAGGTGGTAGAACTCAAGCCCTGAACTGGCCCTGCTGCCCCAAGGCCCAGTCCTCCCTTGGGTGGTTTAACCCCCTCTCCCCACTGGTGGCTTAACCAACTCCCAGCAAGGCAGAGCTGCCCCCAGGCCCCAGCCCCCTCCGCTAAGTTGAACGCCCTTCCCCTCCCCCGGAGATGGGCACCCCCAGCCCCCCTCCCAGCTCTAAATCAATGTCCTACCCCAGAACCAGGCACCCTCAGCCCCCCTCCCAGCTCTAAATCAATGCCCTCCCCCAGAACCAGGCACCCCCAGCCTGCCCAACTGAATGCCCTCCTGCTTCCCCAGAGCCAGATACCCCCAGCCTTCCCCCCAAGTGAATTCCAGCAAGGTACTGACCTGGCACTGTGGGGCCACTTTAATTAGAGGTGTGCTGGGCCACAAGAGCCATGCAAGCACCACACCAGACCTTTATATCTGCTCCGGGCCACAGGCAGCAGGAGCTGCGGGGCTCCTGGGTGGAGCTGCAGAAGCCACGCAGGAACTAGAGAAGCCATGCATCTCCCAGCTGGAGCTGCAAATGTACAGAGCGAGGGGGAGGGGTGCTCCACATTTGCAGCTCTAATGAGCCACATTTCTTCACCCCCTGTAACACCCCCCATGACCCCATTTGCCACCACATGTGATGAATAGGGAGCGCAGCCTGGCTGCCTTCCAAAATGGGGGCTGCCCCAGGAAAAAGGTGCCGAAACACCATTCTGCTGCATTCTGGAAGAAAAAAGCTATGGTAAATGGGAATATTCACATTTATTGTTCTGCCCATAGTTTATCACTTTGTTCATTGAGGTTAATAAGCAAAACTCCATTTTGCAAGCACAAGGATTGCAGATGTGGACCCTTATACGCATTCCCTGCCTAGTGTGATATATTTCAAGAATGGTGAAGTAATTTAAAACATTTATTTTCCTATTTCTTCCAGGGCACTCATCTTTCCTTTCTTGATTCATGGAGGAAAGCCAACACCGTTCTTAATTTTTGTGCTAGCATTCATATTCTGTGTCTACAATGGATATTTGCAAGGCCGGAGTTTAAGTCATTTTGCAGAATATCCTTCTGATTGGCTGAAAGGTCCTTGTTTCATTGTAGGTGAGTTGAAGAGAAGCATGCTGTTTTACGAGACCCATAAGTAAAATTGATTCTTATAAGTCTTTATAAAAATTTAACATAAAAATTATAGATGTCAAACATGGAGATCCAGTGGTCTAGACTTTTTGTTGTTAACACAGTGAATGTCTGTCATTTAATCTCTATTTTTCTCTCCATATTTACACCTCCTGAGTTTTGATTCCTCCTTCTGGTGTGCTGTCTGACCAATTGTATATCTATCAACCTGACGTTGGTCCTGAGCGAAAAAAAAAAAAAAAGGACGGTCTGAAATGGGTCTGTATTAACAAAGAATTAAAATTAAAAAATTAATGTCAGTCAACATGCATCTGATGAAGCAGGTCTTTGCCCACAAAAGCTTATGCTCCAAAATATCTGTTAGTCTATAAGGTGCCACAAGACTTCTTGTTGTGTATCAAACGGGTCATCTCTCTCCGTTTAGAAAGGTCTGCTCAGAGAGCCTTTACAGTTTACTAAAAGGTTGCCATCCAAGTCTCAGCACTCAATCTCTGTAGCAGAATTTTTAGAATCAGGTGTTCCTGTTAGGCCCTGATTCTGCAAATCTGGACGTGCTTAAGTGCAATCATATGAAAAGGCTCATAGAAGTCAAGAAAATCTGGGAAGAACGGGAATGTCTACAAGCTGTATCTGTAGAAGATGCTCAGACAACTTGTGGCAGGAACATTAGACAATGGAGCTACTTGCATGCACAAAACTAAAAGTGCACATGTATTTCCCACATTAGTGGCCTTATGGATGTACGTTTCTGTGTTGCTGGGCCTGCATGAAGATCCACAGTACTTACTTCTGTGTAACAACTAGAAGGACGAATCTGCTGTGGAAGATTCAAGAACACATATATTGAAACAGAGATGGTAAAAGTGTGTCTTCTTGAAAATGATCATAGTGGATTAATTTTTTTAACTTTTTAAGTGTTTGTTTGAGTAGTTAAGTTTATCATTATGCATTTCAGAACATACATGCATATTAAAGGTATAACTTAAATAAGAGGTAGTGGTAAGAATAAAGCATTGTTGTTCTCTTCATAGCTACCAGTCATTCCTACAACTGATTCTTTGTATGATTGGAACCATAGTTTTAGTCACTAAACTTGCTTGATGGAATTACAGGTTCATACAGAGATACATTTCGGCTTATGTTTTAGGATTATTTGTGTAAACTGTAGTTTGTTCTGGTAGCATAGGTGTTTTCAGTCCCGTATTTTAATATTATTATGTTGACTATTTTTCTTTAGGTTTTGCAATGTGGCTGGGTGGCATGGCAATTAATATCTATTCCGATCACATTCTCAGAAATCTGAGAAAACCAGGGGAAACGGACTACAAAATACCACGAGGTAAGTAAAAAGTTAAGGAATTTAAAATTGCAGAGGAATGTTTCAAAACTTGGTTCTGCTTTATTGAAAGGACATAGCATGTACCAGAATGGGAAGACCATTGGATTTAAAGGACACAGCATGTATCAGAATGGAAGCCCAAGGGGATTTTCAAGTGTGTTTTCTGAAACAAGAGATTGATAGATTTTTTTCATTACCCAGAACAAAGAAAAACTAGCAAACACCTCACCTATCTATATAATTGCCCAAGAGCAAAAGGCTGTTTTTATAGTCCTGACATGAGACAAGTTAATACTTGTTGCTCTGCAGTTTTTTGAGATACTCACTCAACTTCTATACTGCTTTCTCAGAGTCCTCCATTTTGTATTTATTCACTCTGCTGAGTATTAACAAACTTTACCACTGAATTTTACAACCCTCCCTTTGCATTCTTTCCTTTGGCAATCATTCTTCTTACTTTAGCATGCAATCTCAAAATTAATGTTGACAGTTGTGAATAATAGCACCCACACAAGACTGAGTCACAGCAAGCCTACAACCATTGCTACATGAAGGATTTGCAAAATAAGAGGTTAATTGATGCAAAGATAGGAGGCTGTTTTTACAAAGGTATTTATCCAATTAAAATCAACAACTTTAAACCAAATGTGATGAAAGAATTTTTGTCAGATGTCAAGCACAGCATTTACGTATCTCCTGTACTTTTTTGGCATGTGTCAGTTTTCATATGTAAAGAAAACAGTTTTAAAAATTTTCCCTATATTTTTCTCTTCCTTAAATTGATTAGCTGTTGCTCATCTAAGTACTCTAATTGAACACAATGGAACTGTCCAAGTCAGTGCTCCTCTAAATGAATATGGGTGCTGAAACCCTTCAATTTATTTCACTTATAATTACCAATAAACTATAGAAATGGGCTCACACAGCTTTGAAATAAAATTTGGGATTCTTTTATATCTTCTCTGCTTCATTAGTTGTCACAGTTAAAACAATAAAATTAACTATTCTGCGATTCTTTTGTTCCTCTTTCCTAGTGATTTTTTTCAACAAAACTTTAAGCCTCTAAATTATGTGGTTTAACTGGGTAAAATGCCCAACATTAAATATTGATAAGAGTAAAATTGTGGAGAGTTTGATTAAGGTTCTCCACTAGGTAATAGAAATTAAGAATTTTTATTAGTCTGATTAAATGATCCTTTGAAAAAAAAGCATGACACTATCCATTAAGGCTTGTCATTCTATGCAAGCATTTGTAAACAAAATTATCACATTTCCTATTTCTAATAAATTCTGTCTCTCATGTATTTCAAAACTTGTGGGGTTCTGTGATCAGATGAAGCCACTGCTTTGCAGGCATCTACTCAGGAATTCTTGTAGGCTTTGTGTCAAGTTTTCAGGCATAGCTTCTATAGATTGAACCACTCTGGTCTGGCACTCTCAGGAGCTGACCAGTGCTGAACGAGACAATTTGCCAAACTAACACAAAGTCAGTATTATCCAGCCTCATTACCAACATTTGTACTGGGCTCTTAAAAGACATTAGGGGTGAATTACGGCTAAAAAACATCACAGAATACTGAGAGCCAGGACTGGGGTCTGTAAACAAACTATATGGACCGTGGGAAACTTAGCCACACCCATGACAGGTGGTCATCTGGCTAACTAAAATCATGCCAGATTATAACTTGTCAGATGAGAGAGTTCCAGATTAGAGAGGCTCAACCTGTAGTAACATGGGCATGCATGAAAGAATGAAATCTGCATATGACTAAAGGTAATCTGAATAAGAATATGAATAAAGCTAATTTGTACAGCAACCCATACACACTTCACTATTTTTTTTTATTATAGATTGGAACAAGCTGCTAGGATGCAGAAGCCCCTCTCATGCTTGAAAACTAATCACAGAAATCAAACACCCTTCTGTGGTTCCATCTTTAGCCCAGGGACCACCTGATTTCTTTCCTGCTGGGTCTGATGATTAAACAGGCTGGCTGGCCCCAGACATCTTGGCCCTTAATGGGGCAGTACACTTTAAGTCCCCCTTATGTAAAAGTCACTGTCAGCTGGGGAAAAATTCTTCTCCTTTGAGTGATTGTTCATGTGAATTCCAGTGTAGGTGCGCATGCTGGCATGTGCTCAGTTGCCAGAAAATATTTCCCCTAGCCAATAGCCGTTGGGTTGGAGTGGTGCCCCTGTAGTGGCACTGTTATTGTGTCCAATGTAGGCCCCACCTGCCTTGCCCCTTGCTCTGTTCAAAAGAAACTAATCCCAAAATCAAAAGACGGGAGTGAGGCCCATCATAGACTTGCAAGGCCTGAACAAATCTGCAAAAAAATATCAGTCTTTGCATGGTCTCAGCAGGGCTTATTATTCTGTTGCTGAATCCGGATGCATACTTTCACATCTCTGTATCCGGAAAACTATTATATGTTTGTTTGGATGGGGTTTCTGCGCACAGCTAGAGAAATCAATCGAGGGTACCTTTGCTTAAAATCTTGGTCACTTAGGCCGTGTCTACACATGCCCCAAACTTCGAAATGGCCACGCAAATGGCCATTTTGAAGTTTACTAATGAAGCGCTGAAATGAATATTCAGCGCTTCATTAGCATGCGGGCGGCTGCGGCGCTTCGAAATTGACGCGGCTTGCCACCGCGCATCTCGTCCAGACAGGGCTCCTTTTCGAAAGGACTCCAGCTACTTCGAAGTCCCCTTATTCCTATGAGCTCATGGGACTAAGGGGACTTCGAAGTAGGCGGGGTCCTTTCGAAAAGGAGCCCCGTCTGGACGAAACGCGTGGTGGCAAGCCGCATCAATTTCGAAGCGCTGTGGCCGCCCGCATGCTAATGAAGCGCTGAATATTCATTTTAGCGCTTCATTAGTAAACTTCGAAATGGCCATTTGCGTGGCCATTTCGAAGTTTGGGGCACGTGTAGATGTAGCCTTATAGCCCCAGGCTGGAATTTCCTTCTTACTAAGACAAATCCAACCAGCCACCAAAGCACCTCTGCCAGCCACACTGGCCAGCCAGAAGCCTCACAAGCAAACCTACAGACTTCTCAGCTGCTATACCAGCCCGGATCAACAACCCCCAACTTAAGGCGAGAGGCTATTAAGCCTGTTTCAGCAAACACCACACAGATGCTTTCTGACCCGAAAGGGCCCAGCCCCAGCCCCCGGTTAATATATACTTGGATCTTTCCTGAAGCAACACACTCAGCAATTATTTAGATCTAATACCTAAAGGTTTAGTAATAAAAAAGAAAGAACAAGGTTAGAGAGAAGAATTGTTAAAGCAGTACTTTACATGTGTCAGTCATAGCCACTAATACGGGCCAGCGATGTTATTTGCTGATTCTTGAAAGCCTCTGAATGTTCATTTCTGGCTATATAGATTCAGTCATGGGAGCATTGTAGATCCAGCCTGCTGGGGTCATCATGCTGGGACATGGACCCTGGGAGACCACAAGAGAAAAGATCCAGGATGGACACAGCGAAGTCCACATCATCCCTCTGAGGGATGGACCCCCAGTTCCGACATGCTTAACTCATGAGGACTGAAGAGCAACAAAAAAGTACCTCTCAGGGCCCATCTTATAGTTTTTCATATGCGGAGGGAAAATTCCATTCTTCTCCATAGGTCTTGGCTTACCACCTGACCTGGTGGGTCTCTGTGCTGAGTTTCCATTCATCGCAGTCCCAGTGGGAAAACACCACACTCACAAAATGAGTGATGGCTGTCTGGGCCTTTGCTCAGTCTATTGTCCTGACTGGGGTGGAGCACCACCTCCCTCTGTGAACCTCAGCACTGAAACATTTCTCACACAGCTGCAGAGCTAGACATCTATAACTTTACATACACATGTTACAGACAGACAAGTAGCATACATAGATTCAGAGCATCATCAGCTTTCGTTTGACACCTCACATGGCACAATATTTGGGATCAATAACCACACTAGGCATATAAATGGTTTCCAGACCCAGTATAAAAGTCCAGCTATGTGACAATGTTGCACCATTATGAATGTAGATATGCTTGTTTACTTTAGATGGGGTAAAAACTAGGCCAGAAAGGGTGTAGTCTCACTAAGGAAGCAAGACTGGGCCCTTCCAGCACACACACAAATAAACAATTCTTACATTTTAGTATTTTTTCATATAAATAAAAACTTATGTATGAATGAACAATCATCCTTTTTCAGTGTAAAATAGTGGATATGTAAGCACAAAAGTACTTCCTGAAACCACTTAACATATTTTATCTGTGCTTCAATAATTTAATAAAATTGAGATTTCATAACTGCTACCCCTCAGGAAACTCAATCATAGTAAGCAAGCAGTCCTGTAGCACCTTCAAGACTAACACATTTATGGCTGATGTGGCTGGATTCAGTGATGGTGTCTCTAGTACAGATACATGGATGGAAATGGCAAAGGGGTTTGTTTCAGGGATAGGTTCCTGGATTAGTGTTTAGCCACACCATCGGGGCTCATACATCTGCACATCCACTAATGAGGTATATGCCATCATGTGCCAGCAATTCCTCTCTGCCCTGTACATTAGACAAACTGGAGAGCCTCTGTGCCAAAGGATGAGTTGGACATAAATCCAACACCAGCAACTGGAATACACATAAACCTATAGGGGAACACTTTACCCTCCCTGGACATTCAGTAAATGATTTGAAAGTAGCCATTCTCCTGCAAAAGGACTTTACCACAAGATTACAGAGGGAGACAGCTGAAACGAATTCATATACAATTTTGACTAATTTAACCTGGGCTTAACAGAGATCTCAATTCGCTTACGCATTACAAAGACAATTTCCCAACTTTTGATATTTGCAGGAATGGCACCCATCCCACTTAATTTACTTCTTCCACTGGCTCTATTACTGACTGCTGACTCCCCCCGCCCCCTTTTTTTTTCTTCTGCTCCTCCACACACTTTATAAACCCTGGATCCTTAAATCTGCTCCAAATCTGAAGTGGGTCTTACCCACTCATACGTAAATTTGTCAGTCTGTAAGATGCTACAGGATTGCTTATTGTTTGTGAAGCTACAGACAAACATAGCTACCCCTCTGAGATTATGCATAATAAACCCAGCAAAGAAAGAATTTTCTCATCATCAGATTATAAAGGAAACCTAACCAGACGTTCCTGATGGACCCATTACTGTTATGAGTACCGTTGTAACTTTCTTTGCACAGAGTGATAATAGTATGTTGTGTCTTTTAGGAGGGTTGTTTGAATATGTAACTGGAGCCAACTTTTTTGGAGAGATCGTTGAATGGTTTGGATTTGCTCTTGCCAGCTGCACCATTGAAAGTGCCAGTTTTGCCATATGCACGCTTTTTACCTTAGGTTCCAGGGCACAACATCATCATCAGTAAGTTTTTGACATTTTAAAATTCCATTATTCTCTTTCTTCACTTATCCCCTAAATTATCTGCTCCTGAATCACAAATTCTAGGATGCAAAAAATATTTCTGCAGTATACAGAGAAACAACTCCTTATGTAGGTATAAAAAATGCTGACTGAAGGTTTGCTTTTTTTGAGGCCACAGGGGAGGCGAGGGGCAGGGGTATGGTGACTTGACATCTGGATTACTTGAGCAGCATTTTAAAATAAAATAATTTATGCTAATCTCATAGGTTTGTTTGTTTGTTTGTTTGTTTAAGAAATGCCAGAGAGAAAATATCATTAAAAAATAAGATGCACTTTTCGAGCAGGTATAAATTGCCATAACTGAGTTGAATGGAGTCACTAGGTAAGGATCCTGCCCCATTGTACCTTCATTGCCTCTGTTACTAAGAACACTTTCCTGGAACCTAAAGGAATTTTTAATGTAACCCTTCTGCTGGAAGGAGTTGGCAGCAACCAGGGCCAGGTTCAACATTTAGGGGTTCCTTTTCATCCATCTCACACAGAACCGGCTCAAGATCCCACCCAGTAGCCTGGGATATTTACACACCCCGGGCGCCTTGGAGAGGCAATGCTTCCCCACTCACAAGCGCAGAGTCCGAATGTAGAAAAGAAACATTTAATGAAAGAGGCAGAAAAGTCAATTGGCGTAAGCTTGGGAAAATACCACACCGAGGGTGTGTCTACACTTGCATTCCTCTTTCAAAAGAGGTATGCAAATGAGGCAAATTGAAAATGCAAATGAGTTACAAATTTGCATATTCAACACCTTGTTTGCATATTCTAATTTCAAAAGAGCTTCTTTGAAAAGAGCTGTGTCTACACGTGCAAAAAACTTCGAAATAAATGACCCTTTTTCAAAAGAGTGGGAGGAGTGTCCACATGTGTAAACTCGTCTTTTGAAAGAAAATCGAAAGAACGGGGTGCGGACTTCGAAATCCGAACCCCGATCCCGTATCAGGAAGATCGCTCCCTTTTGAAATAATAAATTGGAAGAGTACACATGTAGACGCTCCACAGTCTGCTCTTTCGAAATACAGTTCCGCCATGGTGCCGATCAGCTGGAGCACGGGCCGCTCCAGCCAGCAGCAGCAGGGCTCTATGGTCCCTGAGTTTGGCTGCTTTAAAGCTGCACGTATGCAGGAAACCCCTGGCAGGAAGCTGAGAGTGTGTGAGAAGCAGCCTGCACACGTGCTCCAGCCCCACGCTCCAGCACCCGCATGGTCAGCAGGCGCCCCCCTGCGAGCCCCACAGCCCCCCCTGCCTCCCGAGCTCCTGCAAGGCTCCCCGGGCTCCTGGAGGGAGAAAAAAAAAAGAGCTCCCTCCTGGACGGAGCGGGAGCTTCAGGACCTCCTTGGCCTCTGGCAGGACGAGGAGATACTGCGCCACGTGGGCGTAAAGTGGTGCAATGCCACAGCCTTCAGCTGCCTGGCAATGGACCTCCACACAAGGGGCCACCCAGAGCGTACCGCGAAGCAGGTACACTCCAAAGTGAAAGAACTACGCCAGGGATATGCCTGGGCCAGGGACCAGGCCAGACGCTCTGGGGCAGGACCAGCCACGTGCCCCTTCTACAGGGAGCTATGGAGCATCCTGGGGCCCCAGGAGAGTTCACCCCACGTGGCTTTCCTGGACACCTCCATTGAGGAGCTGCAGCCGGAAGAGGAGGAGGAGCAGCCCAGATCGGGGACCCAGGAGGGCGAGGGGACCACAGACTGGCTGAGCGAGGAGGGGGAGCTGACCATAGTGATCCCCTCCCACTCCTCCAGCTGGGCAACCGAGGGCTGGACATCCCTGGACGTCGCCAAGGGATCCTCAGGTATGTCCAGGGAGGGGCACACACCTACTCCACAGGGTGGGGGCGACGCAGCGGCTAGGTGCCCGCACACGGAACTGGTGGTCCCGGATCGCACATAGGCCAGCCCCCACATGGGATGTGGCATCCCGCGATGCCACACCAGCGAGCCCCAGCACACGCCCCGCATGGACAGCACCGTGAGCCACACAGGGGTGGTGGCCGGTTGGTGCCAGATGGGGCCTGGGGCTTGCGCACTGCAGGCCGGGAAGGGCCACCTGTGGGAGAGACCCCTGGAATCACACTGAGGCTGGGAGGCCCAGTCCCGGAGTGGGCCGGTAGGTGCTCCCTGGAGGGGTCAGTGTCCCTTGGGGGGGTGGGGGGCCCCATGGGGTGGGCTCGGGGGTGGGCCACAGCTGGGTCCCCTCCATCCAGGGCACACTACTGACATGTTCTCCTCCTCTCCCCACAGCCGCACCATCCGTGGGCCAGGAGAGCCCCGCACCATCCCTCTTCCTGGAGAGCCCACCCGCTCCGGACTCCACCCCAGGCAGCGCACCACTGGGGCCGTGGCCAGAGGATCCCCCGGAGGGCCGAGGAAGACCCAGCCACCCAGCGCCAGGCCAAGCTGGCCGAGGAGCACCTCCAGCTCTCCCAGGCCGACATAGAGTGGCGGAGGGTGGCCTGGGATAGACTGCTGGACACTCTTGAGGGCATTGGCCACGCTGTGCGGGAGCACACAGCCACTCTGGCCTGTCTCCTGGCCCCGCTGGCATCTCCCCCTGCTGGCCCTACCCCCTCTGCCCCCACCGAGCCTGCCCCCTCTGCCCCCACCAGGCCCACCCACCAGCAATATTTGCCGGTGCTACCAGCACCCTCCTCCCCCGCCTGCCAGGGACTCCACACCTGGGAGGGCAGGGGCTCCAGGAGCCGACAGGATTTGTGGAACACCACCCCTGCCCCAGAATGAGCACCTCAGACCCCTGAGTTAGGTTCCCCTCCCCCCTCCGAGTTAGGTTCTTCCCACCCCTCTCCAACTTAGGTTTCCCCCGTACATATTATTCCAAACACCCAAGTTATATAAACATTTCTTTATTATTTACCACTCCGTGGTATGCTCCTTGGTGGCTGGTGCGTGGTGGATGTGTGGGCGCAGTGCTGGTGGGGGTGCAGAGGGGAGTGGCAGGGATGGTGGTTGATGGATGTGCATGGGATGTGGGCGTGCATATGGGTCAGAGTTGGCCATCAGCAAAGGCCTGCCTGAGGGCCTCCCGAATGCGGTGGCCGTCCCGGTGGGCCTGGCAGATTGGGGTGGCACCTGGCTGCTCATAGACAGCGCCAGCCAGAGGGGGCCCCCCCGGGGACGTAGGCATCCCCTTTTCCCTTCACAATGTTGTGGAGAACGCAACAGGCACCCACCTCCTTGGGCACGTTGGGGACCTCAACCTCCAGCTGTGCGAGGAGACACCTCCACCTCCCCTTTAGACGCCCGAAGGCCTGCTCCACCATGTTGCAGGCATGGTTGAGGCGCTCACTGAACGCCTCCCAGGTGGGGTTGAGGTGTCCCGTGTAGGGCCTCATGAGCCATGGCTGCAG
Source organism: Carettochelys insculpta (assembly GCF_033958435.1). Taxonomy (NCBI): domain Eukaryota; kingdom Metazoa; phylum Chordata; order Testudines; family Carettochelyidae; genus Carettochelys; species Carettochelys insculpta. The sequence goes on along the minus strand of NC_134138.1, from coordinate 154,349,863 downwards.
GGGGTACGCCGCATCTGCCACCATGCAGAGCGGCATGGTGACATCCTCCGCCACGGGGATCTCCCTCTGGGGGGACGAAGGTGCTGGCCCACATGCGGTGGCAGAGGCCAGAGTTTCGGAAGACCTGGGCATCATGGGTGCTGCTGGCCTAGCGCATGTAGAGGTCAGCATCCACCAGGGCTGCAGTACCACTGAGTGGTAGCCCTTCCTGTTCACGTACTGGCCGGCGCTGTGTGGCGTGGCGCGGATGGGGATGTGTGTGCCATCCAAAGCACTGATGCAGTTCAGGAAGCCCAGATCCTGGAAGCCAGCGATGGTGTCGTCCACATCCCCCAGGCAGACGACCCTAGGGAGCAGCATTGCGTTGATGGCCCTGACGACCTGCAGAGGGGGAAGGGGGACACGTGCTCTAGTGCAGGTGTGGTGGCCATTGCCCCCCGCCTCAGGCCCATTCTGCCCACCTCCCATCTGGCCCCTGGCCCGTGCAGCCCCCACCCCCTCCCGTCCAGCCCTGCCCCATCCGTCCCCTTGTGGGGGAGGGCTCCCCTTGCCTCAGTCCCCCCTGCCCCCTAGCTCCAGCTTACCTCCATAAGTACAGCCCCGATGATGGCCTTGCCCACCCTGAACTGCTGTCCCAAGGAGCGATAGGAGTCCAGGGTGGCCAGCTTCCAGGTGGCAATCGCATCCCGTTTCTGCAGGGTGAGGGCTGGCTGCATGCAGGTGTCCTGGTGCCGGAGCGCAGGGGCGAGCCAATGGCAGATCTCATCAAAGGTCTGCCTCAACATGTGGAAGTTCCACACACCTTTTTGCGCCCCACTCCCCTAGCACCACACGCTCCCACCAGTCGGTGCTGCTGGGGTGGATCCAGAGGCATCGGGGCACCTGGGGGGTGCCCGGCAGTGCCCCGGTGGGGGGAGCCCTGTGGCCCCAGGGGGACCGTGCAGCCACCCAATGAGCTCAGGTGCAGCTGCAGCGAGGGTGCACTGCACTGCCAGCAGGCATCCATGATGCGGGCATCCGCCTGCAGGAGCTGTCACTGGGCCTCCATGGTGGGCTCTGCCAGGGTGGAACAGGCTGGGCAGCACTCGGCTCATGCGTAGGGAGCGTGGAGGCAGGGGCCCTTTAAAGGAGGCGGCTGGCTGCAGCCCCAGAAGGACTTGTTGGCCATGGGACCCTGTCCACAGTGTTTCCTGCCTCCCTTCTTTCAAAAGAGGGCTTGGAGCCATGTGGACGCTCTCTTTCGAAAGACCTTGATGGCACTTCGAAAGAGCAGATCAGAATACAAATCTGAAAAATGGCAGAGGGTGCTCTCTTTCGATGGCCACTTTTTCGAAAGCCGAACTTCGATTTTCACCCTTTCGAAAGGGCACTTACGTGTAGACACAGTTAAGAAGAAAGCCAGTGTAGAGGCTGCTCTTTCGAAAGTTAACATATCTTCGAAAGAATCCTTCTTCCCTTTATTTAATGGGAAGAAGGATTCTTTCGAAGATGGGGTTTGCTTTCGAAAGAGCAGCGTCTACATTGACTTTCTTCTTTTGAAAGAAGCTCCATCGAAATTAGAGTATGTAAATTAGGTGCTGAATCTGCAAATTCATATCTAATTTGCATTTTCGATTTGCTTCATTTGCATATTTCTTTCGAAAGAGGAATGCAAGTGTAGACACACCCCTAAAGTGAAGAAGGATTCTTTCGAAGATGGGGTTTACTTTCAAAAGAGCAGTGCCTACACTGGCTTTCTTTTTTCGAAAGAAGCTCTTTCAAAATCAGAATATGCAAATGAGGTGCCAAATACGCAAATTTTTACATCATTTGCATTTTGGATTTGCCTCATTCGCATACCTCTTTCAAAAGAGGATTGCAAGTGTAGACACACCCTCTAGAGTTCATAACCAATCCTCAAGTAACTGTCCCAGCTCAAATGCATTGAGCAGTGTCCTTGGCCTCTCAGGCTCACCCATCCAGTACTGTAAACACCCAATCCACACACCCAAACTTCCTTTGTATCCCCCTTTGAAATGCCCCACCTACAACTCGGTCCAGTGTGTGCAGGCCCTGACACATCATGCTTATGCATTCCCCCGTTGAACCTGAGGCAATGCCACCTTTGCACTGGTCCAACATTCATCTGGCTCCCTGCCAGCTGCCCCAGTGGCCGTCCGTTGGTTACACCATCTGTCCATCCACCCGCTACTCCTACTGGCCATCCATCAGTCACGCTGTCCATCCGCTGCTCCTCCTACCAGCCAGCTGCCAGTCGCACTCTCTGCTGTGGGTTTGGCCTGAGGCAAAACCCTCTGATTTCAGTTCTTAGTGGCCTTAACTAGCACCCTGTGATTTCAGCTCTCAGCATCTACCAAAGTAGAGTCTCATAAAAGATACAAACACTAGTATCCAGTTCTATCTTTTAACAGGTAGGGGAGGGCTAGTCAAACCAGGCTTATAGCTATATGGCCAAGGCAGAGCCAAGGGACTCACTAGCTGGCTCAATCTATTACTCCCTCGTCCTGCCCCCTTTGCAGTGCTTAAAACCAGGGGAGCCCTGTGCAATCCATGTCTTATTATAGAACACTTGGACTGGAAAGGACCTTGAGAGGCCATCGAGTCCAGCCCCCTGCCCTAATGGCAGTACCAAGTACTGTCTAAGCCATCCCTGATAGGCATCTATCTAAGCTTATGCAGTTATGATGACTGCCCTGTCCCCCACAATGACTTGGAGCATTGGTGAGATTTCACAATTCTTATACTGAGTGTTAACATAAATTGTGATTTTAAAACTATGTGTTTACAATAGAAAAAAGCTCATTGCTTCCTTGCTACCCAACAGGCTTTGTTTGCAAGGCATCACATATGCACACCTTTGCATTCTCATGCAAATGATCTCTGGGAGACACATTCCTCCCAGCCTTCAGCAGCATTGAGTTCCTGCTGGCACATTCCTTACATTAATATCAAATTTAGTTGCAGGTATTCTGTTGCTTGCTTTATACTTATATTTCACTTAGCTGAGACAATATAAATGCTAATTTATATAGATTCCAAGGCCATATGTGACTATTGTAATCATCTGGTCTGATCTCTTGTATAACACAGGCTGTATAACTTCCCAAAATTATTCCTGGTGTACAACTTTTAAAATAATATCTAGTCTTGATTTAATTCTTAGCAGAGGAAAAGTCAACCCCTATCCTTGTTAAATTGGATGTACTAGCTAGTAAAAGTGGAATACTTGAGATACAAATACTCCAGCAAATAGCCATGTTAAACCCCTAATGTGTAGGTAGTCTGTTGTGTCTGACAATGACATCTTGAGCTTGCACAGGCTTGTCAATTGTGGACTTGCATGTGGCTGAGGAGACCAAGCTTTGAACGGCATGTGAGTTCACAGTGGGGGCAAGGGAATTGTCCTGGCTCTGTTGGTGTGGGTGCTGCTGTTGCTTTCTTCCTCTCACAAGCGTCAACGAGGTGTACACATTGCTGCTCTTCAAAGTTGTCATACATATGTCGTATGAGAGCACACCAGCCTGTTCAGTCTTTTGCATGCTGCTCTGGCTGATCTGGTTTTAAACCAGAATGAGCAATGTTGGCCTTCACACAGTCTTTATACCTCTTGCGAGGCCCACCTTGATTCCTGTTACCCTGGGAGAGTTCACCATAGAGGAGTTGCTTAGGGATTCTTGACTCCTCCATTCGTATGACATGCCCTGTCGAGCAAAGTTGGGCTTTCAGAATCATGGCTTCGATGCTCGTGGCTCCTGCTCTGTCCAGGACTTCCAGGTTCGTAACTCTGTCCTGCCATCGAATGTGCAATATTGACCTCAGGCTGCGTGTGTGGAAGTGCTCCAGCAGTTTATATGTTTTCTGTACAAGGTCCAAGTTTCACAGCCATACAGGAGACTGGTCAGGACTACAGCCTTGTACACTTTCAGTTTAGTGCACTGTCGGATGTTGTGCTGATTCAACACTCGTGCTGTCAGATGTCCTAGTGCTTGGCTGGCCTGCCAGATTCTGGCAATGATTTCTTTGTCGAGGGAGCCATCATTGGCTATCACACTGCCAAGGTACTTGAACTCCTCTACTGTTTTTAACTCTGTTCCTTCAATAAAGATTGAAGTGGGGAGAGCAGCAGATCCTGGAGCAGGCTGAAACAGTACCTGGGTCTTTCCTCAGCTGATGGTCAAACCAAAGAGGCGAGTGGCTTCAGCAGACTTGTTGACGATGAGCTGGAGATCATATTCCTTGTGTGCCATAAGTGCACAGTTATCAGCAAGAAGGGCTTCAAGGGTGAGCCTCTCAAGCATCTTGGTTTTAGCATTCAGATGATGAAGGTCGAAAAGTGAACCATCAAGTCTGTATTTTATGTGGACTCCATGGTCCAAGTCCCTACTGTGTGGCTGAGGAGGCACATGAAAAAGAGGTTGAATAACACTGGGGTCAGCACGCACCCTTGCTTCACGCAATTGGATATCTCAGATGGATCTGAGGACTCTCCATTCGAAAGAACAAAGCCAGTCGTGTTATTGTGGAACAAGCATATGAGGTTAATGAATCTTCTCGGAAAGCCAAGTTTTGACAGGATAATCCACAGGGCTTCTCTGTTGATGGTGTCAAATGCCTTGGTCAGATCTATAAAGACAGCGCACAGATCCAAGTTCTGCTCTAAGCACTTTTCCTGGACCTGACAAACAGCAAAGATCATGTCAATGGTGCTGCAGCCTGGGCAAAAACCACACTATGCCTCTGCTAGGTTCCCCTATGAGATGCTAGTGATCAGACGTTTGAGGATGACTCAAGCCAAGATCTTCCCAGAAGTAGAGAGAAGGGAGATGTCCCGTTAATTTCCACAGTGAGCTTTGTTGCCCTTGTCCTTGAAGAGCGAGATGATTGTGGCATCCTGAAGGTCTTTGGGTATGTCTTCTTCCCAAATGCTGATCAAGATGTTATGAAAGGCTTCAAGTGACACTGGTCCTGCAACTTTGAAAATTTCAGCAGGGATACCGTCCATCCCAGGGGCTTTGCCAGAGCTGGTCTGGCTGATTGCCTTTTTGACCTCATCCATTGTAGGGGGCAGGTCAAGACTGTCTATTGTGGGTTTCTCAGGGATCTGGTCTAGGGCCACAGGGTCGACAATGGAGGGTTTGTTGAGAAGGTTGCTGAAGTGCTCTCTCTACCTATCGTTGATGCTGTTCTTCTCCCTCAGAAGGGTCATGCCATCTGCAGACAGGACAGGTGTAGTACTTGGCTTTGAAGGTTCTTGGTGTCAGCGTAGTATTGGACTGCATCAGCTTTTCTCTCCCACCACTCATCTTGATGGCACCAGCCAACCCACCAGGCTCTCTCCCCTTCTGCTGCAGCCCAGAGGTATTAGCCCAGGCTCCACTCTCTGCCCGCTCCTTTGTGTAGTACCCAGAAGCACTGGGACCTCATACTAGGGTGAGTGAAGTCTCTTGTCTACAGCATTGACTGAGAGGCAGCTGGCCTTTAGCTCACGCGATAGAGCACAGGGCTTTAGCCCCTGTGATCTCAGGTTCAGTCGCTGGTGCTGGTGACCCAAGTCTGTTGGCATTACACTTGCACTCCTGCTTGTTGGCCCAGGGCTGCTCCTCATCTCCCCCTGTGCGCACACACCAGTTTTGCTCCTTTCTCAGCTTGCTGATTGTGGGCTCCTCTCTCCACACCTGACCCCTACCCTCATCTCTGGCAGGCAGGCAGGCTGCTGGAAGGGGAGGGGCTTGGAGAAGAGGAGCCCTCAGCCACTACTGCTCCAGTCCTCTGGGCTGTCTGTTACCGTGACAGATGGAGGGTCCATGGTTGCTTCTGGTTCTGCCAAGGCCAGGAAGCCTGCAGTCTCATCCTACAGCAGAGCAGACAGAATCCCCGCTGTGAGGTTGCAGTAGCAGAGGAAAGGACAGCTGGGTGGAGTTCTGGAACCACTCGCATTATTGGTCTCTGATGTGAGTCAGGGGAGGACTCACAGATTTCAGTGGTCCTGACAGAGGCAATGTGCTAGGGCAGGGATCCCTGTGTTGTCATTAGGGGGCTGGGGATCAGCTGACTGTGTTCCTACCTGGGCAGCACAGTAGACATGGTCCTGAATGCTAGCTCCTCTCCTCCACCCCCTAGACCTCCTCCTACAATTTGTTTTCCACCCCCCCAGCCCCCAATACTCCCCTGATATCTTAAGTTTTATCCCTCTCACTTTTAAAAAGATGGCACCTTCCCTGGGTTTTCTGGCCTTCTGTTGCCAAGTGTCCAGTTTTCTTCAATTGTAAACTCCAGCAGAAAAGAGACCTGGCAGCATCCAGTTATTTGCAGTGCTGACCACAAGCTAAAAATATGGTTGCAGGAATAAACTGCAGTTAGCCTACCGCTACCCCTTGCTCCCAGTCCTGAGAGTAGGAAGCTGCTGCTAGAGAAAGGGAGACAAAAGCTAGATCTGGTGCGAAAAGTTCGTGTCAACCGTGGGTGGTTGGGGAATCCTGTTTACCACCTCCACAGCCTGGCTGTGCTTACCCACAAGCCTCCCCTCACTCCAGAAACTGCCTCTGTCCTCCACTCCACTGTGCTCTTGCTCCCAGCCCCTGCCTTGCTCCAGCTGGGGACCAATATTCCTCCCTTGCTGTTGCCCTTCTCTGTTGATCTACTTTTTTTCTTTGGAGGGCCCACAAAAAATTAAATTATTTTGTGTACTTAGTCTTACTTTATATATCAGCAGGAAGATAGGCCATGGCATCTCTTATCCATGGATTGATCAAGTTCCCCACCATGACAGCCAGAGGCTGCCTCAGGTTGTTGGGTCACAGGGCAGCATGCACGCCAAACTCTGAATGCATCTTTTCCAACTGTGGCTCACCTCAATGTCCTGGCCTGTCAGGGACAACATAGACATGTTGGTGACAGTCCCTCCACGAGTGCTATTAATGCTACACTGGTGGGTCCACATAAATCTTCGAGAAATAAGGGCTGTCAGGCTTACATGTGAGTTGTTTCAAAACAGTTTAAAGGGTCAGTGTGTTGCTGGGAGCACGGATATTACTACAGCAATGCACTATAGCTGTGTCTACACGTGCACGCTACTTCGAAGTAGCGGCACTAACTTCGAAATAGCGCCCGTCGCGGCTACACTTGTCGGGCGCTATTTCGAAGTTAACTTCGACGTTAGGCGGCGAGACGTCGAAGTCGCTAACCTCATGAGGGGATCGGAATAGCGCCCTACTTCGACGTTCAACGTCGAAGTAGGGACCTTGTAGACGATCCGCGTCCCACAACGTCGAAATTGCTGGGTCCTCCATGGCGGCCATCAGCTGGGGGGTTGAGAGATGCTCTCTCTCCAGCCCCTGCGGGGCTCTATGGTCACCGTGGGCAGCAGCCCTTAGCCCAGGGCTTCTGGCTGCTTCTGCGGCAGCTGGGGATCCATGCTGCAGGCACAGGGTCTGCAACCAGTTGTCAGCTCTGTGTATCTTGTGTTGTTTAGTGCAACTGTGTCTGGGAGGGGCCCTTTAAGGGAGCGGCTTGCTGTTGAGTCCTCCCTGTGACCCTGTCTGCAGCTGTGCCTGGCACCCTTATTTCGATGTGTGCTACTTTGGCGTGTAGACGTACCCTCGCAGCACCTATTTCGATGTGGTGCCGCGCAACGTCGAAGTTGAACATCGACGTTGCCAGCCCTGGAGGACGTGTAGATGTTATTCATCGAAATAGCCTATTTCGATGTTGCTACATCGAAATAAGCTATTTCGATGTTGGCTTCACGTGTAGACGTAGCCTATATGGACAAGCAAGGGGGAGCACATGCTCCTCTCCCATCTGTCACGAAGCCCTCAGGCTCTGGGAATTTTGCATTCAACATCAAAATCTCCGGAAAGCATATTACCTACTGGGGTCCCACAACTCCCTGGCAGACTGTCTCAGCAGGGTGTTCATAGACCACAAGTGGTCACTATACCCAGAAGTGCTGTATTTAATTTTTCCAGAAGTGGGGATGCCCCAAGCAGACCTGTTCACCTCCCATCTCAACGCGAAGTACTGGACATTCTACTTATACGAAAATTGGAGCCTGGGTTTCTGGGCAGATAGGTTCAGCATTCACTGGTTAGGCCTCTGCTTTACGCCTTCCCTCTGGTGCCACTCATCCACCAAACCCTATTCAAAATCATCAAACCCTACTCAAAATTCAGTTGGACAGGACATTGGTCATCCTAGTGGCCCCAGCATGGGCTCGACAACATTGGTACTCAACCCTCTTGGAGCTGTCTATCTGCAACCCAGTAGCACTCCCATTATGCCCAGACCTGTTGGCACAGGAGGAGGGGAGACTGCAGTACCCCAACCTTCAAGCACTACATCTCACGGCATGGAGGCTCCATGGCTGAAAATGGTAGAGCTCTTGTGCTCGGAACCGGTGAAGGACGTGCTGTTGAACAGCAGGAAGCCCTCCACAATGGCAACATATGGAGCCAATGGAAAAGATTTTATCTCTGGGGAACTGAAAAGGGGTTATCCCTGGGGCAGATTCTGATACCGGTTATTGTGGACTACTTGTTGTTCTTTAGTCAGGAAGGGTTGTCACTATCCTCTATCAAGGTACACTTAGTGGCTATCTCGGCCTTTCACCCTGGGCCAGGCCTATCATTGGTCTTCTCAGACCCTGCGGTAAAGAGGTTTATGAAGGGCATGGAAAGGGTCAGGCTGCAGGTGCATCCCCCTGTGCTGGTGTGGGACATCATTCTAATATTGTCAAGACTCATGGGGGCCCCTTTTGAACTCTTGGCTTCCTGTTCCCTCCTATTTCTTAGTTACAAAACAGCATTCTTGGTGGCCATTACTTCAGCCAGCAGGGTGTTGGAACTAAGGGCCCTGATGGTGGACCCACTCTACACAATGTTCCACAAGGACAAGGTCAGGTTGAGACCCCACCCAGCGTTCCTGCTGAAGATGGTCTCCCCCTTTCATGTTAACCAGGACGTTTCCCTACTGGTCTTTTACTCGAAGCCTCATGTCTTCCCTAGGGAGCAGAGTCTGCATATTTTGGATGTTCGGAGGGCACTGGCCTTCTATATGGACAGGACCAAACCTTTTAGGAAGTTCCAACAGCTGTTTGTGGCAGTGGCAGACAGGATGAAGGGCTTCCTGGTCTTCTCTCAGAATATCTCCTCCTGGATAGTGGCCTGCATTAAGGAATGCTATCAGCTGGCAGGGGTCCCCCTCCCCCAGTCAGAGCTCACTCTACCAGAGCTCAAGCTTCCTCAGCAGCATATCTGACCTGGGTCCCTATCCAGGATATCTGCAGGGCAGCCACCTGGTCCTCTGTACGCACGTTCACGGCCCTTTATGCGTTGACACAGAGATGACACTGCAGTAGGCAGGGATCTGCTGTATTCTGTCCAGGGCTCTGACCCACCTCCTAAACATTGGCTTGAATTCACCCAACTTGGAATGCACTTGAGCAATCTCTTGAAGAAGAAAAGACAGTTACCTGTTCCATAACTGGTGTTGTTTGAGATGTGTTGCTCATCTCCACTCCAAAACCCTCCCACCCTCCCCACGGTCGGAGTAGCCGGCAAAAAGGAACTGAGCAGAGGGGTGGGTTGGGCGGTGCATGGCGCCACACCAACCCTATGGCTACTGGCTAGGGCAAAAGGCTTCCGGCAACTGGCCGTGCCCCAGCGCACACAACTTGGAATGGACGTGAGCAACATATCTCGAAGAACACCAGTTACAGAATAGGTAACTGTCTCTTTGTTTTAATTTTTGTAGTCAGCACTCTGATTTTGTAAGGATGGTGTGATAATTTTAAAACAGAAGTTCTAAATATGGAGCAAGGCCTGGAGATGCTCCTTTGTAGTTTAATCTTCTCATATTGCTACACATTATTTTCTGGCAGTTCCTACAAAATTGTCTCTTTTGTAATATTTTGAAGCCGAACACTAATTCAAGTGGGTTTGTTTTTTCAGGTGGTATCACGAGAAATTTGAAGACTACCCAAAGTCCAGGAAGGTGTTGATTCCATTTGTGTTCTAAGGTCTTTGTCATGGACACAGCTGACTTTAAATGATGGAAGCTGCTATTCTGAAAATACTCAGTTCACAAACAGACCAAAGATTTTCTTTGAACATTAGTATGACAAAGGACACTTATGTTTGTTTCCTAACATATGAAATACAAATGGTAGATTAGATGATACTGACAGAAGTCAGCCTTCCTGTTCCTGTTTGGAGCACAGTGTAATAAAATGCTTTAGAAAAATAATACCTTTATCTCTGCAACCACTATGATGCCTGTATTGTTTCCTATTGTTCTGTTGTTCTTATGCCTCTTAAGAGGACTGTAGCCACCCAGGTAAAATCTAATGCCGGTAGTATCACTAACTGTAGTCCTTCTAACTCTGTATTATGCCTAGCCTTGGGCAAGATATAGTGGTGAGATCCATTCTCAGGGTATGTCTACACTATGAAATTGTCAGGGCTCCTTCCCCATTGGCACTCCAAGTGCAGAAGGTGGGAGCCCGAAAAAACACCACCACAAAAACAAGCAAAACAAAACAAAACAAAACAAAACAAAAATTTGCCTATTCACAGGCTTTACTTGAAAACTTCTGAAGGTCACAGATTGCCTGGACCCTGGAAGGTAGGCTGCCACCACCCAGGTGGGACAAAATCCCCCTTCACCGAGGAAGATACACCTGGGATTATCTCCCTAGGGTTACCCCAAGTTCTTAACTCTCCCTCCAGCGAGAGCTCAGACACAAAATGGTAATTTAGTAGCTGACCATTTGGTCTAAGACACAGAATCTTCTTAGGACACAAGATCAAATCAATTGCTTAAAAACAGTGATTTATTCACAAAACAGGAGAAAAATAAATCATGGGTTGCATTCAGAGAAAAATATGTCCCTGGGATTCATCTTAGAAGTTACAGGGGGAAAATAACAACAAACAAGTTGAACAAAAACAACAAAAAAAGAGAAAAACAGAACAACCAAACAACAAAACAAGACAGCAAGAGAACAGAAATAGCCAGTCCAACCAAATTCAAAATAGCCGTAACCTGATTGCATCTAATTGTACATTTCCCTTTTACTTATACCTCTATGGCTGATTTTGATACAGTCAGTATATTTATGATTACCATTCCAATTGCCTGGGAGGTATTCTTCTCCCTCCATCTTTCTCTTTGCCATCCCAGCAGACAAAAATCCCCTGAAACTACAACTGTTCTCAGTTCAAAAATTCATTCCACTCCCATTGGCTCACCTGAGCTCAAGTTACCTTAGGAAGAGATCAACCCCTTCCCTGCACTCATTCATGACAGAAATAAAGTCAAAATTACCAAAGTCAAATTTATAACAGTGGATTTTATAAAGTCAAATTTGTGTCTGCACCTTCTCACAAAGTTGACTTAGTGTGTCCCCACTAATTGCCAAAGTTTGACTTGCAGCAGTGCATTGTGGGAACAGTTCCCTGAGCACTGTTGCATTCTGGTTTTTTTCACTGCTGCATTATGGCAGAAAAATTCCTTGTGAGTCGTGGGAGTGTGATCTCATCTTCCTACACTGCATTGCCCTCAAAACGAATGGCCATTTTTCAGAAGTCTCTTTCCCCAATAAGATATTTTTTGAGTCGTCTGCATCACAGAACTTTTAACCAAATGTGCTCTGATAGCACCCACTGTCATCTTCCCAGACTGCATTGCCTTCATTCCCCTCCCTTTGAAAACAACTGACCAGTTTTCAGAAGGAAAGTAGGAAAAGTGGAGAATCCCAGAGGGCATTGGTGTTCAGAAGTTAGCGTCATGCCAAAGAAGGAGAGAAGGAAAGACAGAGTGCCTCGCTTTCGAGTGGTTAGGTTCTCCTGCCCCGTTGAAAATCATGTGAACAGGCACTCAGAGTACATGCAGCAAGGTAGGGAGGGAATGCGAAAGGGCTTGGGTGTGTAGTAAAGTGACTACCTGTGTGTGAGAGGGAAGGAAGAGAGGGAACACACAAGCTCCATTCACAGTGCAGCAAGCCAGGGAGCTGTAAGTCCCACATATGTCTGGTCTCCAGGTGTCTGTGCCTTGCTAACAGGAACCTCCGTTGCCCTCTCTGGTGAAAGAACACCTGTAAATTTTCTGCATTCAGTGTTGCTGTGTACCTGTGTTCCTCCCTCAAGGCATATTTTGCCTGTGAATAGCAATGGTGCCTTTCCCTGATCTGTACTGTGGTAACAAGAACTTCACTGGTCCCCTGTGAACAGAACACCAATGTGTTGTGATGTGCTGAAGAGCCACCTGGACTTCAGGTCAGCACACAAGCAGATTGGCAAAGGTACTCAGGCTACAATAATCTATGAGTCTTTCTCAGTTCTGACTGTGCCATGCTAACAGGTACTTCAGTTCTACCCGGTGAATGTACTCATTTCAGGGGACAGAGGCAGCTGGTCGGGGAGCTGTTTACTCTCTGTGAAAATGCAGCAAACAGGACATTACAGAGACTGTGTGGCTCCTCTGAGCCACATGCTGCAGGAAGCATGGTGGAAGGCAACCCACAGTATGGCTTTTTGCAGGGCTGGACTCCAAACCTTGGGAACCTGGATCCCTTTGACGCTCCTGTTAGCATGGTGCAGGCACAAGGGTGTAGGGGGGCCAACCTACAGTATGGCTATCTGGGGGCTGGCCCCCGAAAATCTTGGCCACATGGGGAGACTTTCCCCAGTGACAGCCAACCCCCAAAAATATTTGTGTGGGGGGAGAGTTCCCCCAGCGACAGCCACCCAGCCCCCAAAAATCTGGGCTGCTGGAGGAGATTCCCCCCCAGCGACAGTCAACTCCCAAATCATTTTCAGCTTCGAAGCCTTCACTGCGCACAAGCCAGGACATGCTGCTGTCTGGAAGCAGGGTCCACACTGCCCCCCAGGCACCTGTTTTTATTGGGTGTGGGGCTAGCCACATGGTGTAGTGGGCAAGGGATGGACCCTGACTGCATGGCATCTCTAAGGGAGGAGGGCTTCCCCTGCATAAATCTGACCATCAAAAAAAGAGGTCTCTCAGCCTGTCATACAAGCATGACCCCACAGCCAAGCCACCACGTGGTGTGGTGTGGTGGGGCGGGGACTAGCCTGCAAGACAATATGAGTCCCTGGCTCTTCTGAGGGCCCATGCTGGAGCTCTGTAAAGAAGCTACATGTGACTGACACACTGATGATAAACACATGAATTCAAAATGCCAGGCTTTCCATTTCCTACTTTCTGCTCACCTGGCGTGATGACTTGAAAGGACACCTCAAGGGGTATTGTGAGACAGTTTCCAAGGCTAATAAGATTGATTTTAACCCTGGTTAATCTACACTTTTTGCTCACTATTACACATTTGATTTTTTTAGTAACTTTGTTGGGAATTCAGCAGTACAGAAATTGGTGTCACAGGCTTCACCCCCATCTCAGCCCCAAACCCACCCTCCCATCCCCGGGTTTCCTTATTATTCCTTGGGTGGTGGCAGCAAATTTTACCCCCAAAAATCTAAGGTTTTTTTAGGATTTTGGGAGGGAAGTTTATACCAAAACCTGGTAGATAAGGTTTTGAAGGTACTTTTGCTGGCCACCACTTCTGCATTTGTCTTCCTAGAGTGGGGAAGGAGCCACGACATGGTGGCAGTGGTGGGATTGTTGGATGGAGTGCCATAACAGACCCTGTGGGGGTTGGTTGGGTTGGACATGTGGGAACCTGGATTTTGCAAGGAATAGCCTTAGTATGGGCTATAATCCTTTGTGTTTATTTCTGATTCTTGTTAATCAAATGTTGTCTTTCCTGTGCTCTGAAAAATATGGAACAGGGAAGTGGAGCTAATGATTTTAAGGCTCGATGAACAAAGAAAAGAACAAGAGGCATATGTAAATACTTTAATGGAGATGTATCCATGGTATGGCTTCCGAGTCAGCCTTTTTAAGGCTAAAAGGGGGGAGTTGTGGAAGCCATCTTATATGGAAGCCATTTCACTTTTCTTACTTCTGCGTGTACACAAGAGCCTGAACTTTTTCTGACCTATTTGGGAAAGGCAGGGAGGATGAGCTATATGGAATGCGTAATGAAATTACGTGAAATGCTTAAAATTTGCATGGCCATTTCGAAGTTTTGGGCTAGTGTAGACGTAGCCCTGGTATTTGTAATATACACATAGCATTCCTTTCCCACCATGGCACAAACTCTGCCCTTACTCGCTAGGACGTAATCTAGGGCCATCCATCCAGTTTTGGAGGACCATTTGCCTAACTTCTTCTAATTCCTTATCAGTGCCTCTGAGGGCTTTGGTTGTAGCATTGGCTACTTTCTCAAAAGCTTCCTCCAGCCTCCGGATTTCCTTTATTACAAAAGCCACACCCAAACCTGGGGTCGTGACTCCCCAATACCATTCCACTTTTGCTATCTCTCAGTAGTTTCAGACCCTACTACTGGGAAGACGGTCTACTCACCGAATGGCTGGGAAGGCTGCCCTGATATAGCAGGTTGCACTCCAATTTATGGGCAGTGTTTTACATGCCCTTTGGCCACATATGAAATAATGGCCAACCTTGCTGTTAAGGCTTTATTGCATTGGGGTTTCATCATCCACTGCAAATAGTACCTGAAGATGCCAAAGCTGGAAGGGCCTTTATCTTTTGCCCAGGTGTTATTTATATACCAAAGGGACAACGCTTATCTCACACCTGCTTTTCCACACCCGGGCTCCTGTGCTTGGGCTCCTGTGCCATACGTCCAACAATATTCTCCAACTGAAGTTATGGCTAAATGGACATATCCAAGGCCATTAAATCCTTTATCATTCCATATGTCATTTTGGCCCAATTCATTGAATCATGTGCCATTCATCTGAGTGTTATTTAGTGGGACTGGAATCACTGGGACACCTCCTTCTGAATGTACAGGGCTGTGAGCACATATCCAACAATCTGTGGTGTTAAATTCTAGGGAAACTTGGTTCATTAAAAGCATAAATTTATTTGAGCTATATAGGCTATAATTATTAGTTATTAAAAACAAGACTAAACGTAAGTTCAGCAAGATTTGTCTGGCCAGCCCCATACGGGCTGTTCTTCAGGACTTTGTCGCTTTCTTCACCTATCACTGGCAGGTTTCCTGGGCCGCAGTTGGTACCATAGTCTTGGTCACTCAGGTTCATCTGCTTCTGGGCCTGGATTGCCGGTACCAGGCCTGCGCTGATCCCTGTCTACTTCTGGACCTGGGTTTCTGGTACCAGGTCTGAGGAGCTCCTCTTCAGGACCCACTTCTATAGGGGCTGGAACCAGTTTGCAGTGGGAGGTGTGAATCCAGGTGGGCAGTCCCTTGCACTTCACAGCAGTATGGGTGGTCAAAAGGACTTGGTAGGGACCCTTGCACCTTGGTTCCAAGGCAGTCTTTCGCAGGTGGATCTTCACACAGACCCAGTCTCCTGGTTGCAGCTTATGCGACAGCTGGGGCCTCCTGGAAAGTGTCCTTGACCTGTGAATGACAGGACTGCACATACCTCATAAGTTCCTGGCAATACTTAACTACACTTCCTTTGATAAGTGAAGTATCAGCCTTGTCAATCTCCGGGCTGCTCAGCTGTCTTATAGACCAGCCATACACAATCTCATAGGGACTAAGTCCAGTTTTTCGGTTAGAAGTGGCTCTCATGCTCATTAGGGCAATCGGGAGAGCTTCTACTCAAGTTAAACCGGAGTCCTCACATATTTTAGTGACTTTATTCTTTAAAATCCCACTTTGTCTTTCTACTGATCCCGCACTCTCCAGTGTTGTTGGCTATGTACAGCCTGTTGGATAGAGTAGTACTTTGCCAAAATTTTGAACGATTTGTCCAGTGAAGTGTGTACCTCTATCACTGGAGATCACAAGGGGTATTCCCCAGGATGGGATATAATGATTTGAAAGTCTTTTTCCCATTGTGATGAGGTCAGCTTTCCAGCATGGA
Organism: Carettochelys insculpta; assembly: GCF_033958435.1. NCBI lineage: Eukaryota > Metazoa > Chordata > Testudines > Carettochelyidae > Carettochelys > Carettochelys insculpta. The sequence goes on along the minus strand of NC_134138.1, from coordinate 154,333,925 downwards.
CAAGCTTCTACCCATCCACAAAAACCTGGGTGTTCTGTCCAGCGACTGGATGTCTCTAAGGCTACGTCTACATGTGAAGCCTACATCGAAATAGACTATTTCGATGAATAACGTCTACACGTCCTCCAGGGCTGGCAACGTCGATGTTCAACTTCGACGTTGCGCAGCACCACATCGAAATAGGTGCTGCGAGGGAACGTCTACACGCCAAAGTAGCACACATCGAAATAGGGGTGCCAGGCACAGCTGCAGACAGGGTCACAGGGCGGACTAGCGCTTCCGGGGCAACAGCTAGCCGCTCCCTTAAAGGGCCCCTCCCAGACACACTCAGCCTGCACAGCACGCGGTCTGAGGAGCCATAGGCACACAGACCCTGGGCGACGCAGGCATGGACCCCCAGCAGCAGCAGCAGCAGCAGCAGCAGCAGCAGCAGCCAAAGGTCCACCCAGCCCTCCCGGCAGGAGCAGGGCTTGCCCTGCTCCATGCCATGCGGGAGGCAGCTGAGCACCTCCTTGCTACACCGGAGGAGGAGCTGACCCCAGGGCAGCAGGGCTCAACCCCCAACCCTGCAGCACCCTGCCCCCACCCCCGCCTCACACTCCGGTGGCTGTGGAGCTACCCCACCAGCACCGACTGGTGGGAGCGGCTGGTGCTTGGGGAGTGGGACGACGACCGCTGGCTCAGGAACTTCAGGATGAGCCGGCAGACATTTATGGAGCTGTGCCAGTGGCTCAACCCCGCACTCAGGCACCAGGACACCGCCATGCCGCGTGCCCTCCCTGTGGAGAAACGGGTCGGCATCGCTGTCTGGAAGCTGGCCACTCCCGACAGCTACCGATCCATGGGGCAGCAGTTTGGTGTCGGCAAGGCCACCGTCGGGGCTGTCCTCATGGAGGTAAGAGAACCCACGGGGGGAGGGCAGGGCAGGGGAGGGGGGCCCGGGCAGAGGAGGGCAGGGGAGGGGAGGGGAGGGCAGCATTGATGCTCTCCCATGTGCTTTCCCTGCAGGTCGTGCGTGCCATCAACGCCATGCTCCTGCACAGGCTCGTGAGGCTGGGGGACCCAGATGCCACCATCGCCGCCTTTGCCACCCTGGGCTTCCCCAGCTGCTTCGGGGCTCTGGATGGGACTCACATCCCCATCCGCGCCCCGCATCACAGTGGAGGACGCTACATGAATCGCAAGGGCTACCATTCTGTGGTCCTCCAGGCCTTGGTGAACAGCCAGGGCCATTTCCAGGACATTTATGTGGGCTGGCCTGGCAGCACCCACAACGCCTGGGTTTTCCGGAACTCGGGCCTGTGCCGCCGGCTGGAGGCAGGGACCTACATCCCCCAGCGGGAGATCCCTCTGGGGGACACCACCATGCCCCTCTGCGTCATCGCAGATGCGGCATACCCCCTCCGGCCCTGGCTCATGCACCCGTACACGGGCCATCTCTGCGCTAGCCAGGGGCGCTTCAACCAGTGCCTGAACCATGCGCGCCAGGTGGTGGAGCGCTCATTTGGCCGCCTGAAAGGACGCTGGAGATGTCTCCTGACCCGCCTGGATGCGGGCCCCAACAACGTCCCCCAGATTGTGGGTGCCTGCTGCGCCCTGCACAATTTGGTGGAGGGCAAGGGGGAGGCCTTTTTCCAGGGCTGGGCTGTGTATGCCGGCAGGGCCGACGTGCAGCCACCCGCTGCGCCCAGTCGGCAGGTGAACCCCGAAGGGACCCGAGTCCAGGAGGCCCTGCGGGCCCACTTCGATGATGAGGCCGCGGGGTGAACTCTGCCAGGCCCCCCACTGCCCACCCCTTCCTCCACCACACTCCCTGCCCCAACGACCACACCATGGAGCACCCAACCGCACCCCTCTCCCACTTTTCCTGGACAAATAACAGCACGCACTTGTGGCTGAACTTAAACTGCTTTTTCTTTTAGAACCTTTTTTTTTTAACTATAAATAAAACAAGAACAAACTATATGCAACGTGTGGAACCAAAGTAATATGTACAAATAAAACAATAGTAATAAAAAAGTTTGTTCACTAACAAAAAGAAAACCAGGGATGATAAAGGGGAGAACTATTTACATGGGGGGGACGGGGCAAACGGGGGGCACAAATTAATAAGTCCCAACTATATACAAGGGGGGGGGCCACGTCCCGGGCCCCTCGCCCCTAAAGTCCGGCACTGGGCGTGGGCAGCCGGGAGCCCCGCCGCGGCCGCAGCCCTGTCCGGGGCTGGCTGCAGGCGGGGCGGACCAGAAGATATGCCCGGCGAGTCTCAGCTGGCTCCAGGGGTCCCTCGGCGCTCCGGCCCTCGGCGGTGGGTGGCGGGACGACGGCGGACGGGACAGTGACGTGCGGAGCAGCTGGTGGTGCGGCGGGTGGAGCAGGCAGGGCGGACGCTGCGGCGGCCGGCGCGGCATGGGGGGCCAGGTAGTCCACCAGGAGGTTGAAAGTCTCCATGTAGGACCCCCATGCCTCTTGGCGCCAGGCCAGCGCCCGCTCCTGCAGCCAGAGGTGCTGCTCCGCGACCTCCAGCTGCCGACGGCGGATGGCCAGCAGCTGGGGGTCCGTCGCCGTTGGCTGGTGGTGGTGCGGGGTCCGCCGTCTAGCCCGCCGTGGGGCCGGTCGGTCCTCGGCCAAGGGGCTTGCCTGGAGCGATGGCCCCGGAGGGCTCTCCAGGACCACTGATGCCTCGCCGGCGCTCTCTTCCGGCGCTTCCGATGGTGCAGCTGCGGGACACAGGAGAGGAGGGGGGGAAGAAGAATGGAGACAGGCGTTAGTGTGGGCCCCGAGCCGTGGCCTTTGTCCCCCCAGCCCTGTGCTGCAGGTTCCCCATCCCCGTCCCTGGGAGATGCTGCTGTGATGGATGGGGTTCAGGGGTCCCCCTGCACTGCACCCCGTCCCCTGGTGGGAGCGACTCTCACTTCACTCCACAGGGTCTGACAGGAGAGGTTTCTTAGGCCACAGATGCCCAGTTTCTCCCAGGAGTGACAGCACCAGCTGTCAGAAGAGACAGTCCTTCCAATCTGTCCTGGGGAGAAGACCCCAAGGGGTGCCCCTCTGGGATGCAGCTTTCCCCCTCCTCAGGCTGGCTGCCTTCCAGCTCTCCCTTCCCCTAGCCTCCACCTGTGGCCCCCGCCCTCTCCCCCCAATTCCAAGCCAGCTCGGCTCCTCCCTCCTCTTTGTTCAGGGCAGAGGTGTCACCTGCCAGCTGTAGCCCCAGGATCATCCTTTGCCCCTGGGAGCTATTCGGCTCTTGTTGCTCACATCTAGCCTGAGTCTCCCTTTTGCACTCCCCCCACTCCATCACATGCTGCTGCTGCAGGGTGTCCCACCCCCTCCTCCCGGGGGCCCCTCGAGGTTCCGCTCCCCCCTGCCCTGGGGGTGGGGCATGGCACTGTGGTGCGGGGTGGGGGGGGGCAGGGGCTTATGCACTGCTGTGAGGGACATGGCCCTGCTGTCCTTGGGGCCATGGCCATGTGAGCATGTGAGGGGCCCTGGACACATATCTATTACCCCCGCCCCTCAAGCCCAGGGGTGTACACCAGAGGGGGGTACATACCTGTCAGTCCACTCCCACGGTCCGGAGATCCCCGGGGGGTGGAGGCCCGGCTGCTGCTCCGGGATGGCAGGAGGAGGATCTGCAGCCCGGATTCTGCGGAGAAGGAGCCCCCCTCCTCCTCCTCCTGCCGCGATGTCCCGGGGGTGGGCTCCGGGGGGGCCCCCGGGGTGCGGGGCTTACCTCCGGGGCGGACTCCGGCTGCAGGGCCTGCTGGGGCTCGTCGGCCGAAGTATCAAGGGTGGCCAGAGGGGAGGAGGTGTGCCGGGGGCCCAGGATGTCCCTGAGCTCCCTGTAAAAGGGGCAAGTGATGGGGGCGGCCCCAGATCGGCTGGCCGCATCCCGGGCCCGGGAGTAACCCTGCCGCAGCTCCTTCACCTTACTCCTGACGTGATCAGGAGTGCGGGCAGGGTGACCCCGGGCAGCCAGGCCGTCGGCCAGCCGAGCGAACGCATCCGCGTTCCGCCTCTTGCTCCCCATTACCTGGAACACCTCCTCCTCGCTCCAGAGCCGCAGCAGGTCCCGCAGCTCGGCCTCCGTCCAGGAAGGGCCCTGCTGCCGCTTCCCAGCCTGGCTGCCCTGGTTCCCCTTGGGGGGGTCCGCTGGGGGTGCCGGGGGGGCTGCCGGGCGGTCATTGAGGGTCCTGAGGCTGATGAGGGACGTGCAGGCTGGCCGCGTGTCTGGGCTTCTGCCTGCACATGCTCTCAACTTCCTGCACAGGAAGGGAGGGGGAGGGGACCTTTAAGGGGCCGCTCCACGCGGCCACCATTGAGCTGAGGGGCTGCAGAGAGCGTCTCTCAACCCCTCAGCTGATGGCCGCCATGGAGGACCCGGCAATTTCGACGTTGCGGGACGCGCAACGACTACACAGTCGCTACTTCGACGTTGAACGTCGAAGTAGGGTGCTATTCCTATCCCCTCATGGGGTTAGCGGCTTCGAAGTCTCGCTGCCTAACGTCGAAGTTAACTTCGAAATAGCGCCCGACGCGTGTAGCCTTGACGGGCGCTATTTCGAAGTTAGTGCCGCTACTTCGAAGTAGTGTGCACGTGTAGACACAGCTTAAGAGTGTCAAGTGGGTGATGCAGAAATCTCACAGAATGAGGACTTCCTGAGACGGGAGAAGTGCGAGCACCATTCTCTCTCATTTCTGTGGTATTGTCTGTCTATCAATGCTGATACACATCTTCCTATAGATGGGTTCGAAACATCCGGCAAGCCAAGGCACAGCACACACAGTACCCTGATGTTGCTTTGAAGTGAAAAGTTTTCTTGGGAACAGAGACCTTGAGTTCTGAATCTTCCTAGGTGTTCTCTCATCCCATTGCTGATGTATCTGTGACTAATGACTGACAGCTGCAACCTGAAGAAGGGTATTAGCACACATACCGCTTGTGGGTTGAGCAACTACTGGTGGGACTCAAGGACGTGAAGACTGAGTGTGACATCTATGTCTAGGTGATCTTGGTTCAGCCTGTAAACCCAGGCTAGGCAAGCCTTAAGGCGACAGACCAACAGCCTGGTCTGCTGTGCCACATACATGCAAGCAACCAATATGCCCAGCACTTTTAGGTAATTCTGTGCCATAGCAGTGGGGAGTCTTTGGACATCTTCTATGATGTTGCTCATGGTGAGGAAGCGAGATTCTGGGAGAAAAAGCCCTGGCTTGAGTGGAGTGTAGCAAGGCTCAAATAAATTCTAGGTTTAGCTTATGCGTGTCTAAAATAGGCCTGAGTGCACCTTTGACCTTGGGGGTTCGGAAATAATGAAAGTAGAACCCTCTGCCACTGAACTCCAGAGGGATTACTTCTATCACTCTGGCTACGTCTACACTAGAGCAATCTGCCGACAGGAGTTTCTGCTGGAAGATATCTTCTGACAAAACTTGAGACATCGTGGACAATCTCTGAGCTACTCAGCAGTCTCATGGGCTGGAGAAATGACAGGTTGAATTCCTGCCTCAGCCGCTGGATTCAGCAGATATTGAGGAATACAGAGCAGGAGCTTAGTAGGGTTAACAGAAATGTAAATGGGATCCACTGATATGCTGCCCACCTCATTTGGGGTGGTGACCCACAAACAGTTGGGGACCTGGGACAAAAGGTCAGCATCTAGTTCAGGAATAGAAGGGAATAGGAAGGCAGTAGGATCCTGTATCCTTCACCTCCTCTTGTGTCTGTGCAGGTACTTCAAGATAAACCCCATCTGCACTACAGAAAATGATGCAGCGCAATCTGCACAATGGATCCCGTCCTAACAAATTCACCAGGGAAGGAGGACTTAGAAGGAAAGAATGATGTTTTGAAATGGGCCCCAGTACAAGGGGAACACGCTTAGAGACAGGCTGAGGTATGACTTGATTAGAAATGCCGACTGCATTCATAACTTGGCTAGAAAGGGGAAAAGGGAAAGAAGATGCTTGGAGGGTGGACCTGCTGGCACCTGTGTCCACTAAAACGTGGGTGCTTTGTCCAGCAACCTGGCAGGTAAGAGTGCCCTCTGGGTTTAGGGGAATCAGCGGAGATAAAAGAATGAAGTTGCAATCCTCCTCTTGGCACCCCATTCACTCTCAAAGTCCACTAGTTTAAATTGACCTTGTGGAGCTCTGGGAACTGCAGGCTCTGGCTGCCTGGGCCGGCATGGGCACGGACTTTTCCGGTGTCCGGGCTGTTTACAGTAGTGGCAAACAGCTGTATCTCCCGGTGTCACTGGGCTGCCTCGGCCAAGTTGTCCTGGGAATTAGGGTTTGGAAGGCAAGGATATAGTTGCCCCATAGGTGGTGCACTAGGCTGTGCGAAACTCCCAGTCAGCAATGGTCTACCTGTTTATCATGGCATGAAGAGATTTTAAAAGATAGAACAAGTGTCATTTAAGAAATCTAAAAGATTCTCAGGAGAAACTATAGTTAAAAATTAAGCAGCTTAAAGAAGCAGATGCCCACCACAAAGCAGCAGAAGCACAGCCTAAATGAGATTTGTTCTGTCTTTTAAAATCTTAAAATCTCTTCATACCATTATAAATAGGTAGATCATTGCTGATCGGGAGTTTTGCACAGCCTAGTGCACCACCTATGGGGCGACTGTATCCTTGCCTTCCAAACCCTAATTCCCAGAACAACTTGGATGACGTCCTGTGTCCTGTTTGGAATTCTCCACCTTATCCAGACCCAGTTTTCCAGCCCCAGGAAGGTCAAAGGGAATCAGGAGCCTCTGATGAGAAGGAAGAAAATGGATGAGAAGTGCACATAATGTCCTACCCAGCCAACCAATACAGCTACCATTGCCTTCAAGACACCATCTCCAAAGGGACAAAATTAGTAACATGCATGGGGAAAGTGAGTAGCAGTCCAGCCATTCAAGCTTTTTCTTTACGAGAAGTCTCAGCTTCCCAAGGAGGGTGCATGCAGGTTTACCAACCATGGACTAGAACTGAGTTACACGCTGTGGCTGAAGACTTTCCCCCAGTAGAAGACTCAATAACATTTCAGTCGGAACTAGCACTAGTGATACGGTCTTATGACTCAAACTGGAAGGATCTCAACTAGCTTCTAAGGGTGATCTTACCTGATGATAAGTGTAAAAAGATCTTAAAGAAAGCAGAATGGCCAGCTAAGCCCATCCAGGGAGTGCCAGGTGCAGGAAATTACCGTACTGAGCTTGCACAGGCTAGGAACAAATTGCTTGAGAGTATCCTTGCAGTCTCTCCCAAGCACCTGGATTGGGTTAAAATTAATATCTGGAAGCAGGAAGATAAGGAATTTCCTGTTGCCTATTTGGAGAGGCTTTCAAAGGTGTTTGAGAGGCACTCTGGCATTGGCAATCCGGCTGAGATTGCTAAACATGCTCTGGGCGCTGCCTTTGTTAATGGACCGAACCCAGCTGTACAGAGACAGTTAAAACGAATGACTGTGGGTTGGGAAACTAAACCTTTAGAAGACCTCTGGACTGTGGCAAACCACTGCAGCCAGTGTTCAAAGACTAAACAGGACAAAGAACCTAAACTCATGGTCTTGCAGCCACTGCCCTCTACAATAGGCAGGGGTCAAGGCCACTCCACAGAGCGACGACCACGGGGCCCCTGTGGAACAGCAAGATCAGCCCCACCTTGGTCAGGGGCTCCGGCTGGCCGAGGCAGCCCAGTGACACCAGGAGATACAGCTGTTTGCCACTATTGTAAACAGCCCAGACACCGGAAAAGTCCATGCCCATGCCGGCCCAGGCAGCCAGAGCCTAGAATTTATTTGAGCCTTGCTACACTCCACTCAAGCCAGGGCTTTCCTCCCAGAATCTCGCTTCCTCACCATGACCAACATCATAGAAGATGTCCAAAGATTCCCCACTGCTATGGCACAGAATTACCTAAAAGTGCTAGGCATATTGGTTGCTTGCATGTATGTGGCACAGCAGACCAGGCTGTTGGTCTGTCGCCTTAAGGCTTGCCTAGCCTGGGTTTACAGGCTGAACCAAGATCACCTAGACATAGGTGTCACACTCAGTCTTCATGTCCTTAGCTGTGTCTACACGTGCACGCTACTTTGAAGTAGCGGCACTAACTTCGAAATAGCGCCAGTCGCGGCTACACGCATCGGGCGCTATTTCAAAGTTAACTTCGACGTTAGGCGGTGAGACGTCGAAGTCGCTAACCTCATGAGGGGATCGGCATAGCGCCCTACTTCGACGTTCAACGTCGAAGTAGGGACCGTGTAGACGATCCGCGTCCCGCAACATCGAAATTGCCGGGTCCTCCATGGCGGCCATCAGCTGGGGGGTTGAGAGACGCTCTCTCTAGCCCCTCAGCTCAATGGTGGCCTCATGGAGCGGCCCCTTAAAGGTCCCCTCCCCCTCCCTTCCTCTGCAGGAAGCTGAGGGAACGTGCAGGCTGCAGCCTGCACACGCGGCCAGCCTGCACCTACCTCAGCCCCACACAGCTGCGATGGCTGGCCGGCAGCCCCCCCAGCGCCCCCAGGGGACCCACCCCAAGGGGAGCCAGGGCAGCCAGGCTGGGAAGCGGCAGCGGGGCCCCTCCTGGACGGAGGCCGAGCTGCGGGACCTGCTGCGGCTCTGGAGCGAGGAGGAGGTGCTCCAGGTGATGGGGAGCAAGAGGCGGAACGTGGATGCGTTCGCTCGGCTGGCCGACGGCCTGGCTGCCCGGGGTCACCCTGCCCGCACTCCTGACCACGTCAGGAGTAAGGTGAAGGAGCTGCGGCAGGGTTACTTCCGGGCCCGGGATGCGGCCAGCCGATCTGGGGCCGCCCCCATCACTTGCCCCTTTTACAGGGAGCTCAGGGACATCCTGGGCTCCCGGCACAACTCCTCCCCTCCGGCCACGCTTGACACCTCGGCCGACGAGCCCCAGCAGGCCCTGCAGCCGGACTCCGCCCCGGAGGCAAGCCCCGCACCCCGGGGGCCCCCCCCGGAGGCCACCCCCGGGACATTGCGGCAGAAGGAGGAGGAGGAGGAGGAGGAGGAGGGGGGCTGCTCCTCCGCAGAATCCGGGCTGCAGATCCTCCTCCTGCCATCCCGGAGCAGCAGCAGGGCCTCCGCCCCCCGGGGATCTCCGGACCGTGGAAGCGGACCGACAGGTAGGTACCTCCCTCTGGTGGACACCCCTGGGCTTGAGGGGCAGGGGTAAGAGATAGTGTCCAGGGCCCCCCACATGCTCACATGGCCATGGCCCCAAGGACAGCAGGGCCATGGCCCTCACAGCAGTGCATCAGCCCCTGCCTCCCCCCGACCCCGCACGACAGTGCCATGCCCCATCCCCGGGCCAGGGGGGAGCGGAACCTCGAGGGGCCCCCGGGAGGAGGGGGTGGGACACCCCGCAGCAGCAGCATGTGATGGAGTGGGGGGAGTGCCAAAGGGAGACTCAGGCTACATATGAGCAACAAGAGTGGAATAGCTCCCAGGGGCAAAGGAGGATCCTGGGGCTACAGCTGGCAGGTGACACCTCTGCCCTGAACAAACAGGAGGGAGGAGCCGAGCTGGCTTGGACTTGGGGGGCGAGGGCGGGGGACACAGGTAGAGGCTAGGGGAAGGGAGAGCTGGAAGGCAGCCAGCCTGGGGAGGGGGAAAGCTGCATCCCCGAGGGGCACCCCTTGGGGTCTTCTCCCCAGGATGGGTTGGAAGGACTGTCTCTTCCGACAGCTGGTGCTGTCACTCCTGGGAGAAACTGGGCATCTGTGGCCTAAGAAACCTCTCCTGCTCTCAGACCCTGCGGGGTGAAGTGAGAGTCGCTCCCACCAGGGGACGGGGTGCAGTGCAGGGGGACCCCTGAACCCCATCCATCACAGCAGCATCTCCCAGGGACGGGGATGGGGAACCTGCAGCACAGGGCTGGGGGGACAAAGGCCACGGCTCGGGGCCCACACTAATGCCTGCCTCCATTCTTCTTCCCCCCCTCCTCTCCTGTGTCCTGCACCTGCACCATCAGAAGGAGCGGAAGAGAGCGCCGGCGAGGCATCAGTCGTCCCGGAGAGCCCTCTGGGACCATCGCTCCAGGGCAGCCCCTCGGCCGAGGACCGACCGGCCCCACGGCGGGCTAGATGGCGGACCCCGCGCCACCAACCACCGACGGCGACGGACCCCCAGCTGCTGGCCATCCACCGTCGGCAGCTGGAGGTCGCGGAGCAGCACCTCCGTCTGCAGGAGCGGGCACTGGCCTGGCGCCAGGAGGCATGGGGGGCCTACATGGACACATTTAACAGCTTGGTGGACTACCTGGCCCCCCCCATGCCGTGCCGGCCGCAACATCGCCCGCCCTGCCTGCTCCTGCAGCCCCACCACCAGCTGCTCCACCCGTCGCCGTCCCGTCCGCCGTCGCCCCGCCACCCACCGGTGAGGGCTGGAGCGCCGAGGGACCCCTGGAGCCACCTGACACTTGCCGGCCACCGTACCTTCCAGTCCAGCCCGCTCCCACGCAGCCACGGACCAGTCTGCGACCGCAGCGGGGCTCCCGGCCGCCAACGCCCGGTGCTGGGCTATAGGGGCGAGGGGCCCGGGATGTGGGCCCCCCCCTTGTATATAGTTGGACCCTGTTGTTTTCGGCCCCCAGTTTGCCCCGTCCCCGCCATGTAAATAGTGCTCCCCTTTATCCTCCCTGGTTTTCTTTTTATTATTGTGGACAGTTGTTTCTTTGTATTGTTTTATTTTTGTACATATTGCTTTTGTTCAACGTTTGTACATAGTTTTTGGTTTGTGGTTCAAATATTTATTTACAGTTAAAAAAAAAAGGTTCGGAAAGAAAAAAAAAAAGTTTACGTTCAGCCACAAGTGCGTGCTGTCATTTGTCCAGGACAAGTGGGAGGGGGGTGCGGTGGGGTGCTCCATGGTGTAGGCGTTGGGGCAGGAGTGTGGGGGAGGAAGGGGCGGGCAGTAGGGGGCCTGGGCAGAGTTCACCCCACGGCCTGTTCATCAAAGTGGGCCCACAGGGCCTCCCGGACCGGGTCCCCTCGGGGTCCACCTGCCGACTGGGGGCAGCAGGTGGCTGGATGTGTGCCCTGCCGGCCTCCGCAGCCCAGCCCTGGAAAAAGGTCTCCCCCTTGCTCTCGACCAAATTGTGCAGGGCGCAGCAGGCACCCACAATCTGGGGGATGTTGTTGGGGCCTGCATCCAGGCAGGTCAGGAGACATCTCTAGCATCCCTTCAGGCGGCCAAATGAGCGCTCCACCACCTGGCGCGCGTGGTTCAGGCGCTCGTTGAAGCGCTCCTGGCTAGCGGAGAGATGGCCCGTGTAGGGGTGCATGAGCCATGGCCGGAGAGGGTAGGCCGCATCTGCGAGGATGCAGAAGGGCATGGTGGTGTCCCCCAGAGGGATCTCCCACTGGGGGATGTAGGTCCCCGCCTCCAGCCAGCGGCACAAGCCCGAGTTCCGGAAAACCCGGGCGTCGTGGGTGCTGCCAGGCCAGCCCACATAAATGTCATGGAAACGTCCCTGGCTGTCCACCAAGGCCTGGAGGACGACAGAATGGTAGCCCTTTCGATTCAGGTATCGTCCTCCACTGTGGTGCGGGGCGCAGATGGGGATGTGAGTCCCATCCAGAGCCCCGAAGCAGTTGGGGAAGCCCAGGGTGGCAAAGGCGGCGATGGTGGCATCTGGGTCCCCCAGCCTCACAAGCCTGTGCAGGAGCATGGCGTTGATGGCACACACAACCTGCAGAGAAAGCACATGGGACAGCACCAATGAGAGGTGAGCAGGGTGTGCGTGGTCCTGCCCTGCCCTGCCCTGCCCTGCCCTGGCCCCCCTGCCCTGGCTGCCCTGCCCTGCCCTGGCCCCCCTGCCCTGCCCTGCCCTGCCCTGCCCTGCCCTAGCCCCCCTGCCCTGCCCTGCCCTGGCCCCCCTGCCCTGCCCTGCCCTCCCCCCGTGGGTTCTCTTACCTCCATGAAGACAGCCCCGACGGTGGCCTTGCCGACACCAAACTGCTGGCCCACGGATCGGTAGCTGTCTGGAGTGGCCAGCTTCCAGATAGCGATGCCGACCCTTTTCTCCACAGGGAGGGCACGCCGCATGGCAGTGTCCCGGTGCCTGAGTGAGGGGGTGAGCCACTGGCACAGCTCCAGAAATGTCTGCAGGCTCATCCTGAAGTTCCTGAGCCAGCGATCGTCGTCTCACTCCCCAAGCACCAGCCGCTCCCACCAGTCGGTGCTGGTGGGGTAGCTCCACAGCTGCCGGCGTGTGAGGCGGGTGGGGAGCGGGGTGCTACAGGGGTAGGGGTTGAGCCCTGCTGCCCTGGGGGCATCTCCTCCTCTGGGGCAAGGAGGTGCTCAGCTGCCTCCCGCATGGCACGGAGCAGGGCAAGCCCTGCTCCTGCCGGGAGGTCTGGGTGGACCTCTAGTTGCTGCTGCTGCTGCTGCTGCTGCTGCTGCTGCTGCTGCTGGGGGTCCATGACTGCGGCGCCCGGGGTCTGTGTTCCTATGGCTCCTCAGACCGTGTGCTGTGCAGGCTGAGTGTGTCTGGGAGGGGCCCTTTAAGGGAGCGGCTAGCTGTTGCCCCGGAAGCGCTAGTCCGCCCGGTGACCCTGTCTGCAGCTGTCCCTGGCATCCCTATTTCGATGTGTGCTACTTGGGCGTGTAGACGTTCCCTCGCTGCGCCTATTTCGATGTTGGGCTGCGCAACGTCGAAGTTGAACATCGACGTTGCCGGCCCTGGAGGACGTGTAGACGCTATTCATCGAAATAGCCTATTTCGATGTCGCCATATAGCAATAGGCTACTTTGATGTAGGCTTCACGTGTAGACGTAGCCCTTGAGTCCCCCCAGTAGTTGCTCAACCCACAAGCAGTATGTGTGCTAATACCCTTCTTCAGGCTGCAGCTGTCAGTCATTAGTCACACATACGTCAGCAATGGGATGAGAGGACACCTAGGAAGATTCAGAACTCAAGGTCTCTATTTCCAAGAAAACTTTTCACTTCAAAGCAACATCAGGGAACTGTGTGTGCTGTGCCTTGGCTTGCCAGATGTTTCGAACCCATCTATGGGAAGATGTGTATCAGCACTGATTGACAGACAATACCACAGAAATGAGAGAGAATGGTGCTCGCTCTTCTCCCCTGTCTCAGGAAGTCCTCATTCTGTGAGATTTCTGCATCACCCACTTGACACTCTTAGAGGCATCCAGTTAGCTCAGCAGGTCCTTTCATGGCCACAAGTGGTACTGCCACCCAGATGGTACATTCAACAATTTTGAAAGGTTGTTACTTTCTCAGATAGACCTGTTCATGACATGGCACAACAGGAAGTGTCATCAGTTCTGCTCCTTCCTTCAGCACAGCCCAGGCTCACTCACAGATGCCTTTCTCGTTCATTGGAAGGGGTGCCTACTGTATTCGTCCTTGCTTATCTTGGTCATCCCCAAAGTCCCCCTTAAGATCTAATGAGAGGAAGTATCAATAATGTTGATGGCCCCAGCATGGCCACCATGCTGCTAGACTTGTCAGTGGACATAGACATGCCTATAACTGTCCCTGGCCCCAGACATGACCATGCAGGACCACACCCTCTTCCAGAATCCCAGTTTAGAGTAACTCCATGGCTGAACCCATTAGAGTTTGCATGTATAAACTCTGTTAGGGAGATTCTCAGCAGCAGCAAGCTATCTGCTCAAACCACTTACCTGGTTAAGTGGAACAGGTTTTCAATTGCGTCTCTGTAGAAGGGCACTCCACTGTTGCAATCATTGATTCTTTTCATCCTGGACTAGTTTCTTCATCTAAAATTGCAGAGCCTGGCTGCTATTTCAGCTTTCCATACCAGTATTTGCTAGCCCCATGGCTGGCTACTTCCTCAAGGGGCTAGATAAACTGTTGCCTTTAAGGAAGACACATGATTTCCACCAGGTAATGATCTCATCCTGGTGCTCTCAAGGCTGATGGGGGCTCTGATGGGATCTCCCTTTGAGCCCTTAATGACATGCTCTTTTATTTACCTTTCTTGGAAGGTGGCATTCTTAGTGGTTGTAACTTCAGCCAGGAGGGTTTCTGAATTCAAAGCCCTGACATATGAGTCCTTTTATACCATGGTTTCTCAAACTGGGGTGTGTGTCACGCTGGGGTGTGTGTGTGAAGAAATTCCAACAGGGTTCTTGAGGTGACCCAGCTCAGCTGCCTTTTCCCCCACTCCAAGAAAGAGCTGGCCTTGGCATCCAGCTCTCAGAATCCACTATAGCTCAGTGGTTTGAGCATTGACCTGCTAAACTCAGGGTTGTGAATTTAATTCTTAAAGGGGCCATTTAGGGATCTGGGGCAAATAAGTTTTTTTTTTTTTCAAAAAGGGCGGGGGTGCTTGGTCCTGCCAAGAAAGTGGGGAATTGGATTCAATGACATCCTGAGGTCCCTTCTAGCTTTATGAGATGTGTATCTCCATATAAGCAGGGGTAGGGATAGCTCAGTGGTTTGCGTATTTGCCAGCTGAACAAAAAGGGAAGGGTGCTTGGTCCTGCCAAGAGGGCAGGGGACTGGACTCAATGACCTCCCAAGGTCCCTTCCAGCTCAATGAGATGTGTATCTCCGCCCCCCCCCACACACAGAGCCCCTGCCATTTTACGTGGGCAACCTGGCACAGCCGCTATAAAAAGCAGTCAGCTAGCGAAGACCCACGTGGAGCTAGCTGCCTCCTGCAAAGATAAGTGAGTGTGTGTTGTGGGGGAGGGGAGGAGGATGGGGTTAGATCGGGGAGCTGGGGGTGCCTGGCCTGGCCTGGCCTGGCGAGGGAGATGGGGATGGGGTAACAGCAGGGGCTGGTGTTGCCTGGCTTTATGGGAGCGGAGGTGCTCAGGTGGGCGGCCTGTGGATTACAGGGCTTGGGCTGATGGATGGGTATCTGGCTCTCCCAGTGACTAAAGATATTTGGGGGCTTGCTGCCACCAGATTGAAGTCTCTCCTGGCAGCTAAGATAGTCAAGAAGGACCATTACAACTGCCTCTCCCTCTGAACTCCCCCATGCCCCTAGCAAGGGACCGATAATGCTTGCAGCTGCTGGAGGGACGTCTCCCCAGGCAGCTAAGATACTCAGAGGCTTGCTGCAACTGGGGAGAAGTTTCCCCCAGAAGCTAAGAGAGGCAGGTGAACTACTTCAGCTACTTCAACATTCCAAGCAGCTCTGCAGCTGCAGACCACAGCATCCTCCCACACCTCACCAAAAATATTTTCGGGAGCTTGCTGTCCATTGCAGATACCTGCTGGTTTGATATTTTGGTTACAAAGGCTTTTTGCTAACATCTCCTATCTGTCTTCATGCTTTGACCCCCTCAGAAATATGGGGGCATGGGGACGGGGGCTAGTTGAGATTCCTGTTTCCATTACAGCAGGGTCTCAATATTCACAAGGGTTCTGTGTTGAGAACCCTCACAAATGTTGAATTTTGCAAATAAGTTAGCCTCTCCCTGCCTGAAGCCCAGCTACCAGGGCTCCTGCCTGGAGCCCTGGTGAGGCGGCAGCTGCTGGCACTCCTGCCCAGGGCCTGAGGAAGCTATGGCTGCTGGTGCTTCCTGTCCCTGTGCCCCAGGGAAGCAGCTGCTCATGAATAATTGAATTTTAAAACATTAAGTTCGTGAATGTTGAGACCCTACTGTGTAAGTTCAGTGTATGATATTTCACTGCCATCACCAGTGTTTGCAATGTCTGTGTAGTGAAGAGGAAAGTCAAAAATCTTTTTTCCTAGACTTTTCTATCCCCTTTCTTCTAACTTTGAGATTACAGTATGGGTCCTTGTATTATTTTCAGAGATCGCAGGCTGTCCTGGGAGGGGGGACACTCAGTGGATGACCAGTTGAGAATTCAGCTACAGAAAAAAAATATTTCTGTAAACTTTTTTTGCTATCTCTGTAGATGCCCTACTTTTCCTTCCTTCCTTCCAATGGGAAAAATGGATGTTTGCTTACCACAAGATGGGAATCAAGAAAATGCAATGTGGGGGATGATCTCAAAGACCAGTGAACATATCCAGAATGCTATGGGGATGAGGGAACTGTGGGATAGGTTCCCACAATCAGCTGCTGCAGCAGTTGATGTTTGCCAATTGAGTGTGGCAGCAATAAGTCGACTTTGCGAGGAGCATGTGGGGAGGTGAGGATGGTCAAATTCAAACTTATAAATTCCAGAATTACAAAATCGATATAAATAAATTTGAAGGTATCTCGTAGTGTAGACACAGCCTTAGAGGGATATCTTTCTGTAGTTAATAAATTTGTTTCATTAAGCGATCTGAGCCAATGTGTTTAGATTACAGTGTTCACCACACATCCTCCATGAGCTTGTCTGGTCCCCACAGTTCTCTCCGCTTTTTACTACCCAGCTTCTCAGATTTCTTCTTCCTCTCCGTTCAGACTTCAGTCCCAAATATCCTCTCAACCCCAAATACCCACCACAGCCTTGTGGGCAGGACAGCCTGCAGTTTTCTCATGACAGAGGAGTCTGACTAGCATAAGCTTTTCTATGCCTTTTATTGAAGCAAAGAAACTCCCAGCTGGCATTTTTCTGAGTATTTTCCCTGAGCGATCTCCTGTGGTATTGTGCTCTTTTTATGAAGACTCAGCTCCTGCCATCTAGTGGCCTAATTGATTTCAAACTCCTGCTAACCCTTTCTTTCCCTGTGAAGATACACATTTTATCATAGATGTTAATAATACATTTGCATTCAGACAATAATTCTAGTTCAGTTGCATTCATTTAGGCTCATTGGGAAAATAAAACTCCAGTGTCTCAGAAGTTCTCGTTGAAAATAGGTTTTTTTTTTGCTTGAGCTTCTTTTAGGAACAAAAAAGGCAAACCGGGAAATTATATTAAAAGATTAATATAATTCTGTTTGGAGTTCTGCCCCAATAATCTATTGTGTATTATCAATTCCCCTGTCATAGATATGAATGAAAATATTTAACTTCTAAATTTTAACTTATAGCGATATTTCACTGACTTTTGAAGAGAGCCTCTATGTATCATCATGTGATTCACAAGGGAACTGGCATAATGACAAACCATGTTTTGAAAGTGCACAGCTCTGTCCCCAGGAACCATCTGAGATATTTTTTTCTCCCCAATGTATATTTTAAATACGGTTTCCTAAGTAAGAGTGGTACAAAACCCCCTCAAAGGAATGATTACAGTGGCATCACTGCACTATAAAGTTACATCACTTAAAGTTCTGTTTAAAGGTTGATCTTTGTAAGTCCTCTAAAAGTAACATGCTTGTGCCTCAGGGAGGGTATGGCTAGTGTCCCAGATTTGAAATCATTTGTACTTGAGACTATGGAGACATATCCTGAAAAAGGCATTTTTCAAAAAGTTTCTAGGAGCTTTTCGGTTTTAATTTTTTAGTTTTTTTTTTTTCTTCAGAGCTGGAGATCAAACTAAAGATGTGGTGTGGGTACAATAGTCTCAACTAGAGGAGTGTGGAAAGAATCAGGTCTTCTGGGTCTTCTCTCTAGAAAGTACTGACATTTCAGGTGGATACAGGGAGATGGGCAGGAAGACGAATAAGGATAACAAACTAGGGAAGAGGATAGTAAAAGGAAAGTAGAAACATTAGCTCTAGGTGGTGCTTTTATTGCTGTCTATGCTTAAAGTTGCCTAGCGCTTTCCACTATAAGACCCTATTTTCAGTTGCTTATTAATTTGCCAAACTGTAAGGCTATATTTACACTGCGGAGCTATTTTGGGATACGTCTAGAAAATTTTCCTGGTATTATGAAATTTGTTTCGAAATATCAGGCATGCTATTTTGGCATCCCTCTACCCCTCATTTTGAGAGAGGTAAGGGAAGCCTCGAAATAGTGCTGTATTTCAAAATTTGGCACTTTGTAGACAGTGCCAAATCCTGAAATACTTTGTGCATTCCAATGTAGGTGCATGCGCTGGCGTGTGCTCAGTTGCCAGAAAATTTTTCCCCTAGCTGGTAGCTGTTAGGTTGGAGGGGTGCCCTTTGGAGTGGCACCATCATGACACCCCATAGAGGCACTGCCCACCCTGACCCACACTCAGTTCCTCCTTGCCAGCATGTTGGTTGCTGAAACTCCCCGGGCTTGTGCGAGCAATCTCTTGTAGTCAGCTGATATCTCTTAAGCTGTAAACTGTTAATACAGTTGTGAGGCGTTAATTGTTTTCCATTGTTAGTAGTTAGAGTTATTCCATGGACTCCCAGTAGGGTGGTGTTTTCCCTCTCCTCAAGGCCCGGGTGCCAGGGCGTGCCAAGGTATCCAGGCTTTAAGGTCTGCATCAACTGCAGGAAGTGCAAGCCAAAGAGCACTCAGCTTATTTAAAATATCTTGGTGAGACTCATCAGTGGGACCACTGCTCGATTTGCAAGAACTTCAAGCCAAGGACTCTGAAAGATAGAGCTCAATGCCTCAAAGTTTTGGTGATGAAGGCACTTCTTAAACCAGAGAAGTCCCCATCTGCAGGGCCAAGCACCTCTTCCTTGGTGTGGAGTGCACCATCACCAAGTTCTGCCATGGCGTCAACAAAGGACAAAGGGGCCTGGCATCATGGTTAAGGGCTGGTAGCCCAGCCTCCTCGGAGGCACAAGTCCCAGTCCCCGGTGCCTCACAAAAAGAAATGGCACAACAGGAGTCATTCTCCAGCTAAATGCAGGGAGACTTCTCAGGCAGCACACCAGGGGAAGGCCCCAGATATTTAGGCATTAATGCTGGTCCAGAGGTCTAGCCCTCACTCCCCAGTACAGTTACCTTCAGTGTCGGAAGCAATCCATGCGACATAGAGCTTCCTTCCAGTGATTGCGCCCTTCTCTCTGCTCTGGTGGTGTCAGCGCTGTTTTCCTCAGTGCTGTCCACCATGGCACCATCTATGCCAGCACCGGTAGCATCTGGCATCTCTGGTGATGGCCCCTCCTCTCACTGTTGGAGGCTCAGTACCACCCCATGTGGGCTCAGTGCCAGCAAGGCAGACATTGGGGTTGTTTCCCTTGAGACCAAAGGGCAGATGAATCTGACCTTGCTGATATAGTGGAAATGGGTTACCCTATGCAAAAGGATGCATCTTCCCCATCGTCCCCAGAGGAAGCAGTAACAGGGTCTTTTGCCTCTTTGGTCCCAGAGGACAGTAGGGCCCGTCAGCTGTTGCTCTGCTGAGTGGCCCAAGGCCTAGGGGTCCAGGGAGAGAGGGTCAAAGGTGAATCTGACCCTATGACAGATATCCT
This sequence comes from Carettochelys insculpta, assembly GCF_033958435.1. Lineage (NCBI taxonomy): Eukaryota > Metazoa > Chordata > Testudines > Carettochelyidae > Carettochelys > Carettochelys insculpta. Next base: position 154,314,734 of record NC_134138.1, on the reverse strand, counting down.
TTCTTCAATGGGGCCTAGTGGCTTTACCCTTTATCAAGACCATTGCCAAGACAGACTAGTCAGTGTGACAGCCCTGGCACCAGCCCCTCCAAGGGTGAAAAGAAATGAGGGGAGAGACTTTGTCCTCTCTACAAAGCACGAGTCCCTCTTTACCAACCCCCACCTGATCCACTGGTGGTGGATGTGGCTAACCATGTGGTGAGACAAACCTTTCAGGACACCTGCCCCAAGAATAGAGAGGCCAAATGCTTGGACATTTATGGTGGAAAAGTTTACTTAACGGTTGAGCTGCAGTTACATATGTCAAATCAACAGGCCCTGGTGGGTAGGTAGTCCTTCAATACAGTCTCATCCTTCACTAAGTTTACAGAGCTGACTCCACCTGATCCAAGCCAAGGTTCATGGCCTTGGTGGAGGAGAAGATGATTATATCCTGAGTGGCCTTGCAGGCCACTTTGGATGTTGCTGATCTGACAATGAGAGTGATGGTGTCAGTTGTGGCCATGAGAAGGCGGTACTGACATTTTACACCCCATCCTCCCCCTAGGCAAGTCCCCCAGCAACCTAGGAAACAAAACAGACATAGAGATTGGAGGAGTAGGAGGCGCTCCCACCAGCCTGGCTAAGGCCAAGGGCAGTAGAAGCCCCCACTGGGGCCTAAGTCTAAATCTTGAGGGTGCAGTCGAGAGTACTACCCACTCCGTTTGAGGTGCAGCACACCCTGTTTTTTCATATTGCCTATCCCAGACCGTATAATATCGGACCAGTGAGTCCTTTGTGCAGGACAAAGGGGATATGCTATTCAATTCAGTTCTTGTCTCCTTTCCACCTTCCCTCCCTGTCCCTTTTCAGGGACACCACTCAGAAACGTCTGCTCTGGAAAGAGATTCAGTCACTCCTCTATCAGGGGCAGGAGAGGAGGTTCCCCGCAACAATTCAGGGCCAGGGGTTTTATTCACATTATTTCCTCATCTTGAAATCAAATGGGGGAAGGAGGCACAGCATGAACTTGTGAGGCCTGAACAAGTTTCTAAAAAAGATCAAGTTCCGCATGGTCTCATTGCGGCTTATTATTCCATTGGTGAATCCGGCGGATAGGTTTGCCACTCTCAGCTCACAGGATGTGTATTTTCACATTGCCATTTCCCCCCTCCCCCGCCCGCACAGGAGGTTTCTCAGGACTGTGGTGGGGGGATGCTATCAGTTCACTGTCCTTCTGTTCGGCATCTCAGCAGCTCCAAAGGTATTCACCAAGTGCATGTCAGTGGTCACGGTTTTCCCCCTCAGGCATGGTATCCAGTTGTTTCTGTACCTGGATGACTGGTTAGTCAAAAGTAGCTTGCTGGCTTAGGTTCATCAGTATATAAAGTTCATTCACCAAACTTTTGACAGGCTTAGCCTCTTGGTGAACAAAGCCATCTCTTCAGCCAAAAGGGTATCTGAACTCAGGGCTCTCACAGTGGATCCACCCTATATGGTGTTCCACACTGACAAGGTTAGATTCAGATCCCATCCGGCCTTCCTGCCAAAGGTGGGTCTCCTCTTTCCATGTCAATCAAGATGTCCCACTACCTGTTTTTTAACTCCAAATCTCATGCTACTCTGAGGTAGGAGAGCTTGCATACCTTTGATGTTCATAGAGCCTTCGCTTTTTAAATGGACAGGACCAAATAGTTCAGGAAGTTGCTGCAGCTCTTTGTGGCTGTGGCGGACAGGATGAAGGACCTCCCAATTTTGTCCCACCGGATTTCGTCCTGGATAGTGGCTTGTATTAAGGAATGCTACGAGCTATCAGGGGTTCCCCTTCCTCTGATCAGGACTCACTCTACAAGGGTGCAGGCCTCTTTAACCACATTCCTAGCCCATGTCCCTCTTGAAGAGATCAGTAGAGCTGCCATCTGGTCTTCCATGCATACATTCTCAGCCCATTACCTGATCATGGAACCCACTAGGCAGGAGTCTGCAGTGGGTAGGGCTGTATTACAGTCATTCCAGGGCTCTGACCCCACTTCCTGATATCAGCATGCATTCATCTACATTGGAATGCACATGAACAATCACTCAAAGAAAAAAAAAACAGTTACTTACTTCCATAACTGGTGTTCTTTGAGATGTGTTGCTCATGTCCGTTCCAAAACCTTCCCACCTTTCCCCCCTGTCGGAGTAGCCAGAAGAAAAGGAACTGCGGGTAGGGGGGTGTTGGGCAGTTACTCAATTGGATGCCATCACAGTGCCACTCCAGGAGGTGCTGCTCCGACCCGATGGCTCCTGGCTAGGGGCAAAATTTTGTGACAACTAAGCCCACACCTACATTGGAATGGACATGAACAACATATCTCGAAGAGCACCAGTTACAGAATTAAGTAGCTGTCTTTTATGAAATTGACTCAAAATAGGATAATTGTGTATCTTATTAGAAGTTAGGGTCATGGTGTAGACATAGCCTAACTGTTCTGCTGAAATTTTTCATGCTAGATTTATGCCTCCCATAGAATTTGTTTATGTGTTTATTGCTTGATTTAGGTAAAATGGTTCATCTGTTTCCATGGTGAAGGTTAGTGGAAAATACATTATAACGAAAAAATTAAAAAATCATATAATTATTTCACAGGGAAGCTTTAGCACTTCAGTGCTTTGGAACAGGGCCTTGAAATTTGGCAGGAGGCATGCCTTAGTTGCTCATGTGAACAGCTGCCTAATTTGGTAAAGCTGTAAATCTCAAAGAGGGAAAAAAAAATCTCAGTGAACATATGCTCTGAAAAGATCTGTTAAAATTTTCCACCAAAATTCCCTGAAGACTCCATCCACACAAAACATTCTTCAGTCCTTCACAGTTCCCTTCTGCTAATTGAACAGAGAATGTACCACTTGCTCAGAGCAACAGAAGCACCATCCTAGAGGTGCAGGGGCCAAGGAGGGCTTTCTTTGCAATAGTGCCAGCTGGCTTCTGTGGCCCAGGTACAGGACCCTTTATCTTCTTTGCACCCAGTGTTCTCCCTGCTCACACCCAGGCAAAGAGAAGTAGGAATAGGAATGTTATAATGGCGCATAGCAAGGTGGGGAAGTAGATTGGGGAAGGGGAGTGGTTTGTAGATGCGCTAGCAAGCCCCGGCGGGGCTCTGTGGTCCCTGGGCCAGCCCCTTAAAGCCGCAAGGCTCCAGAAACCCCGTGCAGGAAGCTGAGAGCATGCTTTGGACTCAAGAAGCATGAGCTCAGCCCTATACATGCTCCAGCAGCCACATGGATGTGCCACCCAGCCCATCAGCGGGATGGCGAGCCCCCCCGCACTCTGGGGCACCCGAGGAGGCCCCCTCTTCCCTGCCCGAGGACGCATCCTACATTCTGAAAATGGACCATTTACAGCTATCCTTTATTTCCTATCTTTTAATCAGTTACACGAGGAAACCTTCCCTCCTAACCCATGACAGTTTACTTTTCTTAAAAGCCTTTGGTGAGGGACTCTGTCAAAGACTTTCTGGAAATCTAAATACACTATATCCACTAGATTCCTCTTGTCCAAATTCTTATCAACCCCCTCAAAGAACTCTACTACATTGTTAAGGCATGATTTCTCTTTACAGAAACCATGCTGAATTTCCCCCAACAAATTCTGTTCATCTGTGTGTCTGATAATTTTATCCTTTACTAAAGTTTCAACTAATTTTCTCGGTACTGAAGTTAGACTTACCGGTGTGTAATTGCCAGGATCACCTCTAGAGCCCTTTTTAAATATTGGCATCACATTAGCTATCTTCCATTCATTTAGTACGGGAGCTGATTTAAAGGATAGGCTACAAATCACAATTAATAGTTCCACTATTTCATGTTTGATTGCTTTGAGAACTCCTTGATGAATATCATCTGGTGCTAGTGACTTGTTAGACTCATAGAGCATTATAATTGGAAGGGACCTTGAGTTTCTCATTGAGTCTGGTCCCCTGCCCTCACAGCAGAACCAAGCACCATCTAGACCATCTCTGATAAATGTCTATCTAACTTGCTCCAAATTTTCACTATGGCCATTGGGGCAGTCCACAGAAGCCTTCTTCTTTTGGTGTTGGTTGGGGGGGGCGGGTCGAGTGAGTCAAACTAATGTTCATAGGTGTGTTGGAAGAATCCCTTTAGACAGAGACAGTGAAAGAAGGCTTTGAGGTCACCAGACAATTGTATTAAGTTCATGGAGGAAGTGGAGCAGAAAGAATGACCCCAGGATAAGAGAGAATCTTCTGCTGGGTTGAGTTTGTAGCTGGAAAGATTAAGAATATTGTTGGTTGAGCTGTGTTTGTTGTTGTTCTAGTATCCTGAGGTATGAAGTAATTTAGCTAGTTTATTGTCTTTTCTTTTTTGTAGGGAGTGGAAGATGTGTTTTATAGATTTCTTGTCTAGTATAGGTAAAGTCTCATTCTGTGGGATCTTGCATGGATGCCTAATTACTGATGTGAGTTTTAAGTTCACAGAGTTCATTTTTAATCGTCTTTTGTTTATTGTAAAGGGTTTTGGTCAAGTGGTTCCTCAGTTTCTTAGAGAGCGTGTAGCCCCAAAAAAGCCAATAACAGAACACCACTGGTCATTACCTACAGTCCGTGACTCAAACCACTGCAACGCATCATTAAAGACCTACAACCTATCCTAAATCAGGATGCCACACTCCAGAAGGCCCTACATGACAGGCCTGTTCTCTCCTATAGACAACCTCCCAACCTTACGAGGATTCTCACTAGCAACCATAGGCTATACCACAATAATACTGATCCTGGAACTTTTCCTTGCAACAAGCCCCGTTGCCAACTTTGTCCACGTATCTGTTCTGGAGATAACATCACTGGACCTAACCGTGTTAATCACAGAATCACGGGCACATTCTTCTGTTCCTCAACTAACATCATATATGCCATCATGTGCCAACAATGCCCATGCACCATGTATATAGGGCAGACTGCAAACACTCTTCAACAAAGAATGAATGGACACAAAACAGACATCAAAAAACTCCAAACACACAAACTTGTCAGCCAGAACTTTAATGGAGTGAGCCATTCTGTTCATGATCTTCAAGTCTGTGCTTTACTGAAAAGGAACTTCAGCAGCCATCTACAGAGGGAATGCTCAGAACTGTCATTTGTATTCAAATTTGACACATTAACATGTGGTTTGAAATGGGACAGCAATTACCTGGCCCATTATAAGGACTCTTTTACATACTTTGATGTTTTATCTAACTCTTAACTTTCCCACCCCACACCTCCCTCCTGCCACCCCTCTGCTCTGATTTGCCAACCTTGGTAACAATTTTTCTGATTTGTCAACCCTGATAACAATTTTTGGACCTCTGTGCTTTATATATTGACTCTGTTCTGGTATGGCTCTGATCTGAAGAAGTGTGTCTGTCCCACAAAAGCTCATCACCTAATAAACTATTTTGTTGGTCTTTAAAGCGCTGCATGACTGCTTTTTTGTTTTGATAAAATGTCATTGTAGGCTTTTCATTTTTCTCTGAAAAGTGGCAGGGAAGAGAGGGAGTCATAGTTTGCCTAGAGCAGGGGCGAGCTAACTTTTTATTTTGGGTCCCACTTTTTGTCCATGTAATTAGCAGCCCTACTCCCAACCTGTCTCATGTAATCCAAACTGACAGAAATTTTGGTTATGTTCACATAAAAAAACCTTTTTGGCATGTGTAAGAAAGTAAGTATGTAAAAATGTTATTCATTGGTATACTAGGCCCTTGATTTACATGAGGGTTGTGTGCCCCTGCAACCTCGCATACCCCAAATTTCACGCACATTGGGGGTGGCTTTTTCCCCAGCAGAATGTCCATGGTTCTTGCTTTCCTGGGGCTCCGGGCAGGGAATGCCTACGGTCACTGCTTTCCTGCAGCTCTGAGCTGGGAGCTTCCACAGCCGCTGCTTTTTCAGGGCTGGGGGAGTGTGGTGCCAGCTCCCTGGGGCTTGGTACAGCCAGGACCTGCCTCTTTCCCCCATCTGGGACAGGGGGATATGGTCACCCTAGCTGTGGGATGGGGCAGGGGGATTAAGCCTGGGATGGGTTAGGGCTGCAGTGGAGGCAGGTGGGGAAGTGAGCCAGAGCCAAGCGAGGCTGGGGGTGGTGGTGTGGGGAGTGGGATTTTGAGTTGCTCTTAAATTGCATAAATGCGAGTTAAGCCCAACTTGAAATTGTGCATTTCCAGGGTTTACTGTATATGAATGTGAGTACACATACATCAACCCAGTAACATTTCAACATTTATGAGATGGATGAGCCTAACACACAGCAGCCCATCATGCTGCACCCCCGCTTAGGAAATTTCTCACACACACTCCCTTGGCCTAGAGTGCCAAAAACCCTTCGGGCCGTGCTGCCTGCTGTCTCTCTCTCATACGCCAGCCAAGCCGCCTTCTTTTACTCATTGGGGGTGGCTGAGCAGCCTGGACAGAACAGCAGGGCTTAGGCACGAGAAAGGTACTGTCACCCCCACCCAGAGCCCCGGCCGGACTGACGGGATAGCAGCACCGGCTACACCGAAGCGGTTAGGCAGGGCGCCTGCTACAGCTGCTACAAAGACGCCGTCCGGCGCCGGTCGCAGGGCCCGGCCCGCCGATGCAGCTGCTGAGCTCTGCCCTTGCGAAGCAGCTGGCTGCGCTGGGGCGCGCCACGCCGCTGCCCACCCGGGAGTCGCGGCAGACGGCGCCGGCCCAGGTGTAACCCTCCGCCCACGTTACGGAATGGTCCACCGATGCGCGCAGGCGCAGTGGGATAAAAGCTTCCCGGATTTTCTGTACAGTTCCAAAATTCCACACGCCGGAAAGATCGGAGCGAAAGTTCCGAGCCACCTCCTCCAGCCAGGCGGCCCCGCCCCCCGAGCTCCCAGTGCGCATGTGCCGTTGCCAGGGCGGCCGTATCCAGAGTAGGTTTAAAATCTGTGGGGCATGCGCACTCCTGGTTCTGGCTCCGGCGAGGGGACGACACATTAGGGCAGCGACAGCAGCAGCGCTTCGGCCGGGGCCAGGCCGCTCCGCGCGGCCTTCCCACCGCCGGGCACGGACTGCCAGAGACGGGCTTCTCCCGCCGAGCCTCCCTGCTGCCCGCGGCCCATGTGGCTGCCCGCCGCGCACCGCTAGCGCCGCTGGGGCCAGCCTGGGGCGGGCGGGTGGATGGATCCCCGCGTGGCCTGGATCCAGCCTGAGCAGAAGGGCCCCGCCAATGCGCTGTGGATGCAGATCTGGGAGACCTCGCAGGGCGCGGGCGGGCGCGGCTTCCCGCACTACCTCTGCCTCAACTCCCCCGCGCTGGACCCCGCCGCCTGCGGACCCGCCGGAGGCGGCGGTCTCAGCTGCTCCCCGCCGCCCTCGCCCCCGGACCTGCTGACTGGGCTGCTCCCCGCCGCTGGCTCCGCAGGGGGCGGCAGCGAGGGAGGGAGGCGGCTGCAGAAATCCCCCTCTGTGTCTTCCTGCTCCTCGGTGGAGTCCGGCACCGACAGCCCCGGCTTCTCCTCCTCGGGCTCCTGCAGCAGCGGCTCCTCCTGCGGCCGGGCCGGGGCTCGCGGCCCGGGGGAGTTTTTTAACTTCCACGGGAGCAAAGTGAGCGGCGGGAGCGGGCAGCGCCCCGCCCACCAGTCCCCGCAGCCCGCGGCCAGCGGCCCGCACCAGCCTCCGCCCGCCTCCCCGCAGCAGCATCAGTACCACCCGGGCCGCAGGAAACGGGAGAATAAAGCTAGCACCTATGGGATGAACTACCTGCTGTCCGGCAGCCGCGGGGCCGCGCTCAACAACTGCCCCGGCCAGCAGACGCCTTGGCAGCTGCCACTGCTAGCGCTGCAGAGCCCCGGAACGCCCTGGAAAACCAGGCAGTACAGCTCGGGGGTCCAGGGGTGAGTACCCCCGGTGAGGCCGAGGATGGAGAGGTAGAGAGATGGGGCTCTGCCTCTTGTAGTCATGAACTGTAGGCAGTGGCCTTTTCCTGTGCTGCAGCCGGCTCAGTGGGGGAGGAGGGAAGTGTGGTGGCCCCTGCCAGGAGCTGGGGCGGGAGGGAGGCACAAACTAGCCTGGAGAGGGCTCCCAGCCGGCTGTAAAAATAGTAAAAGGGCAAGAGGATTAAATGAGCCTTCTATAAAAAGCATTTTCATAAATCGCTGCTTTGGATACTGTATTGCAGGCATACACATTAGTTTAGCTCCATGCTGACAGGACAGCCTCTGAAAGGTGGCAGAATTAAATTTGGCTGGCCTACTTTGGCCATGCACAAGAATATTATAGAGTGGGGATAACCTGCCACTTGTAAGCCAGCCGGGAGATCTGTCATACTAGTAGCTTGGCCCTGTTTTTCGAAAGCATGAAAGAAAAGGTTGAGATTTTTTTAAAAAAAGAAAAAGGGGGAGTGGCAAACTCAGGTTCAGGTTAAAGGAGCACTTATAGACGTAATGAAAGTTTCTTGAATGATTGAAAAGCCATTCTGGGTTAGGAAAAACAGTTGTAGATGGTATAAAATAATTCATTAACTTGTTTGATGAGTTGTATGAATGAACTTTTTGAACTGACTATTCTTTCTCAAAACTAGGAGAACATTTTATCTAGAGAAGTCTCTACTACACTAGAGAGCATGTTTCTCTTGATAGGTGAATAATTTTTAAGACCAGAAAAGCCTTTAGATAATCTGGTTATGTGCATTACAAGCTGTGAAATTTCATGTAGCTGCTGTTGCTCTGAGCCCAGTTACCTGTTGAATTAAAACCTATAATGCAAATAAATGAATCTTTCACTTCATTTACTCTGCTTTCCTTTTTTTCAGTGGGGGGGGGGGGGGGGAGTATTTGTGTAAAAAGCACCGAACACACTTTTTACATATCAGCTTTGGAAAAGGAATGAATAGTCTCTCAAACTTATTTTTGGAATATCAGAAATCGATATTTCATTCAATGCATTTTACAGAGATTTTAGAAAACAGGTAAAATCCCTTATTATGATTAGTATACGATGAAAGGTGAGGAGGGGGTGAGGGTTATAATTTCTAGGGGTACAGTAGATTACATGTAGTACAGTTAGAGCATATCAAGCTAGTAACAAAAAAAACATTTCCTTAGCTGTGCTATGACTCAAACAAATTTTGCATCTTGGCAGGGGGTGGTTTATATTACCCTTGGTCCCTTCTAGCCCTATGATTCTATGACTCAAAATAGAAGGTTCTCCTAGTGCTATAGTGTTTGTCAAAAGTTGTAAAAGGACAAAGTTAAGACTGTTACACCTTAACTTTTTAAAAAAGCCATCCACCTCAATTAAGCTGAAATACAGGTTAAATGTGTCTAGTCCAAAACTCTATTGTCTGGCAACATCTGTAGTTTGGCATGATTTTAGTTAGCCTGATGACCACTTATTATGAGTGTGGCCAAGTTTCCCACAGTCCTATAAAGTTTGTTTATAGCCACCAGTCCTGGGTGTCAGTCTTCTGTGCTGTTGTTCAGCTCTAATTTATTTCTAAATATAAGAGCCCGGTCATCGGTGAAAGTGTTGGTAATGCCTATTAGACAATATCGACCTTCTGTGTTTCGGCAAAGGTCCTGAGGGTGCTGGACTATGGAAATTCAACCTGTAGTTTCACTTATTTAACTTTCTGGGCCAATTTCATATGTCTAGTGAATGGTATTTGCGATGTTACTAAAACATGTTTTTCCTGTGCACCCATGCCACACTGATACTTGAAAAATAAAACTCCATTGCATGCATTTAAAATAGTAAGGTTGTTTCAGAAAATTTTGTTTTGTTGTGTTTACAGCTTTCAGTTTAGTTAATTCAAATGTATTGCAAATGTGATTACCTCCAACTGCAGTATTTTTTTCAGTCATTCTGACCATTTCTTAACTGTTTTCTGTCTTAACTGTCTTATACTCTTTCTCCTCCTCCTGGGTAGTTTACTTTAGTTCTTTGCAGCGGAGGTGTTTTTTGTTTAAGAGTTACATTAAGTTGACACTGATTTCTGAAAGGAAGCATGAGATAGTGTTCCTTTTAAACTTACTGTGAATACTGTGCTTTTAAGTAGATGTTCCACAGATTTGAACAGTCATTAATTTATACAGGATACATCTACAAAAACTTGTTAACTTCCATCTGCATAATTTCTTAATTAGGAATAGTTCTTTGACAGGCAGTCAACATGCATTTTTAAAGAGATTGGAGCAGGACTTGTGCTAAAGTCTAGGATACATGGGCTTCAGTGTTTTTACCAGTACACTAAAAATACTCCACCAACTAAATATATGAAACCTGTCTATCCCATAGGGTGGGGGGTGGGGAGTCAGGGAGGGGAGAGGACAGCTTTGTGTGCTGCTCCTAGTAAAATCTTTTGGCTGGAAGGCAGTCAGCCGGAGCTCAGAGATTTTGCTGGGGTTGGAGGCAGTGCAGCCCAATTTCTTAGTTCCCACTGGCTAGTTTTTGGAGTAGTAGGAACTGAGAGATTTTCCTGGGAGTTGGAGCAGCACACAGAGCCCTCCCCAACGCAGAGAGCCACATGGTACAGCCAGTGGGCTGGGACTGCTGGCAATCAGGGAGGCCTGCCTGAGAGTGCAGCTGGCTGGGTGCTGCTTAAGTAAGCACCTCCGGGCCACAGCCTGTCTCTGGCACCTCACTCCAACTTCTTGCCAGACCCTGAAACTCTTCCTGTACTCCTGCAGGCCAGAATCCTCTCCTATACCCATACCCTTTTGGACTTTGCACCTCAATCCCCTGCCCCAGGTCACAGCCAGCTCCTTCATCCAAATCATCTCTCAGACCTGCACACCCTGTCCCCTACACCAAGCTCCCTTCTACATCCAACCTACAGTCCAGACCCTGTACCCGCTCCATAGAAAAGTGCACTTGACCACTTTCCAAAATCTTGGAGTGACCCCCATATCCAAAATTGCTGTCCGCCCTTGGTTTACATAGTTGCTGTGACTGGTGCCACTTGCACCATTGGTGACAGCTGCTGTAATATGGGTAATAACATTGTGTAGGCAGAGCCATTGAATTGAAGTGTATGATGTGTGCTAAGTATCTGGAGGTAGAATGTGTTCTCAAAACTCCTTAATCAATTGCAGTGATAGACTGAATCTGTCATGGAAAGAATAGCATTCTACTCTTCATTGTGTAGGGCTTTCTTAATGCAGAGGGTATTCTGTTTTTTTTTTTAATTGTTTAGATAAAATAGTGGTAGTCCTTGGTCATTTAACAATCATGAGTTAACCAGAAAGATCAGAATGAAGTGTAAGTATTCCAACAAACTTATTTGTAAGGTTGTAAGAACTTCTATTGATGACATTTAAAGTTCTGGGGTGGGAGGAAACATTTAGTTTTCTGTTTTAGTATTTTCATCCTGTCTACTTTTATGCTTCACTAGTATGCATTTTATAGGAGTTATTTGTACCCATTTGTCAAACTTGTGTTCAGAAAGCATTCATAGGCCAGTTTTAAGGCATCAGAAACCAATGGGTGCTGAGCCCATCGTGGTTGTTGATGATAACTAAAACTTACACAAATATGTAATTGCTCTTTCAAATTGTAGTGTTGTGGTCAGAAAGCTTGGATTTTCAGTAGGCAGAGATCTCCCATGAGGTGGGAGAAGAAGGTCAAATCCATACTCCACATAATCAGCATGGGGTGGAGAGAATGAATTGAGGTTTATAGCATGCCAGGTGAGCACTGTGCTTAAATTTGGGAGAAGCTATCCTATATGTCTTCTGCCCTCACCCCTGCATTTATTGCAAAAAATGGCTTGGGTGTTGAATTCCAGGAGAGGTTGTGTTGTCAAGAATACCAAGCAGAGGTAGGCACCTCCTTCTGACTTGGATTTAGGTACCTGACGCCCTGAAAGGAGTGAAGTTGAGGCTGTACCCTTCTCCTTGGCATTTTCCTATTGGCTGTCTTAGGTGCTTCCTCCTTTAACATGCTTGCTTTTGTTGATACCATTCTTAAGAATCTGTCCCCAGGTACAATGCAGGGATTCTGAGCATTCTAGGCAAAGTGTACAAACACTTAAGAAGATCTTAAATATAAGCATATTGTCCTTTTTGTGGTGCATTAATTAGGTGCTACATAGTTATCAAAACCAACTTTTCTTTTGGGGGCTGATTTTTACCAACCTATCTTTCAAGGTACTGGCTTTAATCTCGTCCAGAAGGGTAAATTAATTGAATGTGTCCAATTGTGTTTTCTCTCTCTCTCTCTCTCAAAGATTTGGGGACTTAGCCCTTTTTTTTCCTTAAACTTTCTGAACTCCACAAATAACTTTCTCTTCCAAGCTTATCCAGGCTTGGTTTGATATTAGTTTATTCAGTGCATGAAGTTCAGTTTCTCTGGGCTTGTCTACACTAGCCCTCTTCTTCAATGAGGGCATGGTAATCAGCCCAATCGCAGGAGACTAATGAGGTGTTGCAATGCATATGTAGCACCTCATTAGCATAATGCCTGCCGCGGAAACTTTGAAGTTGCTAATTTTGAAGTGCTGACAGGCAGTTTAGCTGTGGGCGCTTCAAAGTACTTGCCAAACTTGGAAGTTCCCTAATTCCCAAAACATTTTGGTAGTAAGGGCACTTCAAAGTTGCATGGGTACTTGGAAGCGCCTGTGGCTATATGGCTTGCTGGCGCTTTGAAGTTCCCTCGGCAAGAATTATACTCATTCCTATTCAACACTTGAGCTCATTTATGTGCCCCCTTCGAAGGAGGGGGGCTTATGTAGACAAGCCCTCTGAGTGTTTTGTACCTCAAAGGGTGGGGGGAAGTGCTCTGAAGCTACTGAATCTGATTTGGCCTATCATGTGCTTCTGAATGCTAAGGCTTAATTTTAAGTGGGCAAGAATCCCTAATTTAGGATACATTCCATCTGTGTGCAGGGTCATGACACCAAAGGTACATTTTAGTACAAGAGATGGATATAAAAAGTTTAGTTGTGGAAAAGAGTGTAACAGGTAGTATACACTGTGTGCTTTGCATAATTAATACTAACTAATTTAAGTTGTTTCCCCTGTGGATGGTTGAGCTAGCTCTGGCTGTTAAACTAACTCATGTAAGTAGTTTTACAAGGTAACTTCACACAAGGCCCCCTGTGTAGTCATTGTTTTGATGAATAACTCAACACACACTGGGCTAGTCATTCTAAAATATGGAAGTATTCCTAGTTCTATTGAACTCTGAGTCTTTAGCTCATGGATGCCTTAATCCTTTACGTAGGAAGTGAAGTAAACTAGATGTACTTTATGGATGGGGGAGACTGAGGCACAGAGGTACAGTGACCTGCCAAAAGTCTTGATAAGTGTGGCAGAGGTGGGAAAAGAACCTGCTCGCCTAGTTTTGTTCCTTTCACTGTATCCTACTGTATCTCAAAACCACAACTTTATGAAGGGTACTTTATCTTCAATGGCTTTTCAGAAACAGTTTCTTAGTTACTCGTATTTATTTGCCAAAAAGACTTCAACTCGCCTATATTACCTCATTTCAAAAGACCCTCAGCTTCCGGCCCTGGTTCAAACCCCCAGCACCCAGCTGCGATTCCATCATTCCTCCCTGGTTCAAGCCCCCTCCTCGGCTCCAGTTCAAACCCTCTGTGCACGACTCTGGTTCAAACCACCACCCCATGTGCAGTTCTGGTTCACCGCCCCCCATCCTCATTCAAAACCCCTTGCACGGCTTCAGTTCCATTCCCCTGGTCTGATTCAACCCCCCTGCCCCAGTTCAACCCCTACATGCATCGCTCCAGTTCAGCTCCCACCCCCCAACCTGGTTCAGGCCCCCATGTTTCCATCTTCCTGTCCCAGTTCAACCCCCCGCGGTCTGGCTCACTACCTCGTGCGTGGCTCCAGCCAAACTCCACCCCCTGCATCCCTAACCCACCCCAGACTTAACCCCACCCCCCCATGGCCCCAACCCACCGCCAGGCTTAAGCCTCTCCAACTGCCCCCTCACCCCAGGACTTACCTTTCAAAAGGAGATCCAGGTGTTCCTGCTGCTTCCCTGGCTGCAGAACGTGGGTTTTACTAGGAGAAAAAAGCCCCCTCCCCGACTTATGCAAAATTTGGGTTATGTGAGAGTGCATGGGAATGGAACCCTCATGTAAATTGAGGGTCTGCTGTGTAGGGCCAATAGAATGGATGTGTGTATTGAAAATACAACATCTTGTTTTTCTGATTGTACAGGCATGCCGTTCTTCACTTAGAGTAGGCCTATTGTAAAACAAGTATGTAAAAATGCAAGGCTAGAAAATTCTATTTATCACTTATAGCTGGAAAATAAGGTCCTGTCTACACTGGCAAGTTAAAGCACAGTAAGTCAGCTCCCAGCGCTGTAACTCCCAAGGTGTCCACATAAGCACAGATGCTTCCCTCAAAGTAAACTGCCTCAATGAGAGGCACAGAGCTCTTGGTACAGTGGCTACAGCAGTAGAGTGTGGACACCCTGGTGTACTGCAGTGCTGTGACTGTCTTCCAGTACTCGATGCACAATGCCTGTTGGCTCATTAGTCGTCAGTTTGAACTCTACTGCCCTGCCCCTGTGTGAGCAGATTTCAGAACTGCCCTTTATATTTCCTGGGAATTTAGAAAGTTTTCTTCCTGTTTCCCTGGTGATGTGGTGTATGCTCCCAGTGCATCTTGCCAGGTGACCCCCTACTTGCAGCAGTGCCAAGATGCTGGCCCTCTTCAGCATTTGGGAAAGGGATGCTTTTCAGTCCCATCTGCCCTCCAGCTGCAGGAATTAGATCACCTACGGGTAGATGTCAAGATGCATGACTGGAAGGAGCCATGATTGGGTCAGGCTTCAGTGCAGGGTTAAAGTGAAAGCTGCAGAATGCCTACCGCAGGCAACCAAAATAGCAAAAAGAGCCTTTTTTTGACTTAATAATTGAAGAGCCGCAATGCCTGTGGATACAAGACGATCCTTAATAAATAGTGTCAAACTATACTTTGAGAACAGCACACACACTGATTTGTAATGCGATACATGTTTACAGCATGATCACAAACTTTTTACATTTTCCATTTCCTCACACTTCACGTTTGTCCCACTATCTTCTGACTTCCACTCCTGAACCCACTTTAATTATGCCAATTTAGCTTCACATTTAATTTCAGTTTTTTTTTTTAAAATGTGCATTGCCCTTCACAGCAGGAATGCCGCAAGCTTCCTTTTCATTTTCAAAATCAAGACTTTATTAGCAACATGATCAAAACACAGATACAGTATTATCCCACAATGCACACTTCATATTAAAGGGGGAGTTATCTGATGTTTTGAGATCACATGTTGTTTGCTATTTAGATATAAGTTGTTCGTTGTTGGGCTTTTAGATGTTCACTGTGTATTGAAAATATTCATTTTTTTTTTTTTTTAAACTTTGCAATTATAGCGTTCAGAGCCACAATGAAGTCCTTAAAGAGTCGCATATGGCTCTGCAGCCACAAGATGCAGACCCCTGGCCTACCACAATGTGTGGGAGGCAAAATGCTACTCTGCTGTTGCACCTATGACCTGCCAGCTCTATGAAGAGCTGGATGGGATGGTGTGGGTGGAGGGCACCACCTCTGTTCTGAAGATCCCTGTGGATACTGGAGGGCTCAGGCCACCCCAAAGTGGACTGAGTCAGGAGGAGGAAGCTGTGGATGAGGGTGCTGACAGAAGGGGGACCCAAAGACAGAGGACAACTTTGTGTCCACGGATGTGTGCAATGAGGAGCTCTTTTCTACTCTGAAGGAATTCAGCCAGTAGCGGCAGTTAGGGTTTTGGGAAATGCAGACCGCAGAGGATTCTTCTGTTAAAGTGGCTTTGATTTATTTTGGAATTGCAGAAACAGGTTGTTGGGGTGGCTTAAGTCCGTGTGGCGCTAATACCAACACATGCCCAATTAGAGAGATGGAGCAGGGTGTCGATGGCTGATGGATTCTCGATTCAGGTAATCAGCATCATTGATCTCATCAGCAGGCTCACACAGCTAATGGGCAGTCCACTTTCACAGGTTCGTTGGCAGAGCTGCTTTGTTCCTTGTCCCAGTACATAAGAACATAAGAATGGCCATACTGGGTCAGACCAAAGGTGCATCCAGCCCAGTATCCCGTCTGCCGACAGTGGCCAATGCCAGGTGCCCCAGAGAAGGAGAACAGAAGACAATGATCGAGTGATTTATCTCTTGCCATCCATCTCCTGCCCTTGTACTGAAGGCTAGGGCACCATACTTTACCCCTGGCTAATAGCCATTTATGGACCTAACCTGCAAAAATTTATCGAGCTCTTTTTTTAAACCCTAATAGAGTCCTGGCCTTCACAGCCTCCTCCGGCAAGGAGTTCCACAGGTTGACAGTGTGCTGTGTGAAGAAAAATTTCCTTTTATTAGTTTTGAACCTACTACCCATCAATTTCATTTGGTGTCCCCTAGTTCTTGTATTATGGGAAAAGGTAAATAATTTTTCTATGTTCACTTTCTCCACACCATTCATGATTTTATATACCTTTATCATATCGCCCCTCAATTGCCTCTTTTCCAGACTGAAAAGTCCCAGTCTCTCTAGCCTCTCCCCATATGGGACCCTTTCCAAACCCCTAATCATCTTAGTCGCCCTTTTCTGCACGTTTTCTAATGCCAATATATCTTTTTTTGAGGTGAGGAGACCACATCTGCACACAGTACTCAAGATGTGGGCGTACCATAGTTTTATATAGGGGAAGTATGATATCTTTTGTCTTATTATCCATCCCTTTTTTTAATAATTCCTAACATCCTATTTGCTTTACTAACTGCCGCTGCACACTGCGTGGATGTCTTCAGAGAACTATCCACTATAACTCCAAGATCCCTTTCCTGATCTGTCGTAGCTAAATTTGACCCCATCATGTTGTACGTGTAATTTGGGTTATTTTTTCCAATGTGCATTACCTTACACTTACCCACATTAAATTTCATTTGCCATTTTGCTGCCCAATCACTCAGTTTGCTGAGATCTTTTTGTAGTTCTTCACAATCCCTTTTGGTTTTGACTGTCCTGAACAACTTGGTGTCATCTGCAAACTTTGCCACCTCACTGCTTACCTCATTTTCTAGATCATTGATGAACATGTTGAACAGGATCGGTCCCAGGACTGACCCCTGGGGAACACCACTAGTTACCCCCCTCCATTGTGAAAATTTACCATTTCTTCCAACCCTTTGTTTTCTGTCTTTTAACCAATTCCCGATCCATGAAAGGATCTTTCCTCCTATCCCATGACCGCCTAATTTACATAAAAGCCTTTGGTGTGGGACCGTGTCAAAGGCTTTCTGGAAATCTAGGTATATTATGTCCACTGGGTGCCCCTTGTCCGCATGTTTATTAACCCCTTCAAAGAATTCTAATAGATTAGTTAGACACGACTTCCCTCTGCAGAAACCATGCTGACTTTTGCCCAACAATTCGTGCTCTTCTACGTGCCTTGCAATTTTATTCTTTACTATTGTTTCTACTAATTTGCCTGGTACTGATGTTAGACTTATCAGTCTATAATTGCCAGGGTCTCCTCTGGAGCCTTGTTTAAATATTGGCGTTATATTGACCGTCTTCCAGTCATTGGGTACCGAAGCGGATTTGAAGGATAGGTTACAAACCACTGTTAATAACTCCGCAATTTCACATTTGAGTTCTTTCAGAACCCTTGGGTGAATACCGTCTGGTCCTGGAGACTTGTTACTATTCAGCTTATCAGTTAACTCCAAAACCACCTCTAATGTCACTTCAATTTGGGAGAGTTCCTCAGATTTGTCACCAAAAAAGGCTGGCTCAGATTTAGGAACCTCTGTAACATCCTCAGCCGTGAAGACTGAAGCAAAGAAATCATTTAATTGCTCCGCAATGGCACTGTCTTCCTTGATCGCTCCTTTTATATCTTTATTGTCCAAGGGCCCCACCGCTTCTTTAGTGGGCTTCCTGCTTCTAAAGTATTTAAAAAACATTTTACTATCATTTTTTGAATTTCTGGCTAGCTGTTCCTCAAAATCTTTTTTGGCTTTTTTTACTACGTTATGACACTTAATTTGGGAGTGTTTATGTTCCTTCCTATTTTCCTCACTAGGATTTGACTTCCACTTTTTACAAGCTGCCCTTTTCTCTCTCACTGCATTTTTAACATAGCTGTTAAGCCATGGTGGTTCTTTGTTAGGTCTCTTACTGTGTTTTTTATTTGGGGTATACATTTAAGTTGGGCCTCTAGTATGGTGTCTTTAAACAGTTTCCATGCAGCTTCCAGGGATTTTAGTTTAATTACTCTACTCTACCTTTTAGTTTCTGTTTGACTAGCTTCCTCATTTTAGTGTAATTCCCCTTTTTGAAATTAAATGCCAGAGTGTTTGACCGCTGCGGTGTTCTTCCCAACACAGGAATATTTAAAGTTATTATACTGTGGTCACTATTTCCAAGCAGTCCAGTAACAGTTACCTCTTGGACCAGATCCTGCGTTCCAGTCAGGACTAGATCGAGAATTGACTCTCCCCTTGTGGGTTCCTGTACTAGCTGCTCCAAGAAGCAGTCATTTAAGGCATCAAGAAATTTCATCTCTGAATCCCATCCTGAGGTGACATGTACCCAATCAAAATGGGGGTAATTGAAATCTCCTATTACTGTGTGTTTTATTGTGATAGCCTCTCTAATCTCCCTTAACATTTCAGCATCACTATCACTGTCCTGGTTAGGTGGTCGGTAATATATTCCTAATGCCATATTCATATTAGAGGAATGAATTGTTCTCCATAATGATTCTACGGAACATTTTGATTCCTTTAGGATTTTTGTTTCATTTGATTCTATATTATCCTTCACATATAGTACCGCTCCGCCCCCCGCACGACCTGTTCTGTCTTTCCGATATAATTTATATCCCGGTTGTCCTCATTCCACCATGTTTCTGTGATGCCTATTATGTCAACTTCCTCCTTTGATATGAGTAAAGATAACATTCCCTTGCCTCTGTGCTTTAAAGAGCGGGGAGAGAGGAGGACGGGAGGGTTGGTCAGAGGAGGAATCAATTGCTGTACGCAGGCAAGCTGCATAAAGGCCAGGATGGAAGCCATAGTCTTGCAGAAGACACAACCTTGCTTCCCTGCTTAGCAGCGAGCTATCTTCCTGGATGAACACAGCCTGTGGTTTTTTGGCTGTTGCTGTTTTGTTAACTTTTTTAAAATAACATTATTGATTGTAAGGCTCTCCTGCAGTGTTGGCTCTTCTCAAAACGTGTGCCCAGACTACAGTAAAACCCTGCAACAATTAATTCCCCTGTCCCAGTTGGGTAACTTACATGCACTGCCATGGGACAGCCAGTTAGTGAGCGGTATGTGAATAGTGCCTGTGTTTGAAACTGGTTTTGTCAATTCTCCGTCTAGTGTTAACAATAGTCTCTCCGTAAAATGTTGCATTTTGGATTCACAGGTGTAGCCTTGGCTCAGCCTTCCTTGCGATTGCCAGCTAACAGCTGTGCAGAGTACGGAAGCGGCCTTGGAAAAGTAAAGAGGACCATTTGCGTGACGTTATGCAGCAGGCTGCTGCTGAAAAGAAAGAATTGAAAGAGAGGCCGGAACAGAACGACAATGCCGAGTGCCAGAATGAAGCCGTGGAATGGTTCTTAAACATTATGGAGCACCAAGCTGCCATGCTCCAGGTGCTAATAGCACTGTAGCTGGGGCAGCTTTGTGACACCCACTCCCACTGTCCCAAAACTGTTTTCCATGTACTCCCTGTCACAGTCAACCCATTTTGACCAGCATCCTGTCATGGCTTATTACCTGCTTCGCTCCATGCCTGACTCTTCACTGTCCAGCCTCATAGACCCCCATCAGTCCCCTTTGAACTCAGACCCTGTCCCTGTGCAGCATCCATTGCATGGCAGATCAGTCATGCAGTCTGTATATGATACCTGGGTGTATGCAAATCTGTGAATATGTTGGGACCTCACCTTCCTGCTTCCCATCTGTCCCACAAAGTACAAAGGGGTCATGTTGCATGTGTCTGTTCTATATTTGTTCTTCTAATAAATTCTTGTGTTTGAAAGCAAATTTTATTCCATTACATGAAAGCAAACAAGCTTAGCCCAGCAAAGCAACTTCTTTCTATTGCAGATCAATCATAGTCATGCACAGATATTGCAACCTCTACAGTCCTCGCCTAGCAACAGGTATTACTGTCTTTCAGCTTCAAATTACTGCCTTAAGGCATCTCTGATCCTTATGGCTCTATGGTATGTCCCTCTACTGTCCTGGTCTCAGGCTGTTCACAGATGGTCTCCAGGTGCTGAGCCCTCAGTGATGAGACCCTGAAAGAAGACAAATATTATGGAGGGTACAGAACATGGTTGTGGGCACAGGGGTGTTGTCATCAACCAGCTCCATCTTCCTATATGGAGATCACCAGGGGGCTTTTAAATGGACAAAAGCATGCTTCAGTCATTCTGTGCCTGCTCAGTCTGTTGAACTGCTCCTTGCTGCTGTCACTGTCTGTAGTTTTATGAATTGTATCATTGAGGTCTCCCATGATCGCAATGGGCATTTCGACTTGCCCTACAGTGATGTGATTTGTGAAGGAAGTTCCCCCTTGCAGCTTCCTGACCAGGCCAACATTCAGAAAGGTGAGTGCATTTGTGCACCTTTCTGGATTTGCCTGCGTTAATGTCTGTGAAGCCCTACAGTGATCTACAAGCATCCAGGAATAATTCGACTGTCATTTTTGACATATTAGTGAGACCTATAGGATTTTCTGCAGCCGTTTGGGATCCATTCCTACAGACTGAGGAGGCCGAGTGTTCAGCAGAAAAGTTGTTGAAAGACAGTGCCAAATGTGGATGTAAACACAGTGCTCACGGGGATGTGAAACAATGCACCATGGAGTATTGGGACAGAAGCCAGGATACCCTGCAATCTCCCTGCCATCCCACAAGCCTCAATGGCAGAAGAGGAAGAGGCACTCTGTGGGATGGCTGTCCAGAATGCCCTACTCCAAATGCTGCTGCACTGGCAGCTGATAGTGCAAATGCACAACAGCGGTTTCCTCACAGTGCTCCGTGAGCAACAGTGCTGTAACTGCCAGCACTTTGCATCTGCCAGCGTAGACATACCTTACATGTACTATAGCCAGAGTGAAACATACTAACCAGAGTGAAACATACTAGTTTTACTTCTTTGAATTGGATGAAGTATTACAATTGTATTGTTGTGCAGATGTTTCCACGCACTTTTTAGCTGTAACAGTGTTAATCATCTTCCTATTAATACATTTTTAAAAATTGTAACCAGCTTTCTTCTGTACTTGGAGTTGGCATTTGCTCCATAACTCAGTTGCAACCTTTGCTTCTACTGGTTTTGTTTAGTCATTGGTCTACAAGTTGGTAAATTAAATCTTGCAGCAAACTTGATGTAAATAAGAAAGCAGGCTCCTGAGAGGACAGTCTTAGAGCAGTGGTTAAATGTTTAACAGTTCTTGTGAAATCTTTCACTGTTGCTATATGAAGAGAGATTAAAAAGACTGGGACTTTTCAGCTTAGAAAAAAGGAGACTAAGGAGGGATACGATAGAACTCTATACAATCATGACTGGGGTGGAAAAACAGAATAAGGAAAAGTTGTTTACTTTTTCCCATAACAAAAGAACTAAGGGTCATCAAATGAAATTAATAGGTAGTAGGTTTAAAACTAACAAAATGAAGTTTTTCTTGTGGAACTCCTTGCCAGAGGAGGCTGTAAAGACCAAGACTTTTATCAGGGTTCAAAAAAGCACTAGATAAATTCATGGAGGTTAGGTCTACCAATGGATATTAGCTCAGATGACTAGGAATGGTGTCCTTAGCCTCTGTCAGATGTTGGAAATGAATGTCAGGAGAGGGGTTGCTTGTGTGATTACCTGTTCCATTCCCATTCTCTGGGGCATCAGACATTGGCCTCTTTCAGAAGACCAGGTACTGGAATTAGATAGACCTTTGGTCTGACCCAGTATGGCTGTTCTTATGTCTTTATTGTCATAGCATTTTATTGACAGACTGCACCCATGCTACTACTTACTGTCTCATTCTTATCCATAAAGAAGCAAATGCCTTCTTTGCTGGCTCATATTCTTCTTTTTTTGTGTAATAAATCATGCTGTATGTCTGGTTTGTCTAGTCTTCCTTTATTTTATACTGGTATCTGTATGTTAATATGTTCTTTACCTCTTTTTTTTTTTTTTTTTTTTTTTTAACAAAATCTGTTTTTGAAGGTATTGGATTGCACAAGCGCAGTTAAGCCTGATTTGTGCCTTAGCTGATCTGAGTGAGTAAGGTAAAAGTTAGTCAGAGACCAGACTGAGATAGTGGAGTTGTCAGTTACAAAAGATCACTCACTTCATAAAGCAGAAGGACATTCTTTCTTCAAGCATATCTATAAGACAATAAACATGGAACTTGCAATCCCAATTTTAGCTCCACTTCAGAGGAATCCCACACTCTCTTAACTGTGTGTTCAGTTGTATTGAAATGTCTTCTATCCATGAGGTGTGGTCTGCCAGCAAAAGCAGCCCATAAAGCCGGTGAGCTCAGGGGTAGGAGGCAATAATGTGTGCTGGATGCAGTTCTCCAGGGCTCACTACTGGTGAGTTGCCAGATACGTTGTTTACTTGAGCATCTGTGGGTACAGCCCCTTGCAGGTCTCATTCCGATTCACTGATCCAAGCCAGTGGCAGCTGCATGAAGTGGTGTGTGCCAGGCAACCGCTTCCTGCAGAGCCCATTCACCAGGAACAACGAATCATGGCCACGGAGAGCTGTGAGAGGTTGTATCTGCAGATGCTCAGGTAAATAAATTGTCCAGCAGCCTACCAGCAACTGTCCCTGTCAAACTATGTCAAGCTAGTTATTCCCACCCATGACTAGCGCACTGGAGCTCATTTCTGTGGGAGAAGGGAAATTTCTGCAAAGTTCTGAATTGTGCGGTGATACAGAATTCCCCCCAGGAGCATAATACATCATCAGTCTCCAAGGTTGTATAGGACCTTGTATGAATGGCTCAGAATAGTTCATTTGCATGTATTGTGTATGTATGACCCACACTATTCAATAACCACTGCTGCATTCAGCTTCAAGAGCGGGATGCTCTGGTCAAGTCTACACTAGGTCAAAAAGTTGATCTAAGATACTCGATTCCAGTTGCAGCAATTGGTTTGTGGATCAATATCTCCTAGACCAGGCGTGTCCGGCCAAAGGGCTGCATGCGGCCCTGGACAGCTAGTAATGTGGCCCCACAAGATCATAAACTTTTAACATTATTATGTGATTTATATACATTAACTATATTATATATTTTATATGCGGCCCAAGACAATTCCTCTTCACTCAGTGCGGCCCAGGCAAGCCACAAGTGTGGACACCCATGTGCTAGACTGTTCCCCCGGCCATCTGCACAGAGGGAGTTTGACAGGAGAAACTCTCTCCCATTGAACTCCCTTGCAACAGTGAGGAGTACCAGGGCTGACTGTAGATCCCTGATGGTTCAATTCAGCATGTCCCCACTAGGCACACTAAATTGAACTTGGGAAGATTGACCTTGAAGGAATCGATCTTTGTTAAGTGTAGACTTAACCTGAGGGGTATGTCTCATGAGTTGAGCATTCTGTTTGAGGTATGGGAGCTGAAATTATTTTCCATCTCCTTGTCTCTGATTTGAGATATCTCATTAAATTGACCAAATTGCAGAAATACACCTTAGAAATGAGTAACTATTCCTTGTGTGTTCTGGTCAGTAAATTTTTTTTCTTTGCAGTTCCATCAAGTGCATTTTTTACTTTATCCCTGTATACTCTTATAATTCACTATGCTTTAACAAAAAGGGGCTATAGTCTATTTGATTTCCAATAATATTTTCTTCTTATGTTCAAAACTCAAGCCAAAAACAGAGCACTGCTCCACATTTCTTCATTTTCTCTTTCTTTTTCTCTTAAGTGTTATTGAGAAGCAATACTATTTTAAGTTTGTTCTATTTTTCTGGCTCATCTTGCTTCAGTCTCTTTCATCCTTTGCTCTGTTATGTCAGTTTTGAGGACTGTACTTGATTTGATTGTCTCTTTTCTGTTTGGTGTTATGAGAAGCAATCCCTTTCCTGGCATAACCAAACCCTTGTGTTGCTTTAAGTTATGATAAGAGGAAGCTGTATACTGAATTTGGTTGTCCTAACTCTTACTGTTTCGCAGAAAGTCTGATTAAACAAATAAACTCTTTAAGTTTTAGGTAGGAGATTTTGGATGTTCTTTATTTTCATATGTGCTGTAATTGAAATCAAAGTGTATGTTTTATTTCAAATATTAGCTCCGTAAAAATTTGTAAATAGTACTTTTTGCCTTTTACAAGCTGTGTAGTGCCATCTTTGCTTGGAAAGTGCAATTTATAGATGTAACTTTTTTTGTTTGTTTCAGGACTGTTTTGTTTTTTGAATGCAGGAGGAAACGTCAGAGCCTACAAGTCCATTCAGTCCTACGTCTTGTTCATCCAGTCACTAAGACAAATAAGTTCGTTCACATTTACAGGAGATAATGCTGCATTTTCTTATTTACGATGCAGTGCTAAAGCGAGAACAGCCATTGACATGACCCATGTAGCTGGCATTGCAAGATATGTGCGCCTGACATGTTAAACATTCCTATGCTCAATCATGTTTTGGGCACCATTCCAGAGGATGTGCTTGTGACGCTCATTTAAAAAAAGTGGGAATTAAATTTGTGATCAAAGTGTTTTGGGGACGATTGTACATTCCTTGCTCAGCTTTACCCAATGTATGCCATATATTTCAAGTTGTAGTAGTCTTTGATGATGGCCCAGCATATTTGTTCACTTTCATTTGTTCAAAAGGAAATACTAATGTGAGAGATCTAAAAATAGCCTCAACACTCAACCCAAGGTTTAAATATCTGAAGTGCTACTCAAAATCTGAACAGAATGAGTGGTGGAGAATGCTTTCAGAAGTCTTAAAAGCGCAACACTTGAGTGCGAAAACTAGAAAACCCCAACCTACCTTCTGCTGATAGCATCTGACTCAGATGATGAAAATAAATGTGTAGGTCCACTCTTCTTTGGATTGTTATTGAGCAGAACCAGTCATCAGCATGGGGACACGTTCTCTGGAATGGTGGTTGAAGCATGAAGGGACATGTTAACTTTTAGCACATCTGGCACATAAGTAGCGTGCAATACTGGCTAAAAAAGTGCCATATAAATGTCTGTTCTCCCTTTCAGGCAGGTTGGACAGATTTAAAATAAGGCAAATTTTAAATAATTGATTTAAATCACAATTTAAATGACCAAAACTAAAGTTTATTTAAATCAAGTTACCAAAGAAGCTAAGAGTGACTGTGCTTTGACTGCACTTAATTGTGGAGTAAGCTCCACTGAACTCACTGGCATTCTATTTTTTTGAGGGGGGAAAAAAGTAGAGTGGGATTCCCTTGGAAAAGCTGAGTTACGCAGTTACACTAGAATAAAATAGGGAATAGATGTGGCTATGATGTTCCAAAATGAATGGCAAGAATAATCTAATATAAAATAAGGAAATGACAGTAGCAACTGGCAACTTTAGATTTCTCTTACTGTTGCTTTCTGTACTGTATTCTTGAGTGACAGTTTCTAAACCTAGTTTACTAATTAACAAGCCGTAAGGGTTAGGTAAGCTAAACTCCCCCTCACTCCCCAGCCACATCCAACACAGCCTACAGCTTGGGAATTAACTTCTCAAATCACACTTATACTTAAAGGCACAGAGAGAATGTCTTGAAGAATGATGCCTTGCAAATTGAATTATTTAAGTTATTAACCAGTTCATCCACTCAGCCATATCCACATGATTTTCTCCCAATAAGCTATTTTCTTTAGGGTGTTTTCTTTGTTGCAACCAGGCCCTGCATCATCATCATCTTGTATTGGTTACATTTGTCATATTTTCTTTTTTATCCAGAGAATGAATTTCTTCAAAATATTCCTAGATAGCTTCTCTCTTGCTGCAGAAAAACTGCTGTGGCTTCTGGCTGTAAAAGTGTGGGGGGAAAATATAGGAAGCTATGTATGTGGTGAATGGGATAACATCTTAGCTTTTTCTTTACAGTCCACTTCACTGTTCCACTGTGCTGCCTCCATCCTTTCCTATATACAGTAAACTCTTTCATATCCAGCATTCTATTACCCGGAACTCTCAAATAACTGGCATTTTAACCAAAAGTAAATATTAGTTAGATTTTCTATAAGTGCAGTATAATTGAAGTAAATACAAATAAACCTGGCAAATACAGTATAAGTTGACAGTGTACAGTACTGCTGTTATTGGTAAATGAAGTACTCGGCATACATTTTTGTTTCTTAATGTCTAATCTTGTTTTCCTTTAGTGTTATGCATTGCTAGGTATTCCTCTCTATTATCCATAATATTTGCATGTTCAGCAACCTCCTGGTTCTGGGGCTACCAGATGTGAAAGAGTTTACTGTATTGTCTCTCCAATTTAAGGGCAGTATTATAACTAACTCCTCTGCTGTTCTTTGTGAAGCTCCCCCACCACATTAGCACAAATACAAATAATCCTATCCATCTTGTGTCTTCACACGTTACTTTTTAGTCTTCTGAGACATAGAAATTGAAAGCCCAGAACTTTCAAGAACTAAGAGCTAGTAGGTTGGACAGACTAGAGCCATTAATTCATTTTTATGAGACTGTAAATGTACCTGTAGCATGTTTGTGATAAGACTTAATCATAACTGTTTTTAATGAGAATTTTAGTTTTGGAGACTTGTAAAGAAAAAAATTATTTAAAAAAAATTAAATCGGTTTTTTATCTACCTTGCTTTCAGGTGACATTGTTAAACAAGGAGCAGGCAGCATTATCTCCTGCAAATGGTAAACAAACTTGTTTGTCTGAGTGATGGGCTGAAAAAAGAAGTAGGACTGAATGAACTTTTTGTTTTTGAGTACAGTTATTTTTCTGTTCATATTTCTAAATTTGTGAGTTCGATTTTCATGATGGAAATTCCACTCCAGTACTTGTATTGAAAAATACTATTTTTTAACGATGCCAATGTTTTATTTATAATAAAGAAAGTGAGCACTATATGCTTTCAATTCAGCACTGTACTTAAAATCAATTTATTTGAAAAATGAAAACATCCAAAATATTTAAATAAATGGCATTCTTGTATTGTTTAAATAGGTCGATAGTGCTAAGAGTAGTATCATAAAATTTAATTTCTGAAAATGCTGTTCAGTTGGAATGTAATTGTCTTAAAAACCATATATGGCATAAAATGTTAGGGTATAAATATTTTAGGTTATTGGTATTGAATAGCAAAGTTCTATCATCACGGTCATTACTGATACTATTTTATTCCCCATTCCTCGCCTTAGGCTCCATGAAGAAATAATTGACTTTTATGACTTCATGTCCCCTCGTCCTGAAGAAGCAATTATGAGAAGAGAAGTGGTGAAAAGAATAGAGATGGTCATCAAAGATCTTTGGCCTACAGCTGATGTGAGTATATTTCAGGTGTCAAATCAACTTTACTAGTACATTTTGAGAGCATACTGTTTTCCTAATGCAACTTTTTTGAATTCTCTCTACGTTTAACTTTTTAAAAATGAACTTGTTAGAATACTTGTAGTATAATATAATAACCATCATTGGCTCCTCAACTAAAAGTAGCTTGTTACAAACAATCAAAAGGGTATAAGGTATACTAGAATTTAAATCTTGGTTTCATGTAAATTTTCTGATATTACCCAGACTGGCTGAAGCAAAATTACAGCCAAATTAGAAATTCTTACATGAATCATATCTTGATTAATAGCATAGGATTAAGTTGGTTACCTATATATGAACTTCATTACTGATATTAGGATACAGACTTGTTTTAACAACACTAGCTAAATGTCGGATACTGGTTTGTTTTTCTTTTTATGGTGTGTTTTGTGTTTTGATTTTTTTGGAAAGTTGTCATGAATTTAGTAATTTTTTGTGAGGTTCATATTGTAAAAGTGAAACCAAGCACTGATACGCAGGCAGATAATTTTACTACTCTCTGCCTTGAAGATCCATATTGATCTTCCTACAGTATGGGAGTAGTAGAATACCTATATCCCATGGGAAAAAATATTTTAGTTACTAATTTGTATTATATGCCTAAGGATTATTGCGGGAAAAGTGCATCAGAGGAAGTAAATCATAATTTTGAACCTACACTAAGAGGTTCAAACAAATAAATTAGCAACAGCAAGTTGAGATGCTCAGTTATTGAGGCTATATTTTGGAAAAAATTTTAGGTCCTCTTAACTTTAATAGTTATAATAGTTAATACCTTTACAAGTCCTTTCTGGAATGCAATTCTCTCTGCAGTTCCTTGTGCGGTTACTTTTGCCTGCTCTGCTATTGGCAGTGCTTACAGTAAGCAGTCCTTAGTCAGTCAGGTTTATTTGCAGTGGTGATGGTCCCGTGAAATGATTAAATATGAAGCTGAGATGCATTTTTTTATATAAAATTACATTAATGTAATAACTTCCTGCATTCCCAGGCTAAGTGGTGTATGTTTGGGAGAGGTTTATCTCAGAAATGGTATTACACATCTACTATTGGTTTAAGTTAATTATACCTTTAAATGTTGACTGTTTGTAGTTTGATATGACAAGGTGGGAAAGGTAATAATCTTCTACTGAGTGAGAAACTACCTTGTGCAACTTGTGTCTCTCATATCCTGGGAATGGCACAGTTATGGTCATGTTGCATAAAAATTGAATTTAAGACAGTTTTGCATTATATGTGATTTATTTTGTTTCTATTAAACTGTTCGCATTCGTGTTGTGTTTCCTACTTAATAGTCATGTGTAGGTATAAAACTTGGATGCAGTGGCTTGTTGGATTATTTAAAAATGTATTGGGTGGCAAATGAAGAAGGGACTTCATGTTTTTACTAAGCTTTAAAGGAACACCATCTGAAATACTTAAAATACAAAACACATTATCTCTGTTATTACAAGAAACTCCTCACTTTGCTATGTGAAAGATTAGTTTTTTCTTTGTATACTCTCTTACCTCAGGGTCAGTTTACCCTATTAGTAGGCCTTTCACACAGCAAAAGGGAATACTTAATTTAAATTCAAGAACTTGTTTTTACTGTCTGTTTATATTGATTGTTTTCAGCAGGCGTGTCCAACCCATGGGCCACATGCGGCCCTGGACAGCTAGTAACGCGGCCCCACAAGATCGTAAACTTTTAACATTATGTGACTTATATACATTAACTAATATTATACATTTTATATGCGGCCCAAGACAATTCCTCTTCATTCAATGCGGCCTAGGCAAGCCAAAAGATTGGACACCCATGGTTTTCAGTGTCTGCAGCATCCTGAACTAGCTTTGCACAGGAAGATATGAGCCTTAGAGTAGTTTCAAGAGTTCCTGTGGAAGTTCGCTGTTGGATTCTATGTTCTTTGTTGGTTTCCCTTAAAGCATATTGAAGTAATTCCATTTACCAAGAATAATCAATAGCATATCCAGTTGGTTAATTCAACCACAGGATTTGCCATATTAGATCAGTAGTCCACATATTATAGCATTTTTCCTCTGAGAGTATATCGTAACAGATATTTCAGAGCAAGAGATGTTTCCTGTCTCTTCCTTCCATTAATGGAAAAACAGCTTTTGATTACACATGCTGTGGTGTATCAGGAAAACTGTGTCCTTTTATACACCACTTCATACCTGTACTGGAATTTCAATTCCTGCTTGTTGTACCTATTTTGAGGCTCAGAGGAAACTTACCAACTGACTTCAAAGATAAGCAAACTTCCTTTAAAGGACATTTCTATACTTAAGTTCACTGCTTTGTTTTCTTTCTAAGTGAGTTTTGTCTAGCGAAGATTAAAGCTTCCCTGGGTTTTTGGTATCGGTCTTAATTCTGAAACAGCTTTTGCCTCACTCGAAGTTCTAGTGGAGTGGCTTCCATCCTTCAGCCAATAAATATGGACCTATAATGTGGATGTTTGAAGTTCTTTCTACAGTTCGCTGGCTCCAGGACTAGTGTATTTATTTAGCTCAAGGTATTTCAAACATTCATTCCACGACTGGCTTCTTTTGTTTTGTCTTTAAAATTCATTGCTACTGTGTTCAGATTCTAGGATCACCAAGAACTGTTTTCCTCTGATTCTCTGATTTATGCTTTTTTTTGAGAGGAAGGGATTGTTCATATGCGTAAACCTCTCCAGATGGGGCTGAGAGTTAATCCAGTAGATTACTTAGTCCTGGTCTTACACTTCAGACTTCTACTGGCATGATGCTCCTTAGGTGTTTGAAGTGATTTCTGACTGGGGTAGCTGTTATAGCAATAGTCCAGATTATTTTTACAGCGTTACCTGGAAAATGTGGCTTTATCAGTATAGTTTACTTTGCCAGTAATGTGTGAGTTCACTCTATTGGTACAAAGTTAAATTTTGCCAGTATAGCTGTAAGCACAATAGGAGGGCTTGCTGGTGTATCAAACTGATGTGCCTATAGCAGTAAGGTGCTTCTAGAGTAGGAATGGCCTTAGTTGCAAAAGTCTTTGTTGTGCTGCTTGTGGTGTTAGTCAGTTTTCCTGAAGGGAGGTGACCACTCTTACCTTTTAAGTCCTAAAGAAAGTATCAAAATTAAAATAGTTAGACTTATATATTCCATTTAAAACTTCTGTCAATACTTGTGGGATGGTAGGGGTTGGGGGACATGGTGAGGCTAACTTCTCACCACCTCTTCCTTTATGACATTGATATAAACTCGATAGAGCTTGAGCTGGAGTGGGATAACTTTTGTTTACACTAGCCAAATGGCATCTCATGGAATAGTTTATGTAAATTCCTGTTTTTTCTGGACCTGTTAATAGTAAGGCTTGTTTGTTGGCTGCATTTTGCTCTAATATCAGGATATATTTTAGTATTTAACTTTTCCTTTCAGGTTCAGATATTTGGCAGCTTTAGTACAGGGCTTTACCTTCCAACTAGGTAAGTAGCAAGTTACTTTGGTACATTACATTTTTGGTCTGTCTTATGATAGACCCCTTGAAGAAAATTGCTTGTGAATTTTTGTTGTTGTTGTTTTGCCCTTCCAAATATTTGCAAACAATGTTTGTATTTAAGCTGGGTACATATTATTCACTTAGGGAACTACATATATATTTTACTGTTTTTTGTTCCAACATCCATACCCTCCACTGACTGCTGACTGTTGACTGAATTCACATCTCTTAGATACACTTTGTTAAAAAATATTATCTTTTGAGATAACGTCACTTACCTATACAATTTGTAAAATAATTTCACACTTAGTGGCATAGGTAATATTTTATTTTGTTTGAGGTAGTCATTAAAAATTTAAACAGCCAGTCAATGAAAATTAATTAACTCTTTCTTAATATATAAGCCAATCTCTTTAGAGCTGAAATTTAGTTCTTACAAATTCTTTTTTTTGCAGTTCAGTCAGCTCAGTGTTTAAAATTGTCTAGTTTCACTGAGTCACTAGCGAAGTGTACTTTATTTACAATATTCTAGGCGTATGCATACTTCCACAGCTGCTGCCTCTAGAGTTAATATAATATTTTGTATAAAATCATTTTTGTTCTTGAAAACATTTGAGTCCATTATCTGTAAACTTCTTGCTTGATCAACATCATAGTTAAAGCTGAGCCTGAAGCAGTGATGAACTATATTATTTTTATAAACCTTTTTGTTTCTTGATTTCAAGTAGGCTTCAGTAAGAAAACTTTGAGAGAGTGATAATTATTTTTGTAGACATTTTTGGCCATTCTTATTTCTGATTAAGTTATAGTATGCTAGAAAATATGGCAGAGCTACCAGACTTAAAGCTTTGAGCTTTTTGGAAGCTCATTCAAAGTATTTTACAGAAGATTAGTGTTGCCATTTATCTACATGGGAATAGTACTCTCGGTGGACTTTATTATTGTATGTTGTTTCCTGTCTGTAGTGATATTGATTTAGTTGTTTTTGGGAAATGGGAACGCCCACCTCTACAACTGCTGGAACAAGCACTAAGGAAACACAATGTGGCTGAGCCATATTCCATTAAAGTACTTGACAAAGCTACGGTAAGTAACAAAAAGAATTCCTATTGAGAAAAAATGAACTGCTTTGATAATAAGGTGACAAACACAACATAAAGAAACAACCTTGTTAAAGATGACATGCAGCTATTTTGGTGCTTCATGCATGATGACTTGGCATGTTTTTTTTCCTATATTTTGCAGATAACACTTTGGTAATGTGTATTTGACAGAATCCCTCTAATAATGACATGCATAATCACTGTTCCAGAGAGACCTAGCTCCATAGGATTTTTTTTTTTTTTTACAGAGCTGAAAAATAAAGGATTCCCTCAATTACTGCTTGGTAGATTGGCTTGCTATCACACTGTACTATGTTAAACGACTGTCTTTGAAGGTAGACCCTTATTTCAGGAGCCACTTTGTCTCTGGTCATAACTACTTAGCTAAAATATCTGAAGGGTATTCTAAAATTCAGAGAACCTTGATCTTGTATACTGTACAGCTTTCCTTTGGTGGGCAGGGGAAGCTAGACCAAAGAGAAGTGTGGTAATTGTTTTAAGTGTTTGTACCATTTTAGCCCAATTACATTGCTTATACAAAGTACCCTGGGGTATAGACACCCGCCAACTCAGTTCTTTTCTGGTATAGTTTGATTTTTGGCACATCTGTCTCTTGCAAATAAGAGAGACAAAGAAGGTGGGGTAATATCTCCTACAAGACAACATTTTGTCTCTGTAAACTACTCTAAACACTAGTTCTTTATTATGGGCAGCTTCTCAGAGTTTTGAAAGTTTTCAGAAGTGTCTGTTTAAAGATTGAATGAATGATATTTGGCACAGTTATTTTCACATGGGATGTGATTTCTAGAACTCATTTGAGAAACTTGTTGCCTCTTAAATATTCCTTGTTTGTGGATAGTGGCGTGATTTACAGGGTTGTATATCTAGCATTCCTGAAAGTCACTAAACTTACAGGAAAACAACTAATATGTAATACTATTTGTTTAGATTTCTGTGTAGCAGATGTGAGGAGTGGTAGCTGTGTCTTCACTATTTATTCAGGGCTGCAGAGAGGCCTTAAGCAACAGCACATAGCAGTCTTGTAATTCCAGGTGGAAACCCCATAATCAATACATTATTTTTCAGGCTTTCTAATACGTATGGACTAGGCAGGTGTTCCTTAATGGTGGTCTAGCGTTTCAAGGCATGGTAATTTCTAATCACTCATTTACAAGCCATCAAAACAAAAAGCAGTCAAGTAGCACTTTAAAGAGTAGCAAAATAGTTTTAGGTGAGCTTTTGTGGGACAGACCCACTTCTTCAGAGCATAGCCAGACCAGAACAGACTCAATATTTAAGGCACAGAGAACCAAAAACAGTAAGCAAGGAGGACAAATCAGAAAAAGATAATCAAGGTGAGCAAATCAGAGAGTGGAGGGGTGGGGGGGAAGGTCAAGAATTAGATTGAGCCAAGTATGCAGATGAGCCCCTATAGTGACTTTACAAGCCATGTGCTTCACACCTCTCATAAGTCTGATGTAACAGGTGTCATGCATGCACAAAGACTTTGTGATGGAAATTATGTAATTGCACAATTGGAGTGACTTCAGGGACACGATTTACAAAAGTATCGATTAATTTCCTGGTGGTTAACTGTGAACTCTTGAATCTCCGCTGGCAACTCTATCCTTTTCAGTGTCCAAAGGAAATGCCCACAAAGATGACATTCTTTGAGTGCTTGCTCATGTCCATTCAACGTAAGTATGCGTGCTTGCCACATGCACTCGTGCTGGAAGATTTTCTTTCAGCAGTATTTGTAGGGGACTGGCACCAGCACACACATGCCGCACTATATAGGGACCTGCCATGTCCCCTCTAACCTCGGTTCCTTCTTGCCACCTGTGATACGGCTCTCACTGTCACCTCTTCTTAGCTTATCAGCTTATTCTGTAAAGTGTTGTAGATGAGTTTAATGTAGGTCTCTTAGGGATGTTGCCTAGAGACTGGGCAAGTAGTGGTCCCCAGGCTTTAAGTTGCCATAGGCTTATGTCAGAAATCGCTCCCCACAGCAACTGTTTACAGAGCGTAGGAGAGGCACATGTGAGCGGTGAAGGTCACATCTTCGTCCTTTTGACCTTATGTGGAAAAAGGAGAGGAATATGTTGTTTGAAGGCTCTGCTGATGAGAATTGGCCTTGGTTCCAGTACACAACCAGCACTCAGACTGCATTGAGCCCCTAGTGCTTTGGTGTGCAGTGTACCACCTAGAACATAAGAATGGCCATACTGGGTCAGACCAAAGGTCCATCGAGCCCAGCATCCCATCTGCCGACGGTGGCCAATGCCAGGTGCCCCAGAGAAGGAGAACAGAAGACAATGATCAAGTGATTTATCTCCTGCCATCCATCTCCTGCCCTTGTTAGGAAGGCTAGGGCACCATACTTTATCCCTGGCTAATAGCCATTTATGGACCTAACCTGCAAAAATTTATCGAGCTCTTTTTTAAACCCTAATAGAGTCCTGGCCTTCACAGCCTCCTCGGGCAAGGAGTTCCACAGGTTGACTGTGCGCTGTGTGAAGAAAAATTTCCTTTTATTAGTTTTGAACCTACTACCCATCAATTTCATTTGGTGTCCCCTAGTTCTTGTATTATGGGAAAAGGTAAATAATTTTTCTATATTCACTTTCTCCACACCATTCATGATTTTATATACCTCTATCATATCGCCCCTCAATCGCCTTTTTTCCAAACTGAAAAGTCCCAGTCTCTCTAGCCTCTCCCCATATGGGACCCTTTCCAAGCCCCTAATCATCTTAGTCGCCCTTTTCTGAACCTTTTCTAATGCCAATATATCTTTTTTGAGGTGAGGAGACCACATCTGCACGCAGTACTCGAGATGTGGGCGTACCATAGTTTTATATAGGGGAAGCATGATATCTTTTGTCTTATTATCGATCCCTTTTTTAATAATTCCTAACGTCCTATTTGCCTTACTAACTGGCGCTGCACACTGCATGGATGTCTTCAGAGAACTATCCACTATAACTCCAAGATCCCTTTCCTGATCTGTCGTAGCTAAATTTGACCCCATCATGTAGTACGTGTAATTTGGGTTATTTTTTCCAACATGCATTACCTTACACTTACCCACATTAAATTTCATTTGCCATTTTGCTGCCCAATCACTCAGTTTGCTGAGATCTTTTTGTAGTTCTTCACAATCCCTTTTGCTTTTGACTGTCCTGAACAACTTGGTGTCATCTAGATACCTGCACTGCTGGGTATCTAGCACCATTCCCCATCTGTAGCTCCAGCTAAGAAGCCCAAGGAGCATGTCAGAGGTAGATTTCTGGAGCAGCAAAAGGACAAGTCCTCCATCTGGAAGGTGATTCCATTCTCTTTCAAAGGAGGGGCTCTCTTCTGATTGACTTGTTGTCCACCAGGCGGAGCAGGAAGTGCCCAAGTTTCTACTCCAGGCGAGGCTTGATCATATGATCCCTGTTGGACGCATGTCTCGATACACTACATTTACAAGGCAGTGACTTCTTCCTGAGTTCATACTTTCACAACTCACTATGCCATCCTGCAGCAGGCCTGGGAGGAGACTGGGTTCAGCAGAGCCGTGCTGCAATTGGCATGTCCTTTAAACTCTTGCCCTCTGTCAGAAGCATTGCTTGCAGTCACCTATGTTGAATGGACATGAGCAAGCACTCGGAGAAGTCAAGGGAATTTCTTGTTTCCATAACAGGTGTTCTTCGAAATGTGTTGCTCATGTCCATTCATCACCCTGCCCACCTTCCCCACTGTTGGAGTTTCCAGCAAGAAGGAACTGAGGATGGAGGAGTCTGGCAGCACCCTATGTGGCACAGCATATGTGTGCCACTCCAGGGAGTGCTGGAGCTAATTCTCTGTGGATACTGCTAAGGGAAAATCTCCCAGCGCCAGTGCATGTAGTGAGTGCATACACCTATGGTGAAGAGACATGAGCAACACATCACAAAGAACATCAGTTACAGAAAGTGGTAGCTGTCTTTTTCTGTACTTGATGGCAGAGCTACAGTAGTACGTTGTCCTGGCATTTCAGAACACTTGGAAATTAGTAGGACTCTCTTCTCCTTAGAGGTTCTAACGCTCCTCCACTGCTTGGCATTTATTAGTTCAGTAGCCTCGCTAATCTGCATGAGCCCTTCGTTAATCGCTTCCTTCGCATGCCAGTGTGGATTAATGAGGTTATAATTGAAAACTGGGAAATGATAAACCTCTAATGCAAAATGAAAACATGCAGAAAAAAGTAGGCTTTGTATACGCTACACATGTTTTAGTGACAAGGCTGTGTAAGTCAGGCAATGTAAACACTGTTTGTTTGGCACTCTTGCCAACCAGATACTTCCACCTGCTGCAGCCGGGCTTTGCCTTGACTGGTTCTGCCGGTGAGACATTTTGATGCCCCTTGTCATGGCAAACCTTTGTCAATCGGAGGAGGAGGGGGTTTAAGCAGCTGTGAATAATAAAAGTTTTATCGCTCAATTGGCAGTGCAGGCAAAGCCTTCCTATAGAAATGTTTTGTGTTGGATGGGATGTTGATGGTCTTCTAATCCAGTCACTTCACAAAGTGATAGTTCACTTAAATTAAAGATAATTCTCTGTTGGCGTGTCTGCACTTCAATCAAGAGATGGGATCAGGAGATGGACATATTCAGTCTCGCTAGTTTAAATCACAGTAGCAGGGAAGCTGCCACACATTGTTAGCCACTTGATGAGGTACTTAGGAACCTGGTGGAGTTGTACTGGCTGTGCTGGCAGGGCTTTACTGCCTGAGATGCTTAAATCAAAGCTTCCTGTGTTAATTTTTACCTGTGCATTCATGCTTCTGATTTCAGTGCGGAAATATTCTAAATCAGCTTCTTGAAGACATCCACCTGATGTTCAATAACATAGTGCCCATTTAGGACAAGTGTGTTGGAATGTCTTAAATTAAGAAAATATCTGAGTAATCAAATATAGAAAAGCTTTAGCTTACTGTTTTGGATGTGTATATATAGTCTCTCTTCTACAACTATTTGCAGGTACCAATAATAAAACTTACTGACCAAGAGACAGAAGTGAAAGTTGACATTAGTTTTAATGTGGAAACTGGTGTGAAGGCAGCTCGACTTATCAAGGAGTACATGAAGGTACACATGGCATAATTGATGCTACTAATCAATAAACATCACTGTTACTGTTTTGTCATTATGTTCTGAGGCATGCACCTTTTTATCTGAAGAGCTCTGAAATATGAAGACACAGGGAAATGTTATGAGCCTTTACTTGGAGGTCAAATTCCATTAACTTTAACAAACATTGGCTATGTCTACACTAGCCAAAAACTTTGAAATGGCCATGCAAATGGCCATTTCGAAGTTTACTAATGAAGCGCTGAAATACATATTCAGCGCCTCATTAGTATGCGGGCAGCCGCGGCACTTCGAAGTAGGCGGGGTCCTTTCGAAAAGGAGCCCTGTCTGGATGAGCCACACGGCGGCGAGCCGCGTCAATTTCGAAGTGCCGCGGCTGCCCGCATACTAATGAGGCGCTGAATATATTTCAGCGCTTCATTAGTAAACTTTGAAATCGCCATTTGCATGGCCATTTCGAAGTTTTTGGCTAGTGTAGACACAGCCATTGTGTTTTGTAGGTTGGGGATCAAATGTGGAAACTGTTACATTTCTCGAGGGCAATGGGTTTTCTGAAGAGGTCCTTATAAAATTAGGCAGAAACCATTTGCTGTAGTTTTCTGGCAAAGTTATTCTAAGCATTTGACAAAGATGGTTAAGAACATAAGAGCCATAATGACAGACCAATGGGCCATCGAGCGCAGTATCCCATCTTCCAACTATAGCCAGTGCCAAATGCCTCAGGGGGCGTGAATAGAACAGGGTAATTATTGAGTGATCCACCTGTTGTCCAGGCCTAGTTTCTGGCAGGTGACAGGTTAGGGACACTTGGACTATGGGCTTTCCTGTCTATCTGTAATACAGGTTGAACCTCTCTAATCTGGAACTCTCTCCAGCAAACTCCATACTCCAGCATGATTTTAGTTATCCAGATGATCCCTTATCATGGGTGTGGCCAAGTGTCCCGTGGTCCCATAAAGATTGTTTGCAGCCACCGGTCCTGTTCTGTGCTTTTATTTATCTGTAATTTACTCCATATTGCCTTCTAAGAGCCCAGTAAGCAGTGAAAGTGTGGGTAAAGTTCTAGAAAATATCTACCTCCCATCGTCTGGCACTGCTCAGGTCCTGAGTGTACTGGATGAGAGGGGTTCAACCTGTAGTTAATAAACATTGATGGAACTCTCCTCCATGAATTTATTGTTAATCCAATTTTACTTTTGGCCTTCAGGAAATTACCTGGCAACAAATTCTACAAGTTGATTGCCTTGTGTGCAGAGGTACTTCCTTGTGCTAATTTTTAAAGTTGCTGTATTGTAATTTCACTGGGTGACCTTTTGATTCTTGAGTAACTTACCCCTTCACATACAATTTCCCTGTTCACTTTCTCCACACCATTCATGGTTTTTGTATACCTCTATTATATCTTTCATCCCCAGTCATCTCTTTTGTACGATAAATGGTCCCAGTCTTTTTATTCTCTCCTCTTATACTCTGTTCCATCCCCCCAATAGTTTTTTGTTGCCCTTCTTCTCTTTTTTTGCCCAATTCTAGTCCATGTTTTTGAGATGTGGTAACTGTAGCTGCACTCAGTGTTCAAAATGTGGGCATAGCATGAGGTTATATAGTGGCATTATGATGTTTTATATCTTATCTGTCTTTCCTAACGATTCCTAACATAAGCTTTTTTGACAGTTGTAGATTAAGCAGACCTTTTGCCAGAGAATTTTTATGTTGACTCCATGATCTATGAGTGGTAACAGCTAATTAGAACCCATAATTTTAATGGGTAGCCAGGATTGTCTTCCAATGTGCATTACTTTGCACTTAACAATATTGAATTTCATTTTGTTATCCAGACACCCAATTCTGTGAGGTTCCTTTGTAACTCTTCACAATCCACTCTCGACTTAGATATATTGAATAATTTTGTATTCTCTGCAGACTTCGTCATCTTGCTGTTTATCTCAATTACGCTTGTCCTTTGTTTCCTGTTTTTTTTAACTACTTACTGATCCAAGAGGGGACCTTTCCTTAATTACAGAGACTATCAGTACTGAGCACAAACACTCATCCTTCTTTTAATATAGAAGCACAAGACCCTGATGTAAGACTATTATGAAAAAGCTGGTTTGATAGAATCATGTTACACAACTATAACTTGAAAATCAGATGTCCCTGTTGGCTTGTAAGAACCATCTTAATCTTTTTCTACTATACTGGAACTTTCTGAGAAAGCAGACAACTTGAATATTTCACTTGTCTGACAATTTTGTACCACCTATGATTACATGCGACAGCTGAGGCTACTATAAAAAGAAAAATAAACGTCTTTCCCATTCAATTTTACTGTGCTTTGACAGCATTTCATGTTTAG
This sequence comes from Carettochelys insculpta, assembly GCF_033958435.1. Taxonomy (NCBI): domain Eukaryota; kingdom Metazoa; phylum Chordata; order Testudines; family Carettochelyidae; genus Carettochelys; species Carettochelys insculpta. The sequence goes on along the minus strand of NC_134138.1, from coordinate 154,275,165 downwards.
CCTGTTATTTGCTCATGTGTATTCAGTGTCTCCATTTCGGAAAAACCCGTAAACTTTTAAATCAAAAGATTAAAAAAAAAAAAGACTTTCTTCTCCATAGTGTAATATTTTATACTGTCTTATCAGAAATCAGATTTTTTAAACTGATCATTTGAAGGGCTTTTTCCAACCAGAAAATTTATTTGGGGTGGGGGGTATTAAGTTAGCGAGGCAAGATGGAAGAGATTTGCATGATTACATTGATCTGTAGTTAATTTTTGACTGTTCAAAAACATTAGATAATTTGAATCTCACTTAAATACTTGACTATTATATCTTATTCCAGTATGTGATGTTAGAATTTCTTTGCAATAGCGCTCCTAATGAAGATTAAGAAAACACTTTCTTACAAACCTTACTTGATGCTTTAACTAGGGTCCCTGTGGATGCTCCACTGCAAGTGCTCTTCTGAGAGTGCTGGTCCCTACATACATTCAAAATGTGGGTGTATGTACATGCCCTATATCAGAGCTAGAGCTGTTTTTAGTAGCGTTAATTGAGCCACACGTCATCTTTAACATGCTATGCAGTCAACAAATTTGTGAGAGGTTGTGCAGGTTGATGCTGTTCCAGTTTTTTTATTGCTGCATGGCTGGACTCTGAACCCCTCTTCATTGCTTCTCTTAGCTCTCTAAAGAACAGCTCTTCTTTTGTTGTATGTAGCTTTTTCCTGGTTCTTAGCTGTCTGTATGCCATAGTTCTTAGCTGTTGAACTTTCTGTTGAAGATTTCCCGTCTTTCCTTGGCCTGGGGACCAAGCCCTGGTAAACTAGTTTTAAATACTGAGCTGACAGACTGGTAGACAGGAAGCAATGTCAGGCACTGGCAGTCAGCACCTCCCTGGCACTGCCAGCTTCAGTATCTGATCCACCATCAGCTCTTGCAGCTCGATGTACACCAGGCTCTCTCCCCACTCTGAGCTGATGCTGCCTCACCTGTATGCCCCAGTCCTTCAGGTGCCTTTTGTTTGCTGTGTCCCATGGATGAGCTGCTCCTGCTCAACCTCTGGTTCACCTTGCCCCACTGGTGCTCTCAGATGCATCCTTGCTTGTCCTTGACCGTCAGCCTTCATTGCACCAAGATAGTACTGGCTTCAAAAGCCGGGATTTCTGTTTTTTCCTACCAGAAAAGGGAGTCCCCCTACGCTCTGTTCTGGACCGTCTAATCTTGAACAAATGTATCTTCATATTCCATTTCCAGAAGATCACCTGTCCCCTCATTCTTCCCTTCCTCCCCATGGAGCCTCGTTTGCGACTCTCCTATATGTAGGTCTACATCCATATCAGTATTCACCCTGCTTTACTGCAAGGTCCTCTGATTCACAGTGGGTCACTCCCACTATGAATTCTAGGTTCTCCCTTTTGGGATCTCTGTGTTCTTTCCTGCCTTCACCAAAACACCTTTTCACCTGCTTTCTTTCTCATCCCATGAAGGTGAACTTTTTTGGTGGTCATGACCTCATCATCGTACATTAACTAACCAGCAACGATGATGGTGGATACACCTTTTGCTTTCTTTCACAAGGACAAAATCTGTCTTTCTCCATCCCAAATTGCCCCCCAAATCAGCCTTGCCATTTCATTTTAATCAGACCTGGCTCATCCCAGCCTTCTACCCCAAACCACACACCTCCCCTTGAGGCCACAATATTTGGTGGGCTTTGGCCTTTTATGTTCATAGACACACAGCTATTTTCACATCTTAATGCTACCAACTATGAGGCAATGTCTCGGGTTCTCTCAGGTTTCACCTAGCAGCTACTGAAGACTTTTTTACCAACCTGTGGAGGGGTACTCGTGGTCACACCCAACTGCAAAAGGATTCATCAGCAGCATAATAAATTTCTTCCCTCAACTTTCCACCTCCCATGGGACCTGAACCTTGTACTGAAAGGATTGACTAGGACCTCTGGGGCAGGATGGAAGGAACGGTGCTTAGTAAACTGCTGAGAGAAAATTTCTCGGCCTCTCATACAGGCATGATTCCCCCACCCCCGCCCCCCCAACAGCCTAGCTGCCCTGTCGGGCCAGGCAGCGGAGAAGAATATAGCCAGTCCTCAGCTAGTAGAGGTAGAGACAGAACCATGAACTCTGTACTGGGGCTATTTTTAATAGGTGGATGCGCTCACAGCACTGTTTCTCAGCCTCTTATACAAGCATGATCCCAGAGCCACAGGCTTCATGGTGCTGAATTCAAACTCCTGGGATTCCTGTTACCTAATTCTTACACACCTGGAAAACTGCAGAGATGGAAGCAGCTGGAGTGGAGGAATGTAGGGCATTGTGGGATACATACAAAGTGCCTTAGGAGGTTAATAAATTATTAATAGATATGAAGTTTCCACACTAGCCTTAATTTGACTTCTTAAATTCGAGCTTGACGTTATGCCCATCTGCTTTCGGTGATACGATATCAATCTTAACACTCCCTAAAATCGAGCTAATGGTATTTACATTAAAGACGGTGACACTGTAAAATCAAGCTAACTGTTTTAAATTCAACGTTATCATATAGGGTAGACATAGCCTGAATGATTGTCTCTAATAGTCATTTGACCCAGTATTCCAGACCTGGAGAGACTTCAGGTTAATGTAAAAAATTGATTGCAAGTTTCTGCTGTGAAGTTAAAGTTGGATGACGTTTTTGGCTTCATGTTTCACTGAAAAATAGTTTTATTTTGACCAAAAAAAAATTAATTAATTCAGTTTTTGATGAATTTTTGTTTTTTGGTTACCTCCGTTTTTAGAACATTTTCTAGAAAACCATTTTTTATTTCTATTGAATTATTTCCAAGAAGGGGGCATGTAGTCCCTCATCAGTTGTAGCTAAAACTACCAAAACCATAATGAGAACTACCAAATTAGGGTTTTTAATGCATTCAGAACTGAAACAGCAAAACTGTCTGTTCAAAACTAGCAGTTGTTTCCAAGCCAAGAGCTAGCTTGGAAACCTTTGCTGCAAAATGAATTTGGGAACATTCTGAGTATGCTGGGATGGCAACAAGAACTCATAAGTGAGGGTGCGGGGGAAAGCATTAAATAGATGGGATAGGTGTATCATGCAGAATTAAAGTGAGCTACGCTGAAGTTAATGTCCAAAAAGAGGCAAGCCGCCACAGAATAAATTGCTTAAGAAACTATTAGCTAAATTAAGCATGTTGCACAGCACAGACAGACAGCATTCTGAACATTAGTTTATTTCCCACCTCACCATGAATAACACTTAAAAAGCTAGCTTTATAGAAGTGTAAAGCTTCCGCATAGTATATATGCAAGGACTGAGTAGGTTTCTTTTTTCTGAAAAGCAAGTTTTTCATGCTTCCTATACCTATTAAACAGTTCTGCGGTGTGTCTGCTATGGTGTATTTTCAGTATCCTAATATGCTGCTTTAAAGTATCTACCTTTTATAAAGCACTCATTTTTATGATTTCAACATGCATCATGAATAGCTTCTATAGTCCTTAAACTGAACTGTTTTCTTGGTGAGATTAAGTAAATTTGAGGGTGCTATACTTAAATGCTTTGTTTTGTCACAACTTTATTATGCTGCATAATAACTAAACCAGCTGTAGTGAAATGTTTTTATATTTTAGATCTGGTTTTGGATTATTAATTATGCAATACAGTAAAGTGTAGTAGATTTTAGTGACAGATGACAATTCTTGTAGTAGTTACTGCTGGTTATATCCTTGCAATATCATTTGATACTGACTTTTTGGCTAATATGTTAGGTGGTAAAAGTTTAAAATGTAGCTTAGGTGTTACTCTTCATTTTCTTTTTGTTATGAAGATACAATATAACAAATTGAATACTGCATTTACACAGAAACAAATTGTAAATAGAATAAAATGTATTTCTTTGTGTGAACAGATGATAAAAAGCTCAAAAGCCACACTTTTGAGGAGAGAATCTAACATTCGTGTATCTTAAAATCGTTACAGAAATTGTAATAGATTATAGCAGACCTGTTTTTCTTATTTTACAGAAATATTCATTGCTGCCTTACTTGATTTTAGTATTGAAACAATTCCTGCTTCAAAGGGATTTGAATGAAGTTTTTACTGGTGGAATTAGCTCTTACAGCCTTATTTTAATGGCAATTAGTTTCCTACAGGTAAGGTGGTTTTTGTTTTGTTTTTAAGTTAGTTACTCTGCTCTTATTTGAGTTCCTGCAGTGACTTTCCCAATCTGCAATAGGCTGTTCCTGTTCCTTCTCCCTTTGTTATTAAGGCTTTGGACTCTCCATTTCCCTGTAGGCTGCCTCTCATGTCTGAGAGTCTGCTGAGTATGGATCAGAACAGCAGCAGAGGCCTCTGAAAATGTGTTAAATGATATGAACGATGTGGTGAACATTCAGTGAATAATGGCTCTCTGCAGCAGGTGCTTTTTGCTGAATCTGCTGCCTGTAACTGTCTCTTCCTCTAGGAATTGTTGCTGGTAGTTTGCCCCACCCCATAGCTGGTTGAGCTCCATCCAAGTAAGCAGGACACCCAACATGGTAGTTATTTAAGTAGAAGCAGTGGAAACAATCTCTAGTCAAATTATGGTAATGTCAGAGAGCCTTTCTATGATTTCTCTGACTACTTCTCCCTGATCTTTGTTACTCCTTCCTCCCTGTTACCAGACAAAGGATGAATAAGTGGATATCCTGGGGATCCTTACGTGCCCATGAATTCCTTTGGGATCTTCTTGGTATCCTTTGCTTTCTTGTTTTCCTTGTCAGCAAGCCACCTACTGTGCTAGTGGAAGTAGGCCTGGAAACAATACCTCTGGGCCTGGCTGTTCTCTCACTCAAAAAAGACTGACGATGAAGGCTGCTTCTGATGTAGACAATGATGTACATTTATGGAGCTCATGTAGCATTTTTGTGCCTTTATTTAAAAAGGTAAATTATGTCCCTAGCTTGTGTCCAGTATAGGTGAAGGCTGGGTGCACAAAATTTTCCAATATAACTTGCAATTCTCTGTTGCTTTTGGATGGGAAAACTGCACTAAGTGTAAGACTCAGTTAAGTACCTATAGGTTCCATAAAGTATTTAATTGCTGCACCCTCTTTCTTACATTAATGAAGTGAAGCTTAAGGAAAGCATAGGGGACTTCACTTGGAAAAGGTAATAGGACCGTAACCTTTACATTCATTCTGAGTTTTATAATGAAGTGGCTATAATGGACCAGTTTCGCGTGCAATAGTCAATGCATGGCTTATCAGTTTGCTGGTGCATATCAGCTTCACTTTTTTTTTTTTAGTAAGTGTCATGAATTCTTTACAGCTGCATCCAAGAATTGATGCCAGAAGAGCTGATGAAAACCTTGGAATGCTTCTAGTAGAATTTTTTGAACTGTATGGAAGAAATTTTAATTACTTGAAAACTGGTATCAGAATAAAAAATGGAGGTGCCTATATTGCCAAAGAAGAAATCATGAAAGCCATGACCAATGGATATAGACCATCCATGTTGTGTATAGAAGATCCTCTCCTCCCAGGTGAGATTACATGACTTTTTAAATATTTTTTTATCAGAAATGTAGAGTGTGGCTGTCAGGGCTTTGTCCACACTCTGAGTGCAGAAAGTGGGAGCCTGCAGAAACTTAACACAGTGGTCCCTTTTGACTTACCTATAAATCATCTCTTTTGGGCATTCAATAGGATATCTTTGAACAGTTCTTGGTTTCCATTAACACTTCTCACCTGAAGTTTATTCCCAGTCAGTTATGCCAACAGGCTTTGGAAAATGAGCCCTTCCATTAGATACATACTTACTGGTGAATGCTGTAATCTATAAGCTGATCATTTTCGCTAGTACTTATACAGTAGCTTTAGGTACTCAGGACTCGATTCAGTCCAACTGAAACCCCATATTGAGCTACCCACAAAAAATTTTATGTTAAAACATCCTGGGAATTGGTAAAATTATTTTTTTTTATTACTGACATATGAGAAATTCCACAAATAGCCCCCAAGTATAAATCACCATGACAAGGTTTTCCTACACACTAGATGCTTAGGGAGCAGTTTGTTCTGCTATCAAGCTGAGGTTTGGCTACCTGTAACAGGTGTTCACCTGTCCTCCATCTTTAGTTGTAATGCTTATGGACTTCCTCAGTTTGACTTTGTAAGAGGTAAGTGGTTTTCATATGAAGAATCTACCTTCCTTCCTTTTTTCCTTCCTATCCTTGTGCAAGAAGTTGTAACCATAGATTTTTTTTTTTTCTAGTTGTGACCCGTCCCATTAAATTTCAGTGACTCATCTTATTTCCTCTCATTTATGTGCATCTCCAGCTCTTCTTCTTTATTATCTAAGCTGTCACCAGTATATAGGTAATTAGTGAGTCCCTAACATGCCTCTTAGTGCTTGAATTTGCCATATACATCAGGCATTGGAGCTCGCTTACATATTTGGGTATTTTTACCATTCTTGCTTTATCACTCTCTCCCCATTTATGGTTGGCTTCAAGCCATCCTACCATAGTTAATATATTACTCAGGAGACTTGATAACTTTTCCACAGCTAGAGAGGATATCCAAACTTACAGCCACCAATCTCTAAAGAAAAAGCCCCAATGTTCTACGAACACAAAACCTTTCCCTTACATTGTGTACTAGAGGAGAACAGTTGGTAAATTAGCTCCTGACAGGTAGATATATTTCACATAATCAAATCCCTACCATTGCTGTTTTGGTTATGGGTAACACCTTGGTCTCTCCTGTCCTCTTCCTGTGTCTCAAACAGTCCCTTGAGTATTGCAAGTCTGAAAGTCTTCTAGCTTAATCTGTGTGTATCTGTAATAACTAGTGTTCTGGATTCAGCTAGATCAGTGTTTGTTAAACTATGTTCTGTGAACAACTTGCAGGTGTGCCATGAGCATCTGATGCTTTTTTAATATCCTACACTGACTGTATTTTTAATGATACAAATATATATATATACACACCATGTTACTTCTTCATTGTTATGATACCTGCTTAAATTATTTCATTTTGTTTTTGATGTACATGTTGCTGTTTGTTTTGATCTGACAACAATTTTCAAAGAAATTTTCAGAGGTGTTCCACAAAAAATACTATTGTTTGGTGTTCTGTGGTCTCAACAAGTTTAAGAAATGCTGAGCTAAATAATTACCTCTTCTAGCCTTGAATTTTATGAAACTAAGAGTTAAGTTCACTCCAGCTATACCTTAACAAATCTATCAGGGGAATGTGGTTGCACAAGCATAATTAAGGGCTTAATTTGGCCTACAGAAACTTAATTACTTTATAAGTGCGGTGCAAATGGTTTCTGAGACTTCTGGCTGAACAAAATTCATTTAAGAGAATTGAGACAGACTAACTACATACAGTATCACAGATTCTGCTTTGAAAAGTGACTGAACTTCATTACAGATCTCAAATTTCATGTAACTGGGATTTGGCGTGACTCGTGCTACTGTCCTGTTAAACTGACAGATTTCAGCTCTAGGGATAACTGAAGGAACCATTCTAGGTTTTGCTCTTAAATGTTTGGAAAGAAGGTGGTTATAAATCATCCCTCTGACGCTTAACTTCCCCTGAGGTAGCATCTGTGAATTTTCCTTTTCTATTCTTTTTCTTTTCTTTTTTTCCTTGTTTTTTTTTGTGAATGCAACTCAAACTCTGATTAGTGTAGATGATGGAGAGAAGTGTACTCCAAAGAAACAAAAATTACTAACTGAAAAGGATGTGAGCTCAGTCACAGGAGTGTTTGCTGTATGTTGTTGTTCATGTTAATATATCTTAAGATATTATTTGTGTGGGGAAGGCATATGAAATGTAGGGTAGGTTTAAGTTATTTTTAACAGGGATTTCCTGAAATTTGTAGACTTTTATTCTAATCTTCTGTATTGGGATTGTGCATCTTATACAATCAAAAATGGATATTTTTAAAGTGCCAAGACAACAGTTACTGGACTGGCTGCTCTAATTCAGTGTGGACGTTTTGTTGTTACATTTTGGGTGTGAAAAAACAAATTTTCAATATGATTACCTGAAAGGTTTCAAGGTGCATCATCCATGTTTTGTAACATCTCTGTTTTTGAGGGTATCTGTGTGAGAAGCTTCTTTTGGTATTAAATTTTTAGGCCACTGGTTCCTAAACTATGCTCTGGCTGAAACTTGTGTTCCACAAGCTATGACAAAATGTTCTGCCATTGAAATTGAATAATGTCGTTCTCTTCCTGTTCTCAGGGAAAAAAATAAGTTTTGGGATGGAGTTTTCTCAATTTTAGAGTTTTCTTGAAATAACTGTACAGTAACCAATTTATGTTTTATTAATGTCTGGTTTCATTATTATTTGTTGAGTTTACCATACTATAATATAAATGATTATGAAATGTTTTCCGTTAATAATGTTCCTCATAGTTAGTGCTCTGCAGAGAGTGGCATGACATCGAAGCATTCCACAACCGGATGAAGTTTGGGAACCACTCTTTTAGGCTGATGAGATTTTCTGGATACTGTGTTAATTATTAATTATAACATTGTTACAGGAAATGATGTTGGCAGAAGTTCTTACGGTGCCATGCAAGTGAAACAAGTTTTTGATTATGCCTACATTGTTCTGAGTCACGCAGTATCACCACTTGCAAGATCATATCCAAATAGAGATTCTGAAAGGTAATAATAGTCCAATCCTTAAATATGCATGCTTCTGTAATCAAATAGGAATATCTGAAAATGCTTTATTAAAAGCATCTCACATATACAAGGGGGGTATTTAATTGATTTAGGCTGCCATTTATTTGAAACTTGCTCAGATGGATTCATACTAAACCTTGTGTTGTAAGAATGACTGACTGCTTTGGGGACACAACCTGAAGTGTCTGTTTAGAGAAATGTAACAGACAGCTTAACAGCTCTGGTTAGAGGCAGGCACTTTTATTCCTGTACCTACTGTTCCTTAGTATGGATAGAGGATAGTAGGTATAGTGGTCTGTGTTATGGATACACCCTTTCTTTTCCTTTCCTCGAGCAACCTATTTAAGGTATTACTCCAGAAATGTGCACTATTTTCTTAAGTGGCATATCTGTCCTTGTGTGGTAGCTATAAGATGTGAAGAGTGAGGAGTGCTGGCTCGGAGATCACCTCAGCAAGGCTAGGCTAGTGTTTACACCAGGGTTGATGGATTTAAATCAAAGCAATTTAAATCACCAAAATAATTGATTTCAGTTAAGTTACCAAAAAAGTGAAGACTGACTGACTGCGATTAGAGTGCACTGAATTTTGGAGTAAGCCCCATTGAACTCACTTGCACATCTGTTTTTTGAGAAAAGAAGTCCAGGCTGAGGTTGTGTTAGAAAAGCTGAGTTCTGAAGTAAAACAGAGAACAGATTTATGGCGTCACCTTTATGATCTATGGCCACAATGTTCCAGAATAAAAGGCATGCATTATGTAATATAAAATAAGAAAAGTACATTGGCAATTGTCAACTTCAGATTTCTCTTACTGTAGCTTTCCATGCTGTAGGCTTGAGTTATAGATTTTGAAGTTAGTTCACCAATTAAGCAAAGCATATGAATTAGCTAAGCTAATTTTTTTTTTTTCCCCCCCTAGTAACATTCACCACAACAAACAGCTTGGGAATTTACTTGCAAATCATTCTGAAAGGCCTAGAGAGTCTTGAAGAATGAGGTGTTAGAAAATGAATAATTTAAGTTACTAACCAGTTGGTATACTCAGCCTCATCCACATCATTTTCTCCCAATAAGCAGTTTCTGTCATGATTCATTCTTGCGAATAGGTCTTGCATCATCATCTTGCATTGCTTACACTTGATACATTTTCTTTTTTATGCAGGGAACGAACTTCAAAATATTCCCAGATGGGGTCTCTGTTACACCCAGAAGCCATGACAGTTTTTCTGTAGCAAAAGCGTAGGGGAATATAAGAAATTGTGTGTGTGCTGAATAATGTCTGCCTTTTTTCTTTTCAGTCTGTTGCACTGCTCTATTTTTATGCTGCCTTAGCCCTTTCCTACATATTGTTTCTTTGATTTTTAAGACCATGTCATAACCTACTCCTCTGCCATGTGTGGCAAAGGTTCCCCACCACATAGGCACAGCAGATACAATCTTATACAGCTTTTGTCTTTGCACGTTACTTTCTAGTCTCTTGAGAAACAAATTGAAAGCTCAGAACTTCCATGAAGCAAGAGCTGGTAGTTAGGCTGGACAGACTAGAGCCATCAATTATTTTTGAGACTAAGTTTGTGTAACGTGTTTGTGATGGGGGTTTAATTCTATTTTTAGATGAGAAATTTAGTAGTTTATTTAAAAAAAGTCCAATTAAAAAAAATATTTTTATCTGCCCTGGTTTACATTGGTTTTAATTCCTTTCATAAATCACTAAGATACCATTATTCATGCTCAGTACGTAATTTTTAAATGGCCATAAATCTGTATGTATATTTTTATTGTCCTTAAAAGTTATGAAGGTTGAAGATTTGATATTATAATGCATGTAAAGTATGTAGCATTTTACTTCAAAGTGCTGATCAGTCATGTCAGCTTTCCACATTTGCTGCTCCAGATGGACATTGCATGTGGGAATGTGCTGAAATAAATCCCTCAGAACAAATTGGAGGCAGCTCTGCTGAAGACGCTTGCTTAAGGATTAGCTACGTGGGAAAACTTAATTATGAACATAATTATACCACTAGCTATTGAATAAGTAAGTGTGGTGTTGACCCCCTGTATAATGAGAGGAGTCATTCTAGTGGAAAATTTTGCATACAGTTGCACCTGTTGGTTGCAGTATTCTCTGAAGGGCTCAATGTGGCAAAATGCCTCTGCCGTTCTACTTTCTACAGAAAGTATTTAGCTTTTCTACCACAAAGTCTTTCATATTTCTGCGTCTCCTCCAAGTGGGCTAATACTTGGTTTTACAAGGTGACTGTATCTCAAGGCTTTCTTTCCTATTATCTGGTCATGACCACTCTGCTCACTCGCTGCTAGACTGGACTCGCTGGTGCTGTGGATTAGACTTTCCCTTTATTACTAAGGCAGTCTGTCATGGAGAGGGAAGGAAATGAGAATAATGCGTAGAGGCCGGTTCAAAGTTACCCTTATGCATTTCAGAGTAAATCTGGAAACTAACTCTTTCCTCTGCTTTGGTAGCAAGCAGTGGAGCAGTTGAGTCCTTGAGATTTGGTAGGTCTTTTAGTGGTCGCTTAACATTGCAGGCTCTTCCTCATAACGTCTTATTTTGCCATTGCACTTAATCAGATAGGATAGATTCATTCCAGACAAGAAAGCTTTAAATGTAGCTTTGTACTTCTTGGTCCTTTAAACTCCAAGGTGAAGAGGACAATTCACACAATCCATCCCTCTTAAATACCCTTTCTTCAGAAGTGTGAAGTAACTGTTTTGAATGCAGAAGCCTCTGATTTGAGAAGCATGTGAAGGCCCTCCAAACTCATAAACAAGACCCACAAAACTTTGATTGTGGGACCAGACTCTGCATCCTCAAATCCATAAGATCATCTAATAAATGCAAGAGCGTAGCTCAGTTTTCCTGTCTTTAGAATCTTACCTTCTGTTTGTTGAGGTTTCACTCTAATTTTCTGTTTTAGGATAGATTATCAGTATAGCTGTTCCTGCATTGTTTTTAGTGTTTTCTTCACTCTGTCTTATCTTTCTTTTCTATTTGTGCAATGTGTTTTATCTGTTTCCCTCTCCAAATCTAGTTCTTGTAGTTTAGGCCACTAATCTCTGCTTCCTGGTACTCCTTGCACATATTGGCTACATCTACACAGCAGAGCTATAGCTGCTCCAAGTCTTTGTCTTGCACCATCATTTTGAAACAGTTTTCAAAATAACAGGCACATTATTTTACCATCCCCTGTGTTCCTCATTGCAGGAGTAAGGGATGCCTCAGAATATAGTATTTTTTCAACACAGCACCAAATGCTGAAATAGCAGCATAAACTCAAAATAGGCTGTGTGAATGTAGCCATTATGTGCCCAAGTTGATTAACACGCCAGTTTGGAAAAAATTGCCAGCATTAACTAGAGGACTTAACTTACTTCCCTGTATTCAATATGGAAAGACAAAGGGTCAGGAATTGATATACAAGGGAATTTTTAATGTCCAAGGCAACTTGGGAGTGAGAATCAGAAGTTGGACTGGATTTTCTCCAGATTCTGAAGTAGATAGACTCAACAAGACAACTAGATCTTTTCAGCTGTTTGGGTAATTCTTAAAGATAACTTCTTTATGATTGGACATTTGAATATGCCTTCACCTCTTCTTTTCTAGGCCATGATGGAGTGAAAAATGACATACCAAACAAAAGTATGCCTAGCCAATTTGCTGATTTTACTATTGCTTATGTATGAAAAGTGGCTCCAGGCAGCTGACTATGGTGTCCAGTCTTGATTTATATCCCAAGAATCTTCTGATTTGTAGAAGTGAGTGTGGAAGAGTGAATTTAGCTTACTTCAGGTTATTCCTTGGTTGATAAGCACGCCACTGTTAGTAATTTTTTTCCTGTGTAAAAGTAGATCTGGATGGTGTCTGGTGCAAAAAGAGTGGATTTCAGTATTGCCCATATTAAGTAGCTGATCCTTCCTTTTTAAATTTCAGGAAGACCTTAGACATAACACCCTGCATAAAGTTATCAGCAATGGAAACATACTTTTTCAAATTGACTTCACCTATCTAATAAGCGGGGATGGTTTCCTTTATTACCTGTAATCTTTGGGGAGTCATATCTGCCATCTGAGTCTCATTTGATGATAACACTCAGATGCTTTCCCTCCAAGGGCAGTAATTATCTGATGATATACCAGTCTTGGAGGGGTGAATGATTTGCTTCAATGCAGAAGATATGAAGGAGAAAGAGAAGTTACTCACCTGTAGTAATGATGGTTCTTTGAGATGTGTCCCCGTGGGTGCTCCACAATAGGTGTTGGGCTCGCCCGGTGCCGCAGATCGGAAATCTTCCAGCAGTTTCCCCTTGATCACGCATGCGCCGGCGCGTGCCGCTCCCTTGCGCGCCCCCAGCCACGTGCGCGATCTGGTCCCCGCCAGTTCCTTGACCAACCGCCTCGGATGCTCCTGAAAAACACTAGACAGAGATCCGAAGCGGGGAGGATGGGTGGGTGGTGGAGCACCCACGGGGACACATCTCGAAGAACCATTGTTACTACAGGTGAGTAACTTCTTTCTTCTTTGAGTGGTCCCCGTGGGTGCTCCACAATAGGTGACTACCCAGCAGTAACCCAAGTAAGGAGGTGGGTAATCGGTTTATGTGCAGCTTGCCCCTGAGAGGACTCCTGTCGACAGACGGGTATCCTCTTCGAATACCCGAGGCAGGGCATAATGCTCGGCGAAGGTGTCGTAGGATGACCAGGCCGCCGCTCTACAGATGTTTTTTAACACGATGCCCTTGAAGAAGGCTGTTGACGCCGCCACCGCCGTGGTGGAGTGAGCCCTGGGCGGGGCCAGCAAAGGAGCATTTTGAAGCTCGTAACACACTTTTATACAGGACACAATGTGCTTAGAGATTCTCTGTGAAGAGAGACTTTCTCCTTTTGACCTGGGAGCAAGAGAGACTAGGAGCCTGTCCGTTTTCCGGAAGGACTTAGTTCTGTCTATGTAGAAGGCCAACGCCCTCCTCACATCCAGGAGATGCAGGTGTGCCTCCTTGCTGGAGCTGTGAGGCTTCGGGTAAAACGAGGGTAAAACTATTGGCTCGTTAAGATTGGACTCCAAAGAGACTTTCAGAACAAAGGCTGGGTGCAGCCTTAAGGTTACCGCCTCCTTTGAGAATACTGTGCAGTGCAGCGTTGCCATCACTGCCGCGAGCTCACTCACCCTGGGGGCAGATGTAGTTGTAAGGAGGAAGGTGTTTTTTTTTATTGCAAGGAGACGTATGGGAACTGTGGCTAATGGTTCAAAAGGTGGACCCGATAGCGCGCTGAGCACCAAGTCCAAATTCCACGATGGTGGAAGCGGTTTCCGAGGGGGGGTATAGGTTTACCAACCCCTTCAAGAACCTGGTAATGATAGGATGGGCGAATACTGCGGGCCCTTCCTCTGTATGCGGAAAAGACTGATATAGCGGCGAGGTGGACCTTTAGCGAGGATAGAGAAAACCCGCCTTTCTTGAGGTCCAATAAGTATTCTAGTATTACAGGTATAGGAACGTCAAGGGGAGCTAACTGCTTGGCGCAACACCAGGCTGTGAATCGAGTCCATTTCTGCTTGTAAGTCCTCCTGGTGGAGGTCCTTCGGCTACATCCCAGGACTTGTTGTACTCCCTCCGTACACGTGCTCTTTAAAGAGCTGAGCCATGGATTAGCCATGCTTGTAGGTGCAGACCCTGATGGTGCGGGTGCACTATGGACTCCTGAGCCTGCGTGAGTAAGTCCGGCGCCACCGGTAGAGGGAGCGGTGGGCGGTCCGACATGCGCAAAAGCGAGGGAAGCCATTGCTGCCGATCCCAAGCGGGCCTATGAGTATCATGCGAGCTCTCCCCCTTCTGGCTTTGTGCAAGACCTTGTGGCAAACAGATCGATCTGGGAAAACCCCCATGTACGAAAAATGCGCCTTAGCAGATCGGAGCGGATCTGCCATTCGTGCGTGATTGCGAAGCGCCTGCTCAGCTGATCTGCTTTCACGGTGTGAGCGTCCGGCAAGTACGAGGCTTTCAACGTTATGTTGTTGGCAATGCACCAATTCTACAATTGGAGTGCTTCCGCACATAGGGCACGGGATCGTGCTCCTCCTTGTCGATTGATGTAAAACATAGTGGAGGTATTGTCGGTATTGAATCCCGACTACTTTGCCATGTAGGTAATCTCGAAAATGTTTGCAGGCGTTGAACACTGCTCTGAGCTCTAGCATGGTTATGTGCAGTGTCTGTTCCGCAGGGGACCATAGCCCTTGCGTTACCTTGTCGCTGATGTGTGCTCCCCATCCTATGTGGGAGGCGTCGGTAGTAAGAAAAAAATAGAAATTTGTGGTTGGTGAAAAGGCACCCCCACTAGCAGATTCTTGGGGTTTTCCCACCATGCCAGGGATCTGCGCACCTGTGTTGTGGGCGACACCACCCTGTGGACAGTGTGGGATGCCGGTTTGTAAACGTTCGCCAGCCAATGCTGCAGGCTTCACATGTGCAACCTGGCATTCTATACCACAAAAGTTGCTGCCACCATGTGGCCCAGCAGCTGTAAGCACGTTAAGACCGGCACCGTGGGGCTGTATGTGATGACTTGCATCAGCGAACTGATGGCGCGGAACCGGGCGTCGGGTAGGTACACCCTTGCTGTGACAGAGTTTATCCGTGCCTCTATGAACTCTATATGTTGTGTGGGTTCGGACTTTGACTTTGTGAGGTTGATGACTAGGCCCAGTGAAGAAAAACGTGTCCGCTGTGACACGTATCATGCGTGAGACCTCTGCCTTCGAGGCCCCTTTTAGCAGGCAGTCGCCCAGGTATGGGAAAAATAAACACCCCCTGTCTGTGCAGGTAGGCTGACACCACTGCCAGGGTTTTGGTAAAGACTCTGGGGGCCGAGGAGAGGCCGAACGGAAGAACCCTGTGCTGGAAGCGCTCCTGGCCGACCGTGAAGCGGAGGAAGCGTCTGTGTGCCGGGTGGATTGTTATATGAAAGTAAGCATCTTGTAAGTCGAGTGCTGCAACCCAGTCTCCATCGTCCAGTGCCGTGAGTATCAAGGCAACTGTGATCATCCGAAAACGTTGCTTGTGCAAGTAACGGTTGAGGCCCCAAAGATCTAAGATGGGCCTCCAGTCTCCTGTTTTCTTCTCTGGTAGGAAGTAGCGTGAATAAAAACCTTCCCCTGGAATTATTCCGGCACTCTTTCCACCTCCCCTATGAACATAAGGGGATTCACCTTCTGCTTGAGCCTCGCCTCATGGCAGCGTCCCTGAGGTGAGGCCTGGTGGGAGGCTTCGTTGGTGGAAGCGACTGGAAGGGGATCGCGTAACCCGTGGCTATGATCTCCAGCACCCATTTGTCTGTGGTGATCTTTTGCCATTGGGAGTGGAACGGTCTGAGACGATGATGGAACATGAGATGAGTGGCATTGAGCGAGGGTATTGATAGTGCAGCCCCCGACATACCCGTCAAACTTGTTGCCTTTGGGCCTGACCTGAGGGCGTACGGCTTTGTTGAGAACGTCGCCTAGGAGTTCTGTACTGTTGCTGCTGTTGATAGCGTCCTTGGCCGTAGCCCCGTTGATATTGAGCATGCTGTGGTTGTAAGCGTAGCGTCTTTGCTGAGGATAAAATTTTTCCCGCCTGTATGGGGGAGTATAAATGCCCAAGGTTCTAAGTGTAGCTCTCGAGTCCTTACTAGAGTGAGGGACCGAGTCGGTTGAGTCTGCAAACAGCTTTTGTGTATCAAAGGGAAGGTCCATGATCTTCGCCTGTAGGTCCCTCGGGATACCCGACATCTGGGGCCAGGATTCTCTACGCATGACCACTGCTGTAGCCGTTGAATGTGCCGCTGTGTCCGCCACATCCAGGGCAATCTGGTCTTTAACACCGGCTTTTTGTCTTCTGGAAGTGAATCCATGAGGGGAGTAAGCCTGGAGTAATTATCAAAATTATGGTTTGCTAGGTGTGCCCATAATTTGCCATTCTCAATAGCAGGGTAGAAGAAGAGTATACCTTCCTGCCAAACAGCTCTAGCTTCTTAGCATCTTTGTCCGATCCCCCCGATTTTGTACTGAGAAGCCTTTGACCTCTGCTGGGATGACTCGACCACCAAAGAATTTGGTTGTGGGTGACTGAAGAGGAACTCCATGCCCTTTGCTGGGACGAAGTACTTCTTATCCGCTCTCTTGTTCGTAGGCGGAACAGAGGCCGGAGTCTGCCATATAGTAATGGCTGACTCCAGAATGGCTTCGTCCAGCGGAATAGCAATTTTGGACGAACCCGGGGGTCTCAAATTTTCCAGGAGTTTGTGATGTTCCTCCTGCACCTCTGCCGTTTGAATGTCTTGCGTGAAAGCCACCCTTTTAAACAGCTCCTGAAACTGTTTAAGGTCATCCGGGGGAGATACATCCCCGGGAACCATGGCCTCATCTGGGGAGGATGAGGAGGAACCACTAGGGTAAACCTCCCTCGAACCCTCAGGCTCCTGCGGTAGATGATACACTTGCTCGCTGGAGGATTGTGAAGGAAAGCCTCGGGGTTCTAAAATTAACTCCCCTTGAGACAACTGTTTCCGTCCCCGATCGGGAGTGCCCACGGGGGTATTGAGCGGCTGGGGGGGACCTGCCCCTGGGTGTAGGCCTGTGGTGTCTGTGTCCAGCATGATAAGGACGACCATGGCAGCATGGGCAAGGGTCCGGGGATGGAGACCTAGACCACTCACGGGGTGTGTACCCCCGTTGTCTGGGAGAGCGAGACCTCCGCGATGACACAGAGGTGAAACTGGCTTATGATAGTACTCCAGGGGATTCAATCCCCGAAATGGTGAAGGTGGCCCAAGCCATGGTGACATTGGTTGGAGGAACGGAGAACGAGGTTCCAGATGGGCCGGTGGAAACACAGGCCTTCGGTGCGGCGTGTGTATCACAGGGGGAGGGGCTTGGTGCTAACAGCAGCGCAGCCCTGTCCGGAGATGGACTGAGGTGCCCAGCTTTTGATTTTTGCCTTGCCCCTCCCCTGCGGGCCGGCACCGCCCCCTTCCATGCCGGGGATCTCGGCCCCGCTGTCAGCGCCGCACTCGGCACCGTCAGCTGCGGTGCCGCGCGGGTATCCTCCTCCGGTGCCTGCAGGCTCCGTGCCTGGCGCCCCTGCACCGTTGGTGCCGCAGGGGCCGGTGCCACCTGTGGCGGTGCTGCTGGGTCCGGCCACTTGCCTCGCTGACGCTCTAGGCGCCACGCGTGCCGGCTGTTGTATAACCGGAGGCTCAGCCTCTGCCACGTGCGCTGCTGCACTACTGCTTGCCTGAGTATGCGGCTGGGGGCTGGGTGCTCCGCTTGTCCTGCTCACTGCAAACGCCGGCAAGGATCGAGCCAGGGAGAGTTTCCTCCGTTTCTGCACCGAGGGGGTCAGAGAAAACTGCCCTCCTCTTATGCAACCCAGAGGGCCCTTCTGGGTGAGGCTTCTCCAGCAAGTCTGGCTGGAGAGCCTTGTCAACAAGAGCATTTTACGCCTCATCGCTCTGTCCTTCCTGGCCCTGGCTGTGAGCTTAGCCTTCTGGGTAGCCTGTGATTCCCCCAGGCATCGGATGCATTCGCTATGCCCCACGGAGGCCGGCATAGCTTCACGGCATGACTCACGCTTTTTAAAACCTGAAGATGCCATTGCGGCGAGTCCTTTACTGTTAATAGGGTACTTAGCACTTAATCTGTGCCTTTCCACCCCAAATAGTGATCACCGGCCTGCGGGGCAGGGGGCGGCCTAAATGGCCTTCACGTCCACTCTTCTCTTCTCCGCTCCTCTCTTTTTTGCTGATATTCTCTTTGTCTTTGCTTTCTCTCTCTCTTTTTTTTTTTAATAACCAAAAACAACAAATGACACGTAGAAAAAAACCACTATTTAATCTGACTCTGGCTTTAGCCTGAGTAGATTCAGTCTGCAGCCGATGGCGGTTGAGAAGGAACTGGCGGGGACTGGATCGCGCACACGGCCGGGGGTGTGCAGGGGGGCGGCGCACGCCAGTGGGCGACGCGCGCCGGCGCATGCGTGATCCAGGAGAAACTGCCAGAAGATTTCCGATCTACGGCGCCGGGCGAGGCCGACACCTATTGTGGAGCACCCACGGGGACCACTTGAAGAAGAATAGTTCATTCAAGGTGACCATTTCAAGAGAGTAGGTTTGTCTGTAATAGCAGCTTGCAAAAGCCTTTTTCTGATTTGAGCACTTGAAGTTTTATACTTAACTTCATGAATAGTAGTATCAGCATCCCCGTGTTTGTATGCCATAACAGTGGTATTTCTAGGCTTTCCCCAGTCGTGAAAAGATAGACTGCTGTCTGCTTCAAGATTTTGGATTATCCAATCATAATGTTTGGCTACATCTATGTTTGGAAGGATTCAGTTTATTTATATGTAAATTTGGATAACTTGTTTCACTATAAGCAAGCTGATAAATTTTCATCAATGGAAATATTTACACATGGGGTAAGGAAGTAGATTGCTCTGGTGCCTCTTGCTGGTCACACTGGAATTTAGCTCAGTTCTCAATAGGGCTTCCCCTTCTAGCCAGTGTGCCACCTGTCATTGCTCTTCTCTCTCTTCACCTTCTAGTTTTGGGCCCATATTGCACTAAGGACCACAGCGACCTCTTCAGGACATAGCCCTCCAGCAGTGCCCACTACATGGTCTCTTTTTCCCTTGCAAGAGTATCAACAGTCTTCACTCTCACCATTCTGGTCAACTGCAGTCCCTAAGTTTAGCCCTTTGCCTCAGGAGTAAGCCACAGTCCCAATAGGCCATGCTCCCTGGTGACAAGGCACAGTGTAAGTGGGGACCTGCCCACTATTCTTGTGCTTGGCCCAGGGACTCTCTGGCAACAGCCTTGTCCAACTGCCTGCTGTCTCATGAGCCGCTTCCTCGGAGCCCCTTGCAAGTTCTTGAACATCTTTGTCTAGCTCCCCTGCCTGCCTATCACTGCTCTATCCTGAGAACTGGTCCTGCACACAACGACTCTCTGCTCACTGATCAGTTCCTTATATACAGGGCTGCCCTGGCAAACTGTTCTCTAGTTGGCTCCTTATAATGCTCTTGTTGCTTGGCTGGGGCTCAGCACAGGCTTCCCCCAGTCTGCTTTAACCCCTCCTAGGCAATTCTGGATGAGGGCATGCCTGTCAGGAGAGCAACTTTTCAGCTGACATCTGATAATGCAGACTCCACTGCTTATACCATGGCATCCTCCATCACCATGAGCAAGCATCCTGGCTGCTCCTCTGGGTTGTCCATTGAGGCTCAGCAGTCTATTCAGGACAAGTGAATACCAAATAACATGCACTGAAAGACTCCTCCAGTTCCAGTTCCACCCTTAAAACCATGGGCCTGTATGTACCAGGCCTAGAGAGTAAACAGTGTAAACTGCACCGGGTCAGGGATAAGAGAATCCACTTTGGCAGGATTCATACCCCGAGAAGCCCCAGAGTTTCAGGCTGCGCTTGAGTCAGTCATCTCCCTCCTCCTCCTGCTCAACTGGGGTCCCCCTGTCCCATAGAAGGGGCTAAACAGATGTTTTGAAGGTACGCCCAAGAGCAACGTACTGGACCTTATTTTTGAGTGCTTGCTTGTGTCCGTTCAGCATAGGTATATGTGCTCACCACATGCATGGACACTGGAGGATTTCCCCTTTGCAGTGTCCATAGAGGAACACAGCTCAGGTCCTCCCTGGAGCAGCGTGCATATGCCATACTACGTAGAGCACCTCTGAGCACCCTCCATTCTCAGGTTCTTCTTACAGCCATTGGCAGTGCTTGGAGTTTGCTTGCCTCAGTGTTAGTTGTTGCTTCTTGTGAACAGCTGCTGTTGTTAGTTTACAGTTATCAGCTAGTTAGTAGTCAGTCCGTAGGAACTTAGTCTCAGGTTGGAGCACACCCCAGTGTCTGGGCTTCAAGTTGTCACAGTTGCAATCAGCCCATACCAGATAGTGACCTCCCTCTGTGACTATTTGCAGTGAAAATGAGCGACATGCATTAGTGATGAGTGCCACATGTGCAGGTCAGTTAAGCCTCACACCAAAATGGAGAGGGACATTTGTCATAAAATTCTCCTCATGGAATCCACGTTAACTCTAGCATGTGACATGTTGAACTGTGCACCATGCACTAGGGCATTGGTGTGCAGTGCCCTACTGGTGCCGTTGGTCACCTGGCATCTTTGTCTGGTGCTGCACAAACCTAGGCAAGGCAGGGGCAGATCTCTGGGTCCCAAAAGGATAAGACCTCGATGCCTACTACCACTGATTCTTCTGCTGCAGCCCAGTTGACCTCTAAGTAGCCTTCCCACCCCCCGGCTCCTGTTCCCTCCCAGAATACTGTTGAACAGCTCTGGGTGTGTTAATGCCTGCTGGAGCAATGGCAACATACACTCCTATGGTCAACCGAGCCAGATTCTGTATGCAGCCTCTCTAGCAATGGCTTAGAGCATCAACATATTCCCAATCCAGTCTCTCTTGGACGTCAAAGTAACTTGAAAAAGCTTGTAACCGTTCCCCTGTCTGTGCTTGCCTCTCTGCTGCAGTAAGAAGGATTATTCCAGAGAACGCCCTGGCAAGAGTTACATTTGACAATCTTACTTCCTCCATCAAGCTGGTGTCAGATGCCTCAGACCTTGGCTGTGACATGCACCGTGGAGATCTCCAGACCCATGGGCTGTGGACCTCCAAGGAGCCAACATTGCATGTAAATGTCAGGGAGCTCAGAGTGGCTTGGCTGGCCTGCAAGGTCTTCCTGTCACACATCGGCTGTGTCTACACTACACTAGCCCCAAACTTTGAAATGGCCATGCAAATGGCCATTTCGAAGTTTACTAATGAAGCGCTGAAATACATATTCAGTGCTTCATTAGCATGCAGGCGGCCACAGCACTTCGAAATTGACACGCCTCGCCGCCGCACGGCTCGCCCCGACGGGGCTCCTTTTCGGAAGGACCCCGCCTACTTCGAAGTCCCCTTATTCCTATGAGCAGATGGGAATAAGGGGACTTCGAAGTAGGCGGGGTCCTTTCAAAAACGAGCCCCGTCGGGGCAAGGCGCGTCAATTTCGAAGTGCTGCTGCCGCCCGCATGCTAATGAAGCGCTGAATATGTATTTCAGCGCTTCATTAGTAAACTTCGAAATGGCCATTTACATGGCCATTTTGAAGTTTTTGGCAAGTGTAGACACAGCCATCTTGTGCTTTTTTTTTTTTTTTTTTTTTTATCTTGGGCATAGTGTGTTTTCTCAGACAACACAGTCTCGGTGTTCTACATCACCAATCGAGGAGTGTGCTCATCTGCTAGGAGTCATTGTCCAATGACATCCCTCTGGAAGCAGGCCATCTCTCTGGAGTTAGGAAAGCGCTATCAGGTCACCTCAGCAGGGATTTCCCTCACCAGAAGAAATCACTTCACATGGGGATGGCCTGAATGATCTGTCAGAGGTGGACTTTTCCTCTAGTGGGCCTGTTCACCGCCAGGCACATCAGAAAGTGCCATTGATTTTGCTCCCGGGTGGAACTGGACAACGACTCCCTCTCTGATTCTTTCCTCCAATCATGTGCAGAGGATCTGCTGTGTGTGTTCGTGCTGATCCTGCTCATCACCTGGGTCATAGAAGAGATTGAAAGCATTGGTTAGTGTGTTCTCCCTAGTGTGGTATCACCAATACTAATACAGCATGCACATAAACATGGCACACAACCCTCACTGTCCCCTTCCCAAAAGTCTAGACCTGCTGTTGCTGGACCAAAGTCAGCTCTGACACCCTAACCTCAAGTCTCTGCATGGATGCTCTGTGGCTGACCCTGCTTAGAGGAGGTCTAGCAGGTCCTCTGTGTAGCAAGAAGCCATCCACAAGACTGCCTGACTTGGCCAAGTGGATGAGGTTCTTCCACTGCGCATTGATACAGTACTTCCTCATAATGTGTGGTGCATTCTGTTCTGAACTGCTCACACTGTGGCTTAGGAACCAGAGTCTAGCACATTCTTCTATCAGAGCACACCTTGCGGCTATTGCCACATTCCACCAGTAGCTTCAGGAGCAGACAGTGTTTGAGACTCTGGATTCCTGCTACCTCTCACACCTGTCTTGGAAGGTTGCATTCCTAGTGGCTGTGACATTGATCAGATGTGTCTCAGAGATTAAAGCTTTGACCTTAGAACGACCCTACCTCGTTTTCCTCAAGGCCAAGGTCCAGCTGCAGCCTTTCTGGGCCCTTCTTCAAATTGTAGTTTTTTCCTTCCATATGACCCAGGACACATTACTGCCAGAGTTCTGCACCAGGCCTCACACAACAGTGGAAGATGGGCGTGGCTTCTACATTCCCTGGTCCTCCAGAGGGCCTTGGCTTTTTCCCTAGAACATAACAGGTCAGCGCACAGTTCTTTGTTACTATAGTCAATAGGCTGAAGGGCCTTTGTTTCGTGATTCAATTAGAAATCCTTTATGACCTCTTGTATATGGGGCCTGCTGTGAACTGGCAAATTTCCCATCTCTACCAAGTCTCCAGACCCATTTGGCCCAGAGCTCCAGCATCATTTCAGCCTTTTGTGATGTGCATGCCAGTCCAGAATATCTGTTGAGCTGCAGTGTGGTCGTTGGTTCTCACATTCACATCTTACTACACCATCACTCAGCAGGCCACAGATGATGCTGGGTTCGCCAGAGCTGTGTTGCAGTCAACGCAGGCATGAACTTGTACCTGTCTTTGTGGTACTGTTTGGTCTCACCTAATGTGCAATGGACGTGAGCAAGCACTCAAGAACGAGTTACATGTTCTGTAACGGGTGTTCTTAAAGATGTTCATTCCACATCCACCCTCCTTTCTTGCTGTTGGGAGGAACTGAACTTGCGGGGGGGGGGGGGGGTGGAGTGCATTGTGCCCCTTATACCACACCATGGGGGTGCCACTCCAGGAGTAGTTAAGCTGCTCCCTTAAAGATACTGCTGAGGGAAAAACTACCAGCACTGGTGCGTATGTGAGCACACACCACTAATATAAAATGAACACAAGTAAGATATCACAAATGCCAGCCACTGAACAGGGAACACAGTTTTCTCTGTTCAATTTTTAATGTTCACTTGGCAGATCATCATGAAATCTAATACCTATATTCCAAAACATTATTTTGTCCTGTATTTTAAGCCATTACTGCATAGGAGGCTTGTGTGGACTCACTGACTGTGCTTTTTCACTTTTGTTTTAATTGTGTTTTTATTAACTTTCCTGGTCATCAAAAAAACCCCAAAACCCTGTAGGTATTATCTCTGCAGTCTGAATGTCAAGGATTTAGGATTGCTCGTAATAAATGTAGGTAAATTATAGTGACCAGAAATTTATTTCTGCTCCTTGGAGTTCAGTGGCAAAGCAATACCACACCACTTGCAAAAGTTTTTCTCTGTACTTGGTGTCTCCAAAGAGCTGTGTGCTGGATTTTAGTACTGTGCATTATTTGTAAGGATTCTATATCTTTTTTTAATTCCACCTTTTTTGAAAAGAGAGTTGTTCTTGGCCAAAATGAAGATCTTTCAGTGTCAAAATCAATCCAAGACCAAGAGCTATATTAACTTTGAGGTTTGCACCCTTCAAATTAGATCATGAATTCCTTATGGTCTAATTTAGATTCCATGAAGGCTTGTAATGAAGCCACAATTATGTTGTTTGTGAATGTTTGTAATCATTGAGTTGTCCTTGTCATCAAGTACAAGTATTTTAATTATTAAAGGTATTGCAACTGACAAGTTTGGTTGAAACTTGTGTTTCTGACAGAGTGCATTTCAACTAGAGTATCATTAACACTATTAAAGATAGGAAGAGCAGTAAATTTCACTTGGTAACAAGTCTGCATATCCGGTGACCAAATCTGAACAGTGAGCAAACTAAATCATGGAAGCTGAGGCAATATGTTGGTTACCGTTTTATCGCCCCTTTACATCTTAAATCAATCCAGTTCTCTTGAATAGTTGTTCATATTGAATAAAGCTTTTGAATCATAGAATCATAGAACACTAGGACTGGAAGGGACCTCGAGAGGCCATCGAGTCCAGCCCCCTGCCCCAATGGCAGGACCAAGTACTATCTAAACCATCCCTGATAGACATCTATCTAACCTGTTCTTAAATATCTCCAGCGATATCTTATCTGTTTCCCCACTATACTTTTTGACTGTCCTAAAAATATAATTTTGTTTTTAGCACATTAGGAAGAATCATCAAAGTGACACAGGAAGTGGTTGACTACAGAGCCTGGATTAAAAAGACATGGGGAGGCAAAAGTAGTCCATCACCTGATATTGGTAAGTGCAGCAATTAAATTACTAAAATATTTGGAGAAATATAGAAAAAACTTTTTTTTAGACCAATTCGGTTGTAAATGTGTTGTGTGTACTGAGCTCGTCACTAAATACAGGTGCATGAGAACTTATTCCAGAATTTTATTTCAAGATCGGGGACTTGTGGATGCAGCTCTACAGTTTGGAGTGTGGGGTGTGCTTGGCTGTGAATGTAAGTGTTGCATTGAAATTCCCACATGTAGATGCACACATGAGCTAAAAAAGTTTTCATTCTTCGAGTGAATACACGTGCATTCCGAGTTGGGTGTGCGCTGGCACGTATCCAGTCACTGGAAGCTTTTTGCCCTAGCCAGTAGCCATAGGGTCAGTGTGGCACCGCTCCCAATATATGCACTGCCCTCCCCCTGCCCCCATCAGTTCCTTCTTACTGCACTGCTGGTTGTTGGAGCACTTGCTTTCTTTTTTCAATTTATTAGCTAGTAGCCTATTATAATGTAAATAGTTTTAGTGTTTGATAGTTAGTCCTTAGTGTCTTAACTAATAGCTGAGGTGAGGAAAGCAAGAGACCACCACTGACCATCACATACAGCCCCCATCGACAGCCTCTCCAGCGCATCATCAGGGGTCTGCAACCTATCCTGAACAATGATCCTTCCTTGTCACAGACCTTGGGAGGCAGACCTGTCCTTGCCTACAGACAGCCTGCCAACCTTAAACAAATCCTCACCAGCCAGTACAAATCACAAACCAGTGACTCTAGGCCTGGAACCAGCCCCTGCAATGGTCTTCGCTGCCAGCTCTGCTCACATATCTACACCAATGACATCATCACAGGACCTAACATCAACCATACCATCAGGGGCCCCTTTACTTGCACATCTACTAATATAATATGTGCCAGCGATGCCCCACTGCAGTTTACATTGGCCAAACTGGACAGTCTCTCCGTAAAAGAATAAATGGACATAAATCAGACATCAGGAACGGTAATGTACAGAAGCTTGTTGGAGAACGCTTCAATCTCCCTGGACACTCAGGGGCAGATTTAAGGGTGACAGTCCTGAAACAAGGAAATTTCAAAAATCAAATGGAGAGAGAAATCTCTGAGCTGCAATTTATTTGCAAATTTGACTCTGTTAACCAACAATTAAACAGCAACTGGGAGTGGGTTACAGCTTACAAAAACAGCTTCTCTGCCCTGGGTGTTAATATCTCCCATTTAGACTTTGACACAGGCTCACATCCCCCTGTCTGATTTAACTTGTTTTTCTTCTTTCGATAAATACTATTGACACTGGGCCATTTCCACCTTGCTGAATAGATCTAGTCAGCTCTGGCCCTCCTTTTTACTGGGACCCTACTCTTTAAATACCCCTCTGAAACCACCCCTCCCCACTCATGCATCTGATGAAGCGGGTCTTTGCCCACGAAAGCTTATGCTCCAAAATATCTGTTAGTCTATAAGGTGCCACAAGACTTCTTGTTCTCAAAGCCACAGACTAACACGGCTACCTCTCTGATACATAACATTGAGGCTGAGCGGTCAGGGCCTATCAGTGTGATACTGGGGCCAACCTCTGTGCTCACGTCGATGCAGGCACTGACGCTGACTGGATAGTGAGTGACTGTGGGCCAGTTTCAGGTTCCCTATGTGCCAGCACCATCATCCGCACGCTTGACATTGACACCGACTCCAGTGTCCCCACCATGGTCATCTGCTTCCAAATCGTCATTGGAGTCGGACTCATTCTAATCAAGCTCTGGATGCAGTGGGAGCTTGAGAAGATCACACCATAGCCGTCGCAGGCACTGTAGTTGTCTGGATGATACAGGTTGGCCACCGGCTTCACGGGTGATGCAATAGTGGTCCTTCTGACCCTGTGGGTGTTTCACAAGGTGCAGGGCTGGAGTGTGGGAGTAACATTGTCAGTGTCGGGAACACTGCTGATCCCATGCTGAGCACTATAGGCGTCACTGGGTGCCCCGCCTCCGGAACAACAGCAGGAAGTGGTGAACATCGTAGAGCCGCCTGCATCAATCTCATCAGTGTCCTTGGCACCATCATGGGCACTCTTGCACCAGGACTGGACCCCAATTGTGCTGACGCCGTTGGTGATTGTACCTCCAGTGCTGGTGGGGCATGCACTAGCCCAGGCACCGATACCATTCTGGAGTGGTGATGCTCAGGGGAGCATGGTTGCAGGTTGTTGGGCCAACCATACAAGGTCCAGCAAACTATCCAGGCTCTCCCCTTTCGTGGCCTGACCCTGTTTTCAGACAAAACAGGTAAGACTGAGTAGTCTGAAAGACTCTAGGCTACCCTATGCTCCTTAGACCTAGATACGCCTGCCAGCCAGCACAGGTGTTTTAATCCCCTCCACAGCAAAGACAATTTCCTCAGCCCCAAAGGGATGTCAATGGAAGGCAGAATGGGATGGGCAGATGCTGTTCCAGCCAGTAACCTCAGGGCCATCGAAAGGGCCCAGAGGGACCCAAGTCTGAGTGTTGATGACATGGTAGAATGTCAAACTGGTTCCATCTGCTCCAGCATCCCCAATTTATTCATTTTGCCTGTCTCCATTTTGCCATACATGGTGCAGCATCACCGTGGACCAGTGGGTCCGGCATGTGGTGGAGAGGGGATATGCCATTTGGTTTTCTTTGTACCCCCATTCCCAACCCCTCTCCCTGTCCCTTCTCAGGGACACCCTCATAATATCCTGTTACAGCAGGAATTCCAGCCCCTCCTTGGTTCTGGGGCTTTAGAAGAAGTGCCTCCCAGGTTCAGGGGACAGGGGTCTTATTCCCAGTATTTCCTAATTTGAAAACCAAAGGGAGGCTTGAGACCCATTCTAGATCTAAGAGATCTCAACAAGTTCATAAAGAGTTTCATATCATACCCCTAGGTCTCATACTCCCGATGCTGAAGCAGGGGGATTGGTTCACAGTTCTCGACTTACAGGATGCATATTTCCATATTTTAATCTACCCTCCCCACAGGAGGTTTCTCGGGTTCATGGCAGACAGAAAACATCCTTTCACAGTGCTGCCTTTCAGGCTGCCTGTGGATCCAAGGGTCTTCACCAAATGCATGATGGTGGCAGTAGCGTACCTGTGCAGGCAAGGGGTGCAGCTGTTCCTGTACCTGGATGGCTGGCTGGTCAAGGGTCGCTCCAGGGAGCAGGTGCTTCAACTTGTAAAGTTGATTCATCAGACTTTTATGATCCTCAGTCTTTTGATCAGTGAGGGGAAGTTGATGCTGCTCCCGTCTCGATCAGAGTTCGCAGGAGCCTGACTAGACACCAGGTGTGCCAGGGCATTCCTGCTGGACGACAGATTCAGAAATACGGTGGCGGTCATCCACAACGTCCTGGAAGTTCCTACCATGATGGCCAGGTGCAGCCGACATCTGCTGGGTCATATGGCCATGGGCACCTTCGTGGTACAGCACACCAAGATGAGAATGCGCCCTCAACAGCTATGGCTGGCATTGGTGTATTGACCTGTAAGACAATTTAGACATGGTAGTTATGGTACCACCATGGACTCTGTCAACCCTGTACTGGTGGCTGGACAAGCAAGCCCCCTTGCCCCTCAACAGCCCTCTCTTTCCCTAGTAATGGATGCTTCAGACCCAGTGTAGGGAGTCCACCACGGGGCAGCTATGAAGCCAGGCTCTTTGGAGTGCTTCTTTGATTCCACATAGATGTGAAGGAGCTCAGGGCCATCAGACTAGCATGTATGACTTTCAAGGCCAATCTGGTGGGGCACTGCTTGTCTGTCAGTACAGACAACGTGACAGCAATGTACTATACCAACAAATGGGGGTGCAGGCTCCTCTTCCCTGTGTCACGAGGCCATGATGATGCTGTGCTGTGTGCAGAAATCCCAGAGCATGTTGCAGGCCCATTACCTGCCAGGTGTACACAATTCACTAGCGGACCAGCTCAGCAGGTCCTTCAGGGATCATGGAGGTCACCTGGAGGTCATTCATTCTATCTTCCGGAAGTGGGGTTATCCCCAGATAGACCTGTTCACCTCCCACCACAATGTGAAATGCGGGACATTTTTCTCCTACCACAATCAGAGCCTGGGATCCTGGGCAGACACCTTCAGTGTCCCTTGTATGCGTCCAATTCCACTCATCTACAGAGTCCTTGTCAAGATTTACTCAGATGGGGCATTGATCATCTTGGTGGCACTGGCATGGACTTGTCAGCATTGGTACTCAACTGTCATGTACCTGTCAATCTGCAAACCGATGACATCGCTGATCTGGATGGACCTTCTGATGCAGCTGGGGTGGAGGCTACAATACTCCAATATCTAGTTGCTTCACCTCACAGCGTGGATGCTCTGTGGCTGAGGGACCAGGAGCTGGCCTGTTCAGATCCCACAAAGGAAGTATTGTTAAATAGTAGAAAACCTTCCACAAGGGCTATATACATATGGTTAAGTAGAAAAGGTTTTCAGCTCCCTGTGAGACATCCACACTATCTCCCTCACAAGCCCCACCTCTGATGATTTTAGATTACCTATGGAGTCTAGTAAAGGATGGCTTTTCCCTCTCCTCAGTCAGAGTGCACTTAGCTGCTATTTCAGCCTTTCGTCCGGATTATGGAATGTGTTTTGATGTTTTCAGACCCTGTGGTCAAAAGGTTTCTGAAAGGGTTAGAGAGAATCAAACCCCAGGTTCAGGCGCCACTGCCCCTGTGGGAGCTCCATATAGTATTAGCCAGGCTTATGGGGGCCTCCTTTGAACCTCTGGCTACATTCTCCCTGCTGTTTGAGTTACAGAACAGGGTTTTTGGTGGCAATCACCTCAGCCAGGAGGGTATCTGAGTTGAGGGCACTTTCAGTGGACCCTTGTAGTGTTTCGCAAGGATAAGGTTAGGCTGAGACCTCGCCCCTCATTTTTATCTAAGGTGGTCTCTGCGTTTCATGTTAACCAAGACGTTTCCCTACTGGTATTTTGCCCAAAGCCACATGCTTCCCCGAGGGACCAATCTTTACATACCTTGGATGTTAGAAGAGCACTGGCCTTCTATATGAATAGGACTAGGCCATTTAGAAGAATGCAGCAACTGTTCTTGACAGTAGCTGATAGGATGAAGGGCCTCCCAGTGGATTTCCTTCTGGATAGTGGAGTGCTACAAGCTTGCGGGGGTTCCCCCTCCTTTGGTTAGGGCTCACTCCAGTAGGGTGCAGGTGTCCTCTGTGGCATAACTGGCACAGGTGCCTATCCAGGACGTGTAGGGCAGCTACCTGGTCCTCAAATCACACATTTATAGTGCATTATGCTTTGGTGTACCACGCATGGGAAGATGCTGTGATGGGCAGGGCTGTCCTGCGTTTCTTCTGGGGCTCCAACCCTACCTCCCAGGCATTGCCTTGTATTCACCCAACTTGGAATGCACACGTGCAATCACTCGAAGAAGAAAGGACAGTGACCTGTTCTGTAACTGGTGCTCTTCGAGGTACGTTGCTCGTGTCCGTTCCAAAACCCTCCTGTCCTCCCCACTGTTAGAGTAGCTGGCAAGAAGGAACGGGGTGCGGGGGAGGAATTCGGATGGTGCATATATTGGTTGCCATATCAGCACCACTCCAGGAGGCGCTGCACCAACCCTATGACTACTGGCTAGGGCAAAAAGCTTCCAACAATTTGGCATGTGCCAGCGCAAACCCAGCTTGGAATGGACATGAGCAACACGTCTGGAACACCAGTTACAGAACCAGTATCTGTTTTTTTCATTCCCTTAAGGTCTTCTCATAGGAATAATAGTAGCACTTTGGTGTGTGCAGTTATTCACTCCCATATAATCCAAAGAGTAGGGTGGTGTAGACATAGCCTGTGACTCTTGCTGTTGGATGCTTTTAATTTTAGCAAGTGCACGAAATTTTGGAAAATACTTTTTTTTCTAAATTACAGGGTTATGGAGTTTCATTTACCTTTTTAAATGATTAATTTTTTTTATCAACAGACAGTGGCGTGAAAGTAAGAGAGCATATAGCTCCATGCAGTGCTGAACAGAACAGTGGCTCTGAATTGCCCTTCAACCAACACTTGGCTTTGTCATTGACTAGTACCCAACAGTTGTCCTCTGGTTCGTCTGCATCTTCCGTATCATCACTCTCTGGCAGTGATATTGTAAGTTGTTTGTTGTGGTTTATTTAGTAGATTATATTATCAGCAACAGTGGTCTATAAGCTAAAATGGCACCAATTAGTGTACTGTTTTGCTTCTTTAAAGTTTAACTAGCTCATTCTAACCTGCTTTAATAATTCGGTGTTCTTTTGTGGTCTTGTCTTCATTACACTTACTAAAATATAAACTAGTAGTCAGTAACAAGCTGTTTTCCCCCTTTGTTGAACTATTACTGTTATGATTATACATCTGTCTCGGGCTCTAGGCACTCTTTTTACAGTTTTCTTTAAAATATCTGCAGATTTGAACCCCCAAATCAAACAGTAAATGGTAAAGCAAAGTGTGGAGAAAATAAACCTGTCTAATGTTGCCCATCAAGCAAAATCTTCCTCATAAAACCTCACATAAGCCTCACAGCATGCCCTGAAATTTGAATAAATTTACTGTTTTTGGACCCAATGATGGGGTGTAAATTTTAATGACCAGGGGCCTTGATGAGTAAAGCCATGTTATCTGCACCGTCTCATTTTAAAAATGTGTGCCTCTTCTGAGATTAACTGTAGTTGTATGACCTGAACAGAAATGGTTTATTGATAGGTAGCCCCTCATCTTCTTATGACTTAATAGGCGAATCATTATACCTATAAACTCCCCACCAAAGCTCACAGGTGAACAGTGTATTTTACAGAGCATCATTGTAATGCATTCACAATGAGATACTTAATTTAAACCTACTGCAGCATTCTGAGTCAAGAACAGATTTTGAATGAACTAAAGGTGTGGTGCCTAAAAAGAACACATTGCAGTAATCTAATCTCGGAGTGTCAAAGCTGTGAGTCATTGTAGATCTGTATCAAGAGTGATGGTTTGCTTCTGATCATCCTCCTGGCCAGCAGCAAATGAACAGTAGCTGTTCGGACTAACAAAAGCTGCTACAAAAAATTTGGAATTTAGTGAGACTCCCAAGTAACAAAAGAAATTAGCACCTATTCAGTAAACTCCACTTTTCCAAAGTTCATATGACTTCACTATACCTTCTTGTCGCTGTTGCCGAACAGAAATTCTAGAAGGTATTCTGAGATGGTAAGAGCCATAAAGGGCAGTTCCATCCCTCTCTCTTGAGGTACATCACCTTATCAATGGTATGAAAGGCATTGTATCTACATATCAGCAGAGATACTTGATCTTCATCTGTTAGGAAACTAAAAACTGTTTTTGTATCCTATCGAGGTTAACAAAGGTCAAAGAAAGTAAGGTGTCTAAGGCTGCATCTACACTACAAGATAAAACCGATTTTATTAAAATCGATTTCTTAATGCTGGGTTTTATCCATTTGATTTTTGAGCATCTTCACGTTCCCACATGTTCTCCACAAAATTGACTTACTGCTGCCACGCACAAGTAGCTTAAATCAACTGCTGCTGCAGTGTATTGTAGGAACCTGTCCCACAGTTCCCTGAGCCCTGTTGCATTCTGGCCCCAGGAGTGGATGTGGGTATATGACGACATCTTCCCACATTTCGTTCCCCTCTTTCCCCTGCCATGTTAAGTATGTTTAAGTAGACATTGTTGCTACACTGAAACTTGAATGGTTCATCAGTAATGCCTCATGGTGGCTAAAAGACAGTACACTTTTGACAGCCACAAAAATCGTGACTGCCCACGGAGGCCCTTTCAGGATTTTGTATCTGGGTTTAGGCTTCCTGCCAAAAAAGACTCATGTCTAAGTAGACATCGTTGTTGCACTGAAACTCCAATGGCTCATCAGGCTAAAAGACCCTGGACTACAGCCACGTGTGGACCTAGGAAGGAAGACCCCAAGGACAAGAATATTCCCTGGTGCAAGCCTTTCTTTGACAACTGTGGTAATTGTATCGCTAATACATTGCCCACATTGACACATGTATGCCTCAGGGCCGCTACAAGACCCCAGGCTACTGCCAGCTCCAAAAATTGTGACCACCAACGGAGACACTGCCTGGGTGGCTAAAAGACCCCCAGCTACAGCCAGCCCCGAAAATTGTGACTGCTGAGGGAGACATTCCTCTGGATGGCTAAATGACCTCCAACTACAGCCAGCCCAGAAAATCATGACCCTCACCATGCACAAGCTGCCTGGCACCTTGCGCCATACATCCTTTTATTGATTTGGGGTAAAGCCATGTGATGAGGCTGGGTGCGGGAGTGTTCCAGACTGTGTGGCGCCTCCAGGTGGAGGGAAAGGAGGAGGAGATGTAGGAGGTCAGAACAACATGTACATAGCTGAAAACAAGTTTCTCATAGTACCAGACAAGCATGACCCCCACCCACAGCCTAGCTGACACATGGTATGCAGGGCCAGTGACTGGCTCCATGCAGAGCAGAAAAAAAAAAAAAGCTGCTATGAGGGTTATACACAGAAGCACAGACCCCACAGCTGCGCTGCTACCAAAGTAAAAGAAAATTTTTCAGCCTGTCATGATCCTATAGCCATGGGGTTGCAGGTGCTGAATTGTAACCATCTTTCTGTTGCCTAAGTCTGCCACACCTTAGAGCAGTGGAGATGTATGAGGCCAGAGCGGAGAACTGTAATTCATTGTGGGGCACATACGGGACATCTGTGGAGGCTAATGAATTTGATTTAAAGACGTGGCGCATGCTCACTACCCTTCATTCAGAGTTTTGAATTTGAACTGAATGTCACACCTGTCAGGTTTCTTTGATTTTTTTTTTTTTTAGGATTTCGATAGTATGTCTATTTGTGGTCCATAAATTGAGCTAATGGAATTTACAGTAAGGACAGACACTTTAAAAAAATTCAGCTAACTGACTTAAAATCAATTGTATCTCATAATGTAGATGCAGCCTAAGTATCGGAGGGGTAGCTGTGTTAGTCTGCATCCTCAAAAACAATGTGAAGTCCTGTGGCACCATAGGGGGGCATCCAAGACCGCTCTAGTTACAATCAAATGTCGAGGAAAGATGAAGCACAGAACAATAGTCAGATGATCATTAAGCGGTGCATGGCTCCCTTCAGCAGTAGCACCAATCCCTAGCGTTGGAATAGATGCCAAAAAGTAGAGTTTAGAAAGTTAATATGTGGTTTTGTTATTTGGTTGTAGTTTCAAGGGTGAACAGCCGCCCACCCCTCAATTTGTGTTTCGCTTTCATTTCAAAATTCAACCTTAAATTTATACACAACATGTATCTCCCTGCTTTGGTCTCTTGGAGTATTCCTCTCATTTTGAGGTAGGAGAACTGCTATCTTTCTCTAATTCTTCTGTCTTATGATGGCATAATCACATCTTCCCCTCCATCCCTTCTCCTCACCTCTCTTCTTCACAGTTTCCACCCACATTTTACTGTTCCCTTATCTTGCAGGAGTGCTAGTATTTTAAATGTGTGACTGAGTAAATGAGAACAAAAACTGACAAGGCTTGAAGTTCATGAGATGTTTTTAAAACCCCCAAATGAGGTGATTTATAAGTGAGCAGGTAGTTCTGTGGCAGCATTAGGATGTATTTGAGAAGTTGGTAGCCTGCCATTATGTGATGCACTAATAGATTCCACTAGAAATGGGCTAAACCGTTCATCAGCCAGGAAGGATATGGATGCACGTGGTAGCACCAACCTTCCTCAGCCCTGTGGAGCATTCTTTGATGGAACTAAAACACATGCGTCTGATGCGGTAGGCCATTGTCCACAAAAGTATATGCTCCAATAAATCTGTTCTTCTAGAAGGTTCCACAGGACTTCTCATTTTTGCAGATACAGACTAAAACGGTGACTTCTCTGATAGGAAAATAGATGAAGA
This sequence comes from Carettochelys insculpta, assembly GCF_033958435.1. NCBI lineage: Eukaryota > Metazoa > Chordata > Testudines > Carettochelyidae > Carettochelys > Carettochelys insculpta. The sequence continues at coordinate 154,240,240 of NC_134138.1, read as the reverse complement.
ATTTGCTTTATGTTCTTCCAATGGACAGTCTGGTTGAAACCAAACATTTTTGTCCTGTTCCAAATAATTGGCATTTTCCTCACAATAGGATGTAATGTAATTTGCCAACAAGCAGGGACAGCCACAATGAATCAAGCTGCGTACTTGAAATGTGTCTGTTTTAAGATCTGACAGAAGCTGTGCTGAAAGGCACAGTCTCATCCTAATCTCCACAGAATTAAAGATCTTTTAAACAACTGATCGCTGGAATTTTTCAAATCAATATTAGATATTTTTCTCAAATGTATGTTCTATTTTGGACACTAATTAACTCGGGAAAGTCTGTAGCCTCACACAGTCTGAGTGCCTATATGAGCAATCCTCCCTTTTGGCCTTATCCGCAAGACTGAGATTAAATTAAAACAGTTCTGCCACCATGACACTGCTGCCTTCCAATCATTTTCTTTGGTTACCGTTTAACTCGTTAAAATGATCGGTGAGGACTGAGCCTGAGAAGATGGGGGGGGGGGCAGTTTTTTTTTTTTTTTTTTTTTTTTTAAATAAGCCATTGCATTAGTGATTGTAAATAAACAACCCTCCCACCCACCTTTCCTGGTTAGTAATTAAACCATAGAACTTTTAGAGGGCTCTGAGGGCAGTCCATCAAATAGGCCTACTCTGCGCTGATGCAGATGTGTCCCAGCTGAAAACAAAAAGCCATGAATGAAATCCAAGTGCTTCGCCTCTAACTCATCCTAATCACTACAGATCAAGAATGTGGCTGGCCATAGGCGTTGAGCTAATAAGCAGCTTGGGTAGTCAGTAGTAGTCCTGGTTTGGAAGAGGGTTGAGCTGACCACACTTCTTACCTGTGGATGTTAACCAACGAGCTGAAGTAACCAGAGCCATTGCAGTAACAAGTTCACTAGTTTTTTAACTCGGAAGACATGAGGACTTTTTGTAAATCTGAATACCAAAATTAGCTTCATTGTCTCTCCTGTGACAAGGAGATCTGAGAGAGCTGTAGTCTAGTTCAGGGTGGGCATTAAATGTACACCTAAATGCACTATAGTAAAAACAATACTAAGCTTGCATTCATGAGGAAGGAAATACAGGTGAATTCTCTGTACCTTGAAATCTTTACATCATTATCTGAGAATTTCAGTAACTCAGCCAGCGGTTAGGGATCTGTTTCTGGAGTGGTTAAATTTCTGTGGCCTGCAACGTGAAAGAGGGTGATTCCTTCTTACTTCAGGTTGGATGAGATGTTAGCACTGAACAGAAGAAGGAGACTGTGGTACATGCAGCACCTGTTGTAAACTTAACAAATGGGCATTCAGCTGTAAAGCTGTGGTATTGGAATATGGCATTTTCTTGCATTTTCTGTTGACTTGTGAGCTCTGTCTGAACAGTAAAACATAAATTATCTGAATTCAAGTGCAATATTTACCAGAAATACTAGAATTGAGCAGAGTTTTCCATGCCTACAAATCTTTCCTTTGCTTAATATTTGGATGGTTTACTTCAGCTGATTTGTCTCCATTCAGGTAGAGAAATATGCAGTTGAAATTAAAGGGGTGTTTGTTCAAATGCTTAAAATCTTAACCGTACCCAACGTGGCATACTCATACTTGGCATACTTTCTGTTTAGTCTTGTTAATATTGCCCTGAACAAAGGCCGCAATTTTCAATGGCTGACCAATTTCAGTCTTGTATTCTTGCTGTAGTCTGGCTACTTTTCCAAGTATTCTTTCATATAATAGTCTTTCCCATCGCTTAAAAAATGGCCAAAATCTTGCCAACTTGTCAGAAATTCACCTCCAGGCAGAGAAAAATTGTGGTCCTAAATTGTAAAATCTGTACTATTTTTAAAAAGCATTTATAATGAAACCATATGACATTAATGATAGCACATGCTCAAAATCATTACCTCACAACCAGCTGTTGATTTTTAAAAAAAAAAAAAAAAAAAAGCTTTCTTGGGTATCTTTCCATCGTACTTTGCTCCACTAGTGATTAGACAGTGGTCTGGCTCCACCTACCAAGCAGGAAAGAGGCATGAAATGTATGAGTGAAGATCAGCATAGAAATGATCCCTCAAAGTGTATCTGAAGGAGGAATCCTGTGCAGCGGTTACTGCACTGAACTAGGAGCGAGTTCACCAGGGTTTATGTGGATAATGAGCAAAGGATGGAGAAGGCCAACAAGGAAAAATACATTGTTGCAGAGGCTTCTGCCTACTTGTGCATTAAAAAGAGCCTGTAAGGAATCAGTAGGAAAATTCCATTCTCTTCAGTATATCTTTTCTGAATTCTGTGCCCTTTTCCTGAAGACAGGTAGTTCCCATCTTGTTTATAGGACTGTAGGACTTAACTATACTCCTTGAACCCTTGCACCAGATTCTTCTTCATTGACAGCACAAGTAGGTTGGCATTTCAGCACTCTTGGTTTTATGCATTACAATGTTTTCATGTGACCAAAGTTTCCGGGTCCTAGTCCTCATGGAAAACTATCTAGCATGCTTCGTTTTGTTGTCTTCATGGGGGACAAATGAAGCAAATCAAAGGTCAGTTCATCTCCAAGAAGTCCCATTCAGGAACTGGAAGCAGAGATTGTTAATGCAGTTTCTTGACCACAGAAATTCACAATATTGAGGGGAACCAGCTGGGCCTACTTATCTTGCTGTGGCTTTTGCATTTTTATACACCATCTGAGACATCAAGGATGGTAACAAACAGGGCTATGCTTGCTCATGTGAGGACTTCTCAGGACTGAGTTCAAATCTACTTCTCTAATCTACTTGTAAAGATGAGGCCCAGCATCTCATTGCAGGCTTTAATGGGGCATTCAGATCATGTTTCAGATGTTCTGGTGTACTTCCTTTCTCTCATTCCTTAGAGAGAGACCTTTTTGAAATTCTTAACAGATGTTTCTCTTAACTTTACCTTCAAATATTAGGTGAGAAATACGGGGCTTCGGGACCCTTTCACCAGGCCATTGGCTAAAAGACCCAAAGCAGATTTGAGATAGTAAGCTAGTGTGCTGCTGCTAATCACCCTCCTTTTGAAAGACAAGACAAAATTCAGCAAGAGCTGAACATTTCACCACATTCTAGTAGTTACTCTGGGGAGTGTGGGGGGGGAATGAAACCTTTCAAATTTGGATCATGACACCAAGACAAGGAAACAAGAAACACTATTTCTCTGTTTCAAACTATGTGGAGCGGAGGTGGATGATTGCCATTAAGCACCTGCTGGAGGATGGGAATGGCTGAACAGACTGACACAAAAAACAGTGTCTATCATCCAAATCTGAAGCAGAAGTTTCTATCATCCCTTCAACGTAACGTCAATGGAAGAAGTTACTCAGGAGGGTGAGACCCTCCCATCAAAGTTGGCCGCTCACTCAAACCAGTAAGTCTTGCAGAGTACTAGGGTTAAATGACTTCCTTGTGCTACCCCAGGTGTTCGTAGTAGTGGTAACCCATTTTGGAGATATGGTAATTCCATTTGAGGACATTCCTTCCCAAGAGGCTATATGCAAAAGCCACATGAGAAGGGACTTGAGTTGTTTTGGTCTACCAGGTATTGGATCACATCAGCAACATCTCAGTAGAAAAAACTAAAGAGCTTGCACTCACAAAACTAGGAATTTTTTTTAACTGTTGTGTTTCTGTGGGAGGAATCTATAGACTGTGACCACATCTCGTCAAATGCATGTTTTTTTAAAATCATGTTATCCTCCATCTTAAACATCAAGAGCTTAACACAATTGACAAGATAATATAACTTAAAACCTCTATTTCTGCGTATGACAGCAGGATTCCTGAGATTTGCTGCAATACTTCATAACTCAGTAACCAAGCACCAGGACTGGAAAATCCCATGTGTCTCAATTCATGTGGTATAGTGTGTGGAAGAAGTTTGACTTATCTGGTACCACATAGTCCAGTTGTCCCCCCTGCTGTTAAAAGGGAAAATGTTTGGTTTTATTCCTGGTTACAGATAAGGGAAGCATTCCAGCCAAGCAAGGTCTGCAATTCAAGGGAAGCCTGCCTTAGAAAGGGTTCAACCTACCATCACATTAAATTAGTTAGGATCACTGTAACAAAGGGTATGCCTTTGTCAGGTACAAGGACAAATGATCCCAGATCCCATTTTTTAAGAATAAATGTACTCTGGAGCTCCATGATCTCTTTTCCAGCTGCAAGAGTAAGAAGAATCAGAAATCACATTTCCTTGAGCTAGATGCAAACTAGTACATCTCTCCGTGTAAGTGCTTAGAGCCCTGTGCTTAGTCGTAAGAGATTAAACTGGTCGATGAAGATGAAATTCATGCTGAAAATACTTTAATATTGAGGTAGGCAATCTGATAGAAACTTTAGCCATCTATTCTGGTCACATTACATTCCTGAAAACTTCTGTTCACCAACAAAAAATCATACGTATAAAACATTGCTGTTTAATCTTTCTGGACTACCAGTGTTCCTAATGTGTTTGCTAGTAAACTAACTGAGGGCTCAGGGACTTGTATGCACCTGTTTTTCATTACAGCATAAGATGTGCAATAAAGACCTTTCAAGTAGTAACATGAAAGGCTCCTCTCCATGCATCAGGAGCGCAGGTTGTGTTGAAATCTGAAGAGCTTACATAGTATTTCTCCAGGTAAGTTTGAGAGCCCGTCTTCCAGTCACTGAAGTGCTTTGACAAGATTCAGGTATCAAACTGAAGCATCAACACAGAATTATCCATATATCTTCACCTGTTGCTCATAAGCTATTTACATGTGTTTTGGTCTCAATTCAGGATGGCTCATGAGGGCTTCGAATATAGCTGTGTCCAGCTGGAGTTGTATTCCCTTTCATTTTTAAAGTATTTTTATAATGAAAACAAGGTGACATCAATGACCGCGCATTGCTCAAAGTCTTTACCTCATGACCTGTTGTGGATTATAAAAAAAAAAAAAAAAAAAAAAAAACTTTCTTGGGAATCTCTTTTTGGACTCTGCTCAAGTGGCTCCACTTACCAGGCAGAAAAGAGGCACAAAAGATGATTTCAATCTTGATTCTTCAGAGCATGTCTGAAGGTGGAATCCAGTGTAGAGGTTAGTGCACTGAATTAGGAGCAAGGCCACCAAGATTCTGTTCCTGCTCTGTCAGTGAACTATTGTGAAGCCCCAAATGGCATATTGCTGCCTTGTAATACTTCCTTCCTTTATGAAGCACTCTGATATTTTGGGATGAAAAATACTATGTAATAACCAAGTCTGAACATTTAAACACCCCTTGAAGATCCTTCCACTCTTATAGACAGATGTTTTGTTCTGGACATTACCATAAAGAGATGTCTGTACTCTTGTTCTTGATAGTGATAGGCTTCTCATCTTTATTTCTGCACCACCGAACATTGGGTTTTTTTTAAGGTCTAATTTTCTATCCTGGCCCACCCAGCTCATTGGCACAAACACGTATTGCCTTGGGATCCTCTTGATTCAGTTCTCTTCCATTGTCTGTCTGAAGGGAATCAATATACTGCTTAATTGAGGATGGGAATGGCTGAAGAGGGGACAGCATTATTATCCAGGCCTCAGTACTCTTGAAAGTTAAGAGAAAATTCTTCACTATCCACATTTTCATCATTTGGAGATGATAAATGTCTGACCTGCTTGCATAACTTTCCTATTGGTAGCTCTTTTTAAAGAGAATATTGGGAAATTTTTGCCTCTCAGCAAATTCATACCCCACTCTCCCCTTTAGTAAGCATATCTATCCACCAAGAATCTATGGCTAATCCTGTCCTCACTCCAAGAAAAATGGATTGGCATTACTGTATGCTCCTAGAGCATCTTGTTGTAAGACTGATTCTTCAGTCCTGGGGATCTCTCAGTTCTTGCAACATCCGTGTGAGTTACAGTGGGATAGTGAACTGTTTTAAGAGGGTGTCAGCTACTCTGTTCACTTAGTAGTCTGGTGATAAATTTCATATCAGTGAATCTGTTGCACTCATACATATTTTTTATTTTTAAATGGAGGACGTTTTTCTTTTCCTGGATGTCAAGTTTTAAGCCCCAAATTAAGCCATCTTACATTTCATAATTTTAGGAAAAACTCTTGGTTCATTCTTTATAACATTTGTAAGGGCTAAAGTTTTGTGTCCAAATTAGTAGAATCTTCTGCAAGATGCATGACAGTTTCTTGGCTTTGTCACAGAAGGATCAATCACCGATTATTTGAGAGAGCCTCTGGGCTGTCTCCACATCTCCATCTGATAAGGAACTGTCCTTGTCTGCTTATTTTGTTGGCAGTTTATTACTCAAAATACCATAGCAGTAAGACCACCAGCTCTGGGTCACTGTTTGTCTATATTTGATATTAGTTAAGACAGGAGAAGAGGGCGTTTGCAAAGCAAATTACTTACAGGTAATTGTTATAGTATTCCTTTCTATCGACCATAAGCCTTCTCTCTCCCCCAGTGAGTGGCATTGTCTTCTAAAAGAAAATAGCTAAGATCAGAGACCTTTACCAGAAAGGAAGTGGATGATTTGGTGCTTGTTTATTAGTCGTGACTGGCAGATCGTCTGTCTCCTTGTTTCTTGGTAGGTGGAGTTCTAACTTTGCTGTTGCTGGGTAGGATGGGAGAAGACTATAAAATTACCAGTGAGTAACTTCTCCATACAGATAAGTACAAATAACTTGAATTACCAGCAAACTGTTCAAAGTTCTGATCCTATACCAACAATTAAAATTCCCTGTGTATCTACCAGTGCTATTTTCCTTATTTTCTTCTTTCCTTTCTTTGTCCCTCTGACTTTTAATTTGGGAAAGTGGGGAATTTAATTTTACATCTGCCTTTAGTTTGAGTGGAAATTGATCTGTGGCTGCCATTCATATTGTTTAACTGCCTTTTTCAATGCAGGTTTTTAGAGTTAACTCTCAAAACTGCTATATACAATAAATATAATACCAGCATGTATTTAATTTCACGCTGAAATGGATTTTAACCCAGATTTTACAGTACTTACACTGTTTACTGAATCATTGCATTTACAGATGCATAGTCTGTGTATACTGTACTTTCTGTAAAGTTGCTTTTCTTTTTCCCCTTTTTCTTTGCTGAAAGGATTCTGATACGCCACCTTGCACAACTCCTAATGTTTACCAGTTCAGTCTGCAAGCTCCGACACAGCTTATGGCCAGTTTACCACCAGCATTGCCTATGCCAAGTGGTAAACCTCAGTCTGCACCTACGAGAACCTTGATAATGGCTGCCAGTAATCAGGTATGAGCCAGCTAATTGGATTAACTTTTAATGAGGAAGTATTCAAGTCAGAATTATAGGCCATTTGCACTGTGCTATCCTCGTCTGATTTTAAAGAACTCTGAACGCTGTAGGAGCATTTCATAAAAAGGGCTTGCTGAAGCTGTTAAAGTGCATTTCTAACAGCAAAATAAAAAGAAAATAATTTTTTAAGATGTATCCCAGTACGTGGCCCACCTGACAACCCGCTCTTTATCTCTCATAAGAATAAGATTAATATGGAAATATCAAACCTTTTTATTGCTTTATGCAATATCTGGGATTACCTGTGGGTGCTCAAAATTTTCAAGGCTTATTAATTTCCTGTTTTTAAAAATTACCTTTTCTTCTCCCCATAACACCTTTTGTAAACTAAAATTGGGCCTTACTTAAGAACTGAGTCTTGGAGGCTTTTTCTATTCAAGACTTGTTTGGTGTTCCTTAGAAGTTTGGGTCACTATAAGTCTATCTGAACTTTGTTTTATACAATAAGTTTTGGAAGATGACTACAAAGTTGTGTGCTTGTCAACTGTTTTTTCCTTCAGGGAGTTATTTGTAAAACATTCTGAACAGAATCCTGAATTTTTTTTCTTGTTCGTATTAAATCAGTGCAGAAATATTCTAGGTGTTGTACTCATAAGAGAATGATGCCAGTATTTGAAAACATACTATATCTTCCCTACAGTCCACTCCCTCTAGTAAGGAGTAGGAGCTAATGAGTTTGAAGTGAAGACTGTCCTTCTAGTACTTACAATTATAGGCTGGTTATCATTTTACAGCTATTGTTTGTGTGGAAAGCTAGTTGAATGGTGAGCTGCAGGGTTATGATATTTGGCCATATAGTTCCCTTTTCAAGGAGGGGGTGCTTGCGTGCATGCTCATTTTTTTTTCTATTGTTTTTTGTTAGACTCTGAATCCTGGCCCCATTTATATTGCTACATTAGATGCAGTTTTTCTTGACTCTCTAGCCAAGATGAGAGGTCTGCTGTGTGGCCGATTTTGTCATCTGAGAATAACTTGGTCAGAGTTGATGACGTGAATTGGGTTTACTTGGACAGTTAAGTTTGCATTTCGTGGTCCCGGTGTGTAGTGTGTCTAGTTTTAGTATGACTGGGATTAGAAGATGGCTTATGAGTTATGCTTTCAGGTCTCCAGGTGCACCCAGTTATGCCACAGCTATGAGGTGTATGGCCCTTTAGTGGCTGGCTATAATAGGACTGACATCACTGCAGTAGCTTGAAGATTTGGAGCATAATGTGTCTTTAGTAACTGCACTGATACCTTTTCCTTCAAATTAGTGAGTGATCTAATGGGTACACGGGTTTGATGTCTGTAGAAAGTACTCATACAGCTGTAGGTATCTCTGTAAAATTGATCAGTACCCCTTACAGCTCAAATGTGAGCATTGTGAGTGGTTGCACGTTTCCCACAGGGAACGTAGAGACCCAATTTCTTTCGAACACATTCCAGACTGAAAAGTTTTAAAATTAACATATTTTCTTCAGCCTGTTTTTTTTCTCCATTTCTTGAAAGATTCTGCAAGCAGTCCCTAGACTTTAACTCTTGGTCATTGCAAAATCAAGGTATTCTCAATTTAATGATCTTTGCTTTTGGTCTCGCATAGCAGTAATTTGCTCACATTTTTCAAGTGGTTACCGATAGGGACTCCATTTCAGTGTGTAAGTATCTCTGCAGTCCTTGATCAGAGACTTTTTGTTATCAATGTCCATTTGACTCATGAATGCACTCTATACAATCTTGTGCCGCAGACCATGTGTATAGGGGCCTTGTGAACAAATTGCTCTGTTCCTTCTCTGTCACCTTGGCCTAAGGTGGTGCTCATGGAGATTATATCTTAGTGTGTTTTGCAGTTCTCTGATTAATTTAGCATTTACAGTTAGTGTTAGTTGTTAATACAGACTTAGATATTAGTGAGAAGGTTTGAATTTTTCCTTCTCCCTTTCCTTCTGGGGAGCTTATTTGTCTTGGCTGAACCTACCCTTTCATATATCTGTTGCGTTTTTTTGGGGTGGGTGTGTGGGGGAAGGGGCCTGGAAGGGAGGGCACATATCTGCCAAAAGTGTAATGGTTTTTTTGCTGGGCTCTCAAATGTAGGGCATGGAAGAATCAAGAAAAAATTGCAGCTTTTGATGATCAAGTCCTTAATATGACAAGCTAGTTTAGGAAATCCTCTAGTACGTCTGGATCTTGGCTGATTCATTGCCCTTTCAGCCTCAATAAATATCTCCTCTTTTCTGGAGCCTTATGAAGTCGTCTTCAGTCTAGGGGAGCTCAGCTCTCTACTGTAAGGAACCACCTCCAAAGATCCTATCTTCTTTCATGGCTCTATCATGACTAACCCCTTAAAATAACCTTGCATGACTCCCTTTGTGGTGAGGATCCTCAATTTGAGAAATGATTGCCTCCCTTGTGAAATCAGTATAGTAGAGGATAACACACACACTGCCAGATTTCACAGTCCATGCCATGTTTTTCTTGTCTGTGAATGTAGTAAGGCCCTATAGAGGAGTTGTAGTCCCCACTGCTTATGGATACTGAACGGTTCTTGGCACAAAGACCTTATATGCAGATTATCATTGCATCCCTATACCATGGGATTTCTGCCATTTTCTCTTCCCCACTGAATTTCTTTTTTATCCTCTTCAGTGGCCTCCAACAAGTCATCTCCTTACCGGTGTGGGATATCTCTTCCACTCCCTCATTACAGGAACCCATATGCTGCCAATGATCTTCATACTCATTAGGATAGTAGGCTCAGTCCTGGGTACTGCCTTTTTTTCATTTGTGTGCCTCCCTCCCCTATGGCCATCCTGGGGACTCTGCATGATGTATCAGCAACAGATTGCCAGACCTCTGGGTTCCCTTCTACATAGGACTGTTTTCACTTACCCTTCCACCAGTCCCCCCATAATGATACCTCCTGAAGAACAGGGCGGGTGAGATGGACAAAAGGACCACCCCTCGAACTGCCTTTGTGCTTATCTCTGGTCTAGGCAATCATGCCTCTGCCGTAATCAATGGCTGATGTTTTTTTGGCAATTCCAGGACCTTGTGAAGAGGGTGGCTGACTCAATTCTTTGTATTTCACAGAACAACCAAATAGACAAATTCCAGAGGAAAGAACTTCTCTTCTTTCTTCAGTGAGTACCCAGTCATCAAAACAACAGTTTCACTGGGTTGGTCAAGGCCTTAAATCCTCCCTCAACATTAGTTTGCAAGCTGCAGCCTTTCAACCAACTTTTCTATTTCCAGCAGGCTTGATGTCATGCACAACAGACAAGTGGATCGTGGAGACTACAACATTGGGCTACACAATCCACTTTACATCCCTGCCTCTCATTTTTCTGTTGCTCTTCATGGACCTCTCTCAAGATGAGATGAGCAAATTTGTGAAGTCTCATATGTTCAGGATGATGATGATACTGGGAGCTATAATCCTTTCTCCAGAAGCAGGAGAATTACCTTCAGTCCTTGAGCTATAGGATTTCTATTTCCATATAGGGATGTATTCTGTTCACAGAAATTACCTATGTTCATCATGGGTCAGGATCATTTTCCATACAGAGTATTTCCCTCTGGTACCACAGATGTTTTCAAAGGTTGTAGCAGTAGTATTTGCTTACTTTCTGTGATAAGCAGCTTTAGTCTTCCTATATCTGCGGGGCCAGTCTTACAAAGCAATACTTACTTCCACTTTTATAATCATTATTTTGTTTTAGGATTTGGGTTTCCAGCTAAATATAAAAAGTCCATTCTAGCTGCATACAGAAAATACAGTTAATAGAGACATAAATGGTTTTGTTCACAGCCACAATCTTCATTCCTTCCCACAGACAGATTCATGACTTCATCAGACTTAGTGCGGACAGTTAAAGGGAATCCTGATACTTCAGTAACAAAGTGATGGCATCTCCTGCATATGGCAGTTTATACCGTTGTTACTGGCCATGCAATGATATTATACCTCCACTGCTTCCAGGACTGGTTCAGAAGGATTTATTTCTCATCCACAGATAGCTTAGACAAAGAGGTCACAGTTCTCTTTTGGGTGAAGAGTTACTTAGACTTGTAGAAAAATCAACTCTGCACAAGTGTCAATTTTGTCTACTTATGACAAAAATACCTGTTAAACTGGGCCGTTATTGTTAGGATGGGAAGTAATACACCTCACAAAACCTGTTTCCATATCAACCTGTTGGAGGTCAGGGCAGTCAGGAACAACATGCCTTCAGTTTCTCTCCCTTGGCAGGATTAAATCAATCAAAATCATGACTGACGATGTAGCTTGCATGTTTCATATCTCCAAAGAGGGAGAAGCAAGTTAATTCTTCCTGTGTGCTGAGGCAGTGAAGACAAGGAATTGGTGCATAGGCATCAGGTTCACATCTCAGATGTTTACCTTCCTGGAGTCCATAATGGGTCATCTGATACACTCAGCTGGTGCCTCTCCCAGGAGAACAAATGGGATTTGGACTGTCAGATTTTTCACTGATTTTACCAAATTTTACCATTTTACCAGATGTGAGGGCTTCAGAAGGTGGACCTATTTGCCACGTTCAGCAAGAATTGTCCGTTATTCTGCTCAATGGAAAGCATGGGCATCACTTTCTGGGAGCATTCTCTTTCCCAGGCTGAAGGATCTGACTGACATATTCCTTCCAGCATGGCTGTTTGTTTTAAGAGTGGTGAACAAGATCAGACAGAGCAAGGCCAGGGTTATGCTTGTAGTACCAGCCTGGTGGAGGTAAGCATAATATCCTTACCATTTTCCCCTCAGTTGTCCACCCATTTCCCAACCAGCATTCAAGCTTCCAACCATCCTGCATTTCCTTTCCCAGGATGCAGGTTGTGTGCTTTATCCCAGCCTATGGGTCTTCTGCCTCCAAGCATCATTCCTTGATGGTTCATGTGACTAGATTCTACCTGCTTGATAGATGTACAACAGGTACTACTGAGCAGTAGAAAGGAGTCAACTCTTACCCGTAGTATTTCTGAAGGTGGCATTGTCATCTCTTTGTGCCTGAACAGTCTCCATTCTCAGATATCTTGGTTTACCTGCTGAATTTGATGACATTGAGTTATCGGTTAACTCTACAGTTCATCAGACGGCAATATCAGCATTTTATTCCCTGTTAAGGGGTTTTCTATATTTGCTTATGTTGTGTCATCTAGCTTTATTAAGGGATCTTTTTCCCTCAGGTTCAGGATCTGACTCCAACTTGCGACTACAACGTGGCACTTAAATATCTCCCATGGGGCTTCCATTTGAGCCTGTGAGAACCTGCTCCTTGCTTCATATATTTCTGAAGGTGGCCTTTCTGTGAGCTATTATGTCTAATACTACTCCTATGCAGGGTTGAAAAGACTGAAGCCTTGATGTTCGACTCCTCACTTAGGGTATTCTTCAAGGACAAGGTCTCCTTTTGGGTGCACCCAAAATTCTTAGTTAAGGTGCTTTTACATTTGTCGTAACCAGTTTGTTCATCTGCTCATATTTTTCCCTTAACCATATAAACATCCACATAAGACTCCTTTCTTACATTAGATGTGAGACATGCATTTTCCTTTTATCTGGATAGACCTAAACTATTGCAGAAATAATGGTTCTTCTTCGAGTGTCCCCGTGGGTGCTCCACATTAGGTGTTGGGCTCGCCCGGCGCCGCAGATCGGATCTTCCAAGCAGTTTCTGCCGGACCGCGCATGCGCCGGTGCGCGCCACTCCCCCGCGCGCTCCCGGCCACGTGCGCGATCCGGTCCCCGCCAGTTCCTCTTAACCGCCGTCGGCTGCAGACGGAATCCGACTAGGCTAAGGCCAAATAGCGTATTCAACGACTTTATCTGTTTTTCTTTCAAAGTTTTTTTCAGATACTTAGGCTACTATGAGTTAGCCGGTTGTTATTTTGCCAAAAAAAAAAGAAAAGAACAAACAACAACAAACAAACTACGAGCGGGACAGCTTCAGCCAGTCCCAGTAACAACCGCCGGAGGCCAGGAGCTACGGCCATCAGCCCTCCTGCTGAGGCAGGCCATCGGACGGGGAAAACAGCACAAAGAAGGTGCTAAGTACCCACTTAATAAAACTCAAAGACTCACCAACAATGTCCTCTTCGGGCTTTAAAAAATGTGAGTCCTGCCGAGAGGCGATTAAGGAGAGACAGGGAGATGCGCATTAAAATGCTGCTTCTTGATAAGGCCCTCCAGCCAGACGTGCCGGAGCGGCCGCAGCAGGAGGGACCCTCCGGGGCCCATAAAAGGAAAGCTGCCTTCCTCACTCCATCAGCGCAGAAACGGAGGAAAGTCTCCCCAACCCGATCCCTGCCAGCAGCAACAGCGAGCGGGACGGGAGGAGCGCACAGCCCCCAGCCGCAGCAACAGCTGATCGGCGGCGGCAGGGAGAGCCACGTGGAAGCGGCTCAGCCTCCGATGATCAGCCAGCCGCCCCGCACCGCAAGCAGGGCAGCGGCTTAAAACTGCTTTTCATAAGGCCCTCCAGCCAGACGTGCCGGAGCGGCCGCAGCAGGAGGGACCCTGCGGGGCCCATAAAAGGAAAGCTGCCAAAAACGGAGAAAAGCCTCCCCAGCCCGATCCCTGCCGGCAACAATAGCGAGCGGGACGGGAGGAGCGAGCAGCCCCCAGCCGCAGCAACAGCTGATCGGCGGCGGCACGGAGAGCCACATGGAAGCGGCTCAGCCTCCGATAATCAGCCAGCCGCCCCGCACCGCAGGCAGGGCGGTGGCTAAACAAGCGCCGGTACCGGCGGCACCGCAGGCAGCGGCACCGACCCCCGGGGAACCGGCGGTGCAGAGCGCGCAGGCACGCAGCCTGCAGGCACCGGAGCACACCGCACCTGCGGCACCGCCCTCCAGCCTGCCGAGCTCGGTGCGCACGGGGCCGGGATCCCCTGTACGTCAGGGGGCAGAGTTACCTCCTCAAGGGAGGGGAAAGGCTGCACACAAGAGGAAGCATTGCAGCCCCTCTCCGCACAGGGCTGTGGAGTTGCTTTCTCACAGCCCTCCGCTTATGTTACAGACTCCAACCAGAAGGCAGGGGTCCCCCCTAGCCTACCCGGAGCCCCCTTCTCCATTTTTTGCAACCAGCCTCACCCTGGCTGGGACCACCTTCACCCTTCCTGGGGTTTGAACCGCTGGACTATTATGCAAAATCACTCTCTCCAGCCCTCCCCCAGATGCAGAGGGTATGCACCAAGGGAGTGGTCTAGGTCACCTTCCCAAGAACAGTGCCTATACTGCCATGGTCGCCCCTACCACGCGGGGCATAGACACCATCGGCTATCTACCAGGGAAAGATCCCCACAAACGATCTCGTACCCCCGAGGGCAATTGCGACCGGGGACAGAGACTCAAGCATCTCAGGGGGGACTGGTTATGGAACCCCGAGATTTTCCCTCGCAAACCTCTAGTGAGAGGGTGTACCATCACCAGCAGGAACCGGAAGGGTCCACAGAGACGTATCCCAGTGGTTCCTCGCTCTCCTCCACGGATGAGGCTATGGCCCCGGGGGACGTCCATCCTCCGGACGATCTCAAACAGTTCCAAGAGCTGTTTCACGAGGGTGGCCTTCACGCAAGGCATCCAGACAGATAAGGTGCAAGAGAAACACCATAAGCTCCTCAAAAATCTGAGACCTCCGGCCTCCTCCAAAATAGCAATACCGCTTAATGACGCAATCTTGGAGTCTGCCACTATGATATGGCAGACTCCTGCGACTATTCCGCCTGTCCACAAGAGAGCGGGAAAAAAAAAAAAAAAAAACTTCGTGCCGACAAAGGGCGCGGAGTTCCTGTTCAGCCACCCACAACCAAATTCCTTGGTGGTGGAGTCATCGCAATGTGGGGGAACAGACAAACATGCCAAAAAGCTAGAGCTGTTGGGCAGAAAGGTCTACTCCTCCTCCACTCTACTGTTGCGAATGGCAAATTACGCAGCGCATCTAGCGAACCATAATTTCGATAACCACATTAGGTTAACCTCCCTCATGGACTCGCTTCCAGAGGGCAAGAAACCAGTGCTCAAGGCCATCATGCAAGAAGGCTACGCGGCCTCGAGGACGGGAGTTCAGATCGCCCTGGATGTTGCGGACTCAGCAACAGCGTCCCCAGTACCACAGGGGTTACGAGCAAGGGCGACATCAACAGCACCAGCAGTACAGAACTCCCAGGCGTCGTTCCCAACACAGCCGTGCATCCTCGGGGCAGGGCCGAAGGCCACAAGTTTGACACACAGATCCAGGGCTGCGCCATCACTACCGTCGCAAGGTCATCCGAAGCGGTTATTCCACCATCGCCTCCGACCATTCTATAACCAGTGACGAAGGATCACCACAGACAAATGGGTGCTGGAGATCATAGCCACGGGGTACGCCATCCCCTTCCAGTCGCTCCCACCGCCATGACCTCCACCCAGGCCCCACCTCCAGGAGGCCTCCCACGTGGCGAGGCTCACGCAGGAGGTAGACCATCTCATGCTCATAGGGGCAGTGGAAAGAGTGCCGGAGCAACTGCAAGGGAGAGGGTTCTACTCCAGGTACTTCCTCACGGGGAAAAAGACAGGAGGCGGGAGGTCCATCTTAGATTTTCGAGGCCTCAACCGGTACCTGCGCAAGCAACGCTTTCGGATGATCACAATCGCCTCCATCCTTACGGCACTATACGATGGAGATTGGTTCGCAGCCCTCGACTTATAAGACGCGTATTTTCACATAACTATTCATCCGGCTCACCTACGATTCCTCTGGTTTCTCATGGTAGGCAAAGAACATTTTCAATACAAGGTCCTACCGTTTGGCCTCTCCTCGGCCCCAGAGTCTTCACCAAGCCCTTGGCAGTGGTGTCAGCCTACCTGCACAGACAGTGGGTATTTATATTCCAGTATCCGGATGACTGCCTACTCAAAGGGGCCTCGAAGGAGGAGGTACTACGCATAATATGCGTCACAACAGGCACGTTCTCTCGCTCGGCCTGGTTATCAATCTGACAAAATCAAAGATAGACCCCACACAGGACATAGAGTTCGTAGGGGCACGCATAAATTCTATTACAGCGAGGGCGTATCTACCAGAGACTCCCTTTCGGGCCGTCGGCTCCCTCGTGCAAGTCTTCACCTTCAGCCCTACGGTGCTGGTTCTGACGTGCTTACAGCTGCTGGGCCACATGGCAGCAGCGGCGTTCGTACAACAGAACGCCAGGTTACCCATGCGCAGCATGCAGCACTGGCTGGCGAGCGTATACAACCCGGCAGCACACACTGTTCACAGGGTGGCGTCGCCCACAACAGAGGTGCGCAAATCCCTGCAATGGTGGGTAAACCCCGACAACCTGCTAACGGGTACCCTTCCACCAACCACACATATTGGTTTTTCTTACTACAGACGCCTCCCTCATAGGGTGGGGAGCACACATGGGCGAAGAGGTGACGCAAGGGCTGTGGTCCTCCACGGAGCAGTCACTGCACACAAATATACTGGAGCTCAGAGCAGTGTTCAACGCCTGCAGACACTTTCGAGACCATATAAAAGGCAAAGTAGTCGGGATCAGTATAGACAATACCTCCACCATGTTTTATATGAATCGGCAAGGAGGAGCTCGGTCCCGTGCCTTATGTGCAGAAGCAGTCCGGTCGTGAAACTGCTGCATCGCCAACAATATAACCCTGGAAGCCTCGTACTTCCCAGGCGCTCACAATGTGCAGGCAGACCAGCTGAGCAGGCGTTTTCGCACTCACGCACGAGTGGCAGATCCGTCCCGATCTGCTGCAACCGATTTTTCATGCATGGGGTTTTTCCCCAGATAGACCTGTTTGCTACTCAGCACAACAAGAAGTGCCCACGATTCTGCTCCAGGGCAGGACTGGGACGGGGGTCCCTGAGGGACGCCTTCGCGATCTCTTGGAGGGGCCCCCTGCTTTACGCTTTCCCTCCCACAGTGCTCATCCACAAGGTGTTGCAGAAAGCCAGGAGGGAAGGAGCCTGAATGATCCCGATAGTCCCAACGTGGGATCGACAGCAATGGTTCCCCCTACTCCTGCGCATGTCGGACCGGCCACCGATGCCCCTTCCGGTGGCGCCGGATCTGCTCACGCAAGCCCAGGGGTCCATAGTGCATCTGCACCCTCAAGGCCTGCGACTACAAACGTGGTTAATCCATGGCTCAGCTCCCTAGAGAGCACATGTACGGAAGAAGTGCAGCAAGTCCTAGAAAGTAGCAGGAGGACTTCCACCAGGACGACCTACAAGCAGAAGTGGACTCGCTTTACGGCATGGTGTTCTACTAAACAGCTAGCCCCCCTTTCGGTGCCTATGGCTGTGATAGAGTATTTACTGGACCTCAAGAGAGGAGGACTCTCGCTATCCTCGTTTAAGGTCCACCTTGCCGCCTTTTTGGCATTCAGACATGGAGAGACAGGGCACACGGTGTTCGCCCATCCCATGGTTACCAGGTTCCTTAAAGGGCTGGTAAACCTATACCCCCCCCTCGGAAACCGCTTCCACCTTCGTGGAACTTGGACCTGGTGCTTAATGCGAAAAGGGGACCACCGTTCGAGCCTTTGGCCACGGTTTCCCTCTGCCTCCTTATGATAAAGACGACCTCTCTTCTCGCAATCACGTCAGCTCGCAGGGTGAGCGAGCTTGCGGCAGTTATGGCAACGCCACCCTGCACTGTTTTTTCCAAGGAGGCGGTAACCATACGGCTGCATCCAGCCTTTGTTCCTAAAGTTTCTTCTGAGTTTCATACTAACGAACCTATTGTTTACCCTCGTTTTATCCAAAGCCTCATAACTCTGACAAAGAGGCGCGCCTACGCCTCCTGGACGTGAGGAGGCGCTAGCTTTCTATATAGACAGGACCAAGTCCTTCCAGAGAACGGATAGACTCCTAGTCTCTATCGCTCCCAAATCAAAAGGAGAATGTCTCTCTTCGCAGAGAATCTCGAAGCACATCGTATCTTGCATTAAAAAGTGCTACAAACTCAAAAAGACTCCTTTCCTGGCCATGCCCAGAGCTCATTCCACTAGGGCGGTGGCAGCATCAACAGCCCTTTTTCAAGGGCGTTGCGCTAAAAGACATTTGCAGAGCGGCGACCTGGTCATCCTGTGACACCTTCGCCAAACATTACGCCCTTCACAGGGTATTCCAAGAGGATACCCGTCTCTCGACAGCGGTCCTCTCGGGGACAAGCTGCACATACTCCGATTACCCACCTCCTATCTTGGGTTACTGCTGGGTAGTCACCTAATGTGGAGCACCCACGGGGACACTCGAAGAAGAAAGAAAGGTTACTCACCGTAGTAACGGTGGTTCTTCGAGATGTGTCCCCGCGGGTGCTCCACTACCCGCCCATCCTCCCCGCTTCGGATCTCTGTTTAGTGTTTTGCAGGAGCATCCGAGGCGGTTGGTCAAGGAATTGGCGGGGACCGGATCGCGCACGTGACCGGGAGCGCGCGGGGGAGTGGCGCGCACCGGCGCATGCGCGGTCCGGCAGAAACTGCTTGGAAGATCCGATCTGCGGCGCCGGGCGAGCCCGACACCTAATGTGGAGCACCCACGGGGACACATCTCGAAGAACCACCGTTACTACGGTGAGTAACCTTTCTTTACAGTCTTGATCACAGAAAGATGCAGGGGCGAGATGTGTTTCCTCACAGTTCAGAAATTTTGGAGGCATCTCTCTGGATGTATTTTTGTGATATAATACAGCTGGTGCTTTATCCACTCAAATAACAGCACACTTCCACATCTTTGCTGAAAAGCATATGAGTATCTGAGATTGAGCTGCTGCGTAGCCCACAGTGCATTGGTCCATGCCACCAGATCTAATGCAGCCCTTGATTTTGCTTACTGTTTTTAACCTAGGACTTGATTACAAAGTTCCCCCACATCACCCGTTAGGAGTAAAGCTTGGGAGCCACTTGAAGTGGAACACCCATAGGGATGCTAATTGAAGAAGAGGCTGTTACTCCTTGTGTGCAGTAATGGGGGTCCTTCAAGTTGTTTGTATCTGTGGGTGCTCCACTATCTGCCGTCCTTCCATTTTACTTTAAATTGTTCTTTGTTGCGTATTCAGATAAGGGATTTCAGGGGGATTAACACATTCTACCATGTGTACCTGCAGTGCACCGCACATAGATTAGAGCATAAGCATAGGACAAACAAACAAAAATCTCCAGTCACGGACTTAAGATTCATGTGCATCTTGAAAAAAGACAGTTATTGCATAAGAGAACCTACATTTTCTGAGTGTGATGCAAGGCTTGCTTCTGTTTTGAGAAGGACTGTCTGATAGCTTTGCATTTAGCTAAAGGGACAACTCTCTCTTTCAGGTTTATTTCTGATTTGTTGTAAAACTCACTAATAATGTGACCAGAGGTGCCACTGCCCTGTTTCTACAAACCGAAAAATAGAAACATACTACGCCTTTGACACTAGAAATCTTAAGGGAAATTGTGAATGAATGCAAAGAAATGTGTATTTAAATGTAACACGTAGTTAGTGGGTAATTATGTATAGCATGCAGTACTTTTATATAGAATCTGTACATAGAGTTTCTGTATTGTGTACTCTAGCCACTTCACTGAAATATTTTTCACCCTCTTCCACTTAGACAAGGTTTACTGTCCCTCTGCCTACCATTGCTGGTCTTCCACTTCCCTGCAGACAGGTTGACAATGAAGGGGCACCATCTCTGAAAGCTGTTCACAACATGCCCTCTCCTGCTGTTCCCTCTGCATCCCCTAATCCTCTGCCAAGCCCCCACTTGTATCATAAGGTATGCTTTTGTTTTACTTTAATTTTAATTTGATTCTGTGGATTTTTTCCTTAAACTACCCTCCCCTCTGTGATGTTGTTCTTAACCTTTGTAAACAACTTCCCTGATGGTGAATTCTTCGTATCTTAGCAAGAATGTAATAGAATATCTTGCTTTTTAATTAAAAAATAAATAATTGATAACTCATACTGCAAAATAAGACCTGTGATCACTTTAAGTTATCAAGTAAATTATTTATTTTGAAAATGAGCTATTTTTAGGTAGCCCAATCTGTTTAATACATACTCTGCTATCCAACCAGCCTTTTTCCTAACTATCTTTTTGGTAAAGGTAGTTTAGCATCTTAATCTTACCAACAGAGGATATAAATCTGAATCCTGTTTCCAAAGGAGCAGTTACCAGTATAAATGTAGCTAAAGTACAAGTGTTCATGCTTCAGTTTTGAATGGCTTGGGGTCTGAGGGCAAAGAACAATTGTAAACTTTGTAAATAGTTACCTCATTGTCTTCCAGGAAGTCAGGTATTTGTCCATCAAATCCATCTGTAATTTTCCTGGGGCCTTAATTATAAAGAAACAGTTCAGACAAAAAGTCCTGAGGCTATTTTGCTTCTATGTTTTTGCTTAATGGAGAAGTTTCGGGCAACTGTCATCTGTATTCTCTTGCAATCTGAAGTGTTTCCCTGCAGTAATTTGCATTTATGGTTTTTCACCTGTGACCAAGAGACTCAGAGCTATATAGAATAACTTGGGAATATCTGTTCAGAAGGAGGAGCATTAACTCTGTCAATTTCATTTTTCAGCTGCTTAATAAATCCAGCTTCATCACTGTTTGGGCAATATCTTTATATCCAGTGCTACGGAATTTAAAAAAAAATCTGTATTGCTGGGGCAGTACTCTTGAGTGTAAAGTACCAAGTTATGATACCTTGGTGTTATTAGAGAAAAATTAAATTGCTCCTTCCAAAATGGAGCAACATAATTGCACCCGACATGACTGCCCTCAAAGAATCATGACCGTGTTTCTACAGAGCTTCACTGTCAGTGATTAGCACAATTGAGGGACAGCTGCTTCTTCTGTGATGGATCTGCTGCTATGGATAGAAGTCATAACTCAAAATAGGAGGGATTTCTTACTTCAGTGCTCTTTCCTTTTGGCATGTTTGAACATGTGCTTCTTGGTCTCTGTCTGTGAAGAGCAAATGTTTCCTCTTTGTTTTAGGAGTCTTTTTACAAAGGATTCTTCAACGTGGAAATAACTCCCTCCCCCCACCCCAGAGAGTGGAGGTTCCCCCCCAGCAATCTCTTCCCCGCTCAGTACAGCTTGTCCTCCATCTGTAGAGGAGAGGGTTGTTACAGGATTCCTGTGGTAGTTTCCTACCTCTTGTTACAAAATAAGCTCCAGCAGAAGCAAAGGACTCCTGTTCCTGTAATCAAAAAGGAATTTGCACTGGGAATGGAAGGCCACTACCACTGGGGCAGATTTTCTTAGCACCAAAGTTTTTGTCTGATTTACAGCCTCTTAAAAATCCTTGATGAACTTCCTGTTGCAGCCAGGTGTTATAACTGCTCCCGCTTTCTACTGTTTGGGGATCTCTCAGGGTATAGCAAGGCTGTTTTAATCCCTGACATAGGCCTACCTCACTGTCAGGAACAGTCAAGCCTTCTTTGCAAATAATTCTTCCATGTTGCTGGATGTGCAGTGGGAACAGCAGTAGAGTAACTTTTGACCCACTATTGCCTTTCTGTTCCCAGTAGAATCTGCATCACAGCAAAACTCCTGCAAGCATATTTGGATCAGTGGAGGGAAAACTCCCTCAGTTGCCATGACAATGACAACTAGAACCCATCTTCATAACTCCTGCACATTGCTCTTTTCTTCCCAGGGCAAGATGCACTTGCCTTCCATGTACTCTGTCCTGAATCAGCAGATAACTGGGTAGATTAATCCAGTGGCCAAAGGAGATGGAAGAGCCTTCATGCTTGGGTGTAGGCTAGGACTTTATGGTTTCCTTCAACCCCCAGGTCCCTTCTAAGCCTTACTCCAAGTACGCTAAAAGTAAGCGGAACAAAAAAGCAGTCAAGTAGCACTTTAAAGACTAACAAAATAATTTATTAGGTGAGCTTTCGTGGGACAGACCTGCTTAAGTGCACCCAAGCACGAAGGGTCTGTCCCATGAAAGCTCACCTAATAAATTATTTTGTTAGTCTTTAAAGTGCTAATTGACTGCTTTTTTGTTTTGATAGTCTATAGACTAACACGGCTCCCTCTCTGTTACTAAAAGTAAGCGGGTCTGTTTTGAAAATGTTATCTCTTAATTTCTGTCGTAGTCATTTTGCCTGCCTTAGTCTTTCAAGATGACTTGAAAAAATAAATTGGAAAGTATTCTGCTGGCATCTTTTTTGGTTGAGACCTCTTGTTTTGTTTTGAAGAAGAGGAATCGCCACCTTTTAGCTTGATTCTGAGTTATGAATTGAACTGTTTCTGAGAAAAATTGAAGGAACATATCCAAGTTTCAAAGGCATCCTATGTCTTAAATTGCATCTAATATGTCATAATCTTAATTCAGTTAACTTGATGCATTTATATACTTATGCCCTTGATTTGTGGTTTCTCTTGGATGGAAAGTAGATAGTAACTTTCTTGTTGATAAATATCATCATCATTTTTTGTTTGCTTTATTTGTAAAGATCATTTATTCAGTGTTACCCTCTCTAAATTGGGTAGAAGTTTATGGTTCCTGTTTACTTCTTACCGTGAGTAAGAGCTTCTACAGAGAGTCAGTAGCTTTATCTTTGGAGATCAAAAAATAATTTGCCTGTAACTTTGATTACTCCCATATTTAATTTTCTATGCTAGAAATCAATATGTATGGACACAGAATATGAAATACTAAGTTTGATTTAACTGGGATTTGATTTTCTTCTAGTTGGAGCAAGAGTCGCCAGAGCCTGAAGTTAAAGTACCACAAATTGTGGTTTAGTTTTCTCTTCACTTTTGGCAGTTACCACTATTTCCAATGTCTGGCGGTGGAGAGGATGACCTCTTTCACAAATTTTATTTTTTCATGGGCTTTTTGACTGAGGAGTTCCATACATGAGGCCACAGGGTCATGGGCAGACATTGCAGCTCAAGTTAGAAGCTGGGAATGGGACACAATTGCTACATGAGTTGTTCATTTTGTTTCTCTTCTCTTCTCACTGATGGCTTTTCTGCGACCAGCGCAAGACAGTTTTCCTCAGAAGGGGGTTTCCTCTCTGACAGGTCTTTCCCAGTTATCCTTTTCCTGGGCTGCCAACTCCCATTGTGTGATGTCGACTTCCTCTCTCTGATATTTATATTGAGGATATCTTTAAGGCATTTCTTTTGGCCTCTACATTTCCTTTCTCCTTTTGAGTTGGCCATGCACAGTGTTGGTAAATATATATAGTGTCAGGCATATGCATGCAGTGCGAACTCCACCTCAGCTGGTGCTGGATAATCAAGGCCTCAGCACTGAAGATGTTGGTCTCTGTGTTGGTCCCCTTCCCATTCGTACATCACCTTGGACTTTGAGACCTTAACCATGTACTCAGTTGTCTAAAGGAACCACCGTTTGAACCCCTGGCAATGTGTTCCTAGCTCCATCTGTTGATGGTCTCATTTTTAGTCACCATCACCTTGGCCAAGAGTGCGGGAGCTCCAGACCCACCTTCAAAGTGCACTGCTGCTTTATAGTCACCCACAGTGGAACACCCACAGGGACACTACTTGAAAAAGAGGAGGAAACTGCTCACCTTGGCTACGTCTACACTAGCCCCAAACTTTGAAATGGCCACACAAATGGCCATTTTGAAGTTTACTAATGAAGCGCTGAAATGCATATTTAGCGCTTCATTAGCGTGCGGGCGGCCGCGGCACTTTGAAATTGATGCGCCTCGCTGCCGCGCGGCTCGTCCCAACAGGGCTCCTTTTCGAAAGGACCCCGGCTACTTCAAAGTCCCCTTATTCCCATGAGCAGATAGGAATAAGGGGACTTTGAAGTAGCCAGGGTCCTTTTGAAAAGGAGCCCCGTTGGGACGAGCCGCGCGGCAGCGAGGCGCGTCAATTTCAAAGTGCCGCGGCCGCCCGCACGCTAATGAAGCGCTGAATATGCATTTCAGCACACCATTAGTAAACTTGAAATGGCCATTTGCGTGGCCATTTCGAAGTTTGGGGCTAGTGTAGACACGGCCCTTGTGCAATAATGATGGTTCTTTGAGATGTGTGTTCCCGTAGGTGCTCCACTTCCCTCCCTCCTTCCCCTGCTTTGGAGAGTCCTGCTGCATTGGTCAGGTAGAGAAGGAACAGAGGAATTCTGCAATGTGTGCACCAGATAGCACGAGGAGGCACTACTGCACATGCATGGTGCAGGAAGCCATGGCTATAGAAGAATTTCTGGAGTAGAGCACCCCCAGGGGGACACATCTTGAAGAACCATCTTTACTGCACAAGGTGGATAACTTCCTCTTGACCCATTTCCCCCCTCCCCCATGTTTTAAATACTTCACCTGGAATGTAATAAGAGTTTTGCTTTTAGCTTAAGTGCTTTGCACACCGCTTCAGGTGTTTGTGGGTTGACAAGCAATTCCAATGTCGGGTGCTGATGATGAGTCAATAGATTTGTCAGTCACTGTTGATTATTGATTTAGGAGCATTTGGCAGAGTTCCTCCCAGTGCTCTTTCATGGATTTGTTACCTTTAAGAGGGGTGCTGCCATCTTTGGCTCTCCTAGGTGTGAGGCCACATGAGCTTGGCCTTTACAGGGTATTTGTCTCACAGAAAAAGCTCCACATATTATGTCTGTGAGAGAATGCTTGGTTTTCTTTTGTTTTGTCGTCCCACCATTTGTGTGTGATTTCTCAGAACCTCTTTTGAATGTCGTCTTTGAGCTGATCGAAGGCACTCTGCTTCTGATTAGACAGTGTTTGGTTTTTCCGGTTTCCAGAAATTTTTCCTCTTCCAGTCCAAAAGCGTTGAGAGCAACACTGTTGTCAAACCAGTCCTGACAGTGGCAAGCAGCAAGGCTGGTGGCTTCCTCGCAAGCCTCGTGGGTGGTCTATTTTAGGCCTTCCCACTCTTCTTCACTTGTGCTGTCCTTTTTAAGAAGTTCATACAGTCCGTTTTTCACCGAGGAGTGTTTGGAAGTTCTCTGAGTGTTTGCGCCTGTGTATTCCAGTATGGACATGCATACCTGCGTGCAGGATCATCATAAGACTTTTCCCTAATGGATCCTGATGGATCAGCTGCAGCACCCCCTTCTGTTCTCATGTTCATTTCAAAATCCAATGTCACAGTAACCCCACTTTTTTTTCCTTCTGGTGCACTAAGGTTTGAAGTTTTTGGATGTTGTATTGTTCTCTGTGATTTGGATTGCTTTCTGTGTTTCAGTGCAGTTCTCATATGGAGGTGACTCATCAGGTGGTGTTCGATCCAGCAATTAGCAGTGCCTCTCTCAACGCAGATGATTTGGACGTCTCTTTAATCCTGTGTTCTTGCAGTGTCCAATAGGTGCAGTGTTCTGAGCAGAGGTGTTGCCAAGTTGTCTTGTATTTCTTGATTGTCTTAAGATTGTGTTTGTGCTCTGCACATTTCTTACCCACTCCCTCCTTCCCAGTAGCGCTACTTCATGTGTTTAGAATCTGTTTTTGGAAGGGATGATATAATTTCACCAAGATTAATATAGAAGTTATCGCTCAATTGAATTTAGAGGGTCACAAGTTGCTCGTTGATGCAGATGTAGAGCTCAGTCAGACAGTTTACTAGAGGGTTCTCGATTGCAAAGGTAACACCAGTGGTCACCTGTAGTTTGCTGCTTTTACTTTTCAGAAGTGTAGTCAAGTGGCCTACATATGCACATCTTGCTTCCCTGAAAGCAGCAATGTTGATGTTGTACCTCATGACTTCTTGAATAACAATTTGTTCCACATTTGACCTTTCACTTTTTGATTTGACTAGTAGGGTACAGACATTCCAAGCTGCAAGAAGTACTTCTGGTTTTTGATCACATTGGGAGTGATTTCTCTGGATACAGTTGTCTAGTCAGGTATAGTAAGTGAGCCTGTGTTAGGAGAACCTTTTCTTGCCACTTCCTTGTATGAGGTGAGCAGAGGGATTCCTTAAAAGGCCTGCTTAGGCATGCCTGCTGCAGCCAAAATTGCTCCCCTCTGTAGTATTCCAAGGGCACATGACAACCATATTTGTGGTCACCACTTGTGTGTGGGTCTGTGATTGGGGAGCTCTTGATGAGCACTTCACCTCTCCCTGTCACCACTCTTCCATCATTGCAGGACCTTTTATGGCTAGGTAGGGGTGGGGAAAGGTTCTGCCAGTGAAAGAAGCCTATATGTGAATAGTTTGTGTCAGAGATGTCATGCACCTTCAGCCACACAAATCTTAATGGAAGAGGAGCCTCTGTCTGGTGCCAAGCAAGTCCAAGATGACTGGGGTGGGGGCAGAGGAGAGTGTTTCCTCCTTTGTTGCAGCTATTGAGAGGTGATCATCACTCATCTGCCTGTTCTGCTGTTGAGGTCTTATGTTTCTTTGTTTTTGCGCTGTGCTTTATCTGGATATCTCACCTTCGACCTCACTGCCAGAAGTGACCCCCTCACCTGATCAGGAGTACAGAACTGATCACATTGCTCTGAGGGTCTTAAGTGTATGCAGGCAGCCCCAGCAGAAGGCTTGTTTTGTCAGTATTAGTCTAGGGAAGAGAATAGCCAGTTCAGTATATTTGCCAGAAGGGGAACTCTGCTTCCACTCAACTCCAGTTAACACAGATGTGCTAGGTTTATGATATGTTCTTTGGGTTTTTCCTTCAGCCTCAAACTTGGTATTTCATTACCAAAAGTATTTCCCAAAGAGCAAAGATCAACCATCTGCTTTCTTCTTGAGTTCCTGTCAACAGAGCAACTTGAGTGACAATAGTAACCTGTACATCATTTGCTGAAGTATCTGCTTTCTGATCTTCCTCTGTAGTTTGAATTTTAAAGGACAATTCATTGTCTGTCTTTGTATATTTAATTTGCTGACTACATTTCATTGGTACATGAGTAACATTATTTACAAACTTGTTTAGAACAGAAAATTTATGTTGTGCATATGTAGGATCAAATAACCTTGGCTTAATTCCTAATGAAAACTACCTTGTGTGTGCTGCTAACAAGAACACAATTGACCAGCATGTCCTTTTTGCTTCAAAAGTAAACTACTTGAAATTTGGTGTCCTTGAAGTTATTTGGTGGGTTGGTTTGTTTTTTTTTTTTAATAAGGAAAAACCTAATCCATATGGTATGTTGGTAATGTTCAGTGTTTGAGCCAGAATCCTTGGCTTGATGAAGTAACAGTAGATGAATACTTGGCATTTTGGTGACAATATGCTTGGTAAACATTTGGACACTCCAGTTTCTCCTCCAGAGTTGGTGCTGCAACTGTTACCTCTCTCCTGTCTGTATTTCCTGACTTAGGCTGAAACAAGTGTGGTAATACCAAGCACCGCGTCTCAAGTCCAGAAACAAAGCTTTCTAGCTGCCTGATTAGTTTCATAGCCTTAATTTTCATGACACACAGATTTATTATTTGTATTGCTGTAGTGCCTAGGCAGGTGGTCTGAAAGCCTGCTTTTGTATAAAGGCAGGAATATACATGCTGCGCCATAGTTGTATGCTAGCCCCTGAATGAGTTAATATAGGTAAGGTAAAAATATTTTCTCTTGCATTGTTTTGAGCCCTTTCGCACCATCATTGAAGGAGTCTTACCACTATTGACCTCAGCAGGCAATGGAGTGAGGTCTGTATTTCCTGCTACCATTTCTTTTGTGACACCTTGCAGTTCATTTTAATAGGACGTTATGACTTCTCGTGAATTCCCTTTTTTCTGCTTTCTCTACTTGATTTAGTCATATTGGCCTCTCGTCCATTACAATATGTTGTTTGAATAATAAAGTGCGGGCTAGATACACTTGATGCAGGCTCCATTGTACAAATAGCCACATTTTCTAAGATTTACACAATTGCTGGTACTTCAGACTAGTGTGGAAATATGTAATTTATCATTTGAAGACATTAATGGATCAAGTCCAGCAGATTCCAAATACACATGTATGCAGCTTCTTAACTATCGGTAAAACAATTCTCTGCAATTAATACCTGTTGTGAAGATCAAAGCCTAAACAGTTTAACAAAATCTGAACTGGTGATGATAAAAGGTAAGTAAGTGGTTTTAATAACTTAGATTGATACTGTCCTCCTTTTGAAGACTATTTCAACAGATATTTGCCTTCATAAAAAGGAGCTAGTGGTATACTCCATACTGCCCTTATTTCCAAGGCCTTATGATAAACTGACTTGTTTAAGTTAACTAGTATCAAAAGTAATACTACTTTTTTTTTCAAAACGTCTTTATTCAAGCAGTACTTCACTTAATGTGGATCTGCTGGGAGATACCTGTGCACTGTCACCTTAAGATAAGTGAACAGAGAATACTTATGCCTCCCAAGATGGTAGCAGGTTTACGTTGGTTGCCATTGAAACTTTTGCCAGCTGTTACCACGCCATGGTATCTGAGAATGTAATTAACACCTACCACAAGCACAAAGATGTGTAGTATCTCTGATACCTGTATAGTAACTGCTAATGGAAAGTAAAAATGTCTCCAACAATCACTGATCCAATATTTAACATTTACTTGTAACCTTAGTAAGTCGTTACAAAAAAGTCAACTAAATATGCAACAATCTAGTCGATACATTTTAGATAAACTGTATAATAGAAAACTAAAGGGTGATTAAGATACTTGCATTTGATCTAACACCTTTACATTTGAGGAGTATCAGAATACATACACTCTCTTCTACATTAGTGGTAGTGCAAGTTAATTAACATAGCCAGTTTCTTAAATGGGGTGTTTCTTGTACATTTTAATCAAGTGTGGAAAGAGATGGCTATTTATTTTTATACGTGTTCTGATAATGAGTAACACATTGGGAAAGTACTGCTGGTGAGAGAATTTGTTACATTATTTTAAACTGATTATAGTACTAAACCAAACACTTCTATATTTTTAGCAGCACAGTGGAATGAAGTTCTCTATGAAAGGAGCTCATAATCCTAACCAAGGGAATGGCTACAGTCCCGTCAGCGGTGGAGGTATGAGGCAGCCAGTTGGCAACAGAGGACACCACCAATATAATCGTAACATCTGGCGAAGAAAAAAACACAGAGACAATTTGCCTATTAGTCTCAGCAGATAATGGCTAATGCCAGCATGATCCTCCCTCATTTTCCAGACTGAAGCTGACTGAACAATACTAGATGAGGGAGTGGAGACCAGCATTCAGCACATCAGTTTGTGGATGTTGCCAAGTATCTGCAGCTGACTTTTTGCATGTTTGTTCATGTGGTGGCGAAGTCCATCTTAAAGTAGTTGTGCTTATTTGTGAAGCCTTATTAAATGTGGATTTTTTAAATTTTATTTTATTTTTTATTATTTTTGTGTGCCTTCCCATGATTACTCGTACAGTGCCGAAGCAGCTCTGACCGTAGAACTGCAAGGGTATTATACATACTGTAGCGTTTTTTCCATAACTACATCTGTTCCTTTTGGGGGAGGGAAGGGTTAGCTTTTTTGGGGCTCAAAGGAACTTCTTGACTTTCTGTTCATGCTAAAATTGTTTTGCTGCCCCTCCTGTTTTTATTTCAAATTTCAGAATTTTTTTGCTCTGTAAATATTGAAAAAGTATAATTTGTGCAATAACTCAATTTTTAATTTAATTCATTTTGTCACATAAGTTATATCTAGAGGGAGGAGGGGTTTTTCTTTTTAAACTTACAGATCCTTTCCCAGGTTGTATTATCTAAGTTGGGTTCATAGTTTTGCCAGGTTGTCTGAGCAGTGTTCAAACATGACATCATTTTTGGTACTAATTTGAGGCTTCTTGATTCACAATGAAAGTGCTGATTTGGCATATGGTTTTATGAAAGTAGTAAGCTCCAAAGTGTTTTGACCAGGCATTTTAGCTCATTGTCTGGCCTCCTATTAGTTGTCTTGCTCTGACTAGTGGGTTTTAATTTGTTCCTTGTAATAGACGACAAATCCAGCATTTAAAGTGCCAGAAATATAACTTCTTAAGGTTGAAATGGGTTTAAGTCCTGACATGAAATTTGAGTTGTGAACTATATGTTTCTGTCAGCTTTAGTAATGTAACCCATTAATGATTGAGACTGAACATCATTATTAAACAAAGTTACCCAGCTTGAGGAATGTGGAGAAAGGAAATATGTTGATTCCATTAAGGAATCTGTATCGCAGTATGCATTAGTTCTGTTAAGAGCAAATGTATAAAGTACTTCAGCTGCTCTAAGCATTACAAGAAGCATCTTTTAATGTATTGGAGGAGAGCACAGCCCGGTATAGGATACAAACTGTGGCTGGCGCTTAATTTATGGATGCATACAGGTATACTATGCAACTGTGTATTGCCATGACAACCACTATGACACCATGTCTTCATTAACGTTTTTGAACAAGAAAATGTACAGCCTGCCTGCCCCTGAATTTTTAGAGCCCACTTGTCTTGGGTGTTGCTTGCATCTCACATGCCTCCCTACTTTTAAAATGAGGGTTTTTAACCTCAATGAACGCTACAGGTTGGTTATTTGGAGTCCAGTTGGTGGAGACAGCTGAAAAAATTCTATTACTATGACATTTAGATGTACAGAAGTGGAATGTTTTAAAACTGATTTTCTGAATGTTGATGTGAAAAGGAGGCACCTAGCATGATGAAGATTTGTAAAATGCTGTATACCTTTTGAAGCAGGAATAGTCAATATTGGGACAACATCTGTCAGTTGCAAAGAGATCTCCTTGGTAGGAAAGGGAGCAACATTCCAAAGTAGAGTAGCACATTTGTCTGCAGTACTTAATGATCCAGATTTACCACAAATTATTTTTAAAAATGGTGAGCATATCTTTAACCAATATTTAAGGGCTGATACATAGGCCTGTAACTACTAGTCTTTAGACACTAGCAATATTGAGCATAAACCTACCATTACGGAAACTTCAGAGGCTTTACTTGGTGTCTTAACTAGTGTCCATTTTAAATCAAAATTCATTTAAAAAAAAAAAAAACAGGTATCATGTTCCATGTAAGTCATGGTGTCCCAAATTAATTGGCCTGGCTACTGCTGTGGTTGTGCTACAGGTTTGAAAAAGATCATGTTTAGATTTTTTTGTGTGGACAACAATGTGGAAGCTAAAATTCACATATTTTTATGTAAAATTTTTCTATTCTTTGATTTTTTTAATAAACTTTGGAGACCAGTTCTTTGTCTGTGTCTGTATACATACATACATACAAAAAAGAGAGACAGATAAATTCACAAAAAAATCAAATGAAATGTGTAATTCACTCTTAACCCCACATTTAACTTTTGTTAACATCTACTATGAAAGGATATTTAGGTTGTCTTTGAGTGGAATAGTCTTACTCTTTACCAGAACAGTAGGAAGGGAAATGTCTCAAAGATACTGAGATGTACTAGAACAGGTGTGTTACAGCATTGAACAGTTTGTGGTTTGTTTCTAATTCATATATTGCAACTTTTGCAAGCCATAAACTCGTCAGTTAAATTTTGATTCTTTTCTTTATCACACTTCAGTCATGCGGACTATTTTAAAGGGAAAATACCTAGCTAACATGGGGTTTTTTTTTTCAGCTTGCCATTTTGCTTTCAGGAACTGGTGCAAAAGTAGGATTATCCTGGCAGGTTAAAAGAAATGGTAAAGAGAGGTAGCATGATTAAGGTAAAGATGAAACTCCTAGGGAAAGAAGTTACGGCAGGTATCTCGACTTCTTATTCAAAGTATTACTCAAGTTTCCACTGATCTATTGGAGGTAGTGATGTTATGGTTTATTTCACCACATTTTTGAGCTCAGGAAAATAAGGTAACAGTAAATTTCATCAAGCTGTCTTGTGATGATAGCAGCAGTGATATTTGTGATGGCAATGTGGGTTAATTTTTCATGCCAAAAGTCAGTTTGTTGCCATGCACTCTTTCGTATGCTAGTTATCAGTTGTTGCACTTGGACATTACTTTTCTTGACGTCACAATCCTGTCCCATCACTTATGGGAATATCAGTATTTATTTGTTTTTTGTCTAATCAGCTGTGGACATCATGTCTTAGCATACTGGTCTGTTTCTGAAACAAGTGAGACATCACTTTGAAGTGAAGGAACGGTAATTAATTTTAAGGTGTTGACATCTAATTTTTCTTTGAATGCTTGTTTCATGTCCATTCCATGTAGCTGTATGTACTTGGTGGTGGAAGTTTTTCCCTCAGTAATATCCCTAGGGGGCTGGCTCTGGTACTCTCTGGAGTAGCATATGCTCAGGTGTAAAGGTCAATGCTGCATCCTCTCCTGCCATTTGCCCGAAGTTCAGTCATCACCAGTGACTGTGCTGGAAGGTCTCCTTACTTCAGCAAGTTCTCTTACTCACTGGTTCTTCCCACCACTCATTGTGTAAATAGTTCATGGATAAGTAGTTCTCTTTGTTCTCGTAGTGGTTACTTAACAGTACAGTAGATAAATTACCCAAGGGACTTAGCTCAGGGGCAGGACATGCCCTAGTCCCCAGCCTTAAAGCATTTTGATTGCTACAAGCCTATGCCAATCAGTGACATCCCTGCCCACCCCAAGCCCCCAACCCCCACATTAAAGCTGCTTGAAGCATTTAGGGGAGCGCTAAGTTAGCAATGAGTCATTTGCAAGAGCATCAAGTCAAGAACTAAAAAGGAGCAGGACATAAGACCGAGTGCTCTTCATGGAGCTGACCCTTGCAACAACCCACTGAGATTGGACTATGGACTGAGCAAAGTGGCATTAGTGTGAAGTGCACTGCTGACACTGGTCTTCCGATGATGGTCCCAGTCCCTGGAACCTGCTGAGAAGCAGAGGAAACACACTGGGTGGGGGTATTCCCTGACCTCCCGTATTAGAAAGGGAAAGTCCTAGAGAGGAGTGTGTCAGGCACCATGCCTCCGAAGGCTAGCCAGACTCTTGCATTGCTGGCTAGTCTAGCCACCACTTCAAGGGACCCACCAGTCATCCTGGGTGATGGGATTTTATCCACACCAGAGGCCTTTCAGGCTGCAAGAGACATCAGACTTCGCTGGTGCCATCAACACCCCATCAGGACATTGTCCCCAAAGGGAAGCCAAAGCTGAGGCCTGTGCAATGGTCTCAGTCAGTGCAGCATTGCTTCCCCGCAGCACAACAGTGGGCATTGAAGCAGCGATTCCCAGCGCTGTGCTCTCAACCTACCCATAAAATCTGGAGTTCCCAACAGCATTTGCCAGACTCTTGGCGCTAGTCCCCTCAGTGCATGGTATTGCTCACCCAACGGTCGGGATAGGGCAGTAGCATCCCAGCATTTCCTGGAATCATGGCACTCATCATCGGAGTGGGCATTGGTCCTTGGGGCAACAGTATTCATTGGGACAATGCCAATCCTTGGGACCGGAGGTGCATTGCTGGCCTCCCCGGCACTCACATGCAGATTGCTGGTCTTAGGGCATTGAGCCTCTGGAGACAAGGCAGTGTTCTCGTCCATCCCATTCTTGTTCACCAGACTCCTAGCATTGTTCTCAGAGCTCTAGACATTAACCTGGACAGGCATTACCAGGACCCTGTGCCCCAGCACTTGTCCCCCCACATCCTAATTCCAAGATGATAGGCATGCAGGGGACATGTACATAGCATCAGCACCACAGTGGTTCTCAAGGCAGGAACTTGACTCAGGCTGAGGAGGTAATGGGGCCCATGAGCCAGGCACTCCCAGCTAGATTGGGGTGGGGGACACTCTCTTCTAGAACCACCAGCCACAGCATAGCCCTAGGGCCAGTGGCCTACCCTGTTGCACTTTTGTAACCGCATCAGAGGCCCAGCTTGTGTGAGCAGTGTCAAAGGAGTTTGGCAATCTCTCCCTCCACCCAGTTCTCAGAATGTTTCTGACCAAGGTGCCCCAAGAGCACTCTGGCATCAGTGGAGACCTCTCATGCAGAGGATGCTGAGTCAGCCCTTCCACCCATGCCAACTGCCTCTGTCCTCACCTGATGAGGTGGTGTGATTGTCAAACTATAAGGTTCTGACTACTACTCTGCGACCACCTGCTTCAGCTATTCTTGGTATGCCTTGGCATTGTCTTGTGGCCCTGTCTGGAACCATCTGATCAGGGTTGGCAGAGAGGAAATAGTGTGTCCCAGTGAAGGAGTTCGAATATTTATATTCCCATCAGACCCTAAACTCTTCAATTGTGTCTGTGGATGGCGAGCTAATTAGGAAGGGGGAACTCAGCTCAGTTCCTGAAAATTAAGATGGTAACAGACTAGGTTGATTTGGCCAAGAAGTTTATTCATCTGCTAGCTTTCAGTTATGAGAGGCAAACCATCAGGTCTTTCTTGAGAAGTATGACTGCAATGGATGGCAGCCTGTGGCTAAGTTCGCAGACTCTCAAACTCAAACTGGCAGTAGTTCCTGGCCACTTTAGATGAAGGAAGAAAGGTGGCAAAGACCTCTCTTCAGGGCACCTCTTATGTGTCAGAAGTGGCAAAGTCTATCACTATAATCGCATCAAAGAGGTGGGCTTGGTGGCTCCTGGTTTTCAAGCTGTTGACAGAGATTTAATGATCAATCCAGGGTCACCTTTTCAATTACCTATCCCTGCTTGCAGAATAAGCAGGCACAAGATTACATGGGCTTACAGGCTCAAGAGCTATTCTATGTTCGCTGGGTCAGCCACAGCTAGAAAGTGGTTCAAGCTGCAGCAGCTTCAAAGACCAATATGAGAGGGGTAGCCATGTTAGTCCATATCCTCAAAAACAAATGAGAAGTCCTGTGTCACCTTATAGACTAACAGATTTTTTGGAGCATATGCTTTTGTGGGCGAAGACCCACTTCAACAGATGCCCGGGAAAGCTTATGCTCCAAAAAATCTGTTAGTCT
Source organism: Carettochelys insculpta (assembly GCF_033958435.1). NCBI lineage: Eukaryota > Metazoa > Chordata > Testudines > Carettochelyidae > Carettochelys > Carettochelys insculpta. Next base: position 154,205,140 of record NC_134138.1, on the reverse strand, counting down.
ATAAGGTACCACAGGACTTCTTTTCCAAAGACCAAGGGGCAGCCATGACTGGGGCACTACCATAAGAAGGGCAAAGACTGTAAGTTCCATCGGGGCAATGACGAGCCCCTTCTCCCTACTCAGGCTACTCCCACTACCCACCTGAAAAGAAGCAGGTGTTTTTGAGAATGTGCTTGAGCACAACATCCCAGTTTGAAGCCTCTGCTTCCCTCTGTTTTCAAATCACATTTCCTTGGCTCCCTGTTGGGGCTGCAACAACATTGGCCTCGTGGGTCTTCAGCAGTGTGGCTGTGGGGTATACCCTACAGTTTATTTCTACCCTCCCTGCCACCATCTCTCTCTGTTCTTCTTCAGGGGACCTCCCAAGCTCTGCCTGCAAGCCCCTCTGCAGTAGGGGTCATAGAGAAAGTCCCCATATGCCTAATGATGAAAGGGTTTTACTCTCTGTACATTGATACCAAAGGTGTGCCTCAGATTAGACCTGTGAGACTTCAACAAATATCTCAAAGGCTACATCTACACGTGCCCCAAACTTCGAAATGGCCACGCAGCTGGCCATTTTGAAGTTTACTAATAAAGCGCTGAAATGCATATTCAGCGCTTCATTAGCATGCGTGCTGCCGCGGCGCTTCAAAATTGACGCGCCTTGCCGCCGCGCGGCGCATCCAGACGGGGCTCCTTTTCGAAAGGACCCCGCCTACTTCGGAGTCCCCTTATTCCCATGAGCTGATGGGAATAAGGGGACTTCAAAATAGGCAGGCTCCTTTCGAAAAGGAGCCCCGTCTGGACACGCCGCGCGGCGGCAAGGCGCGTCAATTTCGAAGCGCTGAGGCAGCCCACATGCTGATGAAGCACTGAATATGCATTTCAGCGCTTCATTAGTAAACTTCAAAATGGCCATTTGCGTGGCCATTTTGAAGTTTGGGGCACGTGTAGACACGGCCAAAGTGTAAAGTTCCTGCTGGTTCCACATCAGAGGAATGGTCAATGGCCCCTGCTGGCACAGAGAAGGCTCCTGATAACAGGCCCTAACAGTGAGGTGGAGGATCAGATACCCACCCCTAAATCTACCTCTGCAGTGGTGACCAAACCCTCAACACTGCCACCATCAGCTAAGTCCTCCTCATCTGAGGTAGGCATGGGATCATCCAGGACCTGGATGACATTAGGGAGCATCAGGCCCTTCTGCCGCAGTGGCCAAGAGCTCGGGACTAAAGGTGAAGGATATGACAGAGCAGGACGATGTCCTCTTTTCATTGTCCTCTGGGCCTCCACACGCTCCCCTCCCCCACCCCAGGTTGCCTTCCTCTTCAAAATGGTGTCCTCAAGATTGCTATAATTTTGTGGCCTACCTCATCCTCTATCCTGGCATATCAAAGAGGGCTGAAAAAATACTTTGTGCTAGATCTAGACAGTGTTTCAGAAACTCCAGACGGCCGAAGGAGGGGCAAGGGACCCTGTGCACTCATGAGAGTTTGGGGGAATCATAAAATCACAGAATACTAGAACTGGAAGAGACCTATAGAGGTTCTCAAATCCGGTGCTCTGCACTCAGGGCAGGACCTAGCACCATCTATGCCATCCCTGACAGATGTTTATCTAACCTGCTCTTAAAAATCTCCGGTGATGGAAATTCCACAATCACCGAAGGACATTTATTCCAGTGCTTAAGCATCCTGCTAGTTTGGAAGATTTCCAAAGGCCCAACCTTAACCTCCCTTGCTGCATTTTAAGCCGATTGCTTCTTGTTCTATTGTCAGAGAATAAGAAGCCTGTCCAATGCTCCTGCTAGGTTGCAGGCCACATCTGACAGCTTTGTGGGCCACATTTTGCCCCAGGCTGTGTCTGATCCTGCCCCAGTCTGATTTTGGAGCTTCTTGTGGGGCTCAATGTGATTCTTCAGCTCAAGTTCAGCAACAGTCAGTATTCCTCAATCATCAGTGCATATGCCCCAACACCTGCTGATGAGGAAGAAACAAGAAGCAGTTTTATAACCTTTTCACTGCAGTTCTCACAGTCACACCTAAGGTAGACAAGCTCCTCATCCTGGGAGTCTTCTAGCATTTAAATCTTTCAACTCTGGAGCAGCTTAAAGAAGGGGTGGGAAATGTAAACCCCAATAATATATGGCTCCACAAAAAATGTGTGAACCATCATCACATAAAGTAGCTTTAGGCAGAGTGTAATGAGATTGGATTAAGCACTGCAGCACCTCATACTAGTCACACCAGGAGTTAACTCAGTTGGAGGGCAGTACCTGGGAGTACTGTGAGTTTGAACAGAACACTGGCACTATGCCATATACCAAGCCATAGCTCACTTGGAGATCAGACCTCATGGGGCTGAGAAGTGACAAATGAGGAAAGGGCATGATGGTCATCCATAAAGTATGTCATGTCTCCTTCAAGATTACCTCAGTCACTTCTGTGGGGAAAATTTGCAGGGCACAAATGGGGCTCTTCAGATGCTTAAAACTGTATTAGTGAACATCCTTGGCAAACATAAACCTTGCATCAAGGAATAGTTGAAGCAGCAGCAGCACAGTATGCCACAGTCTTGTAATGACAGTGGGATTATGGAAATCTACTTTTACAGTGTAGTTACCTTGGCATCTTTGTCCCCATTTAGGTAATTATGTGATGTGTTAAGGACATTTTTCTTCTACGTAAAAAAATCATTTTAACAAAATGGAACATGGCACACAATGATAATCTTGCTACTTGCAATATTTTTACTTTGCCTGAGTTGGAGTGTTTTGTTACTTTGTTTTCAGCATTTTTACATCATTTGCTAAATAAATTTCTATTCACTCTTGCTGAGCTGTCTTGCTGTAGATAGAGGGCACTCTTGCATTAGAGTTTTATCCCCACCAAAAATAAATACAAAATGCTTATTCCTACTCATGTTGGTGCAGTGAAGCTCCGTGAATATTCTTTCTGAGACAAGAGGCAGCTTTCAGAGTGCTTTCATTTTGCAGCTTAAATCAATGTTTGAATCTATGCTGAACATTTTATTTACCATAACCAGCCGATTGGGCAAGTGACTGAAGCAACTGTATTTTGTTTTGAGTGGGCATCTGTGAATCCTGTCCTTTGATTCCAAATATGCTTCCTAATCATAGCATTTTATAGCTACAGATACCAAAATATTGCTTCCCTCATGTGGGTCCCAGTGTCCCTTAACTACGTAAATGTGGCTCAGGTGCTCACACTTCTAATTATGTTAGCATCCAGTGAAGACTATTTTTGTTACCTGATGCCCTTGTGAAAAGAACTGTGTGATCCTGACAGTTTCTCTAGCTAACAAGAAGTAGCTGTTTTGTCCAAGCTCAAGAACATTATCAGCAGAAACTATTATGGTACGCTAATTTTGGAATATAAAGAACACTCTGGAAAACAGTTCTTAATTCCTGTCAGCCAACAGGGTCTCATGCTTTGTCTCCAGGTGCTAGTACTTCTGCATAATCCAGCTCTAATGATACTTACATTCAGTCGTGAAATATTTATGGCCAACAGGATAAATGCAAAGGTAAAGTATGCCATTGGACTCCAGCCTGTGGTTTAGTCCTCCAGGTACTCCTGTAATATAAATTATATAATCCACTGATAGTGTTAGAATAAGAATGGACAGGACTGATGTTTTAGAGTGGGAGATTGGTGGTCTACCACAAATCAGTGGAAAACATAGGAAACTGATGTGTAGACAGTAGTCATTCCTTTCACTCAGTCTAAATTACCTTGGGAGGTTGTGGATTCTCCACCACTGGAGATTTTTTTAGAGCAGATTAGATAGATACGTATTGGGGATGGTCTAGATGGTGCTCGGCCCTGCTGAGAGGACAGGGACCTGGAGTCAATGACCTCTCGAGGTCCCTTCCAGTTCTAGTGTTCTATGATTCTAGATCAGGACACCCAGCGATTTGCTAGGCTGTGTTAGTCACAGGAATGTAAGACTACATCTGGAAGCCTCAATTAAGAATGTTCTCTGTTTTTACCGTAAGTCAGTCCTGTTTCTTCCCTTCCATCAGTGACATGATGTGATTTATCTGATATTGTGATAAATGAACCTTCAAAGCATCAGTTCAGATAAGCATCCCAAAGATTAGATGCTTATCCAAACAGCCCGGGGTTGTCCAAAACTTCACAGTTTTGTTTTTGCTAACTGTATAATCTTAGGCTGGGTCTATGCTGGAGAATTTTATCGACAGAAGGGGCCTTCTGTTGACATAACTCAGGAAGCGTCTACACACTTCAAACATTCTGTCGACAAAGTCTTGACAGAACTCTGCATTTGCCTCAATATTATCCCTCAAAAATTTGAGGCATAACAATCTCTGGACAAAGTACTGTCCACGAAAGTGCAGTGTAGACACTTCTACTGTAGACATAGCCTTAGAGCAGTGTTCCTATGCTATTACCTAAGGCATGCAGTGGCAAGATTATTTGGTCACCAAAGACACAGTTTTTAAGAACAACAAGAAGTCCTGTGGCACCTTTATAGACTAACATATTTTGGAACATAAGCTTTTGTGGGCAAAGACCCGCTTCATGAGATGCATGAGTTTTTAAGAGTTACTCCTTATCCAAATCAGTATCCCAGGGCTCAGTGCAAATGTTCTGTGTCTGATCCTGCTTTTAATTTTTCTCCATGCCATATGCCAAACCAACTATTTCCCTAACAAAATGTTGAGATTAAGACAATAGCAGTAGGCCTTTTGCTTTGTCTATAAGGTGTGCTATAATTTTTAGTGTCTGCCTGTATATGGTACAATATTTTTGCAGGGAAATCAATAAAAGAATAAAAATTACACAAAGTAATTTGAGAAAGATAGATATATACACAAAAACGTAAAGCTTGCCTACCAAACAGCTTCCAGCAGGTCAGTTTACCTGCCATGTGCATAGCCCTTCAGCCCCCAGCAGCTCCTTCGTCCACCTCAGTGGGTAAATTTAGATTAGCTCAATAATTTACCACCTGTCTAAAATATGGGCTATAGTATCATGAATGTAGGCACTTGCTTTTTGGTAGCAAAATCTACTTAACTCACTGGAGCTTGAAACCACTCTCATTTTGTGAGATCCATTTTTGTTTTTAACCCTGAAGTGTCTCCTGCCTTCAAATTTCTGAAATCTGGTATACCTATATTTTAAATCCCTCTCACCTCTGTTGACATATATACCTACAAATTGGATATTATTTTAAATTTGCTCTGGCATTCACCTTCAGATTTCTCTTGTCTGGTTCTGCTATTGCTATGAGAAGTAATCAATAGTTACATAGAGGATGTCCTTGGGTGTGGGTATGCATGCGTTATTTTTTATTTTTATTTTTATATAATAAAATATACAAATTAGTATTTCTGAAACCTGGGTATCAAAGTAGGGCCAGAAAGTGGGATTCAGTGAGCATTGGAAAATGGAGAGCGTAGCGTGATCTTAATTACTTCAGTGACCAGGACTATTGTGGTTTTTGGAATTGGAAGGTCAAGGATACAAACAAAGGGCAGAAAACCTGGTATTTCTATATGACAAAACTCCTGTTGACTATAGTCAGACCAAAACAAAAGAGCAGTCAAGTATCACTTTAAAGACTAACAAAATAATTTATTTGGTGATGAGCTTCTGTGGGACAGACCCACTTCTTCAGATCATAGCTTTACTAGAACAGACTCAATATATAAAGCACAGAGGTCCAAAAAACATTGCATTGTATTTTTGGACCTCTGTGCTTTATATATTGACTCCGTTCTGGTAAGGGTATGATCTGAAGAAGTGAGTCTGTCCCACAAAAGCTCATCACCAAATAAATTATTTTGTTAGTCTTTAAAGTGCTCCTTGACTGCTTTTTTGTTTTGATAGAATACAGACTAACACGACTATCTCTCTGTCTCCATAGTCAAACCAGGTTTTCATCCAAAGAATTTTTTGACCTTGTCACCAGTCAATAAGCAGTACTCATGCTTTTTTATTCACTTGTGTACACTGCAGTTCTCAGCACAACAAGCGTTCATTGGTAACCTCAGCCAGCCTGCTCAACAGAAGATACATTTTTACATGTATTTCAGGTGAAAGGAGCTGACGGCCATGGGGACAGCGTGGGGCATTTCATCCTGTGCTCCCTAGTATCTCTGCCTGGGGGAAAAGGAGAGCCCTTGCCATACAACAGCATCTGAGGAATCACAATTCCTAACACAATCGCAGTTCTGTTTTGCACAGTGTTTTTGATTGATTCAGTAGCTCAAATGACACCTCCAGGTTTGCTCTCCATAATGTGCAATACATCGTCTCCTATTCCCACTCAGTGACACAATAGCCAAGTCAAGAATGCAGCACTCTACCCAGAGGAAGAGAAGTGGAAAGGTATAAAGTGGTGTATTCACACAAGTATTGTTTTGCACAGCTGTCTTTCAGCTTTCCTATCTGCATAGCATTGAGCATGTGCTCTTCTCACCTGTCTGAAACTTAAAGATTCAGCCTGGTGGATGAAACATGGGCTGGGAGTCTGGTTTTGTGCATTTCTGACTCTGCTACCATGTTGTGTGACTGGGGGCTAGTTGCCCCATTTGTATTTTGGCACAGTGATCTATCAATCACTTTACAAAATATTAATTGACGCTCACATTGTAATGATAAACACTGAGATCTTTGACATAAGGCAATAAATACTGTAAGAGCAAAGTATTACTGTTTCTCTAGTCACAATTTTCAGCCTTTTCTGTTACACACCATAGTGACGAATAATCTCTTAAAGCAAATATTTACTATTGTCAGACTATATTCCCCTGCAAAAGCTCTCCTAGATTCAAATATTGTGCTGTGATTTAAAGGCTATCCCTGTCCTGTACGTATGACAGTTGTAAAGATTTTATATATTTAATAGCAAATAAAATAAATATAATTCTTATAGTTTCAAATAGTGGAAAGTAACTGTTTTTACACAGAAGTCATGTTTCTCCTTTTCGATGTTTCTGCTTATTTGCTTTGTCCTGTCTGTACATGTGAAAAAAATTTCAGTTCGTAATACGGAAACACAAAATACAGACCATAGTGGCTGTAAAATTATTTTCATTCATCAGTGAAGTTGAAAACAGGAGGCTCATGTGCTTTATGGGGAGAATGTCAGTCCCTGAAAGTGGACTGTTTATAAGGGAATCAGGCTTTCTAGATAATCAGACAACATTTTTCATGTTTTACACGTTATTAATCATTCATAGCAAGAAATATACAGTACCTGATTTTCAGTCTAAAAGCATGTGCTTGTTTTATTCTAATAAAACAATAAAACAATTTATTCTTTTGTTCGTTCAATATCTTCAGCTATGATCTTGACTAAGGAGAACGTTGTTCCTGAGTTAATCTAACTACTTTGTCATTTGCTTTTTATGTATCACTCAGGTAGCAATGCCAGCATATTGCAACTATATTTGCTGTAGGTGATTTACCATGTTTTTCCGCTCAGGCTGTAGGTGATCTATCATTATTTTTCCATTCAGGCTGCTCCCCTTTTCACCACCATGTCTTTTCTAAACACTTATTCATGGAATCATAGAAACCTAGGGTTAGAAGAGATCTCAAGAGGTTATTGAGTCCAGTCCCTCCTGAAAGCAGGACCAATCCCAACAAAGTCATTGGAGTCAGGGCTTTGTCTTGCCAGGATTTGAAGACCTCTAGGGAAGAAGATTCTACCACCTCCCTAGGTAACACATTCCAGAGCTTCACCACTCTCCCAGTGAAATAGTTTTTCCTAATATCTTGTCTAGACCGCTCCCACCACACCTTGAGACTATTGGTCCTTGTTCTGTCATCTGCCACCACTGAGAACAGCTTCTTGCCATCCTTTTTGGAACCCCCTTCAGGTAGTTGAAGGCTTCTGGGAAGGTGAATCAGACAGAAACATTGAGTTTAAACAGACTGAATTTTGCTTCTCTCTGGATTCTTAGGGGTGGGGGAGGAGGAATGTATGTCCCCTCAGAATATGCTATGCATAGATTCTTTTCTTTGAGGAATGGACAATACAATCCAGTAAAAGCACTAATAGCGCTAATACATTAACTGATGAATGGTGTCAAACGTTTTCTCGCACTGGAAAAAATAGTAGCCTGTGGATAGTCCACTAGCTTTCATGGAGCAGTTGACTACACAATAGCCTTATTGTCAGGACATTTTAATAAGGTCTTCATTTGATTATTTGCACGTAGGCTTGTAATTGTTCTGAATTCTTTTGATGAAATGAGCTAATGCTGACAAAATTTGCTCCAGGCATTTTTGTTTTAAGATAGAAGGGAAGATAACAGAGGACAACATGAATTTGTCCATTGGGGCAGACAATTTCAAATTATATCACCTTTTGTTACTCTTGGGTGTGATTTTTTTGTTGCTGTTTTATATTTGAAGTCTTAAGGTCTTTGGCAATTAACCTTGGAAGCAGATGTTCATTATCCATTTTTGATTTCATTACAATTGTCTGTTACAAGGCCCAAAAGTAGATATGGCTGAGGAGTCTGTACATTTCTGCGTACTTCAGCAGTGAACTGCCAAGGGCACATTCAATCAATGATCAAATTTGGGGGCAATACAATCTCATTTCAAAGGCTTCACAAGACTATTAGGTGTTGCATTGCAGGTTCTTGAATTCGTTTCTAACTGCTTTCTATTGTGTAACATTTTTAACATGTTCCTTCTTGACATAGTTACTTTAAAAAGACTCAGACACAAAATAAATTTCAGATTAAGGATGATTTTTTATCCCACAAGAAATGTTCAAAGGGCACTTTATCTGATGAAAGAGCAAATCTTGTTATGTGTGGCAACTGCTAACATGGTTGTACAATCTTTCCTTTAGTTGTGATACCGAAAGAGACTCTGCCAGAGTCCCTTCTACCCTCTGAGGTATGGAATGATATTTTTGGAACTGATGCAGGCACCATGATTTTTCATCTGGAAACGTTAATTCTGATTGTACAAGGCTTGTGGGACCCCATCAGACAAAGTGACTCCCAGATAGCGCTCCAAAGGAAGCTGCCGACAGTACACACTGAAGATGCGGAAGAACACTGGTGTCAAGTGGAAAATGCCATCATCTGAGCTCATGGAGAAACCATTGGGTACCAGTCCAGTAAGCATCAGGACTAGTTTGATGAAAATGATGTGAAAATTGAATGCCTGATTAAGGCAAAAAGGAAAGCATTGAGGATCTGGCAAGGTGACATCAACTGCACAATGAAGAGAGAAGCGCATGCCTATGCCAGGGCAGAAGTCCAACTTAAAAGAAGGACTCTGGAAGAACAGTAGTGGACTGAGAAGGCACGAGAACTCCAGCATCTTGCAGTCATCAATGATACAAGGAGTTTCTTCAATACTACCAAAGCTGATTATGGACTGAGAAACCATGGAATCAATCCCTGGAGATCAAAGGATGGTACCCAACTCTTGAAAGACAATGAAACCATTGATTCTCAGTGGAGGGAACACTATAATGAGCTCTTGAACTGCCCCTCCACTGTGGTCCTAGAATCCATTGATCAAATCCCTCAGCAACCCCCTTATGATGACCATGGAACACTTCCTACCCTGAAGGAGGTCGAAGCTGCCATCAAAGTGGTGAAATGAACAAGTCGACTGGACTAGATGGAATGCCTGCCGAAGTCTTTAAAGGAGGCTGGCCAGAGCACCACAAACAACTCCATCTCCTGATTCTCAACATCTGGGATAGGGAGCAGATGCCACAAGATTTCAGATACGCAGTGATAGTCAGTTTCCACAGTCCAAACTCTCACCCTTCTTGAATGAACTACTGGGGCCTCACTTTCCTGGAAACAGCAGGGAAAAGCTTAGGATGAATCCTTGCAAACTGGCTCCTGCCACTCTCAGAAGAAATTCTCCCAGAATCCTAGTGTGGATTCCAACCGTTCCGAGGAACAGCGGACAAGATCTTCACTGCTCAGCAAGTGCAAGAAAAATGTCTTTAATGAAACCTAAGCCTTATATACAAATTTCATCAACCTGACCAAATCATTCAACTCAGTCAAATATAGCGCCCTGTGGACCATCCTCTTAAAGATTGGCCACTCCCAGAAATTCTTTAGCATCTTGAGGCTGCTTCATGACAACGTGACTGCTACACTATTGAGCAATAACAGATCTCAAAGCAACCAATTTGAGGTCAAAGCAAGAGTCAAAGCTGCGTCATTGCCCCATCACTGTTCTGCATCTTCATCGCCATGACCCTTTATTTCATTGATGGCAAGCTTCCAGATGGCGTGAATATTGTTTATAGAACGAACAGGAAGCTTTTCACTCTCAGGAGACTGAAGGCTAAAAGCAAGACCTCCATGACCTCAACCATGGAGTTCCAGTGTGTGGATGACTATGGCTATGTCTACACTAGCCCCAAACTTCGAAATGGCCTGTGAGCAGATGGGAATAAGGGGACTTCGAAGTAGGTGGGGTCCTTTTGAAAAGGAGCCCTGATGGGACGAGCTGCGCGGTGGCGAGCAGCGTCAATTTCGAAGTGCCGGAGCCACCCGCATGCTAATGAGGCGCTGAATATGTATTTCAGCGCTTCATTAGTAAGCTTCGAAGTGGCCATTTACATGGCCATTTTGAAGTTTGGGGCTAGTGTAGACACGGCCTATATGGTTACTGCTTTTTCTCCCACTATCCTTTAGACCATCATAAGTGCCATACTGAAGCATACAAGAATCTTGGCCTCACATTGAACATCAAAGAGACCAAGGTGCTCCACCAACCTTCACCAACAGGACAAACTCATTTATCATGTATTGAAATCAATGGAGAACTTCTGGAAAATGTGGAGCACTTCCCATACCTTGGAAGTCATCTTTCAGCGAAAGTCAACTGATGCAGAAATCCAGCATCAACTGAGACGTGCAAGCTCTGCTTTCATCCACCTGAGACAAACGGTCTTCAAGAACTGGGACATCTATCCCAAGACAAAGCTCCTTGTATACTGTGCAGTCATCGCAGCCAGGGCCTTGTCCTGCCAGGATTTGAAGACCTCTAGGAGGACCAATCCCAACAAAGTGAAAGAAGATTCTACCACCTCCATAAGTAACCCATTCCAGAGCTTCACCACTCTCTTAGTTCCAACTCTACTGTATGCAACATACAATTGTCACTTGAAGGCACTTGAAGAATATAATCAACACTGCTTCACCTCAGGACAATCCTAAATATTGCTTGGGAGGGATAGGCGCATGAACACTAGCATCCCGGAAGAGTCGAACATGACCAGCATTGAAGCCATTATCATTCATCAACAACTTCATTGGACTGGTCACGTAGTTCAGATGTCTGATTGGTGCCTCCCAAAACAGATTGTTTTTTGAGTTGGAGGAAGGACAGAGGAGCGTTGGGGACCAGTGGAAGCAATATAGGGACATGCTGAATGCATGAAAAAGTGCAGCATTGGTGTTGACACTTGGGAGAACCTTGCCCAACAACATCCCCAGTGGAGAATGGTAATCCATGGGGGGTGACACAATTTCATAGGTCCCACCGCAGTACTCACAAGGAGAGGCAGAGAAGAAGAGTGTCAAAAACGGCCCCACTCTCCTCCAACAGTTACTAACACCTGTCCTTTCTGTGATAAGATTTGCAGCTCCAGAATCAGGCTGAGCAGCCATCAGTGGACTCACCAATAAGAGGGTGACATGAAGACGTCTTACTTGTTATCGAGTGGCCGCCAAGAATAGAGTGTAGAGTAGTAGTTACAATAAGCAATAGCTCATGAGTGCAAATAGAAAATATCAAGTGAAATAGTCCTGGCACACAGTTCAGTGCCTGGGAAGGGTTTGAGTTAACATGGCCTTCAATATTTTTCTTGTCAGCCTCAACAAGCTGCACACGTTTGTCATTGATGAGACAATTATACATAGCCCTGAAATAGTAGGGTAGTGAAAAGTTATCCCTAGACTCACCAGAACAAATATATGAATATCATTTGTTTAAAATCATGGCATGAAGAATTGAATTCAGGGGAAGACGTGTATAAACAGCCTCAGGAGTGGTCTCAAGATATAGCTCAGTCTTCAAGGGGCATCCCACAAAACACATCACTGAAAGAAGGGCTATAACTCATTGGGCACACAAATCCATACACCAGTAGTGGACATCCTGTGGCCCACACAACATTTGTTTACCATTGCTCATGTGCATGGTTGCCAGACTGTGCTGTATTCTAATAGTGTAAGTTTTTCCCCCCAACTGGTACTGTATTACTAAAGTGACATATATGTAAAGCAAGGGGACATGAAATGAGGTGTGTGCTGAGCACATGCAACATTAACGGTGAGATCTGTCTGCTCCCTGTACATCCAATCAAATCACTGCTACGGCTCAATTGATATGCCTAGCAAAATCTAGGTATGCAAGTGCAGTTAGCAGAACTGTTCTATTCCAGGAGGCTGTCTTGGTTACAAAAGTCGTGCGGCCCACTGAGATGGAGGACAGTCATGCAGCCCACTCACTAGGCTAGGTTGCCCATTGCTGCCATACGCTCATCTGTTTGAAAATTGGTACAATGCTATTAATAGATGGCAATCAGATAATGTGACATTTAAAAAAAAAAGATTATTTTTCAATGAAATCTCATACCAGCATTCCAGTTTATTATTATGCACAGCGTGGTAATTCAGCCATGATTTTTTCCCCACTGAATGGTAGGAAATTAGTTGCTATTCTGAGAGAAAGTGCTATAGCAAACTGCTGTGCAGAGTCAAATTATTAACATGGATTTGAATTGTTAAAAGACTTCTTAATTCATATGCTTATCAAGGGTATGACTAAAGATTTCCTTTGCGAAACGTCAGATTTCCCGTGCTTGGAATAGCAATGATCCCATTTCTGCATGGACTGTGGGGAATGTTGACGCTTACAGCTTCATTATAAAAATATGCACTATGTCTCTATGTGGAAGGAAAACATAGATCAGCTTGATTTTCTGATGGAGTACAATAACACTATTACTCTTCACGGTAATTAGTATCCTTTACTTTTCAATGACGTGTTGAAAATGGGGACAGTGCCTCAGCTCATGTACATCAACATTCACGAAATGAGCATAGCCACATTAATTTACACCAGCTAAGGAGCCCCCCCACCCATTTTTAAATACAGTAATATTTAGCATTTTGTATTTTCAAGTCATTTTACAAACAGTAAGTTTCTCAAAAAAAAGAGGTATTCTTAACGGCTATAAAGTCAGAAAACCTGCAAAACTCACCTCTTTCACACACGTTTCCTTCAATAAGAAGAAATTTTTCTCTGTCCCACATACATTTTAAATAGATTTATTTATTTTAATTAAGTTATGTGTAAAGAAATAATGTATGGTGCTTAGGTACCATGGCAGATGAGCACAATATGAAAATTTAGGACTAGTTCTTCAGTATAAAAAAGACACAATGAAATTGATTTACATCTGCAAAGTAGCTGGATTTTACAACTCTCTTTCTACAGTTGTGGAAACCGAGGTACCTTGAGAGTATGTGACTCACCTAATGACTCATGTTAATGATTCTGATGATCATGTGTTTTCCTTTTTCTTTTTGCATAATTTAAATAGGTAATTGTATCCTCAGCCATCTTTATTTGTCCTTATTTCCCATTCACCTCCTAATTGGAGCCATACAGAAGAAATGTCACTCATGTGATCCGACTGCCTCATATGTACAGAATTGCATCCAACCTACCTGGTAGATGTTAGCACAGACACATATGGAAAACCATCAAACCACAAGCTTGACGGAGTTCACTGAACGAGATAGCCAAGCCCTCATTAACAACCCCTCATGTGGCAGAAATGGCCTAGAGTGAGGATGACATAACAAAAACAGAAACAGGGTGGGGAATTTAATAGGGAAACTAGAGAGCAATTACTGGGTCAACAGCAAGACCAGAGCTGCTCATTGGTGGTAATGGTGGTAGCGACACTGACAATTACAGTAAAGGGGAAATGCCAAAGGACCCCAGTATGCTCTATTTGGGATGTGGAGGAGGTAAACAAGTGATAAAGCTATACTTTTGTGGGGTGTGCTACAATAAACTGAGCTGTAAGAGAAGACTCAGGTGTCCTTGTGTTCCTGTGTGTATATTGGCAGTGTCTGAGTTCATGGCATTCCAAAACACTTAACATCATGAACAGGATCTGGGAAATGGGGAGAGATTCTCGATCCTTTTGGTAATAAATAGCAGCTGAGAACTGCAGGAAGGGTATGAACTTTAAAACTGTTTGCCTCTGAAGCAAGGGTAGGGGTAAAATGTACAAAGAGGCAATCTCAGAAACACTGGGCCTTATGGAGGCTCTGAATAATTAGACTGTCACCATGTTAAATCTCGGGATAATGCAAGTGCGCAGTACTGTGACAATATGTAATGTGTAGGGGTTTTTTTTGGGGAGGGGTGGAGGATGGAATTTAAGCATGCTAAAAATGGTAAAAACAAATTTCACATTCCAAGGTCTCATAGCTATGATGTTCTTCAGCTATTCCCTGTAAGTTACTTTACTGCAGAGAAACTCTTGCAAACTGTCTGTTGTACAAAAGGGGAAACTGTGGTATACTGCCTCTTAAATGAAGAGTGGGATAATTTGCTAGTCTATATAGAACAAACAAAGTATGAAAGTGATTTCTCTGTTTTCCTGCAAGCGGCAAGGAGCCTGTAGAAAGAAATGTATCTTTCAGCAACTCTCTGTCCCACCAGGAGCCTGAGAAATGTTTCTTTGTTTTCCATACACTGGACAGGCAAGATGCCAGCAGAAAGGCAGCCCAAAACACCTGGGGTCTACTGTCACAACAAAAGTTATGCTGTTTGTTTTATTCATACTGTTATTTTGGTGTGTATGTTAACAGAGTTAATGTGTAGCAGCACTGGTCAATGCATAGCAGGACCTGCCTGGGAAGTACAGTCTACCAAAGCCAGGAAATATCAGCTGGGAATTAAATCCTAGACTATTGCTATTGGGCACAGAGAATGTGAGGTGGGAATGGGTTTACTGCACGCAAATAAAACTGTAGACATGCCTGGGCGACGGAGCTTAAGCAGGAGTACATATAAATTGTTACGTGCATTTTGTAAGCGGACCTTCTGGGGGAAGACCAAGGATCCCCTGGCCTCAAATGAAGCAAGTGGTGTTGCTAATCACACTTCCTTTGCAGGATTAATCTTTGTGACCCTCATGGCAGCCTCAGCTTTAGAAAGATGAGGTGGCTAAAGCTGCACTGTGCATTCCACACAACCGGGGAGAAGCTGGAGCTAGTTTGTTGACTTTCAGGCCATCCTCTGATGTCCAAAATTCAGTCAAGAGTAGGGTGGCCATATTTCCCTATCCCAAATATGGGACACCTAGTAAGACTGCTCAGACTTCAGTGAGTTCAATGGAAATCAGTCCGACCTATGCAGTACAAACGTTCAAAATAACGTTGTTTACTGAGCACCCATTAAAACACGTGCTATATTTTTATCAGTAATAGGCAAAAAATTAAAAATTCACATTTACAGTTAAGTGGTTACGGCTCTTAAGACATGCTTGCCTTGTCCTCATCTTGCTGTCCTCCAGTTCATGATGGTTTCAGCCTGATCCTGCCCTATGGGCTGCAGAGACTTCTCTACAGGAAGCACACGGAAAATGCAGGATGAAGTCCTGCCACTCCCAGCTGCTGCCCCGCAGTGGGGCATCAGACATAGGGCCTTCCGCTGTGCAGTGGTGCCCCTAGATATAGTGGCTGCAGCTTCCCAGTGATGGCAGGGGAATCCAGGGATGGGAGTGGGGGGTGGGGGTCTGCAGCCTACTGGCAGGCAGGCACAGTAACCATCAGGCCTGCAGGCCGGTGGGGGTCCTCCCCAGCTGTGGGGGTGGCTGCTCAGTGTAGGGGTGGCTGCCCAGCCATGAGGCACCAGGAATGCTGTCTGGCAGAGAAGGGGGCCAGCTGCCCTGAGTAATGGGGCAGTAGGAAGGGGGCTGCTTCTCCATGAAGTAGAAGTGGGGCAGGGAGCTCCTCACCTGCACCACTCAGAAGGGTGCCCTGGCTGCTCTGCACCACAGGGTACCAGGAATTGGCTACTGCCCAGGAGGGGAACTCCCAGGCTCCAGGGGTCGTTGCCCTGCAGGGGCTGCCAGCCTACAAAGACAACTTCCCAGCTGTAGTTGCCCCATGGTGCAGCTCCCCAACTGGCCATGCCTCAGGGCACCAGTAACGGGGCTGCAGCCCTGCACTGGAGTGGGGGATAGGACACTCCCCAGCTGCAGAGGTCGGCTGCCCGACCTGGCAGGGGAGGGAATCCCTAGCTGTGAGAAAGGCTTCCCTGCGGGGGAGGTCTAGAGCTCTACAGGCAGCTGCCCTTCAGCAGGGTTGGGGCTATCGCCCTGTAGGTGGTCCACCCATTGCAGAGGTAGGTGCCCCACAGAAGGGCTCCCTGGCTGCCCAGCATTGCTGTGGCACCAAGTCCCCCTTAGAATCTTAGACAAGGCGGGGGGACACACACCCTTAGACATCTTAGACAAGCGGGGGGGGACATATACCCTGCCTTACCCCTATGGCAGAAACCTTGGCTCCTTCTTCTGCTGCTGCCTGCACACCTGGCCAGTCAGCACTTACTGCGCATGCTGTTCAGCTGGCACCTGGTGGCTTTTACCTGCAGCTGACCTGGGGGAAGGGCAGCTCAGCTGGAGGAGTGAATATGGGACAAATAGCCCCTTTGTTAGAAAAAGTCAGGACAGATTCAAGGACTGAGCTGGAGAAAACAGGATGGATGGGCAACCTAGTCAAGAGCAATGAATTCTGCTATCTCACCTCCATGAAATAAAATGTGGCAGGGAAAGGAGATGCCAATTATTGGGCTGAGAGTAAGAGCAGAAGTGCCCCCTGCTGGGAAGCACTAATGACTGCATTTGTCCTTATTGTAAAATGATCTTTGGACTTGCCCCTCCACTCTGTAGGCAGGGAGGTGAACAAACGGAACAGCTGTTCTTCGGCAGGGTGGAGGTGACCTTCTGCTACAGCTAACTGGGCTGAAATGGAAAACTCCGGTCTGTGTGTGTGCCTGTGTCCACTGGACATGTATGAAGACATAGAATAATAGAAGCCTAGGTCTGGAAGGGACCTCAGGAGGTCGTTGAGTCCAGCTCCCTGCCTAAAGCAGAATCAGCCCCAACTAACTCGTCCCAGCCAGGACTTTGTGAAGCCAGGACTTAAAGACATGTAGGGATGGAGACTTCACCACTTCTCTCGGTAACAAATGCCAGTGCTTCACCATGCCTCTGGTGAAGTAGTTTTTCCTAATATCCAGCCTACTCCTCTTCCTCTGTAACTTCAGACCATTTCCTGTGTTTCCCTGATTTGTTACTGTTTGTCTATTTTGATAGTAAACTCTTTGTCTGAGGACTGTCTTTCATTAGATGTTTGTGCAGTGCCTATCACAATGCAATCTTGTTTGAGTGGCTCATCTCAAAGCTATTAGACTCTGTTTAAAAAAATGAGCCAAAACTCTCTGCTGAAAGAGCAGCCAGGTGCATTGGTCAGAGAAGGAATAAGCCACCTCAAGACAGCCTAGGAAGCTGGAAAAGAAGATGGTGATAAATACTAACAGTACACCTATTCAGAAATGTAGGGAGAATGTTTTGACCATAACATCCTTCCCTCACCTTCCCCACATTGGTTGCTAAAAGAGTTTTTGAAAGATATGTAGTTTAAATTTGCTGGGCTCTAACAACAAAAGGAGAATTCAGTTTTGGCATTAATAAGTTGCTGCTGCTGCATACGAGACATTATCAGGAGGCCACTGAAGACTTCCATTGCCTTCAGTATTCTCTTGACCAGCTCCCAAATGGGAGTTGGATCTCAGCTTTGTGCTCTTGATTTACAAATGTACCCAAGAAGTGCTTGATGAACAAGTAATTGCACACCCAGTTGTGGTCGAGTGACACATTCTATCCTAACTGATGTTGTCCCATTGTGAGTAGGGTGATGATATCTCACTGGCCCAAAGATGGGACAGGGAGATATAAGGGGGAGGGGCACCTTCTCCCAGCTCCACCAAGGCACGGCAAGCTGGGAAGTGGGCGCAGCCACCTGTGCTCCTCCCAGCTCCCCAAGCCTCTGGGAGCTGAGAAGCTGGGGGGGGGGCAGAAGCCACTGGTGCTCCCCTGGCTTTGCTGAGCCTCAGGGAGCTGGGAGGCAGGCAGCAGCTGTGGGTGCTCTCCCAGCTTCCTAGAAGTGGAGCACCAACTTACTCTAGCTTTGGAGGGCCCCCTGCTCCCTCTCCTGTGGCCTGAGAACGCGTAAGCTCGCCACATGCTCTCTGGCCAGCAGCTGTGCCTGCACATGCTGCTGAGGGAAAAGGTCATACAGTGGGGGGTGGGCAGCAAATACGGGGCAATTAGTCAGGAAGCCTTTCTGGTGCCTAAAATACAGTGTTGTCCTGCCCAACACAGGACAGATGGTCACTCTAATTATGAGTGACATGACCATACTTAAGAGCAAATGAGACAAAGTCAATATTTAAACACATAGGCTACGTCTACACTAGCACGCTATGCCAAAGTAGCCTATTTCGACGTAAGAACATTGAAATAGGCTACTTCGATGAGTATCGTCTACACATCCTCCAGGGCTGGTGCCATCGACGTTCAACGTCAAAGTAGCGATGGAGAATGTCAAAAGGAGCCGCCCCAGAAGGAAATGCGGAACATCCACACACACAAGCGCTCCCCATCGAAATAAGGGGCCAGCAAAGCCCCAAGCTGTGCCCTTAAAGGGCCCCTCCCAGACACACTCAGCCTGCACAGCACGAGATCCACAGAGCTGACAGCTGGTTGCAGACCCCATTCATGCAGCATGGACCCCCAGCTGCAGCAGCAGCAGCAGCAGCCGGAAGCCCTGGGCTAAGGGCTGCTGCATGCGGCAACCATAGAGCCCTGCAGGGGCTGGACAGAGCATCTCTCAACCACTCAGCTGATGGCCGCCATGGAGGACCCCGCTATTTCGACATAGCAGGACGCGGATCATCTACACATGCCCTATTTCGACGTTGAACATCGAAGGAGGGCGTTATTCCCATCTTCGGATAGGAATAGCGATTTCGACATCTCACCACCTAACATCGATTTCAACATTAAAATAGCTCATGGCACGTGTAGGCACGACGCATGCTATTTTGACATTGTGCTAGCTACTTCGAAGTAGCCGGCTAGTGTGGATGCACCCATAGGCTGTGGCTACACTAGCATCCCCCTTTCGAAAGGGGGATGCTAATGAATCACTTTGGCAGATGCTAATGAGGTGCTGCCATGCATACTCAGTGCTTCATTAGCATAATAGCAGCTGTATGTGTTTCGAAAGTACTGCTTTTGAAATACACACAGCCAGTGTAGAGGGGGCTTTTCGAAAGGACCCCCCAGATTTTGAAAGCCCCTTCTTCCCAAAACCTAGAGGGGTGCTAATGTAGCCACAGCCCTACTGTTTTAGAAAACACATGCAGACCTCTTGAGTGTCAGGTCAGTCTTACAACGCACTGAACTGCAGCTGCTTATGTCTGTGCAACTGACAAACATCAGATTTGAAAAGAGGTAAGATTTTGATCAAACATGGCTCACTTTCCATTGACACTGCAGGGATGTTCTGTGTAGCTTTCCAATTTAAATCCCGCTGCTGCTGTGGCTGTCAGCTAGTCAGCTCTATGATACTTCAGTCTCAAAAATTACAGTTCGCCCTGGGAAGTCCCGGAATATGAAAAGTTCACGCATAGGATGGTAATTTAGCAGAAATAACGAATGTATATTTTGTCAAATCCTCTGCTGGAAATAGTTCAAGCTACTTTGCTTGGGAATTTTATTCTGCACAGCTAGCAAATGCTATTTTTATAACGAAAAGCCGAAAACTACTTATTTTCTTTCTACAGGGTCACACAACAATGACTTGGACTGAGTTGGGCAATGTTGAATAAAACTCATTAAGCAGGTCTTTATGTTTGCTTCTCACTTCAGATGTGGAACAATGGCCAGAGGCATTCATCATCGTGCATGGGCAGAAGTGATCTTTTAAAAGGAACACTGCAACCTAAAGCTTGTATGTTGAATGTATTCACTCTAATTACCTTGCCTATACACAAAATAATTGCCTTTGCTTCACTCAGTACTGAAAGTAAAAATCTGTTCCTTGTCAACAAGACAAGGTCTCCATGGAGGTATCCTGGCTGTCGATTTATGCACACCTCTCTGACTCAGGCCAGCTCAAGGCTGTGCACTTTTTACACGAAAAATTAAAGCAGAAAGTCATCTCAGTCTTGCCATTGGCTCTTTCAAAGGCTGCCGCATGCTTGGGCACTTCTGTGCAGCACTCCCTTAACTTACCCTACTTCAGCATCAGAGGGGTAGCCAGGTTAGTCTGTATCCGCAAAAACACCAAGAAGTCCTGTGGCACCTTACAGACTAACAGACACTGATTACAATGGTTCCTTCTAGCCATGGAGTCTATCTATTTTGATAAGCTAAACGGGCAGGGCTTAAAGTGGGAGAGTGCTACAAGGTGCTGCAGATTTAGGAACATTTTTGAAGCCTCCTGGGCCGCAGAGCTTCTGTCATTAAATAAAGGGAAGCAGGATTCTTTCGAATGTGGGGTTTACTTTTGAAAGAGCAGCGTCAACACTGGCTTTCTTCTTTTGAAAGAAGCTCTTTTGAAATAAGAATATGCAAATGAGGTGCCCAATATGCAAATATGAATCTCATTCGCATTTACAATTCCCCTCGTTTGCATACCTCTTTTGAAAGAGGTATGCAAGTGTAGACTCACCCATTATTTTGCAGAGGTTTACACCTTCTTAAATATTATCTTGCATTTTGCAATGGACAATAATCCTGGTGGATACTGTCTCTTGGTAGAGACCTCAGCTGCTATCCTTTAGCAAACTTATATGTACATCTGCCCCAGACAATCCTTGTAAAACCCTTTACAACCTTGTACTCACTATCAGCTCATGCCAAGCAGTCCTGAGTCACACTCACAGACTTTTTGTTGTATGTTCATACAGCACCCAGGACAGTGAGACCCTGGACCATGACAAGCACTCATAGGCACAATACTAACATAAAAATACCACCACCACCACCACTACAACAATAAGTCCTGTGGCACCTTATAGACGAACTGAAATTTTGGAGCATAAGCTTCTGCGGGCAAAGACCCACTTTGTCAGATGCCCATGAAAGCTTATGCTCCAAAATTTCTGTTAGTCTTCAAGGTGCCACAGGTCTTCTTGTTGTTTTTGAAGATACAGATTGACACAGCCACCTCTCTGATACTTGTCACCACCACTACTACAATGATGGACTCAGTTTAATTGTCAGCAACAAAAACAAACAGTAACTGCTTACCTGGTTGTGACATTACCCAGCGTACAATCTGTTGAACAGCTGCGTCCTCTGTTCTCCAGCAGGGTAGTGTTTTTTACCCGGTTTTCCTATGAAAAGAACCACTTTGAGACTGTTCACAGAGATATGTATTATTCCCAGATGAATTATATAGCAGAGAAGTGCCAGCAAATTTCCATTTCCAGACTTCTCCAGAAATGTGCATCTTGTTCTGTCAGCAGTCTTAACAATACAAGCTCATCAAAAGGCCATCATATTATTAATAGAAAATGATAGGTACAAACCCTGTTAGATGAAACAATAAAATAAATTTATTAATTACAGAAAGATGGATTTTAAGTGATTACAAATAATGAGGCATCAAAGTCAGAAATGAGCTATAAGAAAACAAAAGGCAGAAGCAATCTGAAAAACCAGAAACTAGCTTTGAAACAGACACAATATGATTGCTAAAAGCCGTTATCCAAAACACCCTGAGGCTGTGAAGTTCCTGTCCCTCTACCAAGGTGCTCAACTTACTACCTGTCTCATGTGCCCCCTCCCCTCAAGTGAAGTGTGCAGAAGGTGAGGAATTCTTGTCCAGGGGAGAAAAATGTTTTGTCTTGTCTAGGGGCGCAGAAAATGTGATACAGTTTTGCCTTTTGCCCAACAGAGGCTGCTGTTGTGCTAAAACAGCCTGAGTTGATAGGTCTGGCAGATGGCACTGAACAGCTAGCAGGGTGATTTCCTCAAGTGAAAGTGCACTGCAGACTTCTTGAAGCCAGGTTAGGAAGAAGAGTGGGCCAAACATGACTTCTGGGGAGTCTCAGAGTTACATGGGACATGGGCGAGCTCTAGGAAGGTCAATATGGGGAGGATAGGAGGAGCTCCAGGCAGGACCACATGGGGAGATTCCAGGGTGGGCTTGGAGGGAGAAGGAAGGGTGAAAGCTGAATATGCTACACCTGGAGGTGCACATGGTATAAATCTGGCTTTGCTTACACATATGCCTATTCCTTCCACCAATTAATCTTTTCTTTTTGTGCATGTTGGCTACGTCTACAGTAGCCAAAAACTTCGTAATGGCCATGCAAATGGCCATTTCGAAGTTTACTAATGAAGCGCTGAAATATATATTCAGTGCCTCATTAGCATGTGGGCAGCCGCAGTGCTTTGAAATTCACACGGCTCGCCGCCGCGCAGCTTGTCCGCATGGGGCTCCTTTTTGAAAGGACCCCCGCCTACTTCAAAACCCCTTATTCCTATGAGTAGATGGGAATAAGGGGCTTCGAAGTAGGCGGGGTCCTTTCGAAAAGGAGCCCCGTGTGGACAAGCCGCGTCAATTTCGAAGCACCACGGCTGCCCGCATGCTAATGAGGCGCTGAATATGTATTTCAGCGCTTCATTAGTAAACTTCGAAATAGCCATTTGCATGGCCATTTTGAAGTTTTTGGCTAGTGTAGACACGGCCGTTGTGTTCTTCCCCTTTGCTTCTCTCCATTCACATTCTCCTTTCCTGTTTGTCTGCTCCAGCTTTCCAAAGTGGATTGCTGAAATTTGAACCTTTGACCTCTATGTACAATCCCAGTGCCGATGATACTTTTTAAAGTCACTAACAGTCCTGCTTTCAACAGCTTCATTAATAAATAAATAAAGATGCAGAGCTTAAGTGTTTAGATGGTGGCTGATAGCATTAGCTGATCTTTTGTTAATCCACAGGTGGCATGGCTTTGAGCAAGCTCCCGGCTCGGAAGGAGGGGTGGGAGAGGTGCTGTGGGGCTGAGCTCCCACCTCAAGTGTTGATGAAGATTGGTCCTTGTACCGCTCTTGGCACTCATGCTGGGAGTTGCTGACCACTGTCCTAGCACCACTTCCATGTCTCCTAGTCTAGTCACTGCAACTGGCAGATATTTGTCTTTTTAAAATTTGTTGTCTTTGATTTTCCCCAGTATAGACAGACAAGTAAGCTGAGTGTAGATACATCAATTTTGGCTACGAAATTGACAGAGCTAGAATTTCTTGGTCTAGCAGAGATGTAGCCTTACTCCTTTTTTGTCTCCTTTATTCTTATTTGGCTCTTCCTTTTCCCCATCCCAGATCCTTTCCTCTCCCTGGTTGCTTCCCCTCCCCTCTTCTCTTCCGAACTGCTTTTTCTTTCAATCCTGTAATAGGTTTGTTTCATTTTTTTCTTCTCTTGTTGCTTTCCTCCTCCTTCTCCTGCTGATCATCCTGCCACTATCATGCCCCTGCTGAGTTGTCTCCCTCCACAGCAGATGCTCAGCCCTGAATTGCTCCACTTGCCAGCTTTTCGGAGTGGAGCACGCTGAGAGTGGTGCTGTATCATAGTCAAAATTATCAGCTAAATTCTGTCTGCAGAACCTTTATAAATGTTCATGTAAGAAGAAAGAATAAGATTGGATCTTCAGAAACTATGTGGAGTTTTCTGGGCTAGCACTTAGGGAAGCTCTCCTTTGAGATGAAAACTGCAGTTGCTTTTCAGCATGCAAGTACACTGAAAATATTAATAATTTTTTGTACATCAGATAGCCACTTGGGAACTCTCTTCAGTTTGAATTTATCCAACAGTAGAGTTTCCGTATGATTGAAAGTGGCCTGTTATTAATCTTTAACATTATATTTATTATTGTGGTTTCAGAGACTTTTTTGTGCATATATTCTGTCACTGACAAAGGTACAATGCCTGATATTTGCAGGGAGTAGAAAAATCATTTTTCTAGAACCGATAAAGCTTTCAGTCTTTTAAAAGAAAATCCTAAGCATCTGTGCAGTAAAAATGGACAACGTTGATCACAGTCCCAGGAAGATTTTGGAGTTTACTGATCAATCACAAAGAAACAAACAAACATAGAAACCCACTCACCACAAAAACTATAAATTAGCCAGATTATTAGGGGATGAGTGTGGAGGTGGGGTAGGGGGTAGATTGTACTCCCAAAGAACTGTATATGCATTGTCACATACAAAAACTATGATAGAAGAATGATGAGTTTTCAAAATCAGATATTCAAAACTTAGACTATGACAGGATTCAGATTGCCTTGTGCCCTTGTGCATGTGTATTATTAGGGCCCTGTCAAATGTACGGCCATGAAAAACATGTCACAGACCATGGAATCTGGTTTCCTCTTGTGAAATCTGGTCTTTTGCGTGCTTTTGCTAGGTATTATACTGATTTCTTTATTAAATGTAACATTATATTACTATGGCTTCCAAAGGCTACAGACAAGACCGCTATGCTAGATGCTGTACCGAGACTTTGCCCTGAAGAGTTTACTACTGAATTATGAGGAAGAACCAATGTGTGTGTGTGTGTGTGTGTGTGTGTTTTTAAATCAGAACCAACAGGAACTGGATGACAGTGTTAGTGTTAGGAACAAAAGGTGAAATAGACTCATGTCTGTGAACCATAAGTCTTCAAACTGACTACTCACATTGCTAAAATTAATCAGATGTATTCATCTGTGCAGGATCAGGGCTGTAAATAGCAATGAGTGACTTATTTGTTTATTTATTTATTTTAATGATAAATTCTAAACATTTACATAAATAGATGAGTCCCCCCACCCAAACTCTCCCCAAATCTGTTCTTAAAATCAAAGGTCATCTGCTTTACTTAAAAGCAGTATAGGTGTTACAGCACTTTGCTTTATTTAAATTTAAAGCTCTACAGATATTAGCAGGCAAAGATGGTTCGTGTCCAGGCAGTGCTATAGAAACTGGCGTTTTTACTGATGAGTTGGCTGCTGGTGAGAGTCAAGTGAGAGACAAAAATACTTATTCATGGCAAAAACATGAGGAGCTCAGGCTTAACTGGACTATCTGTCTCCCTCTTAGTGTTTGGTCTTGATTCTCAAACAGTCACATGGAAGCCTCTCTCCCGTAGTGGCTACAAAAGGCTCCTATTGCTTCTTTTGACCATGCTCATGGGTGCATGCTGTTCTGCTGCCCTTGGTCTGACCACAAGAACTTTGGATCAGCAAGGGGCAGGCAGCGGGTGGGAACAATGCAAAATCTCCTTGTTTCAAATGCTGACTTTTAAAGAATTCTTAGCTACGAACCCTCGTAATCTGATCCAGAAACTGGTTTTACATGGAAAATAGACAATATATACAGTCACATTTTCTCTTATTCTATAGAAACTGCCAGAAGCTGGGATTGGATGACATCAGAAGCCTTTCAAATTGCACTGTTCTGCTGATGCTCTCTGAAACATCTGGCATTGGTCGCTGTCAGAGGACAGAATGCTACTAGGTGGCCTGTTGGGCTCACCAAGTATGGCCGTTCTTATTTTCTTATAAAGATATAAACCCGTATCCATGAGTTTATTGCTATCTTGTGTTATGAAGTTATTTTCCAATGACCTATGAAGGGTATGAAGTGTTCTTTTCCTTTTTTTAAGGGGGAGGGACAGGACTTCCTCTGAAGCATCCAATAGAAGCTACTGTCAGAGGCAGAACATTAAACTAGACAGGTCACTGGCCTGATGCCGCAGGGCAATCCCTGCATTCCTAATATGTGTCCTATACTTTTGCTGAAAGAGAACCATACAGGCTTCTGACAACCAACATAAGAAAGTGAAAAATTCCTTTCATGCTGCTGAGCTAGGAACTTGGAAGTTGACACCCAGATTTTAAGAGCTTTTTTAGGTTCTGTGTATGCCTGAAAACTGAGCTTAAATCCCTGATTTTTATACATACATGCTTGGTACCCACATTTCCTCTAAATATCACACAATGTACGTCTCAGCCAGCTGCTCAAGCTCTGCCGATTCAATTGGTCCTTTATTTTCTAAGGCCACACGCTAAGCTTCCTGTGAATGGACTGCTTGTGGTGTGGTTCATTGTCTGGAACCACTGCTACCGACTGAGGGAAGTGCCTTCTATTACTAAGACCAAGAGTTTTCTCTTTAGCATGAGGCTCCGATTAGCAATGCAACTAGGATTCCTTTCTTACTTCTGATTATAAAAGGTCTTAAGATCCTTGCGTGCAAGAATGCTTTATTAACTCTTTGCATTGTGTGTAATTTCAGTATATTTTCATTCCCTTTTAAAACGATGTGGCTCCTTCCACCGACCATTCTGGATATCCTAGCCTGTGCATGTTTACTCTTTCTGGCTGCAGGAAGAATGATTCCTGCAGGAATTCTTCAACGGGCTCTGAATATGTCAATATCACGTCATTCAATTAACTCTCACTAAAGAACTAACCCCCAGAAGAGTCTGCTGGGAAGATTTAAAGCTGCTTGCTGCAGTTGGTTATGGATCTGAATTAAAATCTGCCAGTTAAGAACAAGCAGGAGGATGGTTGGAAATATTAAAGTATAACCAACAGTTACATAAGATGCAGTTATACTAAGAAATCAGGTACAGATCTGCTTATAAATACAATGAAAATGTTTAAAATGAAGAAAATTAAACCTTCTGACTTATTTTAATATAACAGCATTTTTTCTCTTCCCTTTTTTTTTTCCTAGTTCAAGCCCTCCACTTCCTGAATGTATCAGAAAGGCTATGTGTGATGGGTGAACAGAAATGTCACTGAGCTAACCTAGGTGTCACTCAATTCTATCCTGCTGAGCCAGGCCCTCTAGCATCCTCCAGCCAGTGACACAGAAATAGGGTCCAAGCCCTTTGTAGTATAAGACAGACACCGAGATCAGCTCAGCTCTGGGAAGGCTCAGTTAAAGGGACTTGCCTCAGCACCCAAATGTACTATCTCAATGGGAGGGGATGGTGTAGAGCAGGACAGGGGTGGAATGGGGTGGGACAAGAGCATCTGGCCAATGTTTCCTCTGGAATTCCTGCAGTAGGTGCCTCTATTCTCACCCTAGTTCTTATTTCAGGTAATGTCCTTCTCAGGCCAGAGATGTCCTTTTTGACCTGGGCCCAGCAGATCTCTCCCAGCCCTGTTGTAACAGTCCTTGTGTTTCCAGGTGTCTTCAAGTGTCTTGTTGGGGTGGGAAGTTAGTCTGCAAAACCAGCTGAAGGCAATCATTGTTTAGTTTCTCCATCTTAGGTAGAATTTCCCTAAGGTGGGAAACATTTGATTAATTTCCCCACCCTCCCTTGTGAAAAAGCACAAAATTCAAGATGGATTCCGGTATCAGGTGACATGGTCACATGTCTTTGTAGCACCCCAGAGTCCATGAATTAGCAGTGGAGCAGGACTGCAGGAAAACAATTCTCACCCAGTTAATTGTGTCTTGCTAATGGGCCATTAGGATGTGTCTGGCTTCTTCATTGTTGCTCCCAATGGGCTGGTAATAAGCTTTTCCCAGCATGAACATGCTGATGATAAATCTACAGTCAATATTCCTAATTTCAGACACAGAAATGATACAAATATAAATGGGAAAATCATATTCAGTAGATTCCAACTTTTTCAATTATATATTTACATGAGGCATTTTGTATAAAGTGTATTCCAGTTATATCATGTTCATGTTCACAGGCATATTTTTGTAAAGCATATGGAAGCCAACATCATGCTGATGCCTTGAGATTAAATGAGATGGCTTCTATAAGCATGAATTTAAAGATGAGGAAAAGAGAAACTGAAGTTGAGGAATTTACCCAGGATCATACAGCAGGTCAATGGAACAGCCAGAAATACAACACAGGAGTCCTGATTTCCAGATCATGGTTTCTAGGGAAAGGGAGTTCAGAAATCTGCATCGTATGAAGAGCTTTACCCTCAGTGGCATCAGCTGATTTGTTCATTTTGTAGAATCATAGAATCCTAGGGTTGGAGGGTACCTCAGGGGCTCATCTAGTACAGCCCCCTGCTTCGAGCAGGATCAATCCCAACTAAGTCATCCCAGCCAGGACCTTGTCAAGCTGGGACTTAAAAACCTCAAGGGATGGAGAATCCACCACCTCTCTAGACAATGCATTCCAGTGCCTCCCCACCCTCCTGGTGAAATAGTTTTTCCTAATATCTAACCTACACCTCTCCCTCTTTAACTTCAGACCATTACTCCTTGTTCTGCCATCTGACACCACTGAGAACAGTTTCTCATCCTCCTCTTTAGAGCTCCCCTTCAGGAAGTTGAAAGCTGCTATTAAATCACCCCTTGGTCTTCTCTTCTATAAACTAAACAAGCCTAAATCCCTCAGCCTCTCCTCATAGGTCTTGGATTCCAGCCCCTTAATCATTTTTATCTGAGAGGTGGCCATGTTAGTCTGTAGCTTCGAGAACCCCAAGAAGTCTTGTGGCACCGTATAGACTAACAGATATTTTGGAGCATAAGCTTTCGTGGGCAAAGACCCACTTCATCAGATGCATGAGTGGGGGTGTGGTTTCAGAGGGGTATTTAAAGAATGGTGTCCCAGTAAAAGGGAAGGTCAGAGCTGACAAGGTCTATTCAGCAAGGTGGAAATGGCCCATGATCAATAGTACGTATCAAAAGAGGAAAAAACATGTCAGATCAGACAGGGAGATATGAGCCATTGTCAGAGTCCCTATTGGACTTCGTCCCCAAAATATCTGTTAGTCTATAAGGTGCCACAAGACTTCTTTATTCATTTTTGTTTCCCTCTGCATTTCTTCCCATTCACTTCCTTTACCTTGAATCTGGTTTCCTGGATAAGAATCTGCCTCCTCGACCCATGTACTCAGGCTTTGCCTCTCCTGACTTTTATTGAGCTCCTGAAACAGGAGATATCTTCTTTCTCCTCCTCCTCCTCATGATGTGGGTGAGATGATGGCTGGGCTGGGGCCTCTCACCTTTCATTCTCCCTTTCACTTGGAGAAGAGAGATGCTTGAGGGAAGCTTTTCTGCATTATGACCTAGTAGATCAGATATTGCACTAGCAACTAGGACTCATGACTTTTGTTCTTGGCTTTGCAGTCGGCCTTCAGTATGAACTTGAGCTAGTTGCTTATCCACCCTGCGAGGAATATTTTAGAGTCTGATATATAATGAAAAATGTCTGCAACTCTCCATCTGTAAAGCCAGGTGACTTTCTATTTGCTTGTTTGGTTATTTAATTAGTATCACATTTTAAATAATGAAAAAGAGGCACGCCAAAGGCTCTAAGTACCTGGCCACAGCACAACAATACATTTGTCTCAGTAGCATTAAAATTATAGTTCATCAGCAATACAGCTAGTGAGCTTTCTCCAGACACGTTTTTATGTCCCTTCATCATTGGGGGGAGCACACTTTAGTCCTCTCCCAAAGCCCTTTCAAACAGATTTCTTTTGCAGCATTACCAAGTCCAAATGGTCAGAGCATGCTGAAGGCAATAAATACCTCAATTAATGACCTACAAGAACCTTTCTATATGTAACAATGTCACAAATTTTAAGTTGGCAACTCCTAGGGCTAGAAGGAAGAGTTGCGTGTCTCACTGAGGAGATGGGATTATTGCTTTTCTGGTGTAATGTTTCTACATGGATATCCCACTTGCTAGTCCTGCAGAGGCTCAGGGTATGTCTTCACCACCCAGGAGATTGACCCAGTCAGGGTTGATTTTCCAGGATTTGATTTCACACACCTAGTGGGGAAATGTGAAATCAAACTACTGGAGGTTGACAGTCGTCCCCTATATACATCAATCTCGCAAGGAGTAAGGGAGATCGATGGGAGAGTTTCCCCCATTGACATCCCTCAGTGAGGATACCCAGGTAAGTCAAAGGTAGGTAAGTTGATTCCATCTACGCAATTGCCATAGTTGGTACTGCATATCTACAATTGACTTCAAGGTCTAGTGCAGACCTGGCCTGAGAATAATGGACTTTGAAGTCAGTACAGTTTTATGTATAGAAAAACTCTTACAGCCTTAACTGAGTGTTATCTATCTTGGACTCTGGGCTGGTGCCATTTTGTAGGAACATTTCCCTGTCTGGGAAAAAGTAGGAAATATTTTTATGGCAGGTTTGATTTTTCAAAATGGTGTCTCTCTGAACCTGCTCCTGGGCTTGGGATGTTAGAATATCAATTCTTGGGAAGGAGGAAGTGCAGCAAGAAGGAAGGCAGGCTATCACAGGTCAAGAATATCACTGATCATGTGACTGTGCAGTTTATCCACCCATTAGCTTTATTTTGTACCATCCTTAGCACAGTGATCCTGTGGGGGGCACTGGCACAATCTCAGTAATAATAATATATTCATTTTTTTTCCTTCAGAACTGCAGGACCGCAGTGATACCATGAAGAATTTTTCCTTTGGAAAGTAGCCTGTATTTTGGTTTTAGTTGGGAACATTTGGGTTTCTAATACAGCTGCATATGATTTTAGCTAGCACTGTCTGAATGGGCTTAATAGATCAGATGACTATTTGTTTTACACCAGGGAAGTCCTGAACTGACCTAGGACCTGAACTCAGGAAATCTAATTTAGGGAAATTCAGATCTTTCCTTGTTCTCGGCCCAAACAATTTCCCCCTTTCTCACACCAAGCTTTAATTCTGAGATGATTCTGGAGCCAAGTGTCATGGTTCTTTCCACCCTAATTTATACTAAAACCAAGCTGTTTTCAGTATGATAGTTCATTTATGTATTCTGGTGTGTTGCTCCAACAATTTTTATGTGAAACTTCTTTTTTTTTTGATTGTTGAGGAAAGAAGCCTGATTTGAATAATGGTAATTAGGACAGCACCTGCCTTATCCAGAGAAGGATATCCATGGGGGTTAGCATAGAGTGGGTAACAGAGTTTTCCACTTCCTTGTTGTGGTACCATATAACAATGATGTCTGCTTGATAACAGCCACAGAACTTGTTGTGCTTGTTTGACTATGTTCCACTGTCATCACTGTAACATATAAGAAGCATTCCATAATTTTTCTATCTTAAAGTTTCACACCCTACCCGGTAACTTTGCCTCATGGGGCAGGAGCATATCCTACTCCCCATATGAAAACCCTTTCCCAGCCCAAATAATAATCTGTAGGAATGCCTTCCTTGTCTTGTGCTTACAAAAGGTCTGGAGTGCACAAGCGCTATTGTACGAATACAGAACCTTTTGCTTCAAAGGGGACCAAAAATACAACAGACTGTCTTCTAAAATTCTCCACAACTTCTGGGGAGTGCAGTGAATGGGGGAAAGAGAGGGAGAAAGATAGAAAAGAAAAGTGGTTTGTTTTTTTTTGGCATTTTGACAGACAGGACTACAAATCTTCCTGTCAAAATATTTTCAGAAAGCAAAAGGACTCCGTCTCTGAAAGACTTATTGTTTTCTACATTTCCTTATCTGGGATTCTCCATATGCAATACCTATAAAAGTACGCTGGTTACATCTTTTCTTATTCTTCAGGATCTATTTAATGTCTGGCTTTGTCTCCTTCTAAGCAGTATATACCAATCTGCCATGGCATGCAGTATACTGCAATATTTAAAGAAAGAGCTCAACTGTGATTGTAAATTAGGCTTCTCCTCTCACTGCAACTTGAGAGCATTGCTCCTTGGTCTGTTATCTACCACCACTGAAAACAGCCTGCCTCTGGCCTCTTTGGAACCACCCTTCAGGCAATTGAAGGCTGCTATCAAATCCCCCTTACATTTCTCTTCTGTAGACTAAATAAACTCAGTTTCCTCAGTCTCAGCTCTGCAGTCAGGTGCTCCAACCCCACCCAATCATTTTATCTTCCCTCTGTTGGACTCTCTCCAGTTTAACCACATCCTTTGTATAGAGGGGGGGTCAAAAACTTGATTCTATACTCCAGATGTGGCCTCACCCATGCCGAATAGAGGGGAATAATCACTTCCGTCAATCTGCTAGGTAAGGCTCCCATTAATGCAGCCCACTATATTGTCAGCCTTCTATACAAGAAGTGCACACTGTTGACTCATATCCAGCTTCTCATCCACTGTAATGTCCAGGTCCTTCTCTGCAAAAGTGCCACTTAGCCTGTTGGTTCCCAGCCTGTAGCAGTGCTTGGGATTCCTCCACCCTACATGCAGGACTCTGCACTTGTCCTTATTGAACCCCATCAGATTCCTTTTAGTCCAATCCTCTAATTTGTCTTTGTCACTCTGAACCTGACCCTTACCTTCTGGTACCTCTGCCACTCCCCCTCGATTAGTATCATCTGTGAACTTGCTGTGGGTGCAATCCACTGCATCAGCCAGATCATTGATGAAGACTTTGAACAAAATCAGCCTCAGGATCAACCTCTGGGGCATTTCACTTGATACCTCCAGCCAACTAGGTATCGAGCAGTTGATCATTGCTCATTGAACCTGATGATCTAGCCAGCTTTCTGTCCTGCTTATAGTCAACTCATCCAATCCACACTTCAACTTGCTGGCAAGAATACTGTGAGTGACCATATCAAAAGCTTTGTTCAAGTGAAGGTATATCATGCCCATCATTTTTCCCATACTCAGAGAGCCGGTTATTGCGTCATAGTACACAATTAGGTTGGTCAGGCATGACTTGCCTTTGGTGAATTCATGTTGATTTTTCCTGATCACCTTCAAGTGTTTCAAAATGAATCCCTTGAGGACCTGTAGCATTATTTTTTCCAGGGATTGAGGTGAGGCCGACTAGTCTGTAGTTTCCTGGATTCTCCATCCTCTCTTTTTTAAAGATGACCTCTACATTTTACTTTTTCTAGTCATCTACAATTTCCCCTGGTCACAGCAAGTTTTCAGAGATAATGGCCAGTGGCTTTGCAATCACATCAGCCAACTCTCTTGGCATCCTTGGATGCATTGCCTTCAGCTCCATGGACTTGCATGTGCTCAGCTTTTCTACCTAATTCTTACCCTGTTGTTTCACGGAGGGCTGCCCACCTCCTTCCCATACGATGCTGCCCAATGCAGCAGTCTGGGAGCTGAACTTGTCTGTGAAGACCAAAGCAAAAATCAATCAAACAAACAAACAAACAAAAAACAAAAAAACAAAAAACAAAACAAAACAAAAAAATTGGGTACTTCAGCATTTTCTACACCACCTCTCACTAGGTGGCCTTCCCCATTCAGTAAGGGTCCCACACTTTCCCTGGCCAACTTCTTCTTGCTAACATACCTTTAGAAATCCATCTTGTTAACCTTCAAATCCCTTGCTCACTGCAACTCCAGTTGCACTTTGGCCTCCCTCAATACATGCCAGAATGCTCAAGTGTTATATTTACACTTTTCCTTAGACAGCTTTCCAAGTTTCCACTTTATATAAGCTTTCTTTTTGTGTTTAGGCTCACCAATGATTTCTATGTTAAGCCAAGCTGGCCACATGTCATCTTTGCTATTCCTTCTGCAAACTGAGATGGTTTGTTCCTATGCCCTCAATAAGGCTTCTTATAGCCAGCTGTCCTTGACACCTTTTCACCTCATATTAGCCACCCAGGGGATCCTGCCCACCTCCCTGTGGGAGTCAAAGTCTGCTTTTCTGAAGTCCATCATCTATATCCTGCTTTTCTCCTTTCTTCCTTTTTTTTCAGGATCCTGAACTTGTTCATTTTATGGTCACTGCTGCCCAGATTGTCACCTGCTTCTACTTCTCCTACCAATTCTTTTCTGTTGGTGAGCAGCAGGTCAAGAGGAGCATGGCCCCCCACTGGTTCCTCCATCACTTGCACCAGAAAATTGTCAGTACTTTCAAAAAACTTCCTGGGTTGTCTGTGCACTGCTGTATTGATGTCTCAACAGATGTTAGGGTGATTGACGTTGTGATCTGGAGACTGCTGTTTGTTGTCTAAAGAAAACCTTGTTTACCTCATCATCCTGGTCTTGTGATCCATACCAGACATCCACCATGACATCACCCTGGTTGCTCTTGCCTCTAATTTTACCCCAAAGATTCTCAATAGATTTTCTCCAGTTTCATACTGGAGCTCTGAGCAATCATTCTCTTTTACATACAGCATAACTTCTCTACCTTTTCTTCCCCACATGCCCTTCCTGAACAGTTTATACCCTTCCATGACAGTTTTCCCCATGTTTGTTGACATTCCCAAAGAATTCTAGTAAAGGATGAGGCAAGAAAACATATTCTGAATGTTCAGTAGCAATCAAAAAGCTAACAATTTTATGAACCACTAGGAAAGGGTTAGGCAAGACAGAAAATATGATTATGCTGCCATCTAAATCTGTGGTACACCCATGTCATGTGCAGGTTTGACCCCCACCCATCTCAAAAAAGTATATTAGACTTGGAAAAAGTACAGAGAAAAGCAATAAAAATGATTAGGTGTATGGATGAACTTCCTATGAGGAGAGAGTAAAATGACTGAGGCTGTTCATCTTAGAAAAGAAATGATTAAGCAAGGATTTGATGGATGTGTATGAAGTCTTGACGGGTGTGGAAAAAGAGAATAAGCAAGTGTTATTTACCTCTGCACATAACACAAGGGACAGGACTCACTCAACATAATAGGCAGCAGATTTAAAACAAACAGATGGAAATACTTCTTCCCACATCATACAGTCTCTATGTAGGTCTTTTTGCCAGAGTATCTTGTGATCCTATATCTGATGTAAAAAGAAATTGGATAAGTTCATGGAGGCTAGGTCCATCAATGGCTATTAGCCAAGATGTTCTGGGATGCAATCCCATGATGTAGGTCTCCCTTAAATCTCCAAGTGCCAGAAGCTGCAACTTGGCACCAGCAGGTTGGTCATTTGACGATTGCCCTGCTCTCTTCATTCCATCTGAAATGTCTGACTGTGGTGGTCACCGCTGGAAGGCTGGAAACTGAACTAGGTAGACCATTGGTTTGGCCCAGCGTGGCTTTTCAGATATTTTTAAATGTCTGAAGCTTTTCAATAACAGCTTTTTGTTTTTTTGGGAAAAAATATAAACAGATCTGCAGCACGGATTGCTTCCTTATCTTTTGTCATTGTGATCTATCCGCTCACCTGGCACTTCCTATTCTGCATTCTGTTATAGAATATGTAGCACCGCTCAGATCCTTATAGATTCTAACTGCAGCTCCCTTTTCTAAGTTAGAAGCTTTGTCTCATAACAAGGCCCTTGTCTCAGCTGAGACCACTAGGAGCTGCTGTCCAAAAATAATTATCAAATATAATCTGCAAGACAAAAAATAAAAGACTAAAAGCTGGAAAATGGGGATAAAAAGTCACCCAGAATGGTCGCTTGATGGCTGACATACATACGGGTAATTCTACAAGAATGTTTTATTGAATGGATAAACTATTTCCAGAAGTTTATCTGCTTAGAAATCGCCAGCTGTACAAATTATATATATATAATTCCTGACTCTTAGGAAGGTAGAAAAGTTGGTAAATTCAGTTTATACAGCACTTGCAGTATTTTCAGATTTTGAGAAGACCCAAGCCATGATTATCATTGTAGAGATGAATAAGGACACCAACTTGATCTAAAATGAAATCATATGATTTGTCCTCTACTAGGAGACAGTAAATAAAGAGTGATTTGTAGTTGCAGAGATCCTTGAGAAATTTCTAAGTACATAAGTCACTATAAACCTAGAAGCTGCTTAATGTGTCCATTTGTATTATCTCTTCCAAACTACATTGTTTTGGGACATTATCACAAGGTAATAGAAACCAGGCCCTAGACTAGCTTTACGATTTAACATAAACATTAATAGACAGTTTAACTTGTCACGTGTCTATCATAGATTAAGAAGAATCAAAATTTGAGTTTAAATTTGAAATTATTTTCTGTGACAGTTGGCTATTTCATATAGTATTAACATTACATCCCCATAACTCACCAGCAACAAGTGCTGGCAAACCTTGCCCCCTCCAAATGAGAGTTTATTAGGATTAAAACAGATAAAGCTGTGAAGCTCACAAACAAACGTAACATGCCCAGAAAATGATGGAGGCTATTTCTTCTAATATGTATCCATGAGAGATGAGTTATATGATTTGTTCAAGTTGGCTGGGAAATTTACTGGTTGTTTCTATGACAACAGCCTCTAATTTGGGGGTAAAAGTCTTTAGGGACAGCATACATCTGCTATTACTTATGAAAACGACATGGCTGGTCTAGATTTTGTGGAATAAATTGGTAGTAAAATAAGCACTCTGTACTCATGAGACAGTGTTTTCTTATTAATTGAAAGAGAAATGTGATTGTGAAATAGTCAACAGTAGCGAAGAGATGAGAAATAGAATACCTTAGCTTCACCTTTAAGATCAGAAGCTTCACTTTATAATGTAAAGAACTGCAGTAATTGCCATTTTTCATGCTTCGGAAAGGGAGAGAGAGACGATGGCTATGGGAGAGTGTGTGATGAGGAGCAGCCAGTCTTTTCCAGCAGGTTGTCTAAAAAGGCTAGACAGCAATTTGTCTCCAACTAATTTCAGACGTTAACACTAGCCACTGGCCTGGATATTTCATTTGACATGACAAGCTGTAGATTTAACTGTTCAGCAGAGCCAGGCGGAAGTGTTTCTTCCTCTGAGGTAACTGTGATTTGACTAATTTTATCCTTGATTTCCTGCAGTTCCAGATACATTTTGACAAAGAACGTTTTAGAAACTGAAAAAAATCTCCTTATGTTAGCATAATTGGCAACACACTGCATACAAAAGCCAGAGAAGGGGAAGCCACTTCCCTGGGGATTTAAAGCTAGATTTACAAGAGGTACTCAAGCACTGTGCTGCTTTGCATTGGAAGGCCTAGCTGTTAAGTATTCTTCTGCCCATTGGAATCATAACCCCAAGTTATGCACTCAGGCTTCCCATTCACATGGAGGGAGATAGTTGGATTAAGAAGAGAATCCTCTAAGACACCAGCCAGCAAATTGGGAAGGGAGCTGCCTAAGGTAGCCAATAGGAAATGCAGAGGACTTAGGATCTTGTGATGCCCAGCTTGGGGTGAGGCTACAGGGAGATACTTCCCTCCTATCAGGATTTTGGCCTGTGAAGCCTGTCTTGGTGTTAATGCCTAAGCCAGTTAAGCCCCTGCTGACCCTCAGCTTTTTATAGCCCAGTGGTTAGAATGCTCACTTGGGAGGTGATAGCTCTGCTTTCAACTCCCTTTTCTGCCTGATGAAGCAGGGGCCTGGTACCCTATTTTCAGAAGAGTGTCCTAACCACCGAGCTATGGGGGTAAGTGCTTGCTTCTGTTCAAGCTGCTCCAATTGGTATAGATAATTAAATATTCATTGGGCCAGACAGAAGAAATGCAAGAGACTGAATTTACAGCCTGGTAGCTTGGATGTTCCCTTCAGATATGGGAGAGTCCGGTTCAAGCTGCTGCTCCAGTGATCAGTTGTACAAAATGAAACAGCTTCAACAGGGAAGACTGAAAATAATTTGGTTGTGAGAGCACTACTAGAGGAGGTGACAGAAGTGGGTGTAAACGTCTGCTTGCAGGGCAGGGACTTAAACCTGTGTCTTCCACTTGCTTAAGGAAATGGGCCACTGGAGAACCACAGAGGTTGCCATTTGCTGCGTTTTATGCAGGTTAGTCATGATTTGAGCTCACTGACCAGAACTGGCATGCTACATAAGGGAACAATGCCAAGCCTGAAAATCCCACCACGGTTAGGGTGCCAAGCAACTTGGTGACGTCAGGAATTAAGTATTTTGGTGCATGCACGCTGGCAGAAACATAAATGTCTCCAGGGTTAAGTGGAAGCTTCGCAGTGGATTTGTGGGTGTCAGACAAAAGAACCAGTGGGCGTAGTAAACTTCAACAGAAGTGAGAACACTTTCCACCCTAACCAAGGGATGGAGAAGCATGGTAGGGGAGCACTGGTTACCCAGTCCAGGGAGATTAGGGAAGCTTTGCTCTGTTTTTGCCAAAGGGAATAGGCATAGGGGAATAGAGTTATTTATGTATTTATTTGTTTATTTTGCAAATCAACATTCAATTTTTTAAAAGACAAAAACATACATGGCCACATTTTCTGTGGGTGCCGGTGAGTTCAATGGCATTTTGCCAATTTGGACTAGTAGGGAATTTGGCTCTCAGCATCTGCTTCTTGTTTCACTTTCATAATACAAACAGAAGTACCCGCAATGCTGAAATTCAAAGTGCAGTCTGAATTCAGAACTAAATATTTCGGCTACATCTACACTAGCCCCTTCCTTTCATAAGGGACATGGTAACGAGCCACATCGGCAGATGCTAATGAGGCGCATCCATGGATATGTAGCACCTCATTAGCGTAATGCCGGCCACGCATGCTTCGAAAGTGCTGCTTTCGAACTGCACACCACCCGTGTAGATGGGGGCCTTTCAAAAGGATCCTCTGGACTTCAAAAGCCCCTTCTTCCTATTTAGTTTTAGGAACAATGGGCTTTCAAAGTCTGGGGATTCCTTCCGAAAGGCCCCAGGGGGCGCGTGATTCGAAAGCGGAACTTTTGACCCACACATGGCTGGTATTATGCTAATGACACACTGCATATTCATGGCAATACCTCATTAGCATCTGCTGATGTGGCTCATTACCATGCCCCTTCATAAAGGAAGGGGCTAGTGTAGACACAGCCTTAAGGTATAAGTTCAGTTAGGTGAGTGAGAGATACTAAGAATATGAAAAGAAGCAGCAAGTTTTTATGCTAGTGTTGCCAACCTGAGTGATTTTACTGTTAGTCTTGTGATATTTGGTGTTTTTATTTTATAGACCCAGCTCCACGCATCACTTAACGACATCAATATCTCAGCTTCCTCTTTTTTATAAAATAAGTTTCTCGCCCTCGTGGTTGCATAGGAAAGCTTGAAAACTCGACTTTAACGCAGAACCCAGAAGGCAGATAATAAAGGGAACCCCAAATGTATTGTTTTTGAGACTCTCAATGGCTTTTAGACTATCTCATCTTTTGTATCTGAATTTATAATGGTTGAATGCCCCAGGTAGTTCCTGGCAAGACTGGTCAGAAAGGGGGCCGGGGTCAGGGTGGGGACAGAGCAGGGAAGGGGTGGGGCATGCGGTGCAAGGTGAGGCACCCAGGTAGGGTGACGCATTGCCCTATGGCAAATACAGGACACCAGCCTGCAGAGATGGAATGCTGCTGTCCCATGTCAGGGCTCCTCAGCAACGGAGGCTGCTGCCCCACGGTGAGGCACCAAGGATGGGGACTCTGCAACCTGCTGGTGTGGGGGGGGAGAGGCTGCAAATAGGGGCTCCTTAGACTCCTGGTGGGGGTGGGGGAGCAGGTGGGGGCAGGGACTGTGGTAGTTCACTGAGGTCCCTGGCTGCAGGGTCTACCATGCCGTGGAATGGGACAGCTGCCCCACACAGGAGCGTCTCTGGAGTGGGAGCTGCCTCTCCTAGGCATGGGGTGCCAGGGAATGAGGCAGCTGCCCCATGGCAGAGCTTGACAGCAGCAGAGGCTGCCACCTTGGGGTGTTGGGGAACAGGGCACCTGCCCAGTAGAGGAGCTCCCTGGCAGCAGTACTGCTGCCCTGAGACATCAGGTGCCAGGGAACAGGAGCTCTGCAAAATATGGGACAATTGGCCCCTTTTCTTAAAAAAATCAGGATGCCCGTGAGACAGCTTAAATAAGGGACTGTCCTAGGGAAAACAGGAAGGATAGTCATCCTACCACCAGGGCCCCATGCCGGAGGACTGGAGGGGGGCTGCCTCAGGCCCTGTCCCCCCTTAGGACAGTGCGTTAACTCATCTGGTGCTGCATACTCAGGGCCTCAGTGCTGAAGCCACTGGCCTCTGTGAGAACACAGGCATCAGTGCAGCAATCCTCCCACTTTATGCTGAAGAAAGTGCTGGTGCTGGTGTTGCAGGCATTGCTGCCATTTTCCATAGGTCACCCAAGTCTCACAGCCACTGAGGAGAGCAGGAATTACCACCTTTGTATAAACTGACAATCTCGCGTGTGTTTTGACATTGTGATTGTGGAACACCTGATGAGACAGTATGCCAAAGGCAAGGCTGGCGCAGCAAGTTCGATGCTGAATCTCAGTATCTGTTGCCTGCTTTCTGCGAGAGATGGCTGCCAGGGGCGGCGGCGGGTACAGTATTCTGCATGTTTCAGTTCTTTGTTGTCAATGTAGATCAAGCATGTAAAAAATGTGGCCTGGGGGCCACATGTGGCACAATTGATATTTTTGTGGTCCTGGGAGTGGGAGCCAGATGGTCGCAGCTTCAGCCCTGGACACTTATAAATTAAAATTATAGAAAAATTATAAAAAATATAAAAATGTTATATATATTATATATGACCCCATGCAATATTATATATGAGCCAATTACACTTTTGCACATCACATTTTATGAACTATTAAGAAAATTATAAAACAATGCAATTCACATTAAGTGCTAAATTCTCAGTTAAAAGTCTTGTGTTATATTCAAACGAGACCTGAAAAATATTACAAAATATACCTAAAAATAATCTATAATAATAAATAATTACAACTTTCCAGTAGAAATACATTTTCTTTGGTGGCCCTGAAAGTTTTCATTTGTGCAGCTCTCAGTAGGCTTTTGAGTTTGCCATGCCTGAAGTAGACCTTCCTTGGTGGGCCTGATTGAGTGGAAAACTTTTGTTCTGCTGATGTTCAGAGTTAGCCCAAGGCTTTTGTGAGAATCAGAGAAGCAATTAAGAACTGTTTGTAGATCCTTCTTTGAGTGTGCACCCACAGCGCAATCTGGTGACTGGTTATTGTTGCCAATATTGCATTAGTTGTGGCACAGAGGCAAGCAAGGTTGAAGAGGTTGCTGTCAGGCCAATCCCGGATGCCAGATAACACCAGGAACTGTATATGACCATTATCAATCTGACCAATGCCTTTAACTTTGTCAGTCATGAAGCTCTGTGGAAAATCATATCAAAATTAGGCTGCCCAAGCATATTTGTCACCATCATACAATACCTCCACAACCAGGTGACTGGCTCTGTCCTGTGTAGTAGCTCTATTTGTGAGCCCTGTGTCATCCAAACTGGTGTAGAACAAGGCTGCTTACAGGCAGCTACCCTTTTCTCCATTTTTCTTATCCTACAACACAGCAGGCAAACTGCCTCCTTATCCCCAAATAGAATTGCCAGCTCTCTCAACCTGGCCTCAAAGCTCAGATCTGAGCCTGGTTTCTACTACTCAGAGTGCCAAGAGAAAGAGTGTTAGGGTTACATTGACCACTGGTAAAAAAATCACACTCAGTTGCTCCAAGGACAAGTCTGAGGTTCAGAGTTGGGGTAGAAATGGACAGGATGGGGCGCAATCAGCAACAGTAGGTAGCATAGGAGTCCTCCAAGGATGACTGGGTAATGATTTTGTGGTATGTGTCTATGTGGGGTTGTGGGGGAGGAAGGAAGGAAGGAGGGTAAGGGAGATGTAGTACTGAAAACCTTCCACAAAAGGCACATGGTGTTTTAAATTAAAGTTCCATAGATCTGTCATTTGAAATTATTTGATGCATGGATATGAGAAAATAGGCCAATGCCAGAGGATTTCCAGAGCATTGAACAGCAAAAGAGAAGGGAGGTTAGTAACAGAGATGAAAAAACTGAATCTGTGTGGGAGACTGAGGTTTTTTTGATATGATAATTATTAAAAAATATTCTGATGATGGTGATGACACTGGGGAAAGTAAGCAAAATTGCATGTTTGTTGATTGCTAAGAATATAAGTCACCAGCCCAATCACTCTGAAAGACATGCAGAATCCAGTTAATCAAAGATATGTGCATTCTCTAATACTAGCTCACCTGAGAAAATAGATGGGAGGAGAAGTTTTGGGAAATTCTTTTCTATATAAAATTTACATTTATAGCAGGTAATCTATTTTAACAGAGTATGTTTCACTGTCCAGCCTCCAGACTCTTACGTATTATTCCTTCATTCACTGGTACCACAGAGATAGTCTCTTTCATTTAGTTTGTCTGTAGTGATAAATTACAATGGGTTTGTCTATATACGTTCCTAAAGTAAGACAAATAACTTTGTCTTACTGCACTTAGCCGTGAAGTCTCCCTGTGGCAGACATACACAACTGGAAGATTAAATAGGAAATAACTATTCTTTCACGAGAGAGCTGCCATTTGTGATGCTATCGAGAAGAAAATGTTAATTTAACACCCCTGGTCTAAACTCAGCTTTTCAAGGGTTTGTAATTAGGTTTTTAAACCTTGCTCCATCATGCAATGTCATCTGGAAGATCTCAGAAAAGACATTCTGTAAACACACTAAAAAATCTTTTTTGAAAAAGGACATTTGGGGTTAAAATGGATTGGGTCACATCAGTGTAAATCTATTGTAATGGCAGGAGTCAATCAACTAGTCTGGATTTACAGTAGTGCAAGACGGAACAGAATTTGGGGGTCAATTATTTGCTTAGGTTCCAAATAAAAACAAATGAAGTTATTTGGTTGCTTTTTTAAAGCTAAGAACTCCACACAAATGCTGGCAAATAATTTA
Source organism: Carettochelys insculpta (assembly GCF_033958435.1). NCBI lineage: Eukaryota > Metazoa > Chordata > Testudines > Carettochelyidae > Carettochelys > Carettochelys insculpta. The sequence continues at coordinate 154,162,494 of NC_134138.1, read as the reverse complement.
TACAAAATACATATCAGATTATTGACTATAAACTGTGGTGGCATCTTCCCCACCCCAATAGTTCAGAGCTCAGTTGTGTGCCATCTGTGCTCTCTGGTTCCCATATGCAGGCAGTCAATACTGGTGGTGTTGAGTATGGAGAGCTGTGCCATGGGACGGCTGCTCACTTTGCTGGAGAGGAGGGTATCAAGAGGGTGTGGAGTAGATGGACGCTTGGCTGTATCCTTGCCTTCCAGAGTTACAGAGTTGTAGGGTATGCTGGTTAGGGTTGATCTTCTGGGGTTCGATTTTGCATGCCCGGTGGGAATATGCTAAATCGAACCATTAGGGCTCAACACTCAACTCAGGTACTCCTCATTCTTGCGAGGAGTAAGGGAGGTCAATGGGAGAAACTCTCCCATAGACCTTGCTCCGTGAGGATGGCTGGATAAGTCAATCTTAGATACGTCAATTTCAGCGATGCAATTGTCATAGCTGGCATTGCATACCTAGTGTTGACTTTCAGGTCTAATGTAGACCTGCCCAGAGTGTAGGGGAAAGTCAGCTATGTAAGGAAAAGGGAGTCACACAGTTTACCTCCTTCATACAGCATGGAGAAACAAGGGGCAGCAAGTCACAGTTTGGTCACAGTTCAAGTTCTGAGACAGCAGAATTATGCTTTGCCCTTTACACACAGCACATTGTAAGGTTTCGGTCTAATGCACAATGAATATCTGATTTGAATTGTGACAATAAAAGTAATCAGAGAAGTGGCATGCAAAAACTGCACCCACTATAGTTTGTGGGACATCTGCTAGACTTTGTCTATACTGCATTCCTCTTTCAGAAGCAGAATACAAATGAGGGTGATTGAAAATGCAAATGAAGTGCTGATTTACAAATGTTGCACTTCATTTGCATAATCTTGAGTGATCATACTTCTGGAAGAGAGTTTAAAAAAATAAACAGTTGTGTAGATGGGGTTCCTTTGCAAAAAAAAAAACATTTTCAAAAGAACCGTTCTTCCTATTTTGTTGTAGGAAGAAGGATTCTTTCGCAAACAGTGTTTTTTTTCCCAAAGGAACCCCATCTATGTAGCTGTTTTTTTTCAGAAGAACCGCTTCCAGAATCATGATTGCACATGATTATGCAAATGAAGCATGAGATTTGCAAATCAGCACTTCATTTGCATTTTCAATTGTCTTCATTTGCATTCCACTTCTGAAAGTGGAATGCAGTGTAGACGTAGCCCTATTGATTGATCAAAATAATGCAGGAGACATTTATACTTTTTTGTAGCATCTCAGATTTTGTGACATTAATTCTGCTTTTATTGATGTCAATGCAACTATTCCATTTGATGCAACAATTCCACTTTTAACATGTCCTGCTTCTAACAGACTTCTTAGTAGAGCCATGGATATTTGTGGCATGGGTTTGGAAAAATACACAACTGCTTCTCAGAATTTCTCATCTTTTTAAGTTATTTGCATTTTCAGAACAACTTCTACTTCATTCTATTGCCCTTTTAATACTTTTCACCGACATTTTAAACATGCCAACCATATAATCAATATGAAGTATTATTACTGTTTATTACCATCATCTTGAGGAATACTGTCTGTGCAATGGCATCATCAAAAGATAAGTGCATAAAATAACATTTTCCGAATAGAACTTTTGCTTTATCCAGGGATAGTCTCTTAATAAAATCCACTGGACATTAGCAGTACTTAACTCCATGCAGTCTGTTCCTTATCTCTTCCACAGCTGGATGATCAAACTGACCTAATTTTCAAGCTTTATAATGTTCCTTTGCAGCTATGCTAACTCTCTGAGTCTTATATTATTTCCTCTATTTGTTAATTAGTCAGTCTGGCAATTAAGCTTCTCTATAGCATTTACATTAATCTTGAGCATGATTTCCTGAAGACTGAGTATTTTAGGATCTATTACTAACAGGGGTTAAAATGCTGTGCATTCTTAATGAAATCAAACACATAACTGAAGTCTGCTAATAGAGACTATTTTCTTTTTGAGAGCATAACAAATTTCCGTTATACATTTAGTTATACACAAAATTTAACCCATAATATTGACTGAACTTCCTCATCCACTGTCAAAAAATTAAGTGACCTCACAGTGTTTCCTGTAAGCTGAGTGCTTGGGCAGCTGCCCAGGAGGAATTCAGCTGTTGCCTAGCTGATAAGCAAAGTGCTCACAGGCACCCACAGGCTATGGCTACACTACAGAGTTTTTGTCGACAAAACCAGGATTTTGTTAACAACACTCATGGATCATCCATACACAAAATGCATTTTGTTGACGGTGTGTCGACAAAACTCAGCACTTTCAGCAACAGAGTTCTGCCTCTCTGCCATGAGGCATAACACGGTTGTTGACAGATTCTGTTGACCAAAAACACTGTGGGCCCTCCAGGGGACCCTCTGTCAACAGACAGAGCTTCTGGTTCAATAGGTAGCCCTGTTTGCTGAGCTTCCAGGTAGCTCTTCTGTTGACAGAGCAACTGGGCAGTCCAAATGGTCTCTGTCAACAGAGCAGATCATTTTTTGATCCACTTTTGTGTGTTGACGCACTCTGTTGACACTATAGGGTTCTGTCAGCAGAAGTTACTGTCAAGATATTTCCTGGTAGAACCTCTGTCTGCAGAACATATCCATACGTAATACAGGGTACCCTGTCAATGCTGTCTGTCGACAGAGAGAAGCCAGACTGCTGAGCCCTCTGTCGACAGAACAGCCAACCAGAAGCTCTGCAAACAGGGCAGTGCAGTGAACCAGAAGCCTTCTCTGTCGATAGAGGCCCCCCCCCAGAGTGTCTGTACTATTATTTGTTGACAGAATCTGTTGAGGTGCTATGCCTCACGGTCAAGACAGAACTCCACCTGGAAAACGGCAGAGTTCCGTTGGCAGATTCTTGACAGAACACATTTGTAGTGTGGATGCTCCCTAGTTTTGTCAACAGAAGGCCCCTTCTGTCAAACAGAACACAGTAGTGTAGACCGAGCTACAAAAAGGAGTGTTTCTATTGCTGGTACATATTTATACTTCTCTTGGTGCACATAACAAAATGTAGCCTGCCTATGGATGGAAAAAATAGAGGGAATGCTCTCTCAAATCTTTGTGTAGCTGATATTCAAGTTGATGGTAATTTCTGATTTATTTGGGAAAGAGTTTCAAAGAATATTCCATTTAGTGATGTGCTTACGTTTTCATCAGTTTCTGTGACTGCATGCGCTCCATATGCTGCAGCTAGCTGCCATTTCTCAAATTAGAGTCCTACCCTCCATTTTTATTTGAGCATCTTGATGTCATATTAATAAGTGGCCCTGGTAAAACATTAATCAATTTATGTGGTGCTACTCAGGCAGCCATACTGGTACTTTTATGTGGGTTAATCACCTTTTCATTGCTTCACATGGACTGGATTGGATTGGAAAATGTGTATGTCAGAGCTTCTGAATGTATTGAGCTTCAAGAAAATGAGTTAATTATGACAGACTATTCATTGTAAAATGTATAGGAGGAATTCAGTTTTCAGAGCTCATTGTAGTATAGCAAAACCAGCACACTGAACCCTGACAGAAAAAAAAGGTTGGGGGTGTGGGATTTGAAATTAAGGCATCACACTGGCTTGGAGAAGATCTATGATCCATTCCAGTCTCTCGTATGTACTTCTTTGCCATGGTTTTGGTGCAAGACACATAATTGCTCAGTGCCTCAGTTCTCCATCTAGCCACTGGGAACAAAGCTCTTCTCCATCTTCTCTGTTCAGTGAGACTCAAAATGCTGCAGGGCAGGAACTGTCTTAGCAATATTTGCCCAATGTGCCCCATGCCTGATTGGGACCCCCTACGTGACACTGGCTACGTCTACACGTGCACGCTACATCGAAGTAGCTAATTTCGAAGTAGCGACATCGAAATAGCCTATTGCGATGAATAGTGTCTACACGTCCTCCAGGGCCGGCAACGTCGATGTTCAACTTCGACGTTGCGCAGCCCAACATCGAAATAGGCGCAGCGAGGGAACGTCTACACGCCAAAGTAGCACACATCGAAATAGGGATGCCAGGCACAGCTGCAGACAGGGTCACCAGGCGGACTAGCGCTTCCGGGGCAACAGCTAGCCGCTCCCTTAAAGGGCCCCTCCCAGACACACGCAGCCTGCACAGCACGCGGTCTGAGGAGCCATAGGCACACAGACCCTGGGCGCCGCAGTCATGGACCCCCAGCAGCAGGAGCAGCAGGAGCAGCAGCAGCAGCAGCAGCAGCAGCCAGAGGTCCACCCAGCCCTCCTGGCAGGAGCAGGGCTTGCCCTGCTCCGTGCCATGCGGGAGGCAGCTGAGCACCTCCTTGCCCCAGAGGAGGAGATGACCCCAGGGCAGCAGGGCTCAACCCCTACCCCTGCAGCACCCCGCTCCACCCCCCGCCTCACACGCCGGTGGCTGTGGAGCTACCCCACCAGCACCGACTGGTGGGAGCGGCTGGTGCTTGGGGAGTGGGACGACGACCGCTGGCTCAGGAACTTCAGGATGAGCCGGCAGACATTTCTGGAGCTGTGCCAGTGGCTCACCCCCACACTCAGGCACCAGGACACCGCCACGCGGTGTGCCCTCACAGTGCAGAAACGGGTCGGCATCGCTGTCTGGAAGCTGGCCGCTCCAGACAGCTACCGATCCGTGGGGCAGCAGTTTGGTGTTGGCAAGGCCACCGTCGGGGCTGTCTTCATGGAGGTAAGAGAACCCACGGGGGGAGGGCAGGGCAGGGGAGGCCAGGGCAGGGGAGGAGGAAGGGAGGGGAGGCCAGGGCAGAGGAGGGCAGGGCAGGGCAGGGGGGCCAGGGCAGGGGAGGGCAGGGCAGGGCAGGGGGGCCAGGGCAGGGGAGGACAGCGCAGGGCAGGGGGGCCAGGGCAGAGGAGGGCAGGGCAGGGCAGGGCCACGCACACCCTGCTCACCCCTCATTGGTGCTGTCCCATGTGCTTTCTCTGCAGGTTGTGCGTGCCATCAACGCCATGCTCCTGCACAGGCTCGTGAGGCTGGGGGACCCAGATGCCACCATCGCGGCCTTTGCCACCCTGGGCTTCCCCAACTGCTTCGGGGCTCTGGATGGGACTCACATCCCCATCCGTGCCCCGCATCACAGTGGAGGACGATACCTGAATCGAAAGGGCTACCATTCTGTCGTCCTCCAGGCCTTGGTGGACAGCCGGGGACGTTTCCAGGACATTTATGTGGGCTGGCCTGGCAGCACACACGACGCCCGGGTTTTCTGGAACTCGGGCCTGTGCTGCCGGCTGGAGGCGGGGACCTATATCCCCCAGTGGGAAATCCCTCTGGGGGACACCACCATGCCCTTCTGCGTCATCGCAGATGCGGCGTACCCCCTCCGGCCGTGGCTCATGCACCCCTACACGGGCCATCTCTCCGCTAGCCAGGAGCGCTTCAACCAGCGCCTGAACCATGCGCGCCAGGTGGTGGAGCGCTCATTTGGCTGCCTGAAGGGACGCTGGAGATGTCTCCTGACCCGCCTGGATGCAGGCCCCAACAACATCCCCCAGATTGTGGGTGCCTGCTGCGCCCTCCACAATTTGGTAGAGAGCAAGGGGGACACCTTTTTCCAGGGCTGGGCTGCGGAGGCCGGCAGGGCAGACGTCCAGCCACCTGCTGCCCCCAGTCGGCAGGTGGACCCCGAGGGGACCCGGGTCCAGGAGGCCCTGCGGGCCCACTTTGATGAAGAGGCCGCGGGGTGAACTCTGCCCAGGCCCCCCTACTGCCCGCCCCTTCCTCCACCACACTCCTGCCCCAACACCTGCACCATGGAGCACCCCACCGCACCCCCCTCCCACTTGTCCTGGACAAATGACAGCACGCACTTGTGGCTGAACTTAAACTTTTTTTTTTTCTTTCCGAACCTTTTTTTTTTAACTGTAAATATGAGAACCAAAAACAAAGTACGTACAAACATGTTGAAAAAAACTAATATGTACAAAAATAAAACAATACAAAGAAACAACTGTCCTCAATAATAAAAAGAAAACCAGGGAGGATAAAGGGGAGAACTATTTACATGGGGGGGACGGGGCAAACCGGGGGCAGAAAATAACAGGGTCCAACTATATATAAGGGGGGGGACCATGTCCCGGGCCCCTCGCCCCTATAGCCCGGCACTGGGCGTGGGCGGCCGGGAACCCCGCCGCGGTCGCAGCCCTGTCCGGGGCTGGGTGGGGGCGGGCTGGACCAGAAGGTACGATGGCCGGCGAGTGTCAGGTGGCTCCAGGGGTCTCTCGGCGCTCCGGCCCTCGGCGGTGGGTGGCGGGGCGACGGCGGAAGGGACGGCGACGGGCGGAGCAGCTGGTGGTGGGGCTGCAGGAGCAGGCAGGGCGGGCGATGCGGCGGCCAGCGCGGCATGGGGGGCCAGGTAGTCCACCAAGCGGTTAAATGTGTCCATGTAGGCCCCCCATGCCTCCTGGCGCCAGGCCAGCACCCGCTCCTGCAGCCAGAGGTGCTGCTCTGCGAACTCCAGCTGCCGACGGTGGATGGCCAGCAGCTGGGGGTCCGTCGCCGTCGGCTGTTGGTGGCATGGGGTCCGCCGTCTAGCCCGCCGTGGGGCCAGTCGGTCCTCGGCCGAGGGGCTGCCCTGGAGCGATGGTCCCGGAGGGCTCTCCGAGACAACTGATGCCTCGCCGGCGCTCTCTTCCGGTCCTTCTCATGGTGCAGGTGCAGGACACAGGAGAGGAGTGGGGGAAGAAGAATGGAGACAGGCGTTAGTATGGGCCCCGAGCCATGGCCTTTGTCCCCCCAGCCCTGTGCTGCAGGTTCCCCATCCCCGTCCCCGGGAGATGCTGCTGTGATGGATGGGGTTCAGGGGTCCCCCTGCCCTGCACCCCGTCCCCTGGTGGGAGCGACTCTCACTTCACCCCGCAGGGTCTGAGAGCAGGAGAGGTTTCTTAGGCCACAGATGCCCAGTTTCTCCCAGGAGTGACAGCACCAGCTGTCGGAAGAGACAGTCCTTCCAACCCATCCTGGGGAGAAGACCCCAAGGGGTGCCCCTCGGGGATGCAGCTTTCCCCCTTCTCAGGCTGGCTGCCTTCCAGCTCTCCCTTCCCTTAGCCTCTACCTGTGGGCCCCGCCCTCTCCCCCCAAGTCCAAGCCAGCTCGGCTCCTCCCTCCTGTTTGTTCAGGGCAGAGGTGTCACCTGCCAGCTGTAGCCCCAGGATCCTCCTTTGCCCCTGGGAGCTATTCTGCTCTTGTTGCTCATATATAGCCTGAGTCTCCCTTTGGCACTCCCCCCCACTCCATCACATGCTGCTGCTGTGGGGTGTCCCACCCCCTCCTCCCGGGGGCCCCTCGAGGTTCCGCTCCCCCCTGGCCCGGGGATGGGGCATGGCACTGTCATGCGGGGTGCGGGAGGGCAGGGGCTGATGCAGTGCTGTGAGGGCCATGGCCCTGGTGTCCTTGGGGCCATGGCCATGTGAGCATGTGGGGGGCCCTGGACACATATCTCTTACCCCCGCCCCTCAAGCCCAGGCGTGTCCACCAGAGGGGGGTACCTACCTGTCCGTCCGCTCCCACGGTCCGGAGATCCCCGGGGGGCGGAGGCCCTGCTCCTGCTCCAGGATGGCAGGAGGAGGATCTGCAGCCTGGATTCTGCAGAGGAGGAGCCCCCCTCCTCCTCCTCCTCCTCCTCCTGCTGCGATGTCCCAGGGGTGGGCTCCAGGGGGGGCCCCCGGGGTGTGGGGCTTGCCTCCGGGGCAGACTCCATCTGCAGGGCCTGCTGGGGCTAGTTGGCCGAGGTGTCAAGGCTGGCCGGATGGGAGGAGGTGTGCCGGGAGCCCAGGATGTCCCTGAGCTCCCTGTAAAAGGGGCAAGTGATGGGGGTGGCCCCAGATCGGCTGGCCGCATCCCGGGCCCGGAAGTAACCCTGCCGCAGCTCCTTCACCTTACTCCTGACATGGTCAGGAGTGTGGGCAGGGTGACCCTGGGCAGCCAGGCCGTCGGCCAGCCGAGCGAATGCATCCACGTTCCGCCTCTTGCTCCCCATTACCTGGAGCACCTCCTCGTCGCTCCAGAGCCCCAGCAGGTCCCGCAGCTCGGGCTCTGTCCAGGAGGGGCCCCGCTGCCACTTCCCAGCCTGGCTGCCCTTCTGGCTGGGCTGGCTGCCCTGGCTCCCCTTGGGGGGGGTCCCCTGGGGGCCCTGGGGGGGCTGCCGGGCAGCCATCGCAGCTGGGTGGTGGGCTGAGGTAGGTGCAGGCTGGCCACGTGTGCAGACTGCAGCCTGCACGTTCCCTCAGCTTCCTGCACAGGAAGGGAGGGGGAGGGGACCTTTAAGGGGCCGCTCCACGCGGCCACCAGTGAGCTGAGGGGCTGGAGAGAGCGTCTCTCAACCCCCCAGCTGATGGCCGCCATGGAGGACCCGGCAATTTCGACGTTGCGGGACGCGCAACGACTACACGGTCCCTACTTCGACGTTGAACGTCAAAGTAGGGCGCTATTCCGATCCCCTCATGAGATTAGCGACTTCGACGTCTCGCCGCCTAATGTCGAAGTTAACTTCGAAATAGCGCCCGACACGTGTAGCTGCGACGGGCACTATTTCGAAGTTAGCGCCGCTACTTCGAAGTAGTTTGCACGTGTAGACACGGCTACTGTAATGCAAATACAGTATATTTAAAACACTGAGCAAGCTTTTGTTTTATGAATTTATAATCTTTCTCTTTTAACTCGTTATCTAAATGATAGTTAGGAAAGGGCAACAAGCATTCAGGCTCATTGCTATTATACAGAAGACTAGAGCATAGAGCACAGTGAAAAACCATAGCAATTCCATCATTGAAAGGCTCTTCACAAAATTATGCTTTCAGTGCGGGGTTGGATGGAAACATTAAAAAGCCAGCAAGTCCCCAACTGACCTATTTATTCAGTACACAGCCGCTAAAACATTTTGCTCAGTTCTGGACATGATGAAATTTCTTCAATGAAAAGGGTAACAGCAAAGAATTAAAATATGTTTTCATTTTTATTTATTTTCCAACGCACATGGGAGGCAGGGGGCTCTCACGAAGACACACAGGGAGTCAACAAGAATGGCTAGAACCCTTCAGAAACAGAAATAATTTGAAAATATGAATTGCCACACTAGGGGAGACCTGTGCTCCATTCAGTCCCTTATCCTGACTCCAACACTGGCCAGCACCACATGCCTTAGAGAAAGGTATAAGAACCCCACAGTAGGCAGATGTGCCAAACTGATCCCAGGAAAATTTCTTCCTAATGCCTTATGAGTAGATATTGGTTTAATGCGTCAGGAGATTTTATATCCTTTCCCAAAATGTTGTTGGCATTAACTTACAACTTTGCAAATTCTGGTTTCCTAACACGAATTGACATACGTTTTTCCAGTTTTGACCCAGTTCAGAAACACAGCCCAGACCTCTATCGTTTCAATGAGAAACAAATAGTAAAGCTTGAGACATTAATCTAAAGGGGTGGAGACAAAGTACCTGGCAGATCTTGAGATACTTTCATAGAACCATATACTCATAGGGTTGGGAGAGACCTCATGAGGTCGCCGAGTCCAACCCCTCACTGAAAGCAGGACCAATCCCAACCCCAACTACATTATCCCAGCCAGGGCTTTGTCAAGCTGGGACTTAACACCTTGGGTGCGTCTACACTAGCTGGTTACTTCGAAGTAGCCGACAGAACGTCGAAATAGCACGTGTCGAGTCAATATGTGCTGTGTGCTATTTCGACGTTGAAATTGACGTTAGGCGGTGAGACGTCAAAATCTCTATTCCTACCCAAAGATGGGAATAGCACCCTACTTCGACGTTCAACGTTGAAGTAGGGCGTGTGCAGATGATCCGCATCCTCCTACATCGAAATAGCGGGGTCCTCCATGGTGGCTATCAACTGAGGGGTTGAGAGATGCTCTGTCCAGCCCCTGTGGGGCTCTGTGTTCGCCATGTACAGCAGCCCTTAGTCCAGGGCTTCTGGCTGCTGCTGTTGCTGCTGCTGCAGCTGCAGCTGGGGGTCCATGCTGTGTGCATGGGGTCTGCAACTTGTTGTTGGCTCTGAGGGCCTCGTGCTGTGCACACTGAGTGTGTCTGGGAGGGGCCCTTTAAGGGAGTGGCTTGCTGTTGCCCCAGAAGGGCTAGAGCAGCCTGTGCCCCCATCTGCAGGCTTTGCTGGTCCCTTATTTCGATGGGGAGTGCTTGTGTGTGTGAACGCTCCTCATTTTCTTCCGCGGTGGCTCCTTCTGACATTCTCCATCACTACTTCGATGTTGAACATCGATGGCACCAACCCTGGAGGAAGTGTAGACGATACGTGTCAAAGTAGCCTATTTCGATGTTCTTACTTCGAAATAGGCTACTTTGACGTAGTGTGCTAGTGTAGAGATAGCCCTTGAGGGAAGAAGATTTTACCTTTCTAGGTAACCAATTCCAGAGCTTCACCACTCTCTTACCAAAATAGATTTTCCTAATATCCTATGTAGACTTCTCCCACTGTAGCTTGAGACCATTGCTCCTTGCTCTTTCATCTGTCACCACTAAAAACTGCCTCTCTCCACCCTCTTTGGAACCTTCCTTCAGCTAGTTGAAGGTGCTATCAGATTCCCCTTTGCTCTTCTTGTCTGTAGAAAGAAAAAAGGCTTCTATCTACATAGATTCATACATTACAATGCCAGAAGAGATAATTGTGATTATTTGCTTTGACCACCTGTATAGAAAAATAATTCCATATTGATTTAAAAGTTACCAATGATGAGGAATCCACTGCAACCTTTGCAATTATTGTTCAATGATAAATAATCCACGTGATGAAAATTTGTACTGTACTTCCATTCTGAATTTGTCTAGCTTCATTTTCTGGTCATTGGATCTTATATCTGTCTTCCAGTTTCCAATTTGTTCTTTATAAAGGTACTTATAAATTATGTTCAAGTCACCCCACAGCTTTCTCTAAATCTAAATGGATTGAATTTCTTGAGTCTCTCACTATAAGGTATGTTTGCCACTTTTTAACTCATTCTTCTTTGAACCCTCTTAAAGTTATCAATAGTCTCTTAGAACTGTGGACCTCAGACCTGGACACAATATTCCAGTGATGGTTGCATATGATGAAAGAAAAATAACCTCCTTACTTCCCCTGTCCCCTGTTTATGCATTCCAAAATCACAAGGGCCCTTTCAGCTACAATGTTGCACTGTGAGCTCATTTTCAGCTGATTAAGTCTCATTTTTAAAGACTCTGCTTACCAGGACAGAATTCCCCATCTGGTAAGTGTGGCCTGCATTCTTTGTGTCTAACCATATACATTTACATTTAGCCATATGAAAACACACAGGCTGAGTCTACACTAGCAAGTTCTTTTAAAAAAATGGACTCTTTGAAAGAAACCCACAGAACATCAACACACAAAATGCGCTCTTTTGATCTGGAATCAAAAGTACATGGAATTTTTTCTGGTGGACCTCTTCCTCTCCCAGATGAGGAAAAGTGCCTTTTTCTGAAAGAGTTTTTCGGAAAAAACATGTATAGATGCTCCATGAGCCCTTCTTTCAAAAGAACAGCCCTCATGGTGCTGGATTTTTCAATTCCTGGCCCGTTCTTTCGAAAGAGCAGGGGCTGTGTGGATGCTCTCTATTGAAAGAACGGATCAATCTCTCAATCCGTTTTTTTTGTGTGTCAATGTGATCTTTCAAAAGAAGTTTTTTTTGAAAGGTCTCTTCCAGAAGAACTTCTTTTGAAGGATTGCTATAGTGTGGGCACAGCCTTCCTCTCCCAGATGAGGAAGAGCTCCTTTTTCTGGATGATTATTTCAGAAAAAAATATGTGAAGATGTCCCGGGGGCCCTATTTTTGAAAGAGCAGTACTCACAGTGCCAATTTTTTAATCCCCTGCCCATTCTTTTAAAAAAGTACGGTCTGTGTGGCCACTCTCTGTTGAAAGAGTGGATCGATTTTTTGATCTGCTTTTTTGTTTGTCAGTGACATCTTTTGAAAGGTTTTTTTCTGAAGATATCTTTCAGAAGAACTTCTTTTGAAGGATTGCTGTAAGGTAGACACACCCATACTTTTTGAGTTCAGATTATCAGGTGAGCTACATTATTCCATATCAGTGGCCTCTCTTCTTCATTATTTACCATTCCTTCAATTTTTCTGTCATTAGCACATTTTATCCATAATGATCTTTTTTCCCTCAGGTCATTGAGAGAAAGATGAAATAGTACAGGTATATTTTATTTATTTTAGTCATGCAGAGGTAGTCGTGTTAGTCTGTATCGTCCCAAAACAAAAAAGCAGTCCTGTAGCACTTTAAAGACTAACAAAATAATTTATTAGGTGATGAGCTTTCATGGGGCAGACCCACTTCTTGAGCTCTGGAAATTGTTCAGCTTCTGGATCCAGAATAGCAATATGCTAGCAAATGCTGGAAGTCATATTATGTTGATCTTTCTGCGCACACTGTCACAGTAGGTAAGGATTTCAGAGATGTGTACTCATTAGTTTCTAATCCTAGCATTTTAAAGAAGCCATGAAGGCAACTGTACCCTAAAAAGAAAAGTGATACCTATTTTAAACTGAGAACCACACTTCCAAATTTAACCAAGGAGTACTCCATGATCAGACAGCATACTGAAAATGAACAACTAAGCTCTCTATTTTCATCGTGCTTGGGTTAATGAAACATCGTCTGGGAGCAAACTACAGTAGGAAAAGAAAAAGATGAAAGTAGATAATTGATATATATGGGCAAATGCATGAATCGTATAAAAGCAACTGAGAGAATTATTTTGAATTAATTATCAGTCAATTAACTAACTAACTAACTAACTAAATAATTATTAGATAATTAATGATAATCACTTGACAATTAATTAATTAATTATTAATCACATTTATTAATTATAATGGTTAGTCGTTAGCTAATAATCATTAGATAATAATTTATTCATCAATTGTTACATAATCAACAATTAATTATTATTAATAATATTTATTACAATTAATTAATAATAAATTACTATTTCAAATTATTATTAATTATTAATTCAATAATTATTAGAATTAAAATATTTTGTTAGTCTTTAAAGTGCCATTAAAAGCATTATTAAATACAGAAGCTGAGCTGACTAACTAATCTTTTTAATTTTTTTTTTTGTTTGAGGACCAGACTGAAAAATCAAAGAAAAATCAGTTCCATTTGCATGGAACCTGTTTTTGTTTTGTTTTGTTTTTTACCACTGAAGTTAAACATGGAAAAAAGTACCATGTTGAGTGCAAGGGTTTGTTTCAGCTGAAATGTTTTGTTTTAGCGTTTTCATTGAATTGTGGGCCATTTTTCATTTTACTCTTTTGAATTGCCTAAACATTGAAATAAAAGACCAACTCAGTTCTAAAAAAATGTAAAAACAGCTTGTTCTGAGAGTTTCAAAATGAAACGCCTTGACATTCCCCAAAGTTTTTTGTGTTTGCCTGAAACTAATGGTTGAATTGTACCTGAATTTGAAAACAGTCTGTATCCCGAAAAATGAATTTTTCAGTGAGTCAGCTATTTGCACCTCTATACAGAAGAGTGAGTAAGAAAAGCTATAATTTTAGTTCATATGTAAGACACTTGATCCACAGTTTTTGCTGTACAGTTCTCTGATCTTCCCTTGGCACCTTCCAGCTGTGTCACAGAGTACTGGCCCACTGGCATTCAGTTTACATGGCTCAGGCTTCAGGCTGTGGAACTCACACCAATGCTTAGCCCAGCAATGAAGTTCCCTTTGACACTGGTGCATCCTTTGGCACAGGCATTGTGTGAGTGGCAGATATCTTCATCAAGCTGGGTACTGCCTTTAGCCTCTGTAGCAGTGCCTCTCTTTTTAGCAGGTTAGAGTATGTCTCATTTAGTGCCACTGATGCCAATCACCATTCCTTCTTTGACACTGATGCTGCCTTTGTACTGGGCTTTAGATTAATATGATCATTTGTTTGCCCTTTTGGGCTTGGCTTCTCTGTTGCCATCAGAGAACCTCTAGGACTCCTTGGCTACGTCTACACGTGCACCCAACTTCGAAATAGCTTATTTCGATGTTGCGATATCGAAATAGGCTATTTCGATGAATAACGTCTACACGTCCTCCAGGGCTGGCAACGTCGATGTTCAACTTCGACGTTGCTCAGCCCAACATCGAAATAGGCACAGCGAGGGAACGTCTACACGCCAAAGTAGCACACATCGAAATAAGGGAGCCAGGCACAGCTGCAGACAGGGTCACGGGGCGGACTCAACAGCAAGTCGCTCCCTTAAAGGGCCCCTCCCAGACACACTTTCATTAAACAGTGCAAGATACACAGAGCCAACAACTAGTTGCAGACCCTGTATATGCAGCACGGACCCCCAGCTGCAGCAGCAGCAGCCAGAAGCCCTGGGCTAAGGGCTGCTGCCCACGGTGACCACAGAGCCCCGCAAGGGCTGGAGAGAGAGTATCTCTCAACCCCCCAGCTGATGGCCGCCATGGAGGACCCCGCTATTTCGATGTTGCGGGACGCGGATCGTCTACACGTCCCTACTTCGATGTTGAACGTCGAAGTAGGGCGCTATTCCCATCCGCTCATGGGTTAGCGACTTCGACGTCTCGCCGCCTAACGTCGATTTCAACTTCGAAATAGCGCCCAACACGTGTAGACGTGACGGGCGCTATTTCGAAGTTGGTGCCGCTACTTCGAAGTAGCGTGCACGTGTAGACGCAGCCCTTAAGATTCAGCCTGGGGTCGTCCTCTCCCATGCTTAGTTATTTCTCTACTATCCTTCTGATACTGAAGTTCTGCTGACTATCTGTAATTCCCTGGGTTCTCCTCATTTCCTTTTTTATAGATGTCACTATATTACCCATTTTTCCAGTCCTCTGGAGTCTCTCCCATATTCTATGACTTTTCAGAGACAATTGCCAGTGGTTCAGATATATTCTCAGCTCTTTGACTATTTTAAAATATATTTATCAGGCCTTGGTGACTTGAAGACATCTAACTTCTCTGAGTAGTTTTTAAATTGATCTTTCCCTACTTTAGCCTCAGATCTTACCTCATTTTCTCTGTCATTCACTGTGTTACACAGCCAATTGCTATTTGCTATTATTGTTCTTGGTGCCTTTTTTATAAAAAAAATTAAAGAGAAGTTGCTAGTACTCAGCCAGATATCCCCCCTCTCAGTACCCACCAGCCAATCCCATGGCCGCAGCTGCCAAGGTGCAAGTATTCAATATACGGAATGCCAGCAAGTGCCGGCACAAAAAAAGCACTGATTGTTCTCCCAACCCTATTGAATAACAGGCCTGTTTTCCTCTTGCTGCTAATGTACTTATAGAATGTTTTCCTGTAACCCATTATGTCTTTAGTTAGTTGAATCTTGTTTTATGATTTGGCATTTCTAACATTATCCCTATGTAATTTTGTTATTTGTTTACATGTTTTCTTTGTAATTTGACTCACATTCCACTTTTTATGGACTGCTTTTTGATTTTTAGATGATTCAAGATCTCCTAGGTAAGCCTGCATGCTGTCTTGCCTTACTTCATATTTTGCCTACTCAGTGGGATACTTTGCTCTTGTGTCCATAATAATGTCTCCTTGAAAAACTGTGAACTCTCAAACTGTTTTTCCCCTGAGACCTACTTCCAGCTGGGATCTTACTTACCAACTCACCGAGTTTGCTAAAGTCTGCCTTCTTGAAATCCATTTTTACTGTGTTGTTTTCCCTCCTCCTGTTCTTTATAGTCACAAACTATCACCTCCTGGTTTTCACCCAAGCAGTTTTCCACTTTCAAATGCTCAGCCAGTTCATCCCTAATTTTCAAAATCAATTCTAGAACATCCTCTTTCCTAGTAGTTTTCTTGACTTTCTGAGGTAAAAAATTGGTTTCCAATATGTGCCAATAACTTGATGGATTATCTGTGCCCTACTATGTTATTTTCCCAGCCGATGTCTGAGTAGCTGAAGTCCTCCACCTGTGCTTTGGATGGGTTTGTTGTCTACAGTAGATCCCTGCCATGCCATGACCTTTGGGGTTCCCCCCCTCCGCCAGTCTTCCCTGAGCAACATATACCCTTCTAGATCAATATTCCACTATTGTGTATTATTCCACCAAGCTTCTGTGATTCCATCTATGTCGTACACATATAAACTGGAATTAGGAGTGATGGGGTTGCTGCCATACTGCTTGGCTTGAAGTGGTTTCCATCATGTACAAAGCTTATGGTTTTGGTTCAGTGACTCTCAGCACCCCCCCAGTATGAATTGCTGCAGCACCCCTGGTCATATATGTTTTGGAGTGATGAATATCTCTGCAGTAAAGATTGCAACACAGTTTTGGTAATTTTCTTCATTTTGCCTCTAGCCTCACCTCCACCTCTGAATTGCTTTAAAAAATTCTCTGTGCGTGAAATATTGAATGTGATGGTTTTAGCAGTGATTCTGACACATCCCTTCTGAGTCAGGAAACAACAAAAAACAAATGTCACTCATTTTTTGAATAGTTTTCTAACACTACTTTATTACGCCATATCTCAAACCTTCAAGTTTATTTTGTTTGTGTCCTTGATGAAATCTACTTCCCCTGTCTCATTTGCGACAGCTGGATGTTTATCTCTGGAGTTATTCATAAGTGATGTCTGAAGGTTTGGAAACTTCAATGCTTTTTTCGTAATAAAGAAAAAAAGGGCTGGTACTCAGCCGGCTCCCTGACCCCCTTCCCCAGACAAACATTTGAGGCATAACTGACTGGTGACAGAGTGGGGTTTAGCTGGCAGAGGCACATCCACACGGCCGCTGCAGTACCAGTACTCCCTTCTGCTAGCACCAAACTCTCGCCTGTCTATGGTATTGAGCTTTGGGAGTATGCAAATGGACAGCCATTTGCAAACCTGAGAAGCTCACTTTGCGTAGCTCTGCCGGCAGAGGAGCTGGGCAGAGTTCTGTGTAGACACAGCCTTTGAAAGAGAGCACTGTCGAGGCAAATGCAGTGTTCTATCGAGATGCTTTTGGCAGAACGCCTTATGTGTGTTGACCAGCCCTGAGTTATGTCAACAGAAGGCCCCTTCTGCCGACAAAACTCTCTAATGTACACACAGCCTATCAGTGCTCCAGCACATCTCTCTCCCTGCCAAACACACAAACATAGTCCTCCTTCCCTACAGCCATCCAAACAGCCCTCACGTTGCATTCTGCAGCCTTCATCCTCCACTTAAACACTCACAGCTTTACCTAACATAGACAAAAAGGAACTTATCTCTATTCTGTCTTGCTCTACACTTAAAAATTAGATCAACCTAGCTATGTCACTCACGGCAGTAAAAATTTCCCACCTGAGCGCTACAGTTAGGTCAGTGTAGATGCAGCTAGGTTGCAAGAAGAATTCTTCCATCAAACTAGCTTCATTGAGAACCAGATTAACTACACTGGTGGAAACCCTTATTATCAATGTAGGAAGTATCTCTCTGAGGGCACGACAGCAGCGTCACTGTACTACTGTAGCACTTGTAGCTTAGACATACCCTGTATCTTCCACTGAGGGAACTGATACCTGAACTTCAGGTGAGATGGGTTTGGGCTAAGGAAGATGAGTCAGAGTTAAAGGTATTAACCTGAAATGAGAATATATATATATATTTCCACAGTTTTTGGTTGTTTGTTTTAACAGATTTGATCATTACTTAGAAATTTCTGGCTTGCTACGGCTTGGGGATTTAAAACTGCAATGATCTTTTCAATGTGTTCCCTAAAGTTACCAATATTCTCTTTACTCTCATTTTTGATGTCCCCTCTTGTTTGATTATGATACTTCTAGTATGTTTTGTTATTTATTATTAGTGTAAACTGTTTTGCCATTATGAAGCATGTTGTCTGCAGTTAATTAAGCACCCTCCTTTTCATAGCCTGGAAGAATTTTCAATCTGTTTTGTTTTTATAAAAAAAATACATGCTTTTAAAAACTGAAAAGTAATTTAGTTCTACTGCATAATAAAGCACTATGACAGCATAATATGACGGGGCATAAGATGCATTTGTTTTTAGTCTCAGATTGATTGCTGGGGGTTAATTTGTCTGTATCACATTTAATGAAGTACAAACAATATTTAGATAGATGTACATGGCTGTCTTAAGATTTACCAATTACTCATGTACTCATTGGACCTCTCACTTGAATAATTACTCAAAGTTGCTCTAAGCAATAGTGTTCAATTCTCTGCTAAAGAAGACAATACTGAGGAAAAAATGCTTTCACACCATTTCACTAGAAAAAGGCCTGTTTACCGAAGGTGCTGCTGCTAGGGCCACCCCTCTAACGTGGGGATTTGGAAGTCATTGGAAAAATAGGTGATGGCTGGGGAGTATCACAGAGATAGGAAGTTACTCTTATATGTCATAGTCTCGCTAGTCCTTGAGGAGATTTTTCTGCCGTCCTGGAAACTATCAAATTAATCTCAGAAAATGAAAAAGAGACATTTCATTTCAGGTCTGAGATAGACACCAGTAAATTAATTACTTAGAGCACAATTTTAATGATTTCACTAAACAAAGCTGAATGAAGACCTAAGTATTTCTTGAGGCTGTGTGGGAGAGGCAAGAGTTCAAATTATATGAATGTTTTAGAAATATGCTTTGCATAATTTTGATTGTAAAAGATCATGGGCGTCACACAAATACTTAAAACTTTGCAGTAATTTTTAATCAGAAAGACGACAAATTTCTGAAGTCAACTGAAATAGCAAAGCCATCTCTTTGTGCCTGGCAATCTGGAATCAAGGGGTTCTGGTCCAAGAGACTGGCTCACAATGCAGATTGTGGAGGAGGATTTTCTTCTTACTGTTGTCATCCCATGAGAACTAGCTTATGCTCACTAATGTGTAGAAGAATCCACCTGTCAGTGTCATTTGAGTAATGTTACATAGATAATGCTCACATGCTCTGTGACTGAATTTTAATTTGTATTGGGGCAGGGGCCTTCGGCAGTGAAGAGGAAAATCAGTAGGAGAAAAAGACAGAAAGAATACAATTCCTATTTTAACAGGTTGTATCTGGTGGATATTTTAAT
Organism: Carettochelys insculpta; assembly: GCF_033958435.1. Classification (NCBI taxonomy): domain Eukaryota; kingdom Metazoa; phylum Chordata; order Testudines; family Carettochelyidae; genus Carettochelys; species Carettochelys insculpta. Next base: position 154,143,408 of record NC_134138.1, on the reverse strand, counting down.
TTTCCAATTACTTCTGGAAGTAACACTTTTCTGAAAATTGTAATGTTAGTTATTGCATATATTTCTAAGGCTGCTTCTACATATGCCACCTACCATTGGAGGTGGCATGGTAAGGAGGCAATTCAAAGCAGGCTAATGAGGTGCTAACGTGCATATTGAGCACCTCGTTAGCATAATGATGGCCACCCGAATTTTGCAGTGCAGACTTCGAATTGCAGATTGACAGTGTAGATGGAGGCAGCTTCAAAATAAGCACTACACTGTGACATTCCCTTACTCTGATCTAGTTCTGTGGGAGTAAGGGAATGTCAAAGTGGGTTCATTATTTTGAAGCTGCCCCCATCTACACTGTCAATCTGCAATTCAAAGTCTGCACTTGGAAATTTGTGCAGCCACCATTATGCTAATGAGGTGCTGAATATTCACATTAGTGCCTCATTAGCCTGCTTCTAATTGCCTCATTACCCTGGCATCTCTGACGGGAGGTGTCATATGTAGAAGCAGCCTAAGAGAGGTAGCATGTTAGTCTGTATCTTCACAAGACAAAAAAAGCAGTCATGTAGCAACTTAAGCTCTGTTTATACTGCAAGCTTCTGTCACAAGAACTTCTGTTGACTGAAGTTTTTTCAACAGAGCACACATCCAGACCACAAATCTCTTGGAAGAGATCTGCTGGGCAGGAGCATTCTGTATATATCATTCCACAAGGAAGAAGGGATATCTCCACAGAGGGTGTTTTCCTAACATTTGTCAGAAAAGCCTGTCCCGGCAGAACTGTCTGCAAAAGAGACGCAAATGCATTGCACAATTTGCATATCTTTTTCCAACAGTTCTCGGCAATATAGACACAGCCTTAAAGACTAACAATATTATTTTAGCTCATCACTAGATAAATAATATTGTTAGTCTTTAAGGTGCTACAGGACTGATCTATATATATATTTCTAAAATAACCTTAATGTCTGTGATATTTTCACACAATTTACACAACATAGAAAGGAATTAACAGCCTCAATAAGAATACATAAAAATGCATATTGGATACTGATAACAGTAACTATAATTATCGAAGGCAATAGTAGCAGAGAGATAGCCGTGTTAGTCTATATACTATCAAGCCAAAAAAGCAGTCCAGTAGCACTTTAAAGACTAGCAAAATAATTTATTAGGTGGTGAGCTTTTGTGGGATAGACCCACTTCTCCAGGCCATCACCATACTAGAACATACTCAATATTTGAGACACAGGCCGTGTCTACACGTGCCCCAAACTTCGAAATGGCCATGCAAATGGCCATTTCGAAGTTTACTAATGAAGCGCTGAAATGCATATTCAGCGCTTCATTAGCATGCGGGCTGCTGCGGCGCTTCGAAATTGACGCGCCTTGTTGCTGCGCGGCGCATCCAGATGGGGCTCCTTTTCGAAAGGAGCTCATAGGAATAAGAGTACTTCGAAGTAGGCGGGGTCCTTTCGAAAAGGAGCCCCGTCTGGACACGCCGCACGGCGGCAAGGCACATCAATTTCGAAGTGCTGCAGCAGCCCGCATGCTAATGAAGCGCTGAATATGCATTTCAGTGCTTCATTCGTAAACTTCGAAATGGCCATTTGCATGGCCATTTCGAAGTTTGGGGCACGTGTAGACGTAGCCACAGAGAACCAAAAATAGTTATCAAGATTGACAAATCAGGCTTATAAAAAACAAGAACAGAACACCACTGGTCATTATCTACAGCTCCCAACTCAAACCACTGCAACACATCATTAAACACCTACAAACCATCCTTAATCAGGATGCCATACTTCAGAAGGCCATAGGTGATAGGCCTGTTCTGTCCTGCAAACAACCCCCCAACCTTATGAGTATTCTCACCAGCAAACACGGACTATACCACAAAAATACCAAGCCTGGAACTTCCTTGCAACAAGACCCATTGCCAGCTTTGTCCACATATCTATTCTGGAGATACCATCACTGGACCTAACCAGGTTATTCACAGAATCACAGGCACATTCTCATGTTCCCCTTCTAACATCATATATGCCATCATGTGCCAACAATGCCCACATACTTTGTGTATAGGACAAATGGTAAACACGCTTTGACAAAGCATGAATGGACACAAAATAGACATAAAAAAGCTCTTAATTCACAAGTTTGTCAGCCAGCACTTTAATGGAGTGGGTCATTCTGTTAATGACCAGAAAGTCTGTGTCTTACTGAAAAGGAACTTTGAGAAGCGGCTGCAAAGAGAGAGTACTGAGCTCTCTTTTATATTCAAATTCGACACATTAACATGTGGTTTGAACCAGGATGCCAGTTACCTGCGTCATTATATTGACTCTTTTACATACTTCGTTTTATCTGACTTTCCCCACTCCTACCACCTATCTGCTCTTCTGATTTGCCCACCTTTATTACAGTTTTTCTAATTTGTCAACCTCAATTACTATTTTTGGTTCTCTGTGCCTTAAATATTGAGTCTGTTCTGGTATGGCCTTTTCAGTAAGACACAGACTTTCTGGTCATTAACAGAATGGCCCACTCCATTAAAGTGCTGGCTGACAAACTTGTGAATTAAGAGCTTTTTTATGTCTATTTTGTGTCCATTCACGCTTTGTCAAAGTGTGTTTACCGTTTGTCCTATACACAAAGTATGTCGGCATTGTTGGCACATGATGGTCTGAAGAAGTGGGTCTGTCCCATTGTTAGCCAGTGGCCAGGTAATGTGCGGTGAGGTACTCCCCTGGGTCCTAAGCAACGCAGTTTTTTACTGTTAGAGCAGGCAGCTCCTAGCACTCTCACCCACGGCCAGGCTGTAGTAACCAAACGGTCAAAGTTCTTTTGTTGTGCCGGCTGTGTTGTAGTGACAAAAGGATAACTGGGTCAGGCTCAGAGCTTAACTAGTTACAAGTTTATTAAGCTACAGTTATAAGCGTGTGGTTACAAAAGGCTATTGTTTACTTCTTATATGCTAGCAAAGTACAGGTGTTAACAAGTTACGTTACAATCCAATACAAAGATATCTGTTACCATCTAACACAATGATATCTTGACACAATGACATCCAGTTACAGAGCTCTAATTCTTTAGCTGTGCACAAAAAAGTCGGAGACCTAGCATGGGTGTATCTTACCCTCTCTGCGTCTCTCGATACCAGCGTAGCCAAGCCGGATCGGTCACTCAATTCCGCGGAAAGACGAATACGAGGTTGGGCGTCCCCAGTAGTGGACCTCGGGAGGCAATCACCTGACCCGACCAGCGGGTAGTTGGTGGAATGCACTCAAAGTTAGAGTTCTGCTGGGCCCATCTTTTATACCCCTCTGGGTTACGTATTCTCTTTCTTATCTATGGTGCCAGATCATACTGGTCTGTCTTTGTGACGCCAGTTTGTTACAAGGGCATTTCTTACTTAATTTGCACTTGTAAGACAGGAGATAAGCAATTTGAGAGTACAGGACATTCTTTTTGTGCGGGCAGGGCACTTCACCTTCTGGGATGGTTGTGTGTGTGCATCATATCGATCAATGCCAGCTGGGGTGATTTCTTGAGGGTCCCCCCCTCTCTCTTGTTGACAGTTTGGCCTGTTAGCCTTCTAGCTGTACTTTCTGCTTCTCAGGGTCACGATAAGCTAGCACATCTGGGCCTCAATGAGGGCATCAAAGACTGTGCTGTCAGCAGCCGTTTCCGTACCCTGTGTGCTTCTCAGTGGGGGTGGGGGGCAGCGAGCAAGCTGGCTTGTAAGAGGGAGACTTTGTCTGGCTACACCCATGAAAGCTCACCACCTAATAAATAATTTTGTTAGTCTTTAAAGTGCTACTGGACTGCTCTTTTATCTCAGGAAAGACACTTAATATCCCCTGCCTCTCACCCTCCCTCCTTCAGTCCTATATACTTGATTTATCAGTTTTTAATTGCAAATTTTTTGGACCTCTGTACTAGATATCTGAGTCTGTACTGGAAATACTATTGATCTGATGAAGCAGGTCTATCCTATGAAAGCTCATCACCAAATAAATCGTTTTGTTATTCTTTAAATACTACATTTCTGCTGTTTTGTTTTGTTAGAATACAGACTTACACGGCTACCTTTCTGTTACTATTTTTCATAGTATTTTTCACATCTTAGGGCAGGTTTATACTACACCTTAAAGTCAATCCTATATACGCAATTCCAGCTATGGTGATTGCGTAACTGGAATTAACATATCTACGACTGACTTATCTGGCCATCCTCACTGACGGAGATCAATAGGTGAAGCTCTTCCATTGACCTCCTTTAACCTTTCTGAAAATGAGGAATACAGGGGTCGACTGTTGACCCCAATAGTTCAATTTTGCGAGTCCCCACAATGTGTGGAAAATAGAACCCTGGAAGATCAACCCTAACTGGGCCCATCTCCCAGCAGGTATAGACATAACCTTAAAATTCCTCACGCACATCCTGAAATCACATATCACCCCTGTGATAACTGCAGCAATTGCTTGCATGCAAAAGGAACAATAGGAAAGTATTTTGTGTGGATTATTTTTTTACCATCATTTATTACAGTTGAACGGGTGGTGAGTCAGTTTTATGCAGCTCCAGCAAGCATTATACACCACACTGTAAAACCAGTGAGAATATGTGATATCCCTGAAATGATTAATTTGCAGAAGGCTGTTGGTGTCGGTGTCATCACCCCACTCCAGAGTTGCAAATGAGATTCTGAGGCTACAAAAACCTTATTGGAATATGATACCAGGCTGAAGCTTAGTGTGGGGGACTCTTGTGAAACACAACTAAACTGGAAATCTCCTTTGCCTTAATTTATAAACTTCAGACTCTTCAGACTCTCTTCTTTGAATGCTTAATATATTCTTATCCCTCTTTGAGCAGGAAAATCAACAAAAGAGGAGTAAGGTTCTGGAACAGCCTTAGGCTGGATTATAAGAGGGTGGCATATAGTTCTTGTGAGGTGAAACTTTTAGGAGGGTACTCAGATAACTGGCCTGTTCTACCTCTTGCTCATGAGATGATCCTGTCTAAGTCTTATGCTAATCTGTTCGCTGTGAGGTCCAGTTTGGGTTCCCACCATAACCAACTGACCAGGAAAATCTGTCTGGGTCTCAACTGCATCCTGCTGTGTCTGGGATTCTGTCTGGGTCCCCACATTATCCTTTTGTGCTTGGGGCTCCACCTGAACTCCCTTTGCTATCTTTGTTTCCCAGGTGCTCTGATTTCTTACCTAGTAAATCACAGACCCTCCAGATACTCTTCTTATTCCAGCAGTCATCCAGTAGTTCTCTTATACCCCGATCTCTGCTAGCAACTGATTTCTCTGTGGTCCTGTTGCTCCTTCAGCCAATCAGAAACACAGTACTCACTTCCCCAGGTCCAGGCACCAACTGAGTGATTTTGACCCTGCAGTTCCTTCTGTGTGAGCTTGCTGGGTTCTGATTGACTGCTCCATGGAACTTCTCTCACTGGGGTTTCCTCTGTAGCCACTCTAGGCAGCCTGGATGACTTTTTCTTCTGCTCCTTTCATATGAGGTAGTAAGGAACCAAACGAATTACTTTGGCATGGAGCTTCATAAATTCATGAAAGGGATTATATGATATGGTTGCCTGTGATAGCTGGGGGCTTGATTTCATGAGCTAGGAAATTCTTTCCAGTGCTATGTTCCTTATTCATTTGTCCAATGGTAGTTATCCATAAGAAATTTCTTATGGCCTTCCCCTTATGTACAATATGGCTTCTCCAACATTTTCATAATGCAGACCACGTTACTAGACCATCGATTGGACACATCTTGTCACATGCGTGACCACAGACCACTTCCCTCTCTATAACATCCCTGTGGCAACAGCATCAGTTGCTTATAGAAAATTAATGTAAATACTTTTAATATGATTTAGCTACTAGAAACAAGGAGTGGGAACAAGTACCATACAACCAGTCAGTAAAACATGACCCATCAGCCAAAGTTTAAGCCTCTGCATACAGAGACATTCATAAAGAGGTATAGGTTATACAGCAGGTGGCCTAAAAGGTGTAAGGCTAATGATGAACACCTAAAGAATGTGTTGTGTGCAGGAATGGCATCCCCTGTGAAAAGAATTGCAACATCTATTTGCTCTTCAATAGCATTTTAAACTTGTTCAACTAGACCTGCAGACACAGAAATCTGCAGATTTCTGAACTAAACTAGGAATGACTTGTACCTTGGGGTAGGTCTACACATCACAGTGATTTTGAAATAACAGCTATTATTTTGAAGTAACTAACTTTGCATCTAGAAATAATTTGAAACATCAGTTGACATTTCAAAACTGGTAAATCTAATTTCACAAGAAATAGCACCTATTTTGAAATAGCTATTTCAAAATAGGATGAAATACGTCAAATAGGTGCTGTTAAGACACAGAATAGCGCCTCTTTCAAAATGAGCCATATTGCACCCAATGGTTCTGTTTCAAAATAGGCTCTATGTATGTAACAAATGTAATCCATGGATAAAAGTAAGCGTGTGAATTTGTGTTTGGATTTATTGTCATGTGTAGTTCCTTTTTACTAGCCTAGCATAGTGTATAATCAAAGTAGTGCAAGAAAATATGGATATTTTTCTTTCCTGCCGGAGTGCACTATTTCTTGATTGTAAAAAAGAAACATTGTAGTATGATTAAAAGGATGATTTTGTAATGCCACACCTATCAATATTCTCACAGGAGGGCTCTACTCCCCATGTTTGACAATCCTCAGCAGAAACCCACAACAGTCAGAAAGCAGAACTGCTGCAGATTCAGATTTACATACTGGTAAACGCTGATATTGTGGCAGTCTGAAGGGAAGCTAAAGGTTTGAATAAAACAAGTGCCTCCATTAATTTCAGGATCAGACTCGTATGCATACTGTGATAGGAGCCTTACATAAGGATGCGTATCAGAGCGGTAGCTGTGTTAGTCTGTAGCTTTGAAAACAACAAGAAGTCTTGTGGCACCTTATAGACTAACAGATATTTTGGAGCATAAGCTTTCGTGGGCAAATACCCGCTTCATCAGATGCATGAGGTGGGGGGGTGGTTTCAGAGGGATATTTCAAGAATGGGGTCCCAGTAAGAGGGAAGTCAGCTCTGGCCCTCCTTGTTAGGTATGGCCCTCTCTCTTACTGGGACCCCACTCTTGAAATATCCCTCTGAAACCACGCCCCCTACTCATGCATCTGATGAAGCGGGTCTTTGCCCACGAAAGCTTATGCTTCAAAATATCTGTTAGTTTATAAGGTGCCACAAGACTTCTTGTTGTTCTCTTACCTAAGGATAGTAAGATGAGCTCTTTCCTTGGGTTTACTGTCCTATCAGACTACATGCAGATGAAGCGGTAAACCATGGCTTTGCTATAAGCTGGAAGGAGACCAGGAGATCACTGGGTCTTCTCTACTGAAAGTGAAGTATATATGTAAGTTTGCAGGAATGAGACTTAGAAGAAGAAGGGTCTCACAAGCAACAATGCATTTTAAAGCAACTTAAAGGCACACTTTTTCCATTCTGTGCTTTAATTTTCTGTTGTTTAAAGCGTGTATTACAAAAAAGCGTTAAACAGGGTATTCAAATACAATGAAAGATATTTAGTTGTTGCAACACATTTAATTTTCTGTACAGTGGTCATTCAGAAAAGAATCTAAGAATTGTTTTCTCCAGGCAAGCTGTCTGTTTTAGAAGATACACAGTTTTGTACAGTGTACGAACCATAAGGCATATATTGAAAACTAGGAGAGCTGCTTTCTTCAGCATTTAAAGCAACAGCTAAACATAGCTTTAGTCACAGGACAGCTGCGTGCACAACTAGTGAACTGAATTTGCATAGTCAAGTTAAAACTGCTAAAGAAAAGTTGATTAAAATAAAGAAGACTGAGCAAATTGCTTTACATTATAATCTTGAAATCACTGGGAAATGTTTATCCTGGATCTGCACTTTAAAAAAAAAGGCTGAAATGCTTTATAATGAAAAAGAATTGGTTAAAAAAGCCACAAAGGCAGCTTTTTACAGAAAGTAAATATATTTTTAAATAGAAAAGAAACATATTAAAGAATACAATAAAGAAGATATGGAAATAGAACAGTAACTCATAGAGACAATCCTGGTCTGCCATAAACATTTAGAATACATCCCTGAACCTGTTCTGTATTATAATGTTCTCCCACAATCTCGTAGAGGCCAGTACTAAAACACTATCTTGATCTGAATATAATGGAGTCCCCCCTAAGACTAGTATGTTCTAACAAAAATCAAGAGGCAATTACTGTATGGGATATTTCATCTGGGAATAGCTGAAAAGATTAATGCTTTCCCCTTTGAGTCTTGTTTTGCTATCTCCATCTCTTCCTAAATGAATGAAATACCATGTACAATAGCTCATTTTTCACTAGAGGTTGAAAGTCTCTCATCTGGCACTTCAGGGACCTGACTGGTGCTGGAGAAAAAAATTTGCCATGCTGTGGGAGTTCACTATTGTCTAGCACATTACCAACACTTGGGCTGTGGCCACACTTGGCCAACATTTCAAAATGGCCATGCTAATGGCCAAATGGGAGGGTACTAATGAAGTGCTGAAATGAATATTCAGCACCTCATTAGCATGCTGCTGGCCATGGCACTTCGAAAGAGCCGCTTTTGATTGTGCGCAGCTCGGCTACACGGGGGTCCTTTTCGAAAGGACCCCACAGGCTTTGAAGAATCCCCTTATTCCTATCAGCTAATAGGTAAAGTACAGCAAATGACAGCAGAGAACACCAATAGCCAGGAATGGTGGTTGTAAACAAACTTTATGGGGCCAGGGAAACTTGGCCACAAGCTGTTGAGTGGCTAACTAAAATCATGCATGATTGCAGATGTTGCTGGATGAGAGGTCTGGATTAGAGAGGTTCAACTGGTATTTAAATGCTAGAGAAGTTGTAATCTGATGTGTTCATATCAGAAATAAGCAGAGGTTGTTATTGATTTTTAATTAGTATTAACACTTTTTTCTTTCTCCTCTCCCTTTAATGTACTGTTCACCGCGTCACTTGAAAGAAGCAGTACAAATTCCATTGACCAGAGGCAATTTACAGTGGATGCTGTTTGTTTGCAGGTATAATTTAAGACTATTTCTTTTGTTCTTCCATACATGAGAGAACTAGAAATGGAAAAAATTTTACTTGACTTTGAGTGGAAGTGTACAGGTGATTAATTAATTAACATGTTTCAGGCAATTTATTTTAGAACTAAATAAGCCACATGGCCACATCCACTGTAAACTTAGGAAACACCGCACGGGCCAGATTGCTTTGAATTTCTCCTGCGATACAAAAGAGCTGCCAAGAGTGGAAAATAGTCAGAGCTGAGCCTGTCCGCACTCATCTTTTATCTCTAAAACCAGGAGTCCCCCAGCCTAACTTGAGTACAAAGCCTGACCTCCTAGCCAACTTTAGCACTGTGTCCCATGTTGTTTTCTGTGGGCCAGTCACCAGGGAGAAATATTACATATGTATTCACCTGAGTGTGAAACATCTCAGCAGTAATGTGTAAAATTAGATTTAGAATTAGAATTGGAGCATGGACAGGAAAATGTACTAGTGGTGGAAGAATAATAGGACCTGCTTATCTCAGTGAACTTAATCAAGTACCAAGGGCTGAGTTTCTTCTAAAAATTGTGCACAGGCATGAGCCACTGTTCTACGTCATCCCCTCATTAATGCTGTACGTCAGGAAGTGCTGAGGGCAACACCTAAGAGGTATGAAAAGGGGAGAAGGCAAACTACAAAAGAGAAAGCTGAGGGGATGCTTAGGGTAACCAGACATGCTTACAAAATCAAACCCATGGTTGGCATCTTTCACTGGCTCTTGCTGTAGAGTGCTAATGCAAACGCACAGATGGGCCATATTATTCATCAGTGTTTTGTCTACACAACTTCCTTCAGAACTGAAGATCTGAGCTGCACATATCCCTTGTTTTTGTCTCCTGTTATAAGGAGTATCCTAGTCTAAGTGGAGTGGCATGGCCTCTTACTTTGAGGTCATACGTATGTGTGTACAAAGAGGAATCCTGGGAAAAAGCACTATGATCAGTGAAGTACAGAGGGTTTAATTCACTCTTTGAAAATACCACAAAGATGTAACAACAAAGATGGGAGGGTGAAATGTCAGGTGTGTGCGCTGAAATGACCACCTGCTGCTGAAGGCAGAAGTGTATGATATTGGCTAAAGTATATGATATGATATTGGAGCTCTGGGAAGGCTTCTTAATAGTTGGGGGTAGGACTTATCATACCTTTGAAGCTAGCATTGAACCCCTACCATATGATATCCATGTCATAGCTATTGTGTACACTGGCACATATAAGCAAGTATGGTCATTTGAACCTGCTCTCAGCATAATTACAGCATGTTATCAGGGGTATGGTGAGTTGCAATTCTATCTCTTCTGAAGCCAGCATTTACCTTATAGCTCCTTAGCTGTGTTTTCTGTCATGATGAAGCCCTTGTGATCTCCCTAGCGCCACCTAGCACGGAACACTAAAACAGCACTTACACAGCTAGTGCCTAATATACCCCACCATTCAAGTGATTTCTAAATATGACGTTATCTTGCAGGCTACACTGTTAGGAGCAGTTAGTTATCCATATCACTGAGGCTCATATGCATACTTAGTGATTGACTGTATGGGACTATGACTGGAAAAACATTCTTCCACAGCCTTCTGTGCAAGTTTCACCAGTCTGGCCTCACACCAGTTCACCCCAAGTTACTGACATGTAATTTATATCCCTATGTTACCACTGACTTGCTCCATCCCATGGGTTCCTGAAAATTATAGTGCAATGAGTAAAGAGAAGTGGTCTGTTAGTATAATGTATGTGGAATATTTAGATACTGTTGAAACAAAGTAAAAGAGAGTAATAAATTAGAAAACAAACCAGTACACCTCTTGTAACAAAAGGAAGCAAGACAAATGCACAAAGAAAGATTATAGGGAAAAAAAGTGAAAACTGCTTATAAATCCTCCAACAGACCACGAGAGGAACTTTAATATTGTACCCTAGGACTTACTGTACAAATGGTTGGAGACTCCTTCATTCATATTAAATTGTAAAAAAAGAAGATAACCTTTTAAAAATAATACTAAAATTCAAAGACAATCAACTTCTATAACAATCCTGTAGCAAACTAGGTTCACTGTGGGAATGGGATGTGTAGACTCTAATTGGATGAGACTTACAGAATGCCAAGGCAAGGTGATAAAATTAAGTATGATAGTTATGTACCTCAGTGTCTCTCTTCAATAATATTTCCATCAATAATCTTTGCTAGGCATTCTTATCTATGGTATTGCTTCTACTTCTCGACTGAATGTGTGACAGTTTTTTTAAAATTGGAAAATAATAGATAATGAATATGCTTGTTTCCATACCAATAATATGTACATAAGTGAATATGGGTAACCATAAGAATGGTCATTTTCCTCAAATACTTGCAAACATTAAAACTTGTTCTCTTGAATGCACATGAATAACAAGGGAGTGCAAATATGGTAAATTGATTAGTTGTTTGCAATTTGAACAAATAATCCCAAACACACTTTTGTAGGATTCACCTATCTTCAGCTCTCAGTGAAGGTAACATGTCCCTGTGGATGAAAAATGGTAATGGTACACTAGAAGCAGTGTTTTTGTTTCCACTGCTGCATGCATTTAAACAATTGTTATTTTCTTTCCTTTGTTTTCTCTATTTGTAAAATTAAGATAATAGCCCATACTTAGTGTGAGATTTTTGGCTAAATGTGCTATATGTTTGGAAGTATAATTACTACTGTTCTAGTGAATTAAATATGGTTATTGTTGCCAAGTTTCTCTAAGCTCATCAGCAGTGTTCATGACTCCATGCTTTCTTACATCACTTACATTTTATCAAATAGACAGTGATTACTTCTTCCAAAGTGTGCTGCACGGAAAAAGAAGATGAGGTCAGAGAGTGAGACAGAGATGGATTTGAAGCAATATAATTAAGTTTTCTTTAACACATTTTATTAGTCATCTAGATGAATTATGAGGATGTAGGCTTGATTGAATTTACTTTGCTGTAAAATATTTGATTTTTTTTGGTAATTGCTTGACTTCAGTCTAACAATACATGAAAGCTTGCTTGTCTGCTTTATGAGGTAACCTCGCTGCTTCTGAATCATGGAAATCTGGGTGTGATGATGGTCAAAATTAAATTAGGATTCATGGAAATTCGTTACTATCTTAGAAGGGAAATAGGGAGTTTGATTTGATAGAGTTTGCCTTCATGTTCTTACCAATAGCAAATTGACTAGATTGTAGCATTTTTACATTCCCTAATTACACTGACACATTTAAAAGTGAGCTATAAAATTGATGAAATAATGAAATATGTATTGAATGCCCCCACTTCCAGATATCAGGGACAAACAACACAAAAGTTATACGTATAACTTTCAAATAATTTCTTGTTGTTATCATTATGCATCTATATAGTATCATATTCTGCATGTTCAAAACAACATAAAACACATTTGTCTATCTCAAAGAATGTTTATTCAAATGACCCACTCAGGATCATTCTGTAAGGTATACGAGCTAAAGGAAAGCTAGTCAAATCATGTTGCATTCATTCCATTAGGACTTGATTTAGAGGGATTATTTTTAAGAAAAAAATAGGAAGCATGAAACAGTTCATAAAAGAGGAAACGGAATTCTTTTTAAAACTCAGGCTGTTCTAGGTGTGTTACAAGTTTCTTAGAATACATCATTCTGTGACATAATTGAAGCCTATACAATTTGCAGTAATAATAAATCCCATAATTAGGAATTTTGGGATCTTTTTTACTAAACCAGAAATTACAAAAGGATTTTACAAAGAGGAAATATTTTTAAACAATACATTAGATTTTTTTAGTTGAACTCCATTTTTTCCCCGCTCCCAGAGGTCCCAGTGTGAAAAAGATCTTCAGAGGACAGAGAGGTAGCTGTTACAGTATATCCTTGGCTGAGGAATGACATTCTAAACACAGATTTTTTAACAGTGACTATTGTTTGCATTGTTCCATCAATTCATATTCTATCATTTTCAGGTAATAGCAATAAGCAGTAAGGAATGGAACTTGATTTGTTTAGAGGTTTGCAATGTATTTATACTTTGCCCAGAAGATAGGTGCACATTTTCAGAAGGATATGGTGCTCAATATGGCATTAGTCTTGAACATTTGAGCAGTCATACTGATACACCTTACGGGTTAAGAGCTAAATTAGCAATCACCATTACCCAAAAGACCCACAGTAGTTTGAATTCATTGCTTCATTTACTGTGGTACTATATACTCATATTTAAACAATATGACATGGGAAATATTTAACGTGTGTGTGTGTTTGTATATCTATCTATCTACCACACACTAAATATTTCTTGTGTGTGTGTGTGTATGTGTGTGTGTGTGTATAACAGCAAAATAATTGAACAAGTGTTACAACTGTATCATCTAAAATTGGTTAATAACATAGTGATGGCATCCTGGTTGGTTAATAATTAAATCAATGTTTTAATATCATGTGCTGCAAAGAGCTAGAAAGACACATTAAAGAGCCAGTAGTGCCTTGTAATGTCAGAGTGTCACTGATTTAGAGTGACACTAGGGGGCACAGAATGTGGTGTAAAAGCCAATGTACAGAGGCAATAAAGTAGATCTTGTAGTCACCCAAGTCACTGTGTAGGGTCTGCTTATTCAATCCTGCTCTGACAGTAGAAATTAAAGAGCCAACCAATCACAGAAACCCCAAGCAAAAAGGAAAAACATGAAAGGAAAATGGGCACGGAATATCTCCAGCCTGCCTGACTGGCCAAGAAGCTGCAAAGAGCTAGCAATGGAATAGGCAGAGAAGAGGTCTGAAAGCAGAATTCAGAGAAAGCTCCTTTCATGAGGCTGAAAGTGGGAATGAAATCAGAAAAATAGAGACACTGAAATCAAATTTAAGTCCACAGCAATACCAATTTGCTTCTTTAAAAGGCCATACCACTTTATGCCACACAGAGGCAACAAAGAAAAAGAATAGAGGTCGGGGGGGGGGGGGGGGGGGAGGGAAGCATAGTCTGGTAAAATAGCAGAGACAGCTACATGTAACCAAATCCTTTTTCCATATGCTACCCTCAGCAGAATGTGATTTCCAGCATTTAAGGCGGTGGTTTCCAGCCAGTGTGCTGTGGCACACATATGTGCCATGAGAACTGTCAAAGTGTGCTGCGACATTTCATCACTTTCCCCTTTCTGTGGCTCTCTACAGAGCCACCACGAGGAGAAAAGCCAACCCCACAGCTGACATGCTGCTTCCCAGCTCAAACGACCTGACAGGGAGCCCGCCCTTGCGCCCTGCTGTGGCAACAGGTGGGAAAGGTGGTAGCCTGTTGGGGCTGGGACACCATTCAAATGGCTCATCCTGGCTCCAGTGGACTGGTGGGGAGGGGAGCTGCTTTCAGTGGTTACTCATTTATGTGACATCCCTAGGATGGCACTGAGCAGATTTTGAAAAATGTGTCTGTGCTCGCTGTCTAAGAAGGTGTATTGTGTGGTAGATTTGAAACATCAATGCATTTGATCCTTGTTTAGCTTGTTGTGTGCTCTGCTACGTTGCAAACCTCACTAGTAAGAGTGTAACCATCGTAAATGTAAGTAAATGTGACAAGTACGAACAATTAATTCACCTGAAAAAGTGGGTGTGCTGCAGAATTGTTTATATGATGGAAGGGTGCTGAGTTACTGAAAAGGTTGGGGATCACTGTCTTAAGGAGTAGACAATCTGAGTAAGCAAATTCTCCGGCTTTCAGTTTAGACCAGGAATGAGAGGAGAGACACCCATGATGATTCCCATCTCTACACACTGGGACTACAGTAGATAACCTTATCCTTTCTCATGTTCAGAAGACACGCTTCAATACAGTTACAAAAGAACTAGGTCAACTGCATAAAAACCTTTCTGAAAAAATAACAGGAATGTCAAAACCCCAAGACCTGATAGTAATGAGTGATCTTTTTTAACAAGCAGACATCTGTAGGAAAAGTAATATTGAAAAAAAAAGCAAAATGTGCAATAAATTCTTTGAATATGTTGGGATCAATTTTTTTTTTCCTGAAGTTGGAGGAAACAACCAAAATGCTATTTTAAATCTGATTGACTGATGGAGCAGTTGATTGTGAATCAGATGATGGAAGCCAACAAGAGTAAAAATTGGAATGTATGACAGACTTTACCTGTATCTATATGGGCCCCTTCCTTTCGGAAGGAGCATGTTAATGAGCGAGTTCAAAAGATGTTAATGAGGCGCTGTCATGAATATGCAGCACCTCATTAGCATAATGGTGGCTGCAACAATTCGAAAGTGTGGCTTTTGAATCGCGTGCTGCCCATGGAGACGGGGATCTTTTGAAAGGACCCCCCAGTCTTTGAAAGCCCCTTCTTCCTAATGCCAGGTAGGAAGAAGGGCTTTTGAAGACTGAGGGGTCCTTTCGAAAGGTCCCCATTTCCACGGGCGGCATGTGATTCGAAAGCCACTCTTTTGAATTGACACAGCTGCCATTATGCTAATGAGGTGCTGCATATTCATGGCAGTGCCTCATTAGCATCTTTCGAACTCGCTCATTAACATGCCCCTTCCAAGAGGAAGGGGCTTGTGTAGACACAGCTTTTGTGCTTCAAAGGGAAGACTAAGAGCAGTAGAAAAAGACAGAGGGCTCCTCACCAAATCTCCTTTCCCAGAGACCCACACTGAGACTGCATGCTGAGACTAGGATTCCACCCTTAGGGTGCGTCTACACTAGCCCCCAAAGGGGGCATGATAATCAGCCTCATTGGAGGAGGCTAATAAGGTGCTGTGATGCCTGTGGTGGGAGCTTCAAAGTAGCTACATTCGAAGCTCTGATAGGCACTGTAGCCACAGGTGCTTCGAAGTACCTGCCGAACTTCAAAGTTCCCTTACTCCCAAAACGTTACAGGATTATAGCAATGAAAAGATCACATTTAGTCACTGTTTTTCCCCCTGACTTATCTTGAATAGAATATGCTGACTGTGACTATGATCTGATTTTTATGAGTCAGGGCAACCTAAGAACAAATTTAAAGGCTATCGTCATTCTGAAGACCATGTTCCTCCATTAACAGATTTACAGTTAACAGGAAATGAAATGGAAAAGAATCTGACAGAAAAGTCCATGTCACAGATAATTTCCTGGTTTTGAAAAGCAACTGCTATCTCGATAATGTTAAAGGCCAATTATTTGAAATCCATTGCATCATGATGAAGTATTTTGATATCATATGTGATTAGGATACCACAATTCTAAATAAAATTATATACTATACTATATACAGGTAGAAAATGCTCATATAGACACAGAGGATTAATGATAAACTGTAGGACCAAGCATGAGTAAATGTTTTGCAGGTAACCTAATATGTCTGTCAGTTTCTAAAGTCTGTGATTATTTAGTAAATTTCAATTCATTTAATATCTGTACCATGTAGTTAAAAGGAGCATTTGTATTCAATTGGCTTTGTGCTAAAGAAGACAGAGGAATGTATTTTATCTGGTTCAGTATTCTGAAAACTATTTTAGGAGCAGCCCATTGAGAATATATCGAGAAATATATGCACATACATAATATGTTATATCAGGGAAAGTAATGCCTCCTCTGTTTTAAGAAAATGCAAATATTTTTATGCGATCTGTAGCTTTCTTTCCCTCCAGGATTAAATCATTTCTAAATCCAGGAGAACAGAAATGGGATCATTGGGAAATATTGTGTCCTGTATTCTATAATACATTTCAAACCCTGATTTGTCCCACCCCACAATGTGATAATGGTGTGTTCATCAGTTGTGGAGATCTGCTCTTCTTTTCACTTTTTAAGGCATGGCATCTCTTTCATTTTGCTTAATATGCAGGTAATATTTACTCCTAAATATATGGAATTTCGTGGTGGTGCTTAAAGGTACTTTTGGGAACTGGCACTAGAAATCTTGCAATAGGCATAACAAGGAATTAGATGTAAATTTTACAGCTCAGGAAGGAAGCGAATTGAGCTATAATTTCCTCATTTCCTCAAGAGTAATTGCTGATTTTGTAATAAAGCAGTAGGACATCTACATATTTATTTTGTTAACCAACAGCTGTAATTTTAAAAACATGGCTTGAATGCAGCTTCTTTCCATCACAATGCCAGTCTCTTTGTGGAGCAAGCCCCTTTACACACAAGGCCATTCCCTGTCCACTTAATCATGCTGCATCACATGTCTAGTAAGTATATTTTAGAGAGTTTATCTGTTTGTTTAAGAACTCTTCCTAAATGTTAAGAGTTAGGACCACTAAATTTGGTATACAGCTTCCTATTACCTCAGCTTAAAGTGACGCTAAAGGTCCAGTGTGCCAGGAAAATGGGATGTGCCTGGAATGCGATTGCTTCTCATAAACCAAACAGAAAACAGACCGAATCACCAAATCATAGAATCATAGAATACTAGGACTGGAAGGGACCTCGAGACCTCGAGATGCCATCAAGTCCAGCCTTCTGCCCCAATGGCAGGACCAAGTACTGCCTAAACCATCCCTGATAGACATCTGTCTAACCTGTTCTTAAATATCTCCAGCGATGGAGATTCCACAACCTCCCTTGGCAATTTATTCCGCTGTTTCACCACCCTGACAGTTAGGAAATTTTTCCTAATGTCCAACCTAAATCATCCTTGCTGCAGTTTAAGTCCATTGCCTCTTGTTCTATCCTCAGAGGCCAAAAAAGAACAAATCAAGGACAGTCATCAAAACTGACATAACTGAGCAAATGTTGAAAGAGATGAAACCAAGATGAGCTAAGAAAATGGGATGAACTAATTATAGGATTGCTTTTCAATAAACCTTACAGAAAAGAGATAAAATGGAGAAATTTGGAGTAGTGCTCTCTTTTGGCATGACTAAACCAATGCTTAGAGTTTGAAAGCTAGAAGAAATGGTTATTGGAGACCAATTTGACTGTAGTCCTTTTTTGTTAAAACGTAGCAATTTATAAGCGTTTATAGGGATGAAGAAAAAATACATTTGATGAAATTCCAATTTAAAAATTTACTAAACAAATTCAACTGAAAATTTTTAACAATCCCTTTTGTAAGAAATCTGAAATAAAGATTAAATTCATAAAAATAACACTATTTTTAAAAAAAACCAATAATTTATATAAGGCAGGTGCATTTTCCTTTTATTCCTTCCCCGCCAAAAAAAATAAATAAAAAGAGTTAAGGACTTAAGCAACACCAGGTAAATTTGCTACTGTATTAATATCTGCATGTAATCAAGATTCTGATATTATAGTGGTATAAAAAGGGAATACTGCAGGTGTGGCTAACTTGCCGCTCTTTGTGCAATGAAATAGGTCTCCTGGTCAGGTCTTCCTGCTGGCGCTTGCAGGGAGAAGCACGTAGTGGCAGTGGTGGTGGCTCCAGTGAGTCAACAGCATGAAGTTAGAGTTGGGGGAAGGGGCAGGTGATGCATGGTTCTGGGGGATGGGGAGGGCATTCAATTAGAGCAGTGAGGCTCTGTGGGAAGGGAGAGGGATTGAGTTAGAGTGGGGGACTGGGAATGCCTGGCTCTGGGGGAGGGCATTGAGCCACATATTATCTAATCTGTCTATCAATCTAAAAATAAATATGTAATACATGCTTCTTCTGCACTCTATGCACAGCTGTTTTGGCTCTTTGTTACTAACTGGTTGGCCACCCCTGGAATACTGTGTTGATTGTAACTAAAGTTTTTTGTGTAATCCATGTGACTTCTGCACACATTTTGTTCATTTTTTTTCTATTTAGGAGGAGAAAGTGATGAAAATGTAAAAATATCTGCCATGCTGTCTATCCCTACTGAGAAATCCTTATATGCAGTGTTCCAGGTAAATATTTGTGTCATTAGGAATAAAATGAACTACCCATCAAATGCAAAACGTCCTTTCACTATAGTGATGATCTCTGACTGCTTCACAGAGGCCAGAACCTTTCTGCACCGAAGCAGCAAAATTTTTGTAAAAAAAGATTTCTTTCAACAATGTATGTTTAAGTACAATTTTAAACTTACCTAGAAGTCTGAAGAGACTGTACTGATGATGATTTTCTGTGGTGCTCTCATGGCTCCACCAGGTCAGTTTAGTGAATAATACACATGGAAGGAATGATATAAATAGAAATTAAGGATGTAAACCCCTGTTTAATAATTTAACCATGAAAATGGGGGCTGCTCTGGCCAGGCTGGAGCATTCCTGTCTGTGCAACTCTCAGGACTGCTGATGGTATTCTGCTCCAGCCCCTACTGGTTAACCATCATCCATTGGCTTCATCTTTTTGGGATGAGGCTTACCAGTTAACTGTTAACATCCCTAGTAGATACAGAACTTCTTGACCGGTTTTGAATACATTGGAGGGTCTGTGAATGTGAAATTCACTCTCTTCTCATTCATAGTTACCCATGAGATGGTAGCACAGTGTTGGCTCCTGCATCATTTAATCTGATGCCTGGAACGACTCAGCATTTGTTTGTCGTGGTAAAGACTTTCACACATCCAGTGCTTGCTACAAAAGCATAAATAGCTGTGGAGATTTAGCTGCTGCTTTAACTAGCTAGATGGCAGAAAATTAAAGCAGCAATTTACTTTCATTTTTGTCAGATTTTCAGGGTCATGCGGTTAAAACAGAGTATGTAGTTATGATAATTAGGGAATAAGCATAATGTAGCATCACTGAGTAGTGGAACAAATAACAATTTTGTATTCATTTGAAGGGCAGAATCTTCAAAGGGCTAGTTTTATGCTCACAAATACATCTGGTGTATGAAGCCCCTCAACGCTGAGTGGATAATGATGTCTATTTTTAGAATGGGAATGTTCAGCCAGGCTCGGAGTGAGGCTTGACAAAAATGTGTGCAAGATGTGGGTATTTATGGACTTTAGGTGTATGCGCAACCTACCAAACAAGAGGATTTAAAACTAGGACTTCAAATGCTAAAGCTACTCTGAATCTCTTTGGGAGTTCCCCTTTTGTTCTCCAATATTCAGGGACATCCCTGGGGGGTGGGGGTGTAGGGCTTGGGGCAGAAATAACAAATATGTTATTTCCAGTGTTCCCAGAGAGAGTCAAACACCACCCAGCTAATTTACCAGAGTGCCTATAGCTGAGTTTTTAGTTTCTGCTAGTGGTGCGCATTTGCACATGCCTGAGTGTACAGAAAAATGTGTTCTGCATATGGATGGAAAAATATGCATACGGGAGAAACAATTAGAGGGCACATTGGTCTGGGACTGCCACACTGGCCACTCACGCCAGCCAATCATGTCAACCTGCAGACCCCACCCCCTCTCCCATATGCAAATTTTTCCATCCATATGCAGAAAGGAGGAACAGCAAAGACACAGAATAAATCTTGGGTTATGTTAGCCAGTTGTCCCAATTCGCCACTCCCTAGGGATGGATCTGCCAGTGTAACTGGCCTAACATAATCCAAGATTTACTCTGTGCCTTTGCTGTTCCTCCTTTCTGCCTTCCTTATCTTTGCAAACTAGAGTAGAAGTGCCACTGGGCTGTTTTTGACTTGACTGGGAGATACACTGGCTAACAAAAAAGAACACAGCCCATTTGAAATGATTGCAAATGTGATTATCTCTTGGGGGGTCATACACTTGGTAGCTTGTGGTGGCTGAGTTTACAGTACACAAATTTGTGTCACCTTTCCATATCCCTCTATTCCAGGGACTCCTTGCAGTTTCCCCAGTACCATCTCACCAAGTTCTTGGTGTGTGTTTCCTTCTGCCTCTCCATACCTACAGCACTGTATGCCCCCACCTGTCATTTGCCCCACATCCTCCATTCTTCCCTCCCCGCAAGCCACAGGCTCTTTGTGGTGACCTTCCCACTTTCTCCGCATACCAGCTGCAGCTTGATGTTACTCATGAAGACAGACCTCAGGCTTGGTACGATGAAGAATCATCCAGGTTTGTTGTCAGCGGAACACGGTATCAGTGCCCTGGCTCTCCAGTTAAAGGTACACTAACAACTGTATGCCCATTACAAAGTGTCAGAGGGGTAGCTGTGTTAGTCTGGATCTGCAAAAGCAACGAGTCCTGTGGCACCTTATAGACTAACAGAAATGTATGACGAAGTGGGTCTTTGCCCATGAAAGCTTATGCTCATACATTTCTGTTAGTCTATAAGGTGCCACAGGACCCCTCATTACAAAATACTGATTCACTTAACATAATCTCATTCCCTAGGCCAATACGAGGATGCCCCTTCTTTTTGTCTCTGTATTCATTAATATAAACAAGTTGTGTTTTACACTCCATATGCTCTTACCTACTTTGTACCTCCCAGCTCAAACAAAACCTTCGCTCGCCATCCCATCCTTATTCTGGTCTAGGAATATTTTGTGGGAATGGTATCACCTGTGTTATACAGGGATCAGACTGTCTCATACAGGTGAGCAATAAAAAAAAGTGGCAGCCTGCCAGGATTAGTGCCTGGCAGGCCGTCACTGCTATATTTACTTGGGCCTCTGCAGGTGTTGAGTGATTGCCGCTCTCTATGGCCATGGATGCCATTTGCAGCCAATGGCAGCAGCAGGTAGTGGTGTCTGTGTCACTTCCCCCTCTCTCATTGGTTGCAAATTAACCCTGGTGGGCCAGATCTGGACTGTTGACCAATTTTTGTCCACCCCTGGACTAGATGATCACCACGTTCCCTTCTGGCTTTTGAATCTGTGCAACTCATTGGGTTGAAGGAAGGTGATATCTGGGACCTGTTCCCTGTATTTTTAGACGGTCAAACCACCGGTTTCTGAATAATAAACAGAAACAGGAGGGAAAAAAAGGACTGTTAGTGCATCTTGTGAACAGGACTTCAACCCTGAAGTTGGCCTGCGTACGCTCTACAGCCTTGGCCCAAAAACTATTAAAAGAGGCTAAACATTAATGTGCTTTTAAATTTAAAATAGGCACTTACCATGTGGAACACTGCTACATGGAATTGCTGGTGTATGTCTTGCTACATGTCTCACAGGGCGAGGTCCAGAGGTGTTCTGTTCAGTGGTCAGGAGCAAGACTCTCACTGTCTGGTTCTCTGTCATTGTGTGAAAGTGCTGCCCCTCTGCACATGGGCAGCGATCACCAGTCTGCACAGAACTGATGACTGGAAGGAACAGGTGGCGCCATGCAATATAAAGGCTCCCCTAATATTTTTTTTAGACTTTGGCCCCTTACTTGCTTGATTAGAGGCCAATTATTTGAAAAAAAAAACAACAATAACTCGGTGTCACTTTCTGAATACATCAATGGTTGCATGTCCAGTTCCAGTTTGTCATATTGAGATATGATAATGGTCAGGTTTCTTCAGCTGATGGTTGCTGTAACCCAGAAAAGCATGAGGTGAGAGAGAGAAGTTTGCTGCTGTCTGTTTGCCAAGAGGGTTTGGACTGAGGAGAAATATGGGTATACAGCATGGTGAATAGGTATGCACAGTACAAACAAGGCACGGACTAATAACCTCCTAATGCACACTTCGTCCTGCTTTATTATTCCTTTTTACACACAAGTCTAGCATCTCTAGTTCTCTGTCAGTAACTGAACACAGCTGCCGCAGTCACAGATTTAGGGACAAATCTACCCAACTCAATTAAATTCTCTGAGTGCTCAGTAGTGCTATGTGAGGGAAGAAAGGAATATTTGATTTGTGAGGAAGATTATGATATTTTAGAATTTCTAAGAGAAAGAACAGTTACAATGGAAGTAAGCTTAGGGTCCAGAGGGCGGTGCATGAAGAGCTGCAAGGTCATATAAAATCCAGTATGAATTGAAGGCTAAAGGTCTAGCTGGTAAATTAACTGTATGACACCCACCCTCTCCCCATCCTGTCATAGGGTCTGGCACACCATTTGGGTGAGGTGGCAGAGGATGGAGCTGTTGAAATAAGTCGTATCTTGACGAATAAAGGCAATGAAAAGCCATAGAAGGATGTTAAATATTTGGGCCATTATCCATTTAAATGGGGGTGGAAGATTTGGGTGTAAATCCAAGAAAAGAAACACCTAAATCTTAAGAAATCAGCCATCTAAACCTAGGAACAGACGAATCTTTTTTGGTATTCCATGGCTCTTCGAACTTTGAAAAGTACAATTAAAAATAGTCTGTGACAATGTACTTTCTGAAATGTTAAAAAAATTCATCCATCATGCTATAATACTGCTTCAATGAATCAAAGCCTTACATTTTGTTTTTTGTTTTGTCCATGAACAGGCATGAAGGGAAACAAAATTGAAATGTTTTGCAGCAAAATGAAGCACAGTAAACTCTGTGTTAACCAGTATTCAATTAACTGGAATTCTCGAAAAACTGGCATTCCGTCATGCCCCAAGTCATTTGTATTGCTTCCCCTCTTACTCTGCGGGAGAGCTTGGAAAGTGAGGAACTCCACACGCAAGCAATGCCTCACCACTGAACAAACATGAACGGTGGCTTCTTGCGCATCACCTGCCCCTTGCAGCCCAGCCTGCTCAGTGCCCACCCCCAGCCCCTCCATGCTGCATGTGCGTGTGGCTGGCCGGCTCCTCTGCTCTCCCATCTCATGCCCAAGTCCCAGAGAAGCGCCCCAGGCAGCATAATCACGTGTGAGTCCTGCACGCAGGATGTTTTTGGCATCTTCAAGAGGCTTCACGCTGTCCCCAACAAGGTAACGGAACAACAGTTGAGTGGGAACCAGCTCTGGGATGTGGGAGGAGCTGAACTTCATTAGTGACCTGCTGCACTGTTAGATGCCGGGTGGGGGAACCAGCAAGTACCCCCCCACCACTGTGATTGGCCAATGGGCTCATGGGGTTCCCCTGTTTGGTGGAGATATTGGGGCAGGGGTGCACTTGACTCCATCTGTGCCTTCCCCTCTATTATCTGGAAGTTTTGAACATCTGGCAACCTCCTGGCCCTGGGGATGCTGGATATGAAAGTGTTTATTGTAATAAAGCTTTTAGCCATACACAAGAAGTCTCAAGCTAAGTCCCGAGCAGACTGTGAAAAGTTTCAGAAAGATCTTGCAAAACTGGGTGGCAGGGAAGCAAAAAAGCAGATGAAATTCAATAAAGATAAAGGCAAAGTAGTACATGTTGGAATACTTAATCCCAACTGATACATATAAAATTATGGGCTTTAAATTAGCTGTTACCATTCAGAAAAAGATCATGGAGTCATTGTGGATAGTTCTCTAAAAAACAGTGTGCAGTGCGGTGGAAATGATACCAGTGTTGGGAATCACTTGGAAAAGGATAGATAATAAGACTGAAAATACCATATTGCTTCTATATAAATTGTTGGTACACCCACATCTTGAGTACTGCATGGTCTCCTCATCTCAAAAATGATATATTGGAATTGGAAAAGGTTTAAAAAGAGCCACAAAAATTCAGGGTATGGAAAAGCTGCCATATGAAGAGAGATTAACAAGACTGATACTTTTTGTCTGGAAAAGAGATGACCAAGAGGTGATATGATAGAGGTCTATATAAACTCGACTGCTGTAGACAAAATAGATACATGTTATTTATTACTTCTCATAAAACAAGAACCAGGGGGTCACCAAATGAAACCACTACACCGCAGGTTTTAAACAAAACTAAATGAAGAATTTATTCACACAATGCACACTCAAAGCCCACTGTAGAAGTACTTGCCAGAAGATGTCAGGGCCATGACTATAATAGGGTTCCAAAGTGGAAATAGGTAAGTTCATGGAGGACCGGTACATCACTGACTATTAGCCAGGATGGGCAGAGATTGTGTCCCTCACCTCTGTTTGGCAGAAACTGTGAATGGGTGACACTTAATTATCTGTTCTGTTTATTCTACCCAGAGCAGCTTGGCGTAAAATACTGGGGTAGATGGACCTTTAATCTGACCCAGTATGGTCATTCTTACATATACTTTCTCAACAAGGAGAATATTTGTCAGCAGTCCATTTCAAGACTGACTGGTTCGATTACATTTAATATAAAAATACACTTCTTAAATATTGCTTTTCCATGCCAACCATTTCCATAGCTGTCATAAGGGTGTTATTTTACTACCAGTCTGAGAGAAGGTGGATCACGTGTACAAGGAATGAGAGGTCATTGGATATTCTATTAGTATGAGGTCCACACTATGAAAATTTAGGGACCCTTGATTTAAGATAATGAACAGTGGTATTATTAGAAATAAGAGGCTGAAGTTGAAATAACAACTGGGGTCTGAATGGCCAGAAGAATTCCAGGATGAGCTCTCAGTAATACAAAGAATAGTGTCCCAAGGGAACTGTGGAGACACCTGTAACGGATTTGGTCACAGAGGTCCCCTTGAGACTGCCACCCAGTCTGCTGATCATGCCACTGAACCCACTCATCTTCCCTCTGGAGTTCCCCGACACTCTTTCCACCTGGGCCAGAATCTCTGGTATCCCCCAGCCAAAACATAGAGCTGGGTAACAGACCCCAGCAGAACAAAGCAAACACTGAACCAGCTCAAGCTCTGGGATGGCTTAACCTTGACAGATGACCTTGACAGAATCCCGGAACACAACCCTCAGAAGGGACTAAAACCACAAATAAATCTGTTCTACTCTGTATAAAAGTTTTACACTGAGAAATGTCATAAGATGTTCACTCTCTTTATCAATGAACAAGAGATATGCATTGCTGTGGCTCCCTCCTCCCCCGCCATGTAACCATTATTTACAGTGGTCTGATAATAAACAAATGTAGTTTTTAATAAAAACAAAAAGCAGTCAAGTAGCACTTTAAAGACTAGCAAAATAGTTTATTAGGTGAGCTTTCGTGGGACAGACCCACTTCTTCAGACCATAAGTACAAGAAGTAGGATTTAAATGGTGGGAAGTGATAACAGACATGTCAAAGTGAAGCCAAAATAAACAAAACACTCCAATTAAGTCTAATATAGTAAGAAACTTGTTACATGCAAATTCTTACCCTAACAGTTGTTCTAATTATATTTTTTATAAGCTAAGCACCCTCTGAGCTTGGTCCTGATCCTTCTCACTATTCAGTCTTAGATGTTTGCAGTAGGCATCTTGGGTGGCAAGTGGGTCTCCTGACATCTGACTACCCTCTCGTTGTTTGGTTTCCATCTGTATATATCCCCGTTGCCCAAGGCAGGAATTCTTTGTGTTCAGCTCAAGCTTTTCTCACCTTGAGTGGAAACGTAGCAGATCCAAAATGGTTTCTAGTATTAGGGAGCCTGGTCACAATCCAGGCTTGCAAGCAAAAACAACCATTCACAGATTGTTACCTTGAATACCAGGCCATTAAGTTCTTATGTATCTCTAATGGCTCTCGCCACAATTCTAGATCAATAAAGCAAGTTTACACTTCATATTTCTAATGTCACATACAGGAATGACACACGCATGGAAAGAGAATATACACATTCAGCAGATCACAACTTCAAAAATTACATTACATGATGCATTTTGCCTAGTGCAACTTTGAGTCATAAGCCAATTTTTATGAAGCATTGGAAGGCCCACGACAATTCCATTGCTTTTTAATTTGAAACTAAAATAGAGAATGTATTAGAAAAATTACTACAAGCAACAGTTCTGCCCTATTGTTGAAGTCTAAGTCCTGGTAATGAAAAAGTCTCTTTCCCCATTTATCCAATTAAAAACACTCCATACATTTCAACTTAGGAAGAAAGCAGCTTTCAAATTTATTCTATAAAATAATGATCAGAAATAGCAGTTTTTCTGACTGTGATGGTGTTCAAAACATCCAGAAGCCCAATGTGCAATTCTTGAAATGGAATTACTTATTAATTTAAATTGTATAATTGCTTAACTCGTCATAATACTTTGATCGCTTCATCACTGTATAAAACAATTACACAATAACTTCTGATATAACTCCCCAGGCAGAAAAATGTCTATATTCAACAAACCACCAAAAATTAGACAATTTATAAGGGTGCCTGACCTTCAGTTAGACCCCCTGTAAATATACGCGATAAGTCTTTATTCCATGTACAAAGTAGTATTGTCATATTACACAATAGGAACTAAGACAGATATTAAAATGAAATTATCGGTATTGTCAACTAATTTGAGGTCCTTGTTCTGAGAAGTCTGAGGGTTTTTTAAAATTATTTTAGAGCAGGCTACAGCACTTTCTATGTTCAAGGCAGATTTTTCATTGACCTCTGTTGCAGTAGTTCTCAGCAATTCTACAAATCGGATCCCAGGTCTCAAACTGGGTACCCAGAAAATCAGGGACAAATTAGACACCACCTGTGAAACATTGATTTAAGTGATTTGCCCAGCATCACACAGGACTCTATGGCAGAGACAACAATCCTGTTCTCCCAGGAGGCATTCAACTGCCTTAACCATAAGTACATCCTTTCCTTTCTTGCAATCTCCTGCCCGATTCATCACACACCACTCTACTTCTGGAATGAGTGAGGCAGGTAGCTTGAAGACAACAGTATCCTTCCCTGCATAACCTTGATTCAGTCCCAAAGCACAGTCCAACCTGTGTACTGCTTTGACTCTAGGACAGGTTATGAAGTATTATTCTTTATATTTCGGCATGGGGGGACCAGAGCACTATGATAGTGCTGAGCATGTAAACATGATTATGATGTGGTCAGAGAAATTTCAATGAAACCACATTTTATTGGGAAACATAGCTTTAACAAAGTTAGTCACAAGGGGTAGCTGTGGTAGTCTGAAGCTTCACAAATGACAAGCAGTCCTGTAGCACCTTAGGGCTATGTCTACACAGCAGCATTGTTTCTGAATAAGCTATTCTGGAATAGGTGTTCTGGAACACTGTATTCTGAAATAGCACAGCTACACACAGGCTACATCTTTCAAACAGGAAACATCTTAATCTGTTAGTCTATCAGGTGCCACAGGACTTCTCATTGTTTTTCCAGGCTATGTGTACACTACAAAATAAAGTTGAATTTATGGAAGTCAACTTTTTATTGCTAGATTACATAAAGTCAAAGATGAGTGTCCACAAATGTCCAGAAAGTCGACATAGCATATATCCATTGACTTAGCTATGTTCAACTGCATCAGCAGTGAATTGTGGGTACTGTTGCCCCATTTCATTCTGGGTGTTTGTGACAGTGGCTTATGGGAAAAAATGCACCACAAGTGCTTGTGGGTGTCTGATGTCATCATCCCAGAGTGCAATGCCCCCATCCTCCTGCCACTGGAAAACAAACGGACAGCCCAAGGAATTTTGTGCCATTTTTTGTGCTATTTTCCAAAAGCCTGCCCTTGGCTCATGCCACTGAACAGTGCTAGCATGGATTCTGAACAGCTTGTAACCATTGTACAGTGTGTTATGGCCAATTTCCAAAGTGTCATGCAGTATTTTATTAGACAAAGCCAACAGGAGGATGAAATGGACGCAGATGATGATACAGAAGAACTGAAGAACAGGAATGCAGAACTGCTGGCTGCCCTGGATGCATTGGGGTGAAAACCACAGTAAAGCAACAGTTCTGGAGACTTGAAACCAGCACAAATGGGTGGT
This sequence comes from Carettochelys insculpta, assembly GCF_033958435.1. Taxonomy (NCBI): domain Eukaryota; kingdom Metazoa; phylum Chordata; order Testudines; family Carettochelyidae; genus Carettochelys; species Carettochelys insculpta. The sequence continues at coordinate 154,114,780 of NC_134138.1, read as the reverse complement.
ACCACATTGTTTTGGAGACCTGGGCTGACCCACCATGGCTGCAGAACTTCTGAATGCACAGAGCCACTTTCATGGAGCTTTGTGATTTGCTGTCCCCCTCCCTGAAGTACAGTGATATCAGAATGAGACCTGCTCTGACAGTTCACAAGTGAGTGGTAATTGCTTTGTGGAATTTTGCAATGTCCAACAGCTACCGGTCAGTGGGAAACCAGTTCAGGGTGGGCAGATCTACAGTGGGGGCTACAGTGATCAGGTAGCCACTGCAATCTGTGGCTGTCTGGTGAGGAAGACAGTGACTATGGGAAAAGTGCAGCACATAGTGGATGGCTTTGGTTCACTGGGGTTTCCTAACTGTGGTGAGGCGATAGATGGAATGCACCTCTCCATCCTGTCCCCAGAGCACCTGGCTTCAGAGTGCATAAAACACAAGAGGTATGTCTTCTTGGTGTTGCAGGCATTGGTGGCTCACAAAGGTCATTTCACCGGCATCTTCATGGGATGGTCAGGAAAGATGCACAACAAATGCATCTTTAGAAATTCCGGTCTGTACAGAAAGCTCCAGGATGGGACTTTCTTCCCAGACCAGAAATTCAAGGTTGGTGACATGGAGATGTCCATAGTCATCCTGGGTGACCTTGCTTAACCTTTTCTCCCTTTGCTCATGAACCCATACACAGACATCCTGGACCACAGCAAGGAGCACTTCAACTACAGGCTGAGCAAGGGCAAAATGGTGGTGGAATGTGCCTTTGGCTGTTTTAAAAACAGATTCAGGAGATTCAGGTGCCGTCTGACCCTGTTGGATCTTTGCCAAACCAATATTCCCCCAGTGTTTGCAGTGTGTTGTGTTCTCCATAACATTTGTAAATCAAAGGGGTTGGGGGAAATTTCATGCCAGCCTGGGTTCAGAGGCAGATGCCCTGAGCACTGCTTACGCACAGCTGAATGCAAGAGCATTCACCAATGCACATGAAGAAGCAACAGCAATGAGGGAGGCTTTGAGAAATAGCTTTATGAATGAGCAGACAGCCAGCTGAATCTCCTGCATTTAACTTTTGTGATACCACCTGACCCCCCCCCCGAATGATGTGTGCTTGAACTTTATGAAAGCAACTCCAAGTGCAACCCTACCACATGTGACCCAAAACTGTGGGTTTTAAAAAAAACATTATTTTTATTTAGAGGAAGATGGTAAAGGGGTAAGTAAGAAAAAGAAAGGAATCCTGGCATCACGTGTGGTGGAATGTGACCTTTTTGCAGTGCGGAGAGGTCCTGGGCATGGAGCAAGAGGCCGTCCTTGCCCTCTCCCCAACATTTAGGGACCTTGATGAGGGGGTGTCAAGCCATATCAAGGGGAGGCTGGGGAAAAGTGTGCGGAGGCCACATAATGAGTCCTGTGGTAGGTGTCTCTCTGCAGCTCTAGCTTGGAATGCAGGATGTCAGTTTGCTCCTTGACAGCTGTCAGGAGCTCTGCCAAGTCCTTGTTCCTGCAGTGGAGCATGGTTTTCCATCACTGTTGAGTCCACCATCTGTCAGGGGCAGCTTTGTCTTGCTCCCTGTCTGCCTTTTCCAGTTTCTGCAGGAAGAGGTCCTCTTGGGATCTTTTCTTTTGCCTCATTGCAGTGTCCTTTTCTCCCCCACTCACACTGCCTGTAGAAGACAATTTAGAAACCATTTTTAAATGTGACACGAAGCACTTATCCATAAAATGAATGGGTGTCTCTTTGACAATCACTGCAACTTTTGTTTTCCAAGGCCACTTTTGGCTTCTTCACAATGACAATGAATCAGCCTCTGCGGAACTGAAGGTATTGCAGACCATTTTATTGCAGACATGATAACATCTTGGCAACTTAAGGAGGGTGGGAGCAGAGTCCACCCAGCCTGGCTGCCATGTGACAGCGGGGAGAGTTCAAGCCCATCGTCTGCATGGCAGGCTAGGGTGTGGTCATCTCTGCAAACTGTCAAGCATGGGAAAAAACTTTCTTGGTGGCTCCTCATAAATCCTGTGCAAGGACAAAGCCATTTAAAGCAGGGAAAGACTATAGTGGATATTGCCAGTGTCCAGGAGCAGGGTCTGCACAGACCAGCAGCCATATGGCTGGGGAAATGGTTCAAGCCTGCTGTCTGCATGGGGGGGCTGGGTGGGTGGTCATCTCTGTAAACTGTAAAGCATGGAAAAAAAAACTTTCTTGATGGCTCCTCATAAATTCTGTGCAGGGGAAAAGCCTGTACTGGATATGCTGGTGTCCAGAAGCAGTGTCTGCCAAGCCCAGCAGCCATGTGGCAGAGGGGAGGGTTCAAGCCCACTGTCTGTGTGGCAGGCTGGGGGAGGGTTGTCATCCCTGTAAACTGTAAAGTGCAGAAAAAAAAAGTTCTTGGTGACTCCTCATAAATCTTGTGCAGGGAAAAAGCCAGTAGTGTGGTGGAAAGGGAGAGGGATCGAAGAGCCTGCCAGGCATGCCAAGGCAGGGGGCAGAGATTCTGGCAGCCACACAGTGTGGCAGGGAAGTCCTGGGAAATTTAAATGGCCAGAGAGCAGTGTGATAACGTCAAGGGGAAAAACTCTAATGAAACTACCCATGCTGCTTCTAGGTTGCAAAAAGAGACAGCACTCTCCTAAGAATGACAAAGAGTGAAAAAGAAAATATGCTCACACTTTGTGAGGATAGGCTTGGAAAATTTGCCAGAATGCTGTGTGGTGCCATGATACCAGATTACTAACTGGCTGTGTGGCATGGCAAGGTGTGCTATCATGGAAACCTCAATCAATCAGGCCTCCCCAAAAACCTTATGTGAAATATAAAAGACACCTGGCCGAGTCCTTTATGGAGATCTCAAAAAAGGGTAAGCGCTCCACCCCCAAAAATTTGAACAAGCTGTTCTAATAGGTCATAGCTGCACTGTGCCTGACGTGCAGCCCGCTTGGAGCAGTTTAAATAATACACTCAAGAGAGGTAAACCTATACCCCAACCCTGTTGCAACCTGCCTGTGACATTCTATAAAATATACTCACTAGAAGAGCCCTCTCCAGCATTGCTGGACCCCAGAGTATCAGGGGTTGATGAGGAGACTGGCTCCAGCATGAGGAAGAGCTCCATGCTGGCTGGATCAGCTTCCTTGGGAGCCTGCTGACTGTTGGCCTCCTCCTCTTCACCAGCATCCACCTCCTGCTCCCTCTTTGGCTCTCACTGGGGTCCTGAAGACAGTCTCCTGAGGAGTCCCTGTTACCCTTGGGGAGTGTGGTTGGGTTCCTCCCAAGAATCGTGTCGAGCTGCTTGTAGTAGTGACACATCTTGGGAGATGACCCAGCTTGCCCGTTGACTTCTCTCACTTTGTTATAACTCAGCCTCAGCTCCTTTATTTTGAACCAGCATTGCTGAGCATCCCAGCTGCACCCTGTCTCTATCATGCCCTGCAAAATCTTTTCATAAATGTTCACACTTCATTTGTTGATTTGGTGTCTATTTAGCACAGAGTCTTCACCCCACACAGAAGTGAGATCCAGGATCTCATTATGCTCCATGCTGAAGGTCTTTTGTGACCCTGAGAACTCATATCAGGAGAATGCTGAGTTAGTCATGACTGGTGGAAGTGATGGCTAGATGCAATGAATGGCTCCTGAGATGTGCTCCTGAGGTTTGATATCTACGCTAGTCAGGAATAAAATGAATTCAAATTCCTGGACTTCCTGTTACCTACTTTCTGTTCCCTGAAGAGCAGCGGAAGTGAACGTGGCCAGAACAGAAACCATGGGGATTGCGAGATACCTGTGGGATACCTCTGCAGGCCAATAAAATGAAATTGATGTAACGCTGTTTCCCCACTAGTATAAATTTGAACTTGGTATTACATCATAACAGAGGGTCGACACAAGAAAGTCATCCTTAGCAACCCTTAAAATCAACCTAATGTTATTTGCAGTGAAGACAGTCACATTGTAAAATTGAGCTAAGTGCCTTAAAATTGACTTTATGCCGTAGGGTAGACATAACCACAGAAGGCCTAGTGAAATAGCACTCATTTTTTTCAAAATAGAGCATCTACACACAATAAAGCCTATTTCAAAATAGACCCATTGTATTGATTACTGCTTCCGGCCACTGCACCTGGAGGAACCACCACCTCCTTTGCTGGAACCACAATGCGTTCCTCCCACCAGTGGTGGGGCATATAAGGGGGCAGATGGCACTTGTGTATGTGCCTCACCCTGGTGGGAGAAGCACACGGAGGCTCCGGCGGATTGCAACGGAGCTCTTGCTGCCCATGTGGTGGGGCCCCAGCTGCGGTGGGCCTTTGCTGGTACGTGCAGCAGGGCTCCCAGCTGCGGCAGGCCCTTGCATCGCGGTGGGCGGTCAGTAAACCCTGCAATTTAACAGAATTTGGATTTAAGCAAACGGAGGGTTTATATCTTAGATTTCTTAAAGAAAATAGGATTTTTTTGCATTATTTTCCTATAAACTTTTTTCAGTGGAAACAATTTACTAAAAAAAGGGCATTCCACCTGAAAAAACAGGAACAGGAGCACTATATGCAGTAATTAGAAGATCTGTTCTTTCACTGAATGCCCCCTCCCCTCCAAGTTTCAGATGAGCTAATTATTCAAATCACCATAATTTAGCAAATTACTCAAATTTGGTTTGATTAAAAAAAATGGCCTTGACTCTAATAACCTTACCCCTGGTTTTATACTACTGCAGTTCCATGAACTTCACTGAAATTAAACCTAATTTAAACCAGAGTAAACCACAGCAGAACCAGACTTTGTATTCTTTCTGATAGTTTAGAGATACATTACAATTTCTATTGTTCCAGCTTTTGTGGGCAGTGAAAATGATTTCTCATACATTGCATTCCCAATTACACTTTGGCAGTTTTATTGTATTGTGCTTTATCTGTTACCTAGTATCGACTAACAATATAACATCACCCACCTCCAGGCGCACCTATAGACCCTGCTCCCCCCGCTCGCCCTGCTTTTTTCGCTTGTGTAACATTTATTACCCATTTCTCAATTTAAGGGCCAATTCTGCTAGGTGCTGAGTATCCTCAATGCCTACTGAGTGTATTTGAAACACAGCGAGTGTTGTCATACGACTGGCCCTTTAGCATTCCTTCTCCTTTGAATGACTATCCCCATAATAACTATTCCCAAAGCTGCCTGGTGGAGTCAGGGAAACATGAGACCAATGCAACACAAATGTTGGTGACCTTTAAACCCCATCTCCTTGTATATTTAATCTTGGGAATTCAATCAAGGAGCACAAATAAAGCCAAATGAGGAAAGTAATAAATCTTACAGCAGGTAAGCAACTAAAACAGGTCAAACTTACAATTAATCCAAAGTGAAATTCATTGTGGAAATGTTGATTTTGATAGTTTGTTTCAAAAGAAAGTTGAAGATAAGTGACATAGTGACTTATCGGAGGATTGGGACAAAAGATAAGTGACTAATCAGAGGATTGGGACGAAGGAAATCTGATGGGGTTCAACAAAGATCAGTGTGAGGTTTTGCACTGAGGATGCAAGAATCCCAAGCACTGCTACTGGCTGAGGACTGACTACTACAAGCTCTGCAGAAAATGACCTGGCGATTACAGTGGATGAGAAGCTAGATATGAGTCAAAAGTGTGCTCTTGTTGCCAAGAAGGCTAATATATTGAGGTGCATTAGTATAGGAGCATAGCCAGCAGATCTAGGGAAGTGATTATTTTCCTCCATTTGGCATGTGTGAGGCCACATCTGGGGTATTGCATCCAGTTTCCCCCTCCCCTCCCCACACCCATGGAAATGATGTGGAGAAATTGAAGTGAGTTCAGCTGAGGGCAATGAAAGTGACCCAGGGGGTGGGGCGGGGGACACATGATTGATGAGGTGAGGCTCATGGAACTTGGAGCTGCAGAAGAGAAGAGTGAGGGGGACTTGACAGGAGCCTTAAACTACCTGAAGAGTGGTTCCAAAGAGGATGGAACCAGGCTATTCTCAGTGGTGGAGGGCAGACAAGGAGTTTTGGTCTGAAGTTACACTGTAGGAGGGGTTGGCTATTAGGAGAAACTATTTTTCTGGGAGGGTGGTGGAGCACTGGACTTGGTTATCTAGGGAGCTGGTGGGATCTGCCTCCTTAAAGGTTTTTAAGGCAGGCTTGAATAAGCCCTCACTTGGGATTCCTCCTGCTTTGAGCAGGGGATGACACTAGATGGCCTCCTGAGGTCTTTTTCAAACCTAGTCTTCTATGACTTTTATGAAGTCCTAGAATCCAAATCTGCAGGTTTGAACTTGCTCTGTTTGCATTCTGGAACTAAAAATAGCCATGTAAACATTCTTGAACATTCCCACTTGGGCCAGAGATTGGGTTGTGAGATCCTCTACACTTGCAAGGTTTCAAGGGTTGAGCACCAGCCTTCGCCAGAATGTCTACACTGGTAGTTGTAGCACATTGATGTGAACCTCATGAGCCTGAGTACATAGACCTGGGCTTTGAGGCTCATTGCCATTGGTATTTTGTTCTGTTTTGCTTTGGTTTTTTTTTCAGTATGGACAAACCCCATTCCTCTCTGCTCCTTGCACCAGGCACTATAGTGGAGATACCAGTGCCAGCTCTGCCTGCTCGATGTCCACAGGTGTTTCTCCATGCCAGGAGAATGCCAAGGATGGCACTGCAGGAGGTTTCCAGTACCTTTGCACAGCCTGAGCAGCTCTACGGAAGCAGATTAAGGCAGAGAATTCCTCTGTTTATTCATACATGTGGCACCTTAATTGAATTGTCCTCAGATAAAACTAACCCTTCTGTACAAAGTGATATATGTCCACTTTCCCTTAAGCACAGTATTAATTATTAAGATTGCTATGATCATTTTCCCTTCTAGTATAGGCTTTTCTCCTAGGTCAGTACAATTTCTTCAGCATCTTGCGATGGGTAATTGGTTGCCAGCTCTGCTTCCTCTTCATCTGAGTGTCCAGAAAATAAAGCCAACAAGACTACTATGAAGGTGATTATCAATCTTTGACCCAAGGTGCACTGGTATCAAGTATGTTTGTGACCATGGTGTGTTTGAATACAGTATTCATTATAGCCAATCCAAGACTAGCACAAAAGTTCAATAAATCACCTCTCCGCACCTCCAATTCTGATGTCATGCTTCACTCTCTCAGAAGAAATTGGTATGTTCTCTCCAAGTTGGGGGATAAGTGGGAAGCAGCTGCTCTTAGTAGATGAATTCAAGGACTTGGATCTTGATCACAAATGATTTAAGCGGGAGCATGAGACCAACAGATGGATTGTTGCGGTGGCAGCACTGATGAGGTCACTGCACCAATCTGTGGTGAAGTGGGAGCTGAGTGTTGGGGAAAGGTCTGGGTTTATAGGTCACTTTACATCCCCATCCACACTGATGGTCATGAACTTTAAGTAATGACCATAAGGACAAAATGGTGGGTATAAGTGGCAGAAATGGGGGTTCTCCACAGGGTGGTTGGGCTTACTCTTTGAAGCAGGGTGTGGAGGTCAGCTCTTTGGGAGGGCCTAGGAGTAGAGGCACTGCTCCTATGGCTCAAAAGGAGGTAGGCTGAGGTGGTTCAGACACCTGATAAGGATGTCCCCTGGGAGGCTTCCCCTGGCACTCTACTGAACACATCCCATTGGGCGGAGGCCCTGAGGCTCACCCAGGACATACTAGAGGGATTATGTCTCCTAGCTGGCTTGTAAATGCTGGGAAATCCTCCAGCATGAGCTGGAACATGTTTTGGAGGAAAGTGAGATCTGCCCCTCTCTAGCCTCTGTGCTGCTGCCATGACCATCAACAAGAAGAAAGAAGACTTTGTGCAGTGAATGTGGCTTTTTACCATAGGTGCCAACTGCATGAGTGTTCCAGGGCTGGAGAATCCATGGGGAAAAAATTAGTGGGTGCTCAACTTGGGAGGAGTGGAAACACAGCAGAGAGGGGGAAGATGATGTGTGGGAAGAAACTGGGTGGGGGTAAGAGTTTGGGGAAAGATTTCAGGCGGGGGCAGAACCTGGAGTAGAGGGGGGGAGTGTGAGGGGGTATCAAGCACCCCCCCAGCTAGAGGAGAAGTCAGTGCTTATGCACCCTACATTTTTATCATACTTCAAAAATTCTATTTTTCAACCCATACTTTCTTGTTAAAAATTTTTAGTATTAAGTAAGCAATGAGAAGCATGGAAACAAAAGATTCACACACAGCCTTGTAAATCTGTTGAAAATAAATAGTACACAAAGCTGGGAATGGAGCAGTGGATGATAAACATAATTCTGAACCATTACTCAAACCTTCGGTGGCAGTGGAGCATAAAGCTGTCATTGGTTTCAGTCGTGAAAGAAACATGGAGGGAAAGGACTGATTTTCATCAAGGTGAACAGGTGCAATGATTTTTGTATGCAGCTCCTGTACAGCACAGTGAAAATTCCATTCTTCAGACTAAAAATAGACTCAGCCGCCATCTAATCTTTATTCTCTTTGCGTCATTCTTGACATTCTAGCCAAAAATGGATACACAAATCTCTGGGGCCTCCTTTGTGAGCATTTGTGTCTGTACAAACTGTGGCTTCTTTTATAGTCATCCTTCTTTCCATCCCTGCCTTTCTGAATGGCTTGTAACAGAAAGAGACACACACCTCTTACCCCTAAACATATGAACTAAGCAATTTAAATGAGAATGAATAGCATGCATGAAAGAATGAATCAATTAAACCAATGTGGTTTTTCTATATAAACACCACCGCCATATTATTATTCCTTGTTATGGCTACATCTACACTTACAAAAACTTCGAAATGGCCATGCTAATGCCAAATCGAAGAATGCTAATGAGGTGCTGAAATGAATATTCAGAGCCTCATTACCATGCCACTGGCCGCAGCACTTCGGTTTGCTTATTCAGCTGATAGGAATAAGGAGATTTCGATGTTGGCAGGGTCCTTTCGAAAAGGACCCCCATGTAGATGAGCCGCGCGTGAGCGAACCGTGGCACTTTCAAAGTGCTGTGGCTGGCGGCATGCTAATGAGGTGCTGAATATTCATTTCAACACCTCATTAGTATTCTTCGATTTGGCCATTAGCATGACCATTTTGAAGTTTTTTGTAAGTGTAGATACGGCCTATGTGTGATTAAGACTATGTCAGTGAAGTAATGGTGACTGGCCACTGGCCTGAAATGGTCCCGGACAGCATTGCTTTGATAATTGATTTCTCTGTTAGACTTCACCAGTTTTGCTATATAACTTAAATATAACACTTCATATTTATCACAGTCATTTTGGGATTGAGGGAAGTGGGGGGTAATTTAAGTCTTTCTCATAATTTTGTACACAGAATCAGCATCACAAGGCTCTTATGTATTCACTTCCTATGTAAAAAGGTGTGGGAGGCTCAATCATCCAAAATCTATATGGCTTTTAGAGAGCTGCACTGACGCCAGCTTTGCTCTTCAGCTCTGCAGCAAAAGTGGAGATGTGTGAACACCAGGAAATGGCCTGAATTGGCTGCATAGCCTATCTGCACGAAATCCTGTCTCAAACTCTCAGCTCCCTGACCAGAGATATGGAAGAGTTCTTTCTTCTGGACATAATTAGCTGCTCCCCTGGCCTCTCCATAATGATGACAACAAGATCCACCTGTTTATTGGCCCATGTGGCTATACGCTTCCTTTCAGATTTTCACCCTTATTCATACTGAGTAATGCTTCATTCCTTGAGGACTCAATTTGCGTAAGTGGTATTGTTTGTGGAATAAGGTACTCTTGTAATAATTGGGGCCTATAGAGAAAACCTAATTGGGGGCCTAGCTATGGGACATGAGTGAAAGTGTTACGCTATTCAAAAACAATGAATGCTGATAGGGTATACAAAAAAAAAGATTGGATTAAGCTAAAGAAAAATAGCTACTAAATGCACCCCCCTCCGCCCCCACCCCAGAAAACATTAGGGCTGTGGCTGACAAACAAGGGGAGAATATGACTAAATATCAATTAAGCAAAATTGGCTTAAGTGGTGAATGAAGTAATGTGGAGATGGTCCAGATTTGTCCATTCTTTGTCCTCCTCTTTTGGAGATTTAAAAAGAGTGACTTTGGGGACCAAAATGGGAGACCAGACTCCTGAGATTTCATAAGGGAAGGCCAACAGGCCTCTGTTCCACTCTGGAGATGCTGTACTTTGTTGGTGAAACTTCAATATCAAGTGGCCAGACCAGCACCCAGTAAGGACATCTCATGATCCCTAGACAAACCAAGAACTCCGTGTGATGCAGGGCTCCTTAGGAGACATTTCCCTAAGGAAGCGTGAGGAATAAGTGGTGGGATGGATATCCATTTTTTCTCATCTATTTGTCCACTGAGGTGCCTGGCCATATAAAGTGTAAGAACCACTTACCTTAATGTCTCCAGTGCTCTTCCTGAAGCAGCGTAGCTCTAGACCTCCTGCTCTACCGTAGACTTGCAACATGTAGAAGCTAGCTCAACCTCTGTCAGTGGAGTTATGTGAATACCTCAAATTCTAATATTTGCTTGAATGTAAAAAATGAATGTACACCGTCTCTGTTCAGATATATTTTGTGTTTTCTTTCAATGTATACTGTGGTGAAGGAGTTTACTGAAACATTCTAGAAACAAGGAATTGCAAACATGTCCAGACCTATCATTGAAAAGTGGGTTTAGAACTTGCAAACAACTATCAGACACCTAATTCTAAGGATTGCATTCATCATGCAGGCAATCTACCGTTTGTCAAGTTAAACATAATAAACAGCTCAAATTTGAAGTTTCTACCTCAAACCATGTGCAGACCAGCAGGCCAAAATGATGCAGTGAATAATGTTGAATAATTCAATTTTAAAAAGTCAGAATCTACTTGTGGACCTGTGGCTAAAATGAGGCTACATCTGTCAAAGATTAGTCCTAATACATGTTAATTAGTTTCATGACTACTTCAGTTATACACTAACTATACAGAAACACTTAGAATTCTCCTATAGATGCAAGGGAGATATAAACGGCAAAATCAGGCTGAAAAAAAGAGGTGCTGGTAGTCAGCCAGCTCTCCGCCTCTCTCCCTCAGTCAGTCCCAGAGGTGGGCTGCTGAGGTGCCAGAACTCATTACCAGCAAGTACCGGCATAAAAAAAGCACCGATCCTTTTTACGTAAATACGCTTATCAAGTAGGATGTGACTGGATTTAACAGCATCTAAGTAGTTCCACAGCAGGTCTGGACACAAGCCCATTGGGAAAGCATATACCACACCCAACTCACTGCTGTGCCCTGGATGTCAGACATGAAAAACAGAATACCACTGGGGAAAAAAAATATATAGCTGTACCTCAAGCCTCTTGTTATCATTTTAATATATATTCTGGTTGTACACTAGGCTCTCAATTCATACAAAAGAAGCATTATAAAAATTCTTATGGAATATTGTTTTAGCAAATAAATTTTGATGGGATTTAAGATAATTGGATAAAAATGCACAATAGCTTTCTATTGTGGGATTATAGAGGAGTTATTTCCCCATATCAGGCAGGTACAATTCTATTTATTTTAATGTTCTTATAAATGTTTACACCAAAACTGAATTTAGCTTTTATTATGTGGATGGAATTGACTCTGTAAAATACTGTTTGTTTCCAAACCAAGAAAATATAAGAAAGAAAAGCTACAATGGAGCTAAATTTTAGAGCACTTATCTGTAATTTAAAGGCAAAAAACATTAGAAGGAGGCAGTAATTATCCCACAAAAAAGTATTACAAAGTCAGAAAATTCAGATTTAGGGTCAAAGTAATTACAAACATATCAGCATAGGCCAGGCAACCAAAATTTGTTTACTTTGCCCTGTAGTGACTCTATGCCATAATCAAGCAAGTATCACTAATGCATTTTAGAATGCCTACTTGTTAGTCTATATCAGACTTTTTAGTCCTCTTTTTCTTGTATATTAAATTCAGTTACACGTTAACTATTCCAGAGAGAATCTTTATGATAGTAGTAGTTAATTAAGAGCAGTACTTCCTAACCATGTTGTCTGTGCAAAGGTAAGATAGGATCAGGCTACATGATGTGAGGTGGCTTGTATACATGTACACCTGCATGTTCACATAAGGAAATCATAGTAATCATATGCAAGCCACCTAATGTCATCATGAAGACTTGGGATGCTGTTGAAATGACACAGACAGGAAACAGATCAAAGAATGGGCCACCCTCGAAGATGTCCACATGCCCTATGATCCTAAGGAATCTGGATCTTTGTGGTCAGCAAAGTGGATAACATACCACGACACCAACTTGTGTTTTGTGAGCCACAATAGTGCAGGTATCCCACTGGCCACTACAAATATCATCCTGATCACATAGCCAGCATCATCTGATTATCCTCCATCTTGGTTTGAAAGTGCCTCTCATGCAGTTGGCACCAAAGATGTGATGGAAGTTCTGCAAGGCCCCCTGGCCTCTTACACTTCAAAAACAGAACACAGGGTCCCTCTGCTCTAACTGACGCTGAGAAATGTCAGCTTTTTTCCAAACATTCTAAAATCGACCACTATGAAATACATCTGGCACAGTCACCACAAGGCTACCATCCCCTGCTGGCCTAATGATTCTGAGTCCCTTTTGATTCTGATCAAAATTTTGATCATGATTCTTTGAAAGGACTAGTGACCCAGATAAAGACTGCACAGCTTGAGTCCTTGAAGTGGGTACACCTGGAAAGGAAGAAATGAATTTGTTCAAAGCCTCAATCTCATCTATTCAAGCTGCAAGGCATAGACTCTTTTGCGGCAATTTGGAGGATCCTAGCTAGAAAAAACACACCTGGCAAAGGTGACCACACATGCTTTCGGTCCTCATCTTTCATGAACAACATTAGCTGCCAGAAATTCTGTCAGGAATTCCTCAGAAACTTCAACAATGTCCAGAGGAATTCACACTCTCTTCTCCACATTCTCTCTAGGAGATCAACCTTATACAGTCAGATACTAAAAGCTTGGACTGCTTCTGCCTAGTACCTATTTTGTGCCAGGGCTTGCAAGAACTAAGCTCGAGGACTTCTAGACATGGCAGTGCATGGCCCCAGCACCACTGGGACTGCTGCATCAGTTATGAAACTAAAAGAAAAGGGCTTGAGTCCCTGTATTGAATTGCTTGAGCCCTGGAACCTTTTCCTTTACAAATTAATCACTGCTTTTGCACATATCCTATAGCTGAATAAGCCTTAGACAGAACCAACTCTATACTGGATAGAGAACTATGTTTTGACAAATATCACCAGAAGGCATTCTTAAAAGTATAAAAAACACTGAAGAGCAACAGAAATTATTAAAGGTTTAAAAATATGACTTATGAGGGAAGATTGAGAGAACTGGATTTGTTTAGTCTGGTAAGGAGAAGATTGACAGGGAACATAAGGACATCTCTTTAGTAGCTAAAAGGTAGTTACAAGGAGGAGGGAGAAAAATTATTCTCCTTAACCACTGATGGTAGAACAAGAAGCAATGAGCTCAAATTATAGAGAGGGAGGTTTAGGTTGGACATTTAGAGAAGCTTTCTGTCAGGGCAGTTAAGCACTGGAATAAATTGCCTGTGGAATCTCCATCACTGGAGATTTTTTAAAAGCAGATTAGATAGGGATGGTCTGGATGATGTTGGGTCCTACCATGAGTGCAGGACTTGATGACCATTTGAGGTTCCTTCCATTTCTTGTATTCCATGATTCTAAGGAAGAAGTTGGGGAAAATGCCAGCCCCTCCCACCTTCTTGAAAAGCATAAAGTCCCAGAGTAATTTTCCAATAGAAAATGCCCTTTTCTACCTTCAGGGAGAAAGTATAATTGTGAAGAGCAATCAGGCAGGCAGCTGGGAAGCTAAAGGATTCCATTTCAGTTCTCCCTAAAGGAAACTTTCTGGAAATCCCTTCCGATGAAAAAGTTAGCATTTGATTTTCTGTTCCAATTCTGGATCAAAGAAATTTATGAAGCGCAATATATTACTTTCTTGATTGATCAATTGCTTGTCACTGAAATTTATTTATTTCCATTTTCAGTCCAGCTGTAGTTAATACTGTTGTTGTAAAGAAGATGAGTTTCCTGCAAATGGTCTGAGCAAATGCTGCAGCAGATCTTTCCTTCTCTGTGAATGTATTGTTTCTGAGCAGAGTTTTGAAGCATCATTGTTATTGTATTAAATCTAGTACAACTGGAGAAAAGAGAGAGTTTAATTCTTTATTTAATTGATACTTAGACAGTGTGGAAAAAATGAGGACTTAGTGGAAATTAGTATGGGGAAGGATAGGCTAGGCTGTTTTGTTTGTTATCTAATGATGGAAATGGACAGCTCTCTGGCCATGTGTAAGAATAATGCTGTGGCTGACTAAATAGTGGTAGCTTTAAAAGTGAATATATCATACCACTTTAAAGCCTTACCAAATTGGTAGATTAAAACCTATACTTGGGAACCATTGTCTATCATTAACTTTCAATTACTATCTAACGTTTTCTTTTTCCTCTCCCATTATAATCACCCTTTGATTCTAGTATATTCTGAGTTTATCTCCATCAGTCTCTTCAGATCTTAATATGTGCAGCAATTTGTAGTTGTAGAGTCTGTTGAATGCTTTTTAGAAATCAATAAAACACAAGGATACCATTCTTCCTATTATAATCCACAATTACGTAGGAATCAGAAAGGTATTTAGTACAGAAGATGAAATGAAAATCTATTAGCAATCAAGTGAAGAGTGAGGCAAGAGTGTATAATAACACTGAGTTTTTCAACAACTGTGGTAAGAAGTTGATAAATTTACTTAGAAGAGAAAAGCATTAATATATACAGAAAAATGAGGGAATAATAGTTGTTGCATAGATGATGCTGTATAGTTGTCTGATTTAGAGGGTCAAATGTCATTTGTGGAGATTGTATATGAAGATGGTCTGGAGTTGAATGTGGACCAACACTGGAATATCAAAACTGAAAAAAACATCTTGGAAGAATAAATATCTGATAAGAACATTCAATTTGTGTTAAACTATGACTGTGACACAAGGGCTATGTCTACACGTGCACGCTACATCGAAATAGCCACTCCCTTAAAGGGCCCCTCCCAGACACAGTTGCACTAAACAACACAAGATCCACAGAGCCGACAACTGGTTGCAGACCCTGTGCATGCAGCATGGATCCCCAGCTGCGGCAGCAGCAGCCAGAAGCCCTGGGCTAAGGGCTGCTGCACACGATGACCACTGAGCCCCGCAGGGGCTGGAGAGAGAGCGTCTCTCAACCCCTCAGCTCATGGCCACCATGGCGGACCCCACTATTTCGATGGTGCAGGACACAGATCGTCTACACGTGCCCTACTTCGACGTTCAGCTTCGAAGTAGGGCGCTATTCCCATCCCCTCATGGGGTTAGCGACTTCGACATCTTGCCACCTAACGTCGATTTCAACTTCGAAATAGCGCCCAACACGTGTAGCCATGACGGGCACTATTTTGAAGTTGGCGCTGCTACTTTGAAGTAGCGTGCACGTGTAGACATGGCCATGGACCTTCAAACAATAAATAACGAAATTCCAATACTTTGCAGTAAGGTGCTTTAGAAGAAATTTGAAAATATCATAGATAAACCACATAGCCAAAAATTTTTTTTGAGATTATTAGGACTCAGCACATTTTAATTAGGAATCGTCTGAAAAGAAAGATTTGATTTTCAGGGAACATTTTCAGTGGTTCAGTAGGTGGTACATATTTACAGGCACTGGAAGAGAACGTTGATGGCAGAAAAGCATATGGTAGAAAATGAGAACCACTGTGTGCATCCAAAGAACCATTCATCCATACAGAAATTAGCAGAGGGTCATGCAGAAGAAGTTACCATAGCTGCAAACTTCCAATAATGGAGATGCCACACAAGGTGTGATCTTAAACATAGCACATTATTGCTCAATAAATCTTCTCCTTGTCCATATGAGACAAATTTTTGCTTTATTTGGTGACAGTTATGGATGGGATATACCTTGACTTTAGCAAAGCTCTTGACATAGTCTCCCACAATATTCTTGCCCATAAGTTAAGGAAATATGGATTGGATACATGGACTGTAAGATGGATAGAAAACTGGCTTAACAGATGGGCCCAAAGGGTAGTGGCCAATGCCTCAGTGTCTGGTTGGCGGTCAGTTGCAAGAGGAGCGTCCCAAGGATCACTTCTAGGCCAAGTACTGTTCAACATCTTTATTAATGACCTGGATGAGGGGATGGATTGCACCCTCAGCAAATCTGCAGATGATCCTAATGTAGGGGGTCAGGTACATTCATTGGAGGGTAGGGATGGGATCCAGAGTGATCTAGACAAATTGGAGGATTGGGCCAAAAGAAATTTGATGAGGTTCAACAAGGACAAGTGCAGAGTCCTGCACTTGAGATGGAAGAATCCCATACACTGTTACAGGCTGGGAACCAACTGGCTAAGTAGCAGTGCAGCAGAAAAGGACTTAGGGATTACAGTGGATCAGAGGCTACATACAAGTCAACAGTATGGCCTTGTAGCCAAGAAGGCTAACTGCATATTGGGTGCATTAGGGGAAACATTTCCAGCAGATCTAGAGAAGTTATTATTCTCCTCTGCTCGGCTCTGGTGAGGCCTCCTCTGGAGTATTGTGTCCAGTTCTGGTCCCCATGGTAGAGAAAGGATGTGGACACATTGGAAAAGGTTCAGCGGAGGGCAGTGAAAATGATTAGGCGTCTCGATCACATGACCTATGAGGACAGGCTAAGAGATTTGGGCTTATTTAGTTTGCAGAAAAGAAGACTGAGGGGCAACTTGATAGCAGCCTTCAACTTTCTGAAAGGGGGCTCTGAAGAAGACAGAGAGAGACTGTTTTCAAATGGTGACAGATGACAGAACAAGGAGCAATGGTCTGAAGTTGCAGAGGGAGAGGTGTAGGTTGGATATTAAGACAACCTATTTCACCAGGAGGGTGGTGAAGGACTGGAATGTGTTACCAAAAGAGGTAGTGGAATCTCCTTCCTTCGAAGTTTTTAATTCCCAGCTTGACATAATCATGACTGGGATGATTTAGATGGGGTTGATCCTGCCTTAGGCAGGGGGCTGGACTCGACGTCCTCCTGAAGTCCCTTCCAGCCCTAGAATTCTATGACAACTTTTGTTGTTTACTTCTCTTAGCCCTGCAGAGCTTGTACAGATGTGGGAGACCAAATCTTAGAAACATGGGGCTTGAGAAATCAACAGGTCCAACTGTTCATGTTGTGCAGGCCTGCCAAGGTGGGGGGCGGGGGAAAAGGAATGGACAAAGGGACAAGTTGCTCCTGGATCCAGTGTTTCAAATGGGCAAGGGGCCCCCACCTGCCGCTACTGTTAATTCAGCAGCAGTGGTGACTGCAGTCCTGGGCCT
Organism: Carettochelys insculpta; assembly: GCF_033958435.1. Lineage (NCBI taxonomy): Eukaryota > Metazoa > Chordata > Testudines > Carettochelyidae > Carettochelys > Carettochelys insculpta. The sequence continues at coordinate 154,097,367 of NC_134138.1, read as the reverse complement.
TTTAAATCACTATCAGAACACCACAGAGCATGCTCCGGGTGGCACTGAGGGCTGGCTGGCCCAGTGCCGGTCCTTCCTCCCTAGCCCTTGCGCCTTCTGGGAACACGCAGCCAGACTCCCCACACACCATGCCTAGGGGTCAGACAAGCCTGTCTCCCCTCCTGCCACCCCAGTGTGGAGGCAGGACCCAGTGAACATGGACCCATTGCCAAACATGTTCTTAAAAATCACCAGTTATGGAGACTCCACAGCTTCCCCTAGACAACTATTACAGAGCTCAACTACCCCTTATAAATAAACAGAGAAAAAATGTCATCACCTAGTCAAATTAAAAACTTTTTTTTCCTTTTCAACTGGGTTACCAGCCCATTTTAGAGGTTTTCCCTTCATCCTATGAGGAAAATCTTGCTTGATTAGTCTTATTTAATGACATTACCCAGCTTTACCTAAGAACGAGAGAGATAGTTCCAGGGCCTTCTGTTTGGTCCTTGTACTAAAACATCGGTGCTATCTTGTAGTATTTCTATTTACTTGTAACATAAGAGCTGCGTCTACACGTGCACGCTACTTCGAAGTAGCGGCACCAACTTCGAAATAGCGCCCGTCGCGTCTACACGCGTCGGGCGCTATTTCGAAGTTAACTTCGACGTTAGGCGGCGAGACGTCGAAGTCGCTAACCTCATGAGGAGATAGGAATAGCGCCCTACTTCGACGTTCAACGTCGAAGTAGGGACCGTGTAGACGATCCGCGTCCCGCAACGTCGAAATTGCTGGGTCCTCCATGGCGGCCATCAGCTGGGGGGTTGAGAGATGCTCTCTCTCCAGCCCCTGCGGGGCTCTATGGTCACCGTGGGCAGCAGCCCTTAGCCCAGGGCTTCTGGCTGCTTCTGCGGCAGCTGGGGATCTATGCTGCAGGCACAGGGTCTGCAACCAGTTGTCAGCTCTGTGTATCTTGTGTTGTTTAGTGCAACTGTGTCTGGGAGGGACCCTTTAAGGGAGCGGCTGGCTGTTGAGTCCGCCCTGTGACCCTGTCTGCAGCTGTGCCTGGCATCCCTATTTCGATGTGTGCTACTTTGACGTGTAGACGTTCCCTTGCTGCGCCTATTTCGATGTTGGGCTGAGCAACGTCGAAGTTGAACATCGACGTTGCCGGCCCTGGAGGACGTGTAGACGTTATTCATCGAAATAGACTATTTCGATGTCGCAACATCGAAATAAGCTATTCCGATGTTGGCTGCACGTGTAGACGTAGCCAAGGGAAAGTAGAAAATGTTTCCGCCTGTTTCCAGAATAGTTGTCTTTTTATTCTACAATTAATATATAATTTTTAAATTACCAAGCATAAGCTATTCAACAAAAGTTATATGACCTGTTCTACGTTTAGGACAGTTGTGCCACAATAAGTGGTGCAGAGATTCATATTAAATGACATTAAATAAAAGTACTACAGTTTGAACATCTCTTCACCAGCAACATCCATGATTCAGCATGATTTTAGTTAGCCAGACGTCAAATTATCATGGATGTTGCCAAATTTCCTGCAGTCCCACAAGGTTTGTTTCCAGCCACCAGTCCTGGCTCTCAGTGTTCTGTGCTGTTATTTATCTGTAATTTATTCCTAAATGTCTTCTAAGAGCCCAGTTAGCAGTGGAAGTGCTGGTAATGCTCCTAGACAATGTTGACCTCCCATGATTCGCCAATTTCTCTGGTTCAGCATCGGTTGGGTCCCAAGGGTTCTGGACTAGAGAGGTTCAACTTGTATATTTACATTGAAATAGCACTTGGAATATTTAATTAAATTGGAAGAAAAATCATTTCCCCCATTCAAATGTAACTTAAAACTTCTGAATCAAGGCACATTTACCAGATAGAATAAAATTGAGCCTATATGATTACTATGTTGGAAAAGAGGGACAAAATTTAGAATCATATTAATTATGGATCCCATATTTGGTTAGACAATACATTAACCATCCCATGAAAGACTGAGATTTCAAAAAATAGAACAAAAGCAAAGAAACAAAACCTAGAAAAAAGACAAACACTCCTGCTCCCCAAACATCATGAATTGTAAGAAAAAAAGCTAGTTTTGCCATTTTTCATTAGATAAATTCAAGGAAAAATTATTTTGGGTCAATCAAAATGGCCCACTTCTATACATTTGAAGTATTTTGTTTTTATTTCAATGCTTTATACACATAATTTCCTCCCGCGGCAACTTCAAAGTTTTAAACTTTGAAGTATCGGCACACGTCTAGCCGTGGTTCACCCGCTGGTACTTCGAAGTGCTGGGGCAACAACATAAAACAATGTAAATTCAAAAAAAAAGTCACTTCAGAATTTAAAAGTCCTGAAAACTTTTCATTTGGTAAATTTCTGAATTTTATGGATATTTGAATACTGAAATAGTTTTTTTTTTTTCGTATTTTGCACCACAACATTTTTGGTAAACTCTAAATTATTTCTTTAAAATTTCTTTTTAGAAGTTTTCATGAAAACCAAGTCCTTCAGCTGAATCCTTCAAGAATTTTATTCTTGAGCCCGAAGAAGGCAACAAACACTGTAGGACGATGTAGTGTTTGATCCAGTATTCTTTCTATTGGGGTATTTGTCCCCTATTGTTTTTTAAAGACCCTTAAGATAACAATTTATGTGAAGAAAATCAGTGTCAAATGCATTAGGAAAATGAAAAAGGATCTGAAGGTAATGAAGAAAAAAAGTTAGAGAACGTGATTGGTGAATAATCCACAGAGAGTAGTTGTCCTGAAAACACAATTACATATACTTAAAAGAAGGTGAGATGTTTGCAGGAATGAGAAAAGAAGGATGATTTAATGGTTAGGGAGCTAGCCAATGTGCTCAGACATTGGTTGAAGTTTCTAAAACAGACACAGGGTGCAGACCTGAACAAAGTGGTTGTGTCAGACTAGGACTCACCAATTGCTCCTTGTGTCTCTGTTGTAAGTCTGTAGTTGATGTGAGCATGAGTATGAAACAGTTTTCTTACTGATTAAAGGAGTTTTGACCCTTTTTAAATAGAATTCTTTATATTTAACTCATATAAGACACAAACTTGTTCACATTTGATCATTTGGATCTCAGGTACCACCTATAAATTGCCACTCCTGACCAATCTAAGATCTGATTGCAAAATCACCTTGGTTATTATATTCTTGCATCCATTTGTCACATGTCAAAACACCCACTAGTGCACAAAACAAACGAAGTAAGCCGAATTCTTGTTCTTCAACTCTTTTCTTAATGTTCTACAACATTTTACATTGCTAATAGACTAGTTTTAAAAAGACTTAAGAAATTACTTTCTCTTTAATGACAAAGGATAATAATAAGCACAATATCTTCATCCCAAAATACAGATGCTGATCTTCCTATGAAATGGCATAAAAACTTTGCATGGCTAAGGCAACGTGCAGCCTACAGTTCCTAACAAGTCATACATCTTTGAGGACATTAGGAGCTGAATGTTTCCCTTAATTGTAAAGAAAACAGGCTGGGAAGATTTAAGGAAGCATAATTTTCAGACTGAGAGGAATTTAACAACAATGAAAACAACATAAGGGTGGCAGTAGTTATATTGTCATTTTAGTTATCAGCCAGAATAGAATCCATAGGATTTGCAGAACTGAATATATATGTAATTCCCATCAAATTAATTATGTATTTTGAATTTTTTTCTTATGTTTTTTAAAATAGAATCCATCCTAAACATAAGCAATCTGAATATTTAATGAAGCATTGTACCTTTTGGTTTATTACACAATGTAAAGCGAGCAGTGAGCTGCATTACTCTGTAGAATCAAAGGTTAGAGAACGAGGGGTAATTAAATTGCTTTTATCTGAGGCAACTTGTCCTTACAGTGAAAGCTTCTGCATTGACATTTTCCACTGTTCATCAAGGAGACCATTTCAGATAGAGGTGCTCATTGTCACTTGGTCAAGGTTTGATTAACTAGCTGAGATGCCAGGGAGGATATAACTACAGTGGTATTAGATATTTGGGCCCTGATCCAGCCATGTATTTAACCAAGAAATTAATGTTAAGCAGACAAATAGTCCTGTTTGCTTCCAAAGCCCCTATTGCATTTGGACATGCATAAATGCTTTGCTGGACTAGAACTGTAGTAAGCATAAAACCCCTATTTTTTTCTGAATTAAATTCCAGTAATATCTTAATGGGATATTAAACTATGTTATAACTTTTTGAGGGGAAAAAAAAAAACTTTAGCAAGGGAAGCCACTCCTCTTTGGTTTTGTGGATTAAGGGGGTTTCCTGGAACTAGGAAATTAAAATTCCTAACTTAAATGTTGCCTTATCAAATTCAAATCCCAAATCAAAGCCATAAAAAGAGACTATTATGGGGAAAAGTAGAATCTGTTTTCTCCTTAGGTTTCTGATTCAGCCTCTTTGAGGATGTCTTTTTAAAACAAGAGTTAACAGCTCACATTCATTTAAATGTGTAAGCTGATTAATGTAGAATCAAGAATAAACCTGGGTGGGAAAGATGAAACTGTGTTCCTCTAATACTTTGTGCAGGTTGGTGAGAAATGATAGACTTAATTCATCAGCTGTGGAAAGAAAGGTAAAATTACAGTGATACCAGCAAACTGTTCACTGTGGCAGGTGAGGTGGAAGTGTCATTTCAGGCTAGAACAATTCATTGCTAGACTAAATGTACATAAAATCCTTTTAGTTGGGGGTGGAGAGGCCTGGAGGCGGAAACAGAGCTTGATATATGCAAAGAGTGATATGTCCAGCCTTTCAGTATGCTCCTGAAGTAGCAGCGTGAGCATTCCTAACAGGAATTAATCCCAAAGGCTGATTAATTTGCTGGTACAGAAAGTGTGGTTAATGTATAACTGCATGTAGTGGAAGCATAAAATGAGTTCTGCTTATCAATATCGACGGAAACAAAGGTAGGTGCCGTATTGACATAATCACAAGGGAACAGAGGGGGATTTGTATAAAGTAGCCATAGAACAAAGGCACAGCCAGAGACCACTCTTGGCTAGGAGAAGATAATTGCTTTGCATCCATGCAATAGCAACATACCCCAGCAGGCTAATGGTGGTTGGTGGAAGGAGTTTATGAAGTCTAATGATCCAGGCTGCTGCTACCAGGATCTAAAGGGGGCAGCTGACACTTCTCAAAGAGACATAGCCTGGTCTCTATTGGGACTTTGACTAGCCTATCTTCATTGGCAAAAGAAAACAAAACCCAGAACAACAAATAAAATGCCTTCCCTCCAACTTGCACAGCTCTGCCAGCAAAACTTCTACTATAGACCGTCTCACAATAATTTGATTGACATGGTGCATTTTCCTGTGACTTATATACTGGGCCATATGGTCCATTGGCTATGATAGCGACATCGTGCCTACAGTCTGTTCTCTGTTTACTGCGGCTCCAACTCCTTCTGCTAACAAACCATTGCAGTGGATTGCATTTCCATGTGGTATACGGAGGGCAAGTCTCTGCTTTCCACCAAGCACTGGGCCTTACTCAGGCTTACCCTTGCACCAGGAAAACAGAATGAGCAGAAAAATTCTATAGCCCTTCCTAAACCACAACTATGTAAAAATCAGGAGCAAACTGGCCCTAGAAATTAGACATATCTGATTTTCCCCCCTCAAATAAATGTGAAGAACATCATTACATATTGCCACAAGGCTCAGTAACTAACTTTCTATTTTTCTGGTGTGTTGGTCAGAGTGGCTTTGGCTATGCTACAGAGATATCCTATTTCAAAATAACACTGCTGCTACACACAAAACTTATTTTGAAATAGCCCCCAGCTATTTTGAAATAGCATTTCCAGACACATAAAGCCATTTTGAAATAGTGCCATTGGCTGCCATTATGGCTTATTTTGAAATAGCACTATTCCATGCCTATTTCAAAGCAGTGCAGTCGATAGATACCATCAGCTGCAATTTTACCTTATGTAAAGAGATCTCTCATTTAAAACACGGAGCTCACATCCACGCTTAGTTCTGGTTGGAGAATTTCATGCTTTAGCTTGGTCAGGAACATTGCCACAACAACACACATGGCTGTGAACCATCCTGTTGAATGTAATGTGTTTTATGGGACTGCTAGTATTACTAGCACATTCTTTTTGGACAAATACATCACTAGAACATTTACCTCATTAGTCTGAGTAATCTACCACTTTCCACTGTGAAGTGATTTAACAAAATGACATGATGAAAAGATATCAACTGGAGAACTGCTCTATTATACCTTCTACAGCACCTCTGTACCACTCGGGTCAAGTTTGTGAAACTGAATAGCAAAATTCTGATCCTGCTAACTAGTAGAAGGAAGATAGTGTCTCTTTTTACCCCATTGATGGGCAATTTATGTAGGCTGAAGTCCAGGATGAATTGTTGACTGAATTTGCAGCAGTTGTAGGTATATAAGCAATTAAATTTATACAGAAACTAGTTCATTTATTTTAATTAATTAGAATGTGGCAGAAATGGGACACAAAAGGTTTTTTTTTCTATGCCTCACACGCATTCCAGTTTCAAACGATAGTCGAAGTCTCCTTCTGTACTCAAAAAAACAATAGATTCTATGGTACTTCTGTCCCCTACAGACTCACATTAGCTCACTGCTCTTTATGGAAGCTCAATTTACTTCCAGACTGGAGACAAGGCAATTTTTCAGGGAAAACCAAACCCATTTGGTTGTTACAAACTGCCCCACTAAAATCTAGATCAGGGTTACCGTATAAAAAAGAAGACACCCCTGAGAGGGAGTGTATCTGTATCCGTACGTACCAACTCATGTTGCATTAATGTATGGTATGTACGATAACACAGTAGTACAACATGAGTTGGTAGATAATGATACAGGTACATTCCCTGTCAGGGGTATCTTCTATTTTGAAAGGTCAAATATGGTAACTCTAATTAAAGTTAATAAACCAAGCAGGGCCTAATATTTAGTGTGGGAGAATTGTGGGTTTCAAATCTTTACATCAACATTAGGTAAACTTGCCATTTTGATTTGAGTTTTGGGACTTGTTCAAATCTGAACCACAATTCAGTGAACCTGACTGAAGCAAACCATACACAAGGTTCACTGTGAACAGAATACAAAACATTTTGCACTGCTGTTTTTTACCTCAAAGAACTCAAGCATCTCCCTACCTCCCACTTTGTTTAGAAAACCATAACATGATGCCTTCTGTTTCAGAATTTACGTAAAACTTATTTTAGGGAGGCAAGCTTATATATCTGAGTTGTCAGATTCTGGGGGTGCTCTCCACATCAGTGAGAAGTTGTGGCATTACCTACAATGTAATCCTGAGTGCCTTGACATTCTTGTTGTTGTGATTCTTTTGAAGGGATTCTTCCAGCCATCTTAGAATGAACTGCCCTGAATGGGTGTGCTCTGTGCAGCCCTGGTTAAGCGTCCTAATCCCAGAAACCTTTCCACAACACAACAGTCCTGTCCTGGTACCTACCAAACCTTGGTTACTACCTCCAGAGGTGACCCTTTTCCATAATTGTGTGGTGTGCAGGATCCACCCCTCTCCTGAACCATTTAGAAATATCTAAGAGTGTTTTCTCCTTTACAAAGGCAGAAATGCATTCCAAGTTATTAACCTAACTGAGACAAATACACCCTGCCTTGCAAACACAGTACTGAGTTTGTTTATTGTAAAAATAAATCTGGTTTATTAACAAAAGGACATAGGTTAAATGATACCAGGAAGAAGGCATAACATTAAAAAGGGTTACAAATAAACAAAAGTAAAGAAACTTCAATGGCTAAGGCCTAAATCGACAAGCCAGAGTCCTTGTCAGAGATCTTTACAAGTCTTCCATTCTAAGCTCCTTACTTGAAGGGCCCATTTTTCTCAGATTGCAAAAGCTCTGGCCCTGTTTGGGTGGAATGACAGATACCAGGATTGCTTCTCCTTATAACTTCATCAGCTTGCTGTTTTGTCCCCAGACTCAGGATGACCTCAAGCTATATTACCCTTTGTGTAGGCTTCCCATCCCCCTGCTGATTTGTATGTAACTGCGGCTTCTGTTGATTTTCACAGAATCATAGAACCATAGGGCTGGAAGGGACCTCAGGAGGTCATCTAGTCACATTTTGGTCACACCCTGCTTAATTTCATAGGAGAGAGGTAGGTAGCTGCCTTCTTTCCTTTCTGGGAAGGAATCTATTTCTCCCAATGTTTGGTTACAGATATTAACATAATTAACAGATATTAACAGACATTAACGTAACTTGATGCTGTGCTTCAAACATCAACATCCACTGGTTGATTCAATTACTTATCATTTAATACTCAGACCCTCCATCTTTATAACCCAGGCAAAGTTTCTTTTTCCTGACAGAGAGTAGAGATCATGCTGTCTTCTACAGAACTTGATAGCTTTTTACCCCCTATATAAATGGATCTTCGTTGCCTCTTCCTGATGACTAGGCTGAACAACCGATATGTGTTTTTCAAGGTTAGCCTGGTCTTATGCATTGCTCCCCAAATACATTTTAAGAACATGTATGTAGCACATATTCATAATGACCAGTGACATTAGTTTTTAAATGAAAGCTCACATGCCAACTTTTAAATAGAGACGGGCAACAGTGTTAGATGTAGTGAGTTTATCAGGCCTGACAAGAACTGCTGATACAGTAGTGAGTCACAAATAGGCTTATGTGTCATAGTGATATGCTATCCTTTACCTAGATATCATAGGTTGGAAAGAAGCACAGGTAAATAAATCAGTTTATTTATCAATTCTGTGGTACAAAGTTCCTCCCTCTGACTTCAAGTATCTGTAGAGTATATGAATTCATATCCTTGTAAGAGACTGCAGCTGGAGTTTTCTACAGGAACCTTATATATATATATATATATATATATATATATATGCATACTAAAAGTGGAAATTACAATAGGATTCACTTCTCAGGAATCCAGTACCAGTCTTTGCCGTAACACAACTACACAATTTCAAATGCCTTATGAATAACATGGCAAAGGTGAACTGTTACAGTACAGACCATAGTATAGTTACAATGCAAACGAGGTAGACTAACATAATGGAGTAGATAATTACAGTGACGCAGCCATGTTACTCTGTATCTTCACAAAACAAAAAAGCAGTCCTGCAGAACTTTGAATTATTGAGCTAGTCTTTATAGTGCTACAGGACTGCTTTTCTGTTTTGTTATAATTTAGCAGAGATGGGTTATTTTATTTTAAAATGAATATAACACAGGGCCTCATACATACATAAAAGTGTACAAAATAAATAGAGGATTTGGGACTTCTGGGAAATGCAGATATTTTGTTTTCATATGGGTTCATATTGGGTATTATATTGACAGTTAAATAAACCATTTAGTTGTGCTACATAACCAATTGTTCAGCATTCACACTACAGAGCATATACCACAGGTTGAACCTTTCTAATCTGGAACTCTTCCCTCTGGCAACATCCTCATTATGGCATGATTTTAATTAGCTGGGTGACCACTTATTGTGGGTGTGGCCAAGTTTCCTGCCGTCCCATAAAGTTTGTTTCCAGCCACAAGTCCTGGTTCTCAGTGTTCTGTGCTGTTATTTAGTTTTATTTGCCCCTAAATGTCTTCTAAAAGCCCAGTAAGCAGTAGAAGTGTTTGTAATGCTGCTAGACAATACTGACCTCCTGTAATCTGGCAAAGTCTCTTGTCAGGCACCACTCAGGGCCCAAGAGTGCCAGATTAGAAAGGTTCAACCTAAAGGGTTGCCCACCCTCCAAAACTGTCCTGATATCTCCAGGAAATAAAGATTATGTGATGTGATGAAGCATCCAAGAATACATCCAACAAAAATGGTGACCACAGCTTCAAATAAGCGACAAAAACAATGACAATTATTGTCACTCTGGAGTCTGTCTTTGGTTCAAGCATTTGGCTTCCAATCTGGCATTTTTCCAGTTTCTTTCCCATGATATCTGTAAAACTATAGCAAAGCAGAACAGAGATCCAAATTACAGATCAGTCTGGGTTACCCTGGCTGCTCCACCATCTCCTTGCAGGGCTGGGCTGGATCTGACTGACATTCAACATGAATGCCCATTTTGTACCACAATAGTGCTCGCTACAAATTGGCCAGGAGCTTCCAGCTTCTAAATGAACAGAGGAAGAGAGAGAGAGAGAGATTGAGTGCAGGAATGTCCACCCTCAATGAAGCCTTCCAAACATTTTTCATAAAGCTACTGACCACAGCTAACAATTTCCTGCCTGCCCCCTGGTATGCTGAAGTAGTAACTAGTTGTATGTATGTAGTTAACTCTGGGCTTTATACTCTCATCTGGTCTCGGATTTTTTTCATATCAACTCAGAGCATGGAGGAACAGCAGCTGTAATTTCAAAAGTGCTCTTCTGAAGTTTCTAAAAACGTTCTGCAAGCTGAACCCAGTTATAAGCCTGCGTCCTACTGAGCATATGACACTTTGTATGCTGTTCGAAAGCAGCAATACACAAGCAGTACGTGACACTTAGCTGGAAGAATTTGCCACTTGTCCTTCATTACTTAGTAGCTGTAACACCAAAACCATTGTTTTGATCCCGGAAAAAATAGTGGATTTTTGTCGTTGTTGTTGGGAGCATTTTTGTGCTTTTTCACAGGACTGTAAAAATCTTATAGTTGTTCAACTTTCCTGTAACCATTTAATGTCCCCCCTTCTTTACCCTCCTTGAGTTTCATCTATTTGTGGAAGTGCATATGCAGATCTTGGGCAGTGCAGTTTGTATTTACACATGCAAAATGACAGAACAATAGAATATAATCACTACTTTCAGAAAAAGTTTAGGAGCAGAAGAACAAGAAACCAAAATTAAATAAAAACAAGAAACAAGAAAAAATAGTTAATATTTTTATTGGGAGTTGGTGTGTGAATAAGTAGTTAGGGAACTGCTTCCTCTCCTTTATATTTTTCAACTCTTAAATAATTGAACAGTGCCCACCCCCAAGCTACGTATCCACAACACAAATGAGGAGAGCAATCATATAAGATGAAGTACATTCTGTACAAGTGGCCTGAAAAAAGCTCGTTTCCTATTTAAGACTCACTGAAGCTTTTAAACTGTGGATAGTGACAGATGCTGGCTGTGTGCATAAGGTTGAATTTATTTTCATCCCAACCTAGAAAATAATCATTCAGAAAGGAAAAAACAAGCATCTCTCTCTTGCAATAATTGGGCTACAAATTTATCCTAATTGTGAGCTTACCCTTAAGAAGATGTTGCAGAAATTTATAACCACAAATGTCAGTGGGGAAAAATTTGAAAAAGGAGACAAAAGGACTGATTTTGTCCAAACAAAAAAGTTCATGATATACGTCAAGGGCTGTGTTAAGCTCATGCTTGGTAAACAAGAAGAGTGTGGAACTAGAAGTGAGTAAATCCCAACTGGTTTGTTAGAAACTAGGCCTAACTGGTGGATAATATTATGAGGGGATTCCACCCACTATTCCATCTTTGGCTCCCTAAGAGAAAGAGACTCTGGAGAAAAAAAATGGCTATTGGAGCAAGTTTCACCATCTCCTGGGCCTGCAAGCTTGTATCATCCTGATGCTGAGAGATGTCCTAACTGATGCCAGCCAAAGGGCTTCAGATGACATCACCACGTTTCACATCCTCAGAAGAATTCGGAATGTCCCCTGGAACATGAGACTCTCTCCCTGCATCCATGAATATTTTTCTTTCTTCAATTATTTCTTCCCTTTCTTTCCCTCTTTAACAGCAACAGCTACAGCTCACCTCTGCTCACTTCTCCTTTCCTCAACCAAAAGGCTGACAAATGGGGTGTGTGGGCGCGTGTTTCTTTCTTAACAAACAAAATTTTCTCCAGCTAATGGCAAGGGAACAAAGAATACCATTGAAAGAAAAGCCTTATTTTAATACTTTACATTTCAAATGCTTTAGCTGTTTTTCTTCCTTTTCTCCATCTTTAACAACAGGTTACAAAGATTTTTAATGGTGTTTGTGCCATGATATTAAGGAGGTTGGGAACCCTGTTTGCTGAACTATGGATCTTATTTAACCCTGTTTAGCATTGGATAGTGACTGGGTTATATTAATACCTTTAACTGATATATTTTTTCTCAATTAATAGCTCATAGATACTAAACCTTTTCCAAGCCCTTCTTTCTCCAAAAACCTGGCTAAAAACATCAGTCTTGCAGGAGCCCATAGGCAAGCTCTTTCAGACTAGGGGAGAACACATGTGAGTGGTGGAAGTCAGAGGCAGGGATATTCAATGTGAGGGAGAAAAGAGGAGACACTCCTCTCCCTACCTTATTTATTTATTTTTTATTGCTACTCAATCATTTACATTGATCAAGTCCTTCCATTGTTCCTCACTCTTTCATGTCAGCTAATCTAAGAGAGATAGTCTGTATTCTATTGAAACAAAAAAGCTGTCAAGTCGCACTTTAAAGACTAACAAAATAATTTATTAGGCGATGCGCTTCTGTGGGACAGACCCACTTCTTCAGTTAATTAGGTGAAAGCTCATCGCCTAATAAAGTATTTTGTTAGTCTTTAAAGTGCTACTTGATGGCTTTTTTGTTCACTTAATCTAAATAATTGCTAGCACCTGCAAATTTGTCACTTCTCTGATCATCCCCGTGTTTACCTCACCAATGCACATTTTGAGCAACAGTGGTCCTACTGTGACATCTTAGGGAACTCTGCTCTTAGCAAGATCAAAAATAGTCCATTTAGCTCCACTCCTTCCGTTTTGATCCCTTAGGTTTCATTTACCTGTTGAGTTGTACAAGGTTAACTGAAGCTGTGGCTTTAAGCTGATTTAGTTACACCTTTGCAAAATATGATGTACAAACTCTTGTTTTGGTTTAATCTGGATTTATTTTGGTTTTACTGAAGTTGCTTAGGCACTGGCTTATACTAGGCTGACATAAACCACTCAAACTGAAATTAGAGCACACAGACAGCCTTTTGCACAGGTTTAAATAAGCCAGTGCAGGCTTCTAAAGTATTACTTACCCAAAATTACTTTTGGCTGGGGAGATTAACTTATCTACTATGAGGTTTCCTGTTTTAGGAAAGCCCTACCTGGAGCAGGCTGTGGCATTCCAGGTGTTCCTTCTTTGCTTTAACCTTCAGCCTCACCCTTTGCTTTAACCTTCTTTCCCAATTTTTCTTTTTCACAAATCTGAGTCTCATCCAATCCTTGCGCTGAAATCCCTCAGAAGGATGATCTTCTCTTCTAGAGGGGTCTCCAGTAAAATGGTTTCCAGCTGAAAGTGGCAATCTTGCTTTATAGCCCCCCTCAGCATCCTGTGGTAATACATAGGCACCCACAATAGTTGCCTGTTGGTTGTTAGTGAACTGCAGTCCGAGTGTCATGATCCACTCATTGAGGCCAACTGGCACCTTGGAGAGCACCTTATGAGCTTGTCCCTTATAGCAAAGTTCACTCCATGTACTCAATGTTCATCCAAAGATTTTTCCTTCCAGAAGTAGGGTATATTCTCCGTTTCCCTCCTTCACTTGCCCAGCAAGACTTTTTCTGTGAGTGCGTGTTTGAATGCATATGCTTTTTATTTTGTCTTCTTGATAAACACAGCATGGTGTTTTTTCCCCAGAAAAGGACCCTGTGTGCTTCTTACAAGCACAGCAAATTTGCAGTTGCATTTATGCAATAAATAGCCTCAAAAAGAACTAAACTCTCCCACAAGCTCTGCAGTCCAGAGCATGGAGAAGCAAGGAGCCTAAATGCATGAAGAATTCTCTTTGTTGCCCTGCAAATGGCGATTCTCAGGATTTCTCCTTATGTCAGGCTGGAGAACTAGGAAAATCAGAACTTCACAATCACGCCTTTTCAAATATCTGTTGGAATCACAGCCCGATATCTGAACCTGCCCTCATGAGTATACTAGTTTAAACCTGCGGAGCAAAGCAAAGCAAATCCCAGTGTAACACCAACCAGGCCTGGGGTTGCTGGCACCAAGGACAGAACCTGCGAGCAGAGGGTCTAAAGCCCTGAACTCTACCACATGAGCTAAAGGCCAGCTGGCGCTCAGCTGAGTCTGGAGAGCAGAGACTTCACTCACCCCAGATGAGGTCTCAGTGCCTCTGGGTAGTACACCAGGAACTCTGCCAAACTGATCTGAGGAAACATTCCTTTCCAACCCCCAATATGGCGATCATTTGAATCCTGAAGATCTCAGTAAGCCCCAATAACCAGCGATCTGGGAAAGAATTTTCCATTCTAACCGGTATTCCCTTTAATTTTTTCCTTCCATATGAGGAATAAATTTTGTTATGTGCATCAAGGCATGTGTGGAAATGCACCACGAATAAAAACACATGCTCCTAGCTGTGGTCTGTCTGGGTGTTGTTCTAATCAGCTGGATGGCATTAGAAGATCTACTAGGTGGCCACCCAAGCACTCAGTTTACAGGGAACACTGGTACTAACTCAGAGCCCTCCCTGTCTATTGGGAATATTTGCTACTACCAGTCACTGATCAGCTACATGCCATTGTAGGGAGTCCCATCATACCATCCCCTCTGTAAACTTATCAAGCTCAGTCTTGAAATTGGTTCATTTCCCCCCTGCCCCTAATTAGCTCCTTTGGAAGGCTGTTCCCAAGCTTCATTCTTCTAATGGTTAGAAATCTTTCTCTAATTTGAAACCTACACTTTTTGATATCTATAATACAGTTTATATCAATTTGTTGTTGTGTCAGTAATGGTGCTTAATTTAATTAACTCCTCTCCCTGGTATTTATCCCTCTGATGTAATAGAAGGCTGCTGCCCAATTCAACCACCATTGTTCAGAAAAATATCCACTGAATTCAATGGGAACATGAGTAAAAGGCTGCAGGAATATTCCCTTGTTCCCTTCAGTTATATCCCGCGGATGAAAAAATCCCATTCGGTGCCAGCACATCTACATGATTAATTGAGTCAGTGTCTACACTTCAGCCTTCCTCTTACCAAAGCAAGTTACCTACTACATCAACATCATAACTCCGGGCCCACAGGAGGTGTGAGCTTTATGCTGGTGTAGTGAGGATGACATTGTGTGCATGTAGACACCGTGTCCCTTACATTGACATGGGATGTCTAGTCGAAAAGTTCATGTCAGGAGCCGTGACATTCACAACAAAGCTGAACAGCTAGAATCCATTGGCAAGTCACTCCCCAGGAGAGCTGAGGGTCTGTCACGCTCCTGGCCAGAAGCCAGAGGATGGGAGAAGCCCTGGAGGCTTCCTCCCCCAGTGCATCTGAGAAGCCCCAGCAATATAAGACTCACTCCTTGCCAGGAGCCTGGCAACCTTCTCAGTTTCACAGCAGGGAGCATGTGGGAGGCCAGAAGCCAGGGCAGTTAGAGTCTACTTCTGGGGCAAGAAGCCTTGGGCAGCTTCTCTCAGTTTCCATCAGGGAACATGGAGGCAAAAAGCCACAGACAGCTTCCCAGCTCCCTGTAGGGGAATCAGGGCAGCCTGCCAGGATCCCAGGAGCCTGTGGGGCAGGCAGGCTTCTGGCAGGATCCTATCAGCAGACTTGTGACCAGGCTTTCATCTCCCCACATTACCCTTCTTAGGTCAGTGGAAGCAATCTTGGTGTGGAGACATGGCACAGTCCTGAGGAGAACAGTGTGAACATGCATCACTACATCAGTTACTGCGGTGGCTGTGAGCTGACCTAAGCTAGGCAGATTTAGATTTTTAGTGTGGACATATCCTCAGTTAGAAGGCATGGAATCTGATTTACCTCTCCATTATTCCAGTTTGACGCCACTCTATTGGAGTGACACCAATGTAGACTAGAACTGTGTGTAAACAGTGGAGAATCAAGATTCAGATGTTTAAAAATGTAAAACTAAAATATTAATTTTCATGCTCTTGATCCATCAAATGGTAAAAAAACCTAACAAACCCATGTCTTTGAGATTTAATTGTTTCCTTTCTTTTAAACATTTTTTCAATGAATCAGAAACACTTAGCATTTGAATGAAAATGGCACTTGCACACTAATGTAAGATGTTTCCACAGTATTAAAAAGTGGCCTCATTTATTCTGTTTTTAAATATTACTGAGGGAGATAATATTACTATTATCACAGTAATTAGTGAAAATGTTCCTAAATTTTAAAAATGAGTGCTCTGCACTTATTAGTTTAGGACTTGCAATGGATTTAGATGCTGGTGCGTTTATAGTAGTACTGTGTTGGTGAACGTAATACTTTGCTGTTTTGTGTCTGTACAGAACTTATGTATGTAGGTTACAAGCAGTTCCCCAGTGAGCGCCTGTGCTACCCACAGGAGGTTTCTGAGAAATAGACTGCCACATGAAGTGTAGAAAACTCTGCTATTGCAAGGTATCATAGATGTTTGCTCTGCAGGATTCTGGCAGAAGGAAAAATAAGATGCTTGTTGCAATGTGTTGTAAGCAATTCCATCAAATATTACCCCAGAGGTAGCCTCTGCTGTTCTGTCTTCCTAATAATGTAACATTTTGTACAAGCAGAAAAAGTATCAATCACAAACCTTGTCTTTTTTTTTTAAATAAAAAGTATATTTTGGTCACTCAATGTGCAGCTGTAATAAAAAAACCAATTAGAATGTTAGCAATCATTAAAAAAGGGATGGCAAATAAGACAAAGAATATTTTAGTGCTACTATATAAATTCATGGTACAGCCACAGCTTGACTACTGCATGCAGATGCAGTTGCCTCATCTCTAAAAAGATATCTTGGCACTGGAAAAAGTTCAGAAAAGGGCAGTTAAATTGATTAGGGGGTTGGAATGGTTGCCATATGAGGAGAGATAAGAAGACTGGGATTTTTCATCTTAAAAAAAGGGGAGATTAAGGGGGGACATGACAGAGGTCTATAAAATCATGCTGATAAAGTAAATAAGGAAAAGTTATATAACTGTTCCCATAATACAAGAACTAGGGGGTCACCAAGTGAAATTAACAAGAACCAAGTTTAAAACAAACAAAGGGAAGTTTTTCGTCATGCAGTGCACAGTCAGCCCATGGACCTCCTTGCCAGAAGTTGTTGTGAAGATCAGAACGATTAACAGGGTTGAAAAAAAAAAGAGCTAAATAAATTCACGGGGGAATAGGTTCATCAATGTCTATTAAAACAAACCATCAGTCATGCAGCACTGTAGAGACTAACAAAATAATTTAGTAGGAATTGTGTCCCTTGACTCTGTTTGTCACAACTGGGGGGGAATGGATGCAAAGGGAAGGATCACTTGATGATTGCTTGTTCTGTTCATTCTTCTGTGACACCTGGCATTGGCCGTTGTCAGAAGAGAGGATACTGAGCTAGCTGGACCTTTAGCCTACTGAGTATGGACTTTCTTATGTTCAAAACAATTGCTCTTATTGACCTACACCATTCCTTGTGATGAAGGGATTTCAGAGAGTACTTTTGCAGTTGTGAACCCAGCCAAATCCTTCCTCCAAGCCCATGGCTGCTGGAACTGGAGAACGGGGGTAGGAGGAAAGAGCAGATGCTGAGAGTGCTGTCACACCCCCGGCTTGAAGTGGTTTCTGTCACATGCAGGGCTTACAGTTTAGTTCAATGGCCCTTTGAACCGTGTCCCCCTCCACACACACACACTATACAAATGTTGCATCCCTGCTTGAGCCATGATTCCATCTTCCTTTCCCTAATGTCCATCAGGTATAGGGATCACCCTAATAGAGTCTACCAAACTGGCCTGCATGGCAATAGGTCAGCAGAGGCAAAGAGTGATGAATCTGGTAGGGACAAATTTGCTGCTGCTCTTCTGTCTGTTGGTGGAGAGGACTAGCTTATTCTGATGGAAAATTTCTTGCATTAGGTGGGACAATGACTAGAGACCTGTGAGGTCAATGAAGATGAGGAAACTCCATGTGGTTGCTTGTGGTGCCTGCAGAGGGTTTCTGCAGTGGCCAGTGAATATTTGGATCTAGGCTGATCTAAGATTTACAGGATCTTGTACAGAGTGTAGGTAGGAACAGCTGCATCTAATATGACATATGACTCCAACAGCATAAACTGATTTGCTGCAGGGCCCCAAAATTGACTACCACTCAGCTGAGAATAATAATATATACACATATTGCCATGAAAATATGTTAAAAGAATATCATTAAGGTTGCAGAATCCAGCAATGAAATTATAGTATCAAGGTTCCCTGTGTAACCTTAATTTTGCCTCCTTGCTTATCTGCATTAAGATACAAGCATTCATTACATGACCACATATTATTTTTGCAACATTGCCTAATTCACTGCTCACGTAATTCAATAGTTTGTTTTATCTTCATTGTTGAATGTGTGCCCTCAAGTCTTGTTTACTGGATGTTATTTAAACGTTTCTCTAAAGATAGAATTATTTATTTCCACATATGATTTTCTGTGGTACTAATCATATCAGAACATACCTGTAAGATGAGCTGGTATTATTCCCATTTTACAGATATGAAACTAAGGCCAGAGCTTCGGGTCAAAATATTCCACAAACTTTGGGTGACCAATATGAGAAGCCTAGGACTTAATTTTTTTCAGAGTATTAAGCACTTTGTTTATTCAGAACACAGCTCCCACTGATTGCAGCTGAGGATGCTCACCACTTCTAAAGATCAACCTATAAAATATCAAGTCGGGGTATCAGAAAAGTACAGATGCAATTAGCAATCATCTGAGAGCAGTTCCATTTAAATGACTTGCCTGGCATCACACAGGAACTCTGCGGTAGAAGTAGAGATAGAATCCAGTTCTCTGTGGGGCTATTCATCTATCTCAAGCAATACCCTGCCTCACTCGCTACACATCTTCCAGCCTCTGCTACAAATGAAGCCTATAGCCAACAGCTTTCTTCACTACATAACTCTGATTTATCTCCAGAGCTGTGCAATCTCTGAACTGAATGAGGTAGGGGTCTTGTAGAAAAAATAGTGTGAGGAAAATACACAGGATACCGTAATTCACTTTTCTAACTCTTGAGTGCTTGACTTTGCACCACAATGTTTTTGTCTGTGTGATTTCATAGGGTTTTGAAAAAGCAAATAGATTAAAAAAACCCCACAACGCCCACCCCCAAAAAACAAAAACAGAAATTCCATCATGTGGCATCAAATTGACATCCAGATGGGTAGTCAGCAGGGTTGAGACCTTTACATCTCCCATCCATACCTCTGTCATATCAACTAATGGACAAACTGAAAGTGGTGGCAGGATGTTAGTTAGCTGTGGACCCTCAATAGAGGGGAATGAGAGACACAGTTTGCCAGGGGGATTCTGAGATACTTTCTGACATGAAGCTCAGGAATCTCGGGTTCCATTTCAGTGTGTTCTAGCAGTCACTGATTCTCCCACGTGCAGTCAGACCTACCTGTTGGAGTAGATGTTAATGCCAGACATGAGGTCAGAGCTTGGCCCAGGGTAGCACTGGAGCCAAGGTCCAGGGACTGGGCAGGGTCAGAACTGACAGCAGATTTGACATACAAGCCAAAACCAGCATTGTAGGAAAAGTCCACATACAGCCAAAGGTCAAGGCTGGGTGGCCAGAATCTGAGGAGGCAAGAAATAAACGCAATGCTTGAGAGAGTCAGTAACAGATATGAACCAAGGTCATAGTAGGACAAGGACAAGACTGGAACAGAAACTGGAACCAGGATACATTGGGAGTCAAGAAGGCCTGTTTCACCCCAAGGCAGCAACACAGTTCCTGACTGAATAATGCTGTTGCACAGGCTGATTTGCGGTGCTGGTGGGGTCTGTGGCCAGCTGACCCAGGCTCTGCTCAGTGCTCAGCTGCTGTGTGCCTGAAGGCCGACTTACTGCTGGCTATGTGGGAAATGCAGTCAGTGCAGATAAATTGTTGCCACATGCCTGAGTAGTGACACTTCAGCTCTGTTGGAGGAGCACCCCTGGAGGCTTTGGGGATGGGCAGGTGCAAGCTCACCCATATCTAAAGACAGCCCTGTTGGAGGGACAGCTAAACAAGCAGCCCTGGTTTGGCTGTGGGTTTATCTTTCAGGCTGTTCCAAACCTCAGTCCTCAGATAATTAGATACTTTTTTCTAATTAACAGTCTCAATTCATTCATGGCCAGGTTGTATCCATTTCTTCTTGTGCCAGTCTTCTTTCCTGTCCAATAAGTTCCCATATGCCCCTGTTTTCCTCTTTTTCCTGAGCCTTGTCCCAGTCTCCTCCCTCTCTGTTTCCTTGTCCCCATCTTCTTGCCTATCCAATCCCCTTTATCCTCACCACATGCTAGAACCTTATGAAATCTCTCATTCCTTTTCCCTCCCATGTTTTCCCCACTATTTCCCCTTCCCAATCTCCTCATACAGCGAGTCCCAGATTCCTCCTGCCTATCACCTGTTCATTCAAGTTTATTGTTCTCTTCCCCCAGTCAACTGGCTTCCAGTTTCATGCCCCAGTTCCCTTGCTGGGTCCCAGTTCCTGTCCCCCCTCAACCCTCAGTCTCAGTCTCTTTGTCCTGCCACCCCCTCCAGATCACAGTCCTAGTTACTTTGTCCAGAAAATCCCACTCCCCCTCAATTCTCAGTCAGATTTTCTCTCTTTCCATCCTCTCATAACTCCAACCTCACCAGACTCCTTATACCATCTACTCCATTCCCACCCATAGGTCTACCTCTTGTGCTCTCAGCATTTTAGCCAGGCAACTTCTGCCTCCAAGATTCCCCTGCACCAGGGAAAGCACAGGAGAGACAGACTCCTTAATCTCAGTTGCAGTATCTGGTCCAGCCTTCCCCCAGAGCAGCTGGGAACAGGAATTACCGAGCAAGTCCTTGCACTTCTGGTCACCAGCATGCTCCACTATTCTGTGAGGATGTCTCATGAGCAGCCTGGTGAGCACTAGGAGCTGAAAGAAGATAAAGTGTGCTTCAGGGGATGGACTCTCCAGAGATTTTAACTGCTAAACTCTAAGGCCGTGTCTATACTACACAGTAACTTCAAAGTTGCTTATTTCAAAGTCCAACTTCAAAATAACAGTCTTCGAAATAGCACGTCCACATACACAAAGCCCCCAGACCTTATTTCAAAGTCGTATCCGAGTACTTTGACAGGAAGCATGTACGCACCAATAGCTCCTATTTTGAAATAAGAGCCCAGGAAATGATGCAGACATGGGGTCGCATGGTTGACAAGCCCTTCTAGGTTCGCAGGCAGCTGCTCCCTTAAAGGTCTCCTCCCAACACCCCCCACCCTGCATGTGCTTAGGGCTGCCAGGCTGCACACAGCAGGGCAGGCTGTGTGCTAGGGAGCAGAGCTAGCCAGGGACAAGATGCCTTGCCGGCTGCTCCCCCCCGGAGGATGTCCTCTCTGCTGTGGCCAGCCTGCAGACCATGGTGCTTGCTGCTATCTTTCAGCAGTATGGCAGGGCCAGTTACATGGGCCCCATCCTGCCGGCCCTGGGCTGGGTCCGGCTGCCTTGTCCCCAGCCCCTGGTGATGCGGAGCCAATGGACCTTCCCTACCAGCACAGAATGGTGAGACCGGCTAGTGCTGGGGGACTGGGACAACAAGAAGTGTCTGAGAAACTTCCACATGACCAGGTGGATGTCTGAGGAGCTCTGCCACTGGCTAGCCCCAGTTCTCCAGCAGCACGACACAAGAAAGCGGCCTGCGCTCCCTGTGCAGAAAAGGGTGGCAGTAGCACTGTGAAAGCTGGCCACACCAGACAGCCACGTGTCCATTGGCCATCAATTTGGGGTGGACTAGGTCACTGTTGGGGCAGTCCTGGGTCAAACCACAGACCCACCATGGAGAGGGGGCTACTGGGCAAGGGGGAAGAGGGACCGGGGCCCTGCCAGAAAATGGGGAGAGGCCTCTGCTGGGGAGGGGGGGATGGGGACAGGGGCCCTGCTGGGGAAGGGGGAAGGGGACCCTGCCAAGGAAGGGGGTGGGGGGGAAGGGGACCCTGCCGGGGAAGGGGGAAAGGGACCACCTAGTCTGGCATTCATGGATGTGTCTTTCTTCCACCCCATGCAGGTCATCTGAGCCATAAATGTGCTCATTCGCCACGTCATCAACGTCAGAGATGTGGACATCACCCTCACTGGGTTTGCGAAACTGGGGTTCCCAAACTGTTTTGGTGCAATGGATGGAACCCACATCGTGGATCAGGCCATGGACCAGAGCAGAGGCACTTAGGTGAACAGAAAGGGGTACCACTTGGTGGTCCTCCAGGCCCTGGTTGATGCTTCATGGATATCTGTGTGGGGTGGTTGGGCAAGGGCCATGATGCTCCTTTTGACTGAGTTGAGGGCCTTCAGCCCAATGGCCTGCACTCTTCCTTAGTGCTTCCACGGTGGGGCTAAAAACTCTACACATCAATCTGTGTTGGCTGGCTGGGAGAGGAGCGCTTTGCCTCATCAAGTATACAAAGCTCCAGGCCCTGGGCCTTTAAAGAACAATGGTCAGGGATGGTTCTTCATTCTCCCAGACAATAAACATTGTCTAAGTTCAACTTTCTGTCCCTAATGATTTCTTTGGTTATTGCAGAATCCCTTGAATGGGGCAACTGGCCCCTCAGGCTATATTACAGGGTTATTAGCAGGCCTCCATATTTTATTGCTCCCCACCCCCAATATAAATAACTGCTTTAGAGGAATAAAAGAAGAAATGGGTGTTTTGGTGGGGAATTACTAATTTCAAATTATTATTATTATTTATATTATAATAATACTATCACAGTGTTTCTAATCTGAGCACTTAATATAAAGTTCACCTAAAACAGAAAGAAAGAAAGAATTTTTGAAATTCTGCCCCACAAGCTATCTGAGTGCCTAATTGTATAAATGTGTGTCAGTCTGTTTACATTTCAATAGACAACCTCAGAGGGATGTCTGAAAGCCCTTTAACCAGGAAAAGTGCAACTATATAGCTGACAAAGTCTGAAATTATAGTTTTAAGCACTGAACCTGGAGAAGTCAAACCAGGAATTGCAGTCATTTATTACATCACTAGGGATATTGTCAATAGAATTAATTAGAAACCTGCTTCAGTTCCACTGAATTCATTTTTTGCCCCTTCTTTTAATTTAAAGAGGAAATGGTACCTTTTTAAACTGCTAGATCAAAGAATTGGGAGGATTGCCTTAGTATATGAGAAACCTTTTTCCTTCCCTTTTCATTTAGAAAATCACATAAACTTATCAGCACTGACAGTTATTTCTTATACTGAACCTGTAAATGAATTCTTTCACTTGGCCATTCAGAAATTATGCTAATATAGTATTCTGAGACATGAATTTCACAGCTGATAACTCTCAATCTTATCTCAGAAAGTAATGTATTAACACTTGACTCTTTTCCTCTGCCTGATTTCCATTAATTTACTTTTTAAAATAAAGGATTTGCAAGCCTAATTTCCAGATAATCCAAGAACATAAGAATATTCAATGGGTTACAGATATAGACAGAATCCTTGCCTTGATGGGAGATGCTTCTTTCACTACAATAGAGAACAGAAATAGCTGTGTGATTCAATAAGCTTTACCAATAGTTGCCTGGCTAAAGATTAGTCTGAAGTGTGACCAATCTGCTGCTTTCTAGTTGGATTTGGTTCTTCCTGACCCCAGAAAGAAAAATGATTTTTTCCATTCATTTGAAAAAATGCACCTTTCCCTCTAGTAGTGGGTGAAACACAAAGATTTCCTGATCAGCCCCTGAGAGATGGACTTACACCTTTTGTAATCAACAGAAGAGTCTGGCTGCTGCCTTCCTTATATGGAGGTTGCATCCATCTTACAACCATCCTTAGGAACGTTTGTGTATCTGCTAGTGTGTCTCTGTCATCTCCTTAGTGTCAGAAATTAGGACTCAATGGACAAGATCTTGTTGCTAGATTCATGCAGTGAGAGGACCATCCACAAGCCAATCTCGGCCATTCCACACAAAAGGAAGGGGTGCTATCTTAGATGACACCATGCTATCTTTCTCCCTCAGAACACTCTACTACCAGTGTAGGCAATTGTGTGATCCCAGTGTATCCATGGGGAAGAAGTTGGAGTCGGAGAATATGCCTGCACTGAAGGTATAATACCCATCTTGAGTAGAAACACCCATATTCTATTTGAGCTAATGCCCTAAAAATACCTAATCTGCCCTTGGTCATAATGACATGGGTAGTGGAGTCACCTTGAGTATGAAACTATGTTCATGGACCAGAATGCCACGGATCTGCAACCTGTGGCTCTGGAGTCACATGTGGCTCTTTAAGGACTTCTTTTAAAATCTCTGAAGAGTCCAAACCCACCTGATTACTTTCAATATACTGTGGAAGCCTAAAAGCCCAACAATGAGCCCAACTTATATCTAAATAGCAAATGATATGTAATCTCAAAATGTTGGATAACACCCCCTTTAATATGTGCAGTGCATTCTGGTGTATGATACTGTATCTGTGTTTTGATTGGGTTACTAATAAAGTCTTTATTTTGAAAAGGAAAAGGAAGCTTGCGGCATTCCTTCTGTGAAGGGCAACACACATTTTAAGAAAGAAAATTGAAATTAAACATGAAGTAAGACTGGATTATTTAAAGTGGATTTGGGAGTGAAAGTCAGGAAGATAGTGAGACAAACACATACATGTGAAGTGTGAGGAAATAGATATGTGCAGTTTGTGACTGTCCTGCAGTAAACATGTATTTTATTACAAGTCTTTGTGTGCACGCTGTTCTCAAAATAGAGTTTACAAAAAGTATGGTTTGATGTTATTTATTAAGGACTGTCCTGTATTCTTATGTATTGTGGCTCTTGAATTATTTAGTGTTTTACTGAATTAAAAAAGCTGCTTCTTCTTGCTGTTTTGGTTGCCAGCCCCGGGCTACCCCATCCTGCTACCCTTTGTGCTGCAGCTACACTTACATATTTAGCACACTTGTTTGATCAGAGTCAGTGAGGGTAAATCTACTTAAGCTGGTAATGACAAATCCAGTGTACAGTATAGACATACTCTGAGCCACAGGGGTGTGAGGGGGAGAAGATCAAGGCAAGGTCGATATATATTGCTTTCCTCCAGCAGTATGGAAATCATTCATAAAAGAATTGTACTCACATTCTAGAAGATTTTCAGTGGGTGTGGAAATAAGCCAGACAAATAATCTTACATTACTTTTCTATCGCACCTTGGACCAAAGAGAATTACAATAAGAAAATACAAGGAGGGCAGGTTGCTGTTGAGGAGTGATTGGAAAGATCAGATTAAATGGTTACTATCCATCAAACTGCATTGTAGACATCCAAGACCAAAGTATGTGGCTGGGAGCTGGAAACATGAGTTATACTGACATGATGGGAAACTCAGTCCTGGAAAACAGTGACTCAGAGAAGGTCTTGGAGGTCATCCTTGCTAATTGCCTCCAAGCACTCTCAGTGCAATGATGTGGCACAAAGGGCTGTTGTAGTCCTTGGATGTATAAAAAGGGGAGTATCAAATGGAAGCAGAGAAATGATCTTGTCTCTGTGCATAGAACTTGCAAGACCATCACTAGAACACTGTGTCCTCTTCTGGTGTGCTAACATACAAAAGGATATCAAGATACTGGACGGAGTTCAAAAGAGGGCCACAAAAATGATCCATTCTTACGATGTGAGGCTTAAGGAGCTTAATTTATTGAACAGGAGATATGAGAGGTGACTTGATAACTGTGTCTAGGTAAAAAGTCACTCTAGCAGACAAAGGCATATAAAATTCAGTGGAAGGGAGATCAAGTTAGGTAAATTGAACCTCGAAATAAAGTGCAATTCCCAAGTTGGGAGGGCAATTAAACATCGTAACAATTTACCAGGGAAGGTGGCGGACTCAGCAGCACATGGAGTCTTTAAAGCAAGATGAGAGACCCTTCTAGCTTATATCCAGCTACCTAGATAAATTCTGTGGCTTGAGTGCATGTGGTTCAGGCTGAGTGGTCATAGTCATCCCCGATGGCCTTTAAATATGAGTCCTTGGGTCCCCCTGCTTTTCCCCTTCTGTCATGGGCCATGGGAAAAACAGGAAGCTCTGTTTAGCCCTCAATATGCTCATAAATCTTACTGAGGGTGACTATAATCTAATTTCATGCTTCAGAGCTTCGGCAAGTCTCAAGTAGGTGCCAGGAAGGAATATTTTCAACCAAAAATAATTAGTTATATGTGTATGTTGGATGAGAGGTGTTTGCCTTCCTGTGACGTATCAAGGAGAGGTCATCAGTGGAAGCGGGACACTGGCTAGGGTAGACTAGTGCTCTGGAGTGGCACTGTAGAGGGCAATAGGGTGAGATATAATGGATGTGATATACAGGAGGCCAGGCTAGATGATCCAAAGGCCCCTTCTGGTACAAAACTCAATGAAATGATGAGTTAAGCTTTATACCATCCCTTTATGAGAGAGAAATAGTAGGGTCGGAAAATTTTACACAAGTCTCTAATAGTGTTCCTTTAAATGTATACATGTTCTTCACACTGTTCACATGCTTTCAAGTGTATTTTTGTACAAGTTTTATCAATCAAATGTTGTTCGCATTCTGAGCTACATTTTGCTGTATAGTCCCCTGAGAAATGGGATTGATAGCAGGGAAGGAACCAGTAAGAGGGAAACCAGAGGAACTCATGTGGCTGCTCGTGTTCATTTTAAGACCTTGGGATCAGAATGCAACTATGAATCAGGCTGAATGAAGACAGAGATATTCAGGAAGTTTTCCTTGCAGAGAGAGATGAGAAACGTTTGTGCAAACTTCACAAAAATGCTGCATTGTTGTTTTTAAATCCTTTCTCAATACTTGAGTAACTAATTTTTGTTTTAAGAACAGCTACTTTCTGAAGAAAATTATTTGGATTTCTGTAATGTCTATCTTTGCAGAAGCCATCTGAGTAGTCTGAAGGAGCTATTTGCATATCCAAATCAGGGTGATGATCCAAAGGCAACTGAGGACATACCTCACTGATCCTTTCAGAAAGTTGACAGCTCCCTGCGTTCTGATTGTCAACATCTCCGGCTTCTGTCATGGTTTCCTCTGCTTTTTCAAGAAACTCATTTTGGTTTACTACTGAGTGTTTCTTTCCCCTGAGTCTCTGATCAGGAGAGTCCAAGTTGGCTTTTCTTTAGCTCCTGGTTAACTGAGGTCCCTTCCAGCCCTATGATTCTGTGTGTGTGTGTGTGAATACAGGTCCTTAACCAGCAACCTTAAAAAAGAGGTTGCTGAACTCATCTTGATGGTTAGAGACCCAGGGGAAACCAGAATAAGTTTCTTGAAAGAGCAGAGGAAACCATGACACAAGGACTAGTGAAGCGTGCCCTCCGTTGCTTTTGGATCAACACTCTTATTTGGATATGCAGCTAGCTCCTTCAGACTACTCAGATGGTTTCTGCAAAGATACACTTTATGAAGAAGAACCTTACCCAAAAGTGAGGAGACTCTTGGGCATTGGGATTGTCTCTTTTTAGTGTTTGGACTACATCTGGCACAAAGGGGTCCCAACGCAATTGGGGTGATTGGGTGCTACTATACCTAAATAAAAAAGAATGCTTATAAACAGGATAAATTTAGACAGGCCGGGGGATTGTTTGAGTGCACCAAATGTGTTATATATATATCCTGTTCCCCTGTTCCCACAGCATAAAGACTAAAGGTGATTCCATATTAAAAATGGATGATCAGTTTAGAAAAAAGATAAAAGTACCTCACACAGTGCTGAGTCAGTCTTTGAAATTCCCTGCCTCAGGAAGTCAAGAATTGATTTAAGTAGGTGGCTTTTTAAATTGTGAGTTAATTTAATTATAAAACACTCTCCTTGCAGTTAGGCAATGCTAAAACAAGGACAATCAAAGGCTTATGTTTCACAACATAAAATGATTATCTGCAAGGCTCCAGGAAAGATTTTGCCCTGCCACATTTTTTATAGCCAAGTTTTTACTGAGGTGTTTTTATTTTGCTTTTCTAATCTGCAGTAGCATCTGCCATTGGCCAATGCCAGAGACAAGACACTAGATTGAATACAGCAATGGCCAGATCATATGCTGCAGATATCATAACTGAGCTCTTCCCTTCTGCTTGCATGAGCTGAGTGGATGCTCTGTAGGTGACTCTCACTTGGGATGCATGAAAGATGGAGAGTGTCACCTAAAGCATCAACCCCAGCTCCCTGCAGAAGTATGTTCCTGGTGGCCTAAGAAGAGGTTTTGCACAGTTTTGGGAGCTGGGAGAGCAGGAGGAGCACTTCTCTTATCCCTTCTGTGGAAGTATAAGATGTGACATTGTACATAAAAGAGTCACATTGTGAAAAGAAATTAAATCGCACTATGATACAATGTTACTTCTGAGGTCAAGAAGGGGAAGTTATGTTGATACGGAATGTAGGGTGGGTTTGGATGGAGCCAGGTGTGCCTGGGAAAGCAGAAACCAGAGCAGTAGGTGCTAGACAGTAATTAATTAAGTTAACCAGGGAGTCATTGGCAGGGGATTGCTAAGGGTGATACGGAAATGAAGGTACGTGGCTGGTCTCAGGGACTATATGGGGTGTGTGTGTCTGTTTTTTTTCCTTTTTTTTCCTTTGTCTATTAACTTGCCTTCTTGATCTGTATAAATTAAGAGACCTGAGCCCTGGGAGGGGACTCACTTTTCTAAATGTATTAGCAGAGCAGCCTTGCTGATAAACAGAGTGGTCTGACAAATTGTGAGTCTTGAGTCTAACTTTGACACTTCTTCCTATTTATATGGAGGATATCTCCTCTGATGTCTGTGCCCTTAGTTAATACTGTTTCAGGAAATGTGAACTAGGTTTTATGTTCGCATTCCCTTGAGAGATGGGTATATTTTCACAGATCTTCTGTGGAACTTTCATTGCCCTTCTTCCAGGGATTCTGGCTGGGGGTGAGGTGAGAGTATTTTCCCAAAGTCCTCCCCAATAAACAAACAAAAATGACATTTAGAGGAGATGCAGATGCTTTCATACACTTCAGAGGTAGCAGAAGCAACTAGCTTGGTGGAGTCTGGAGCTGTTGACAGCTTGTCTACTCAGCTTCACTGCTTCTGAGAATATTCCATCCAGAGCTGATACACATAGTAAAATAATGAAGACATGCCATTTTGCCTTATGGAAAAGAAACATGATGGAATTTTCTGTGCTATACTGTGGCACAATGGTCTTCCTGTGCCACCAATAGGTTTAAGAGTTAATTTTCTCCCAAAATCAAATAAGAAGGAAAAGACAAATTCTTCAGAGTATTCATAAACCCCAAACAGCTTGGCTGTGTCTACATGGGGGCCCACTATCAAAAGCGCAAAATCAAAACCCAGGAGTTGAAATCTTAGTGTTCGATAGTGATTGACCACACTGCAAAGGCATATTACAGGTCTGACCCCTCTTTCAATGGTCCATCCATATGCTACAAGCGCTCTTTCGAAAGAAGGGAGGCGGAGATTCCACGGAAGAGGTTGCATGACTGCAAAGCCCTTCTGGGTCCCACAGCAAGCCACTTCCTTAAAGGGCCCCCCCAACTTCCCCACCTGGCATGAACCAAGGCCTGCCGAGCTGCAGGCAGCGATGCAGACCCCAGCGCCGCAGCACCATGGCTGATGACACCTTGCTCCTGGCATTGGATGCAGACATCATGGACATGGTTGCCCACCTCATCTGCACAGTCGCCGCAGCCACCCCTCCTCCTCCTCAGGAGGCAGAGCAGCCCCTCCCAGGGACATGGAATCCCCCAGCCTGCACCCCATCCCTTGGCACTCTGGCGCCCGTGGAGCCACCCCTGCAGTTCAGACTGGTGGAGCAACTGCTGCTGGGGCAATGGGATGATGCCACATGGCTGTGGAACTTCTGCATGAGCCGGGACACCTTCCATGAGCTATGCCACTGGCTAGCCCCCTCACTGAGAAACCAGGACACCACCATGTGGCCCGCACTGCTCCTCAAGAAGTGGGTCATGGTTGCGATATGGAAACTGGCTACCCCGGACTCCTACCATTCAGTGGGGCAGCAGTTCAGGGTGGGTGAGGCCACCATCGGAGTGGTCCTCATGAAGGTAAGCTGGACCCAGGGCACAGGGAGGGGGAAGGGGGCCCCAGGACACATGACCCCCAGGGACTGCTGGCTGGGAGCGGGCATGGGCGGACACTGGCCAGGAATACCCTGCCACATCCTCAAAAGAATGTATGTCCTCCCTCTCAGGTTGTCCATACCATAAACGCGATGCTCCTGCACTGGTTCATCCGTGCTGGGGATCTGGATGCCATCGTCGGGGGGTTTCTCCTCGATGGGGTTCTCAGACTGCTTTGGCACCCTGGATGGGACACACATCCCCATCCGTGCCTCACCACACAGTGCCAGCCACCATATCAACCAGAATGGCTACCACTCGGTAGTTCTCCAGGCCCTGGTGGATCACAAAGGCTGGTTCACGGACTTCTACGTGGGCTGGGTGGGGTGAACCCATGATGCCAGGGTCTTCTGCAATTCTAGCCTGTACTGGCATATGGAGTCTGGCACCTTCATCTCCCACTGGGCATGGCCTTGGCTGTGGCATATCCCCTACTGCCATGGCTGATGTGGCCTTATACCAGCCACCTCAACCCCAGCAGGGTGGCCTTCAACAGCCATCTCAACCAGGCCTGGAAAGCGGGCCTTTGGGCATCTCAAGGGGCGGTGGCAGTGCCTCATCACCCACCTTGAGGTCAGGGTGCACAACATCCCACAGGTGGTGGGTGCCTGCTATGCCTTCCACAACATTATGTAGGGCAAGAGGAACGCATACGCCAGGGATGGGCAGCTGAGGCTGCCACAGGGTGGCCAGTGGGAGGGGCTGCATGGAGGGCCAGGAGCTGGGCTACATTTTCCACGTACTCCTGCAGAGTCCCATGGATGGTCCCAGTCCTACGTCTCCCTCCACCATGCCAGGTAGGTCTCCTCCAACTGGAGGCACTGCTTTATCAGCTTGGCTTTGCACAGGCTGGCTGTGTCATCCTCCACGTGCTATTGTGGTCTCCGGCTGCGGGCATGGTGTATCTGTGCCACTGGAGGTGCCTGGCCTCTTCCTGCCACCTCTGGGGGGCTCTCAGGGACCACTGAGCTGATGGGCTGTGCAGGCCCTCAATTGCTGCATCTGGAAGGTGAGACGGACAGCGTCTGAGCCCTGGACCATGTCCCTGTCCCCTCATCCCCAGGACCCCATCCCCGCATCCCACTGGGCATGGTGGGTGCAGTGTCCACAAGATGTCAGGTGCACACAGGGGTTGTCACCCTGGTGGGACCATCCTCGGGTGCAGGCCGGCCCACGTACATTCCACTGTGCATCTGGGTGCCCGGAGATGTCCACAGTTCTGAATGCTGAGTGGTGCAGGCAGGCAACGGGCGTACCATGGGCCTGTGATGTCTGGCCCTGGGTCTCCAGGCCTGTGCATGGCCCACTGGTATCTGTGCCACCCCTGCCCTGCTAGCTGGGTCACCAGCCCTGCTGTACGCTTACCAGAGCATCCCTCAATGACCTCCCATGATGCTCGGCTCCCTGTGGCCTGGGTGGATGACTGTGAGGAGATGTCAAAGATGAGGTCGCCCAACTCACTGGACAAGTCCTGGGTGGTGTCCACCCTCTGGCTCAGGCTGGCTTGTCCTGACTCCTCCATCTCCTCTAGATCGGGCTGGTCTGCAGAGGTGTCCAGGACCACTGCGGTCTGGGAGCTGTCCCAGGGGCTCAGGATGGAAAGGAGCTCCCAGTAGTACGGGCAGGTGGTGGGACCTGCCCCTGAGCACCCAGCCTTGTCCTGTACCCAGATGTAGCCCTGCTGGATCTCTTTTACTATGCTCCAGATTTGGTCTGGGGTCTGCTCTGGTGGCCATGGATGGTCAGTCCCCAGGCCAGGTGGGCAAAGGCTGCAGCATGCCTCCACTCAACCCCCATCTCCCAGAGGATCTCTTCTTCTTTCTAGAGACCTAGGAGGTATCAGAGTTCAGGGTCCATCCAGGAGGGAGCCTTTTTTTCTTTGCTGGTGGGGGGGGAGGGGCTCCTGGAAATCCAGTGAGGGCTTTGTGCGGGGGTAGAGCTTGGGAGGCTGCTGGGGGCAGCTAAGCAGACGTGCTGTTGTCAGCTTATGCTGTTGAAGCTCTCCTGCTCTCTGTTTCCTGCCACGGGGTTTCTGGGTCTACATGGCTCTAAGAGCAGCTGGAAGCATGGATCATAGAGCCCCGCTCTGCAGGGCAGGGTTTCTCCATGCTCTAGCTGGGTGCCACCATGGACGACTCCTCTTTTGAAAGAGTGGGCTGTGAAACATCTACACGTGTCTTCTTCTGACGTAGTTTGTTGATGGGGGGGGCACCCTTCCCACTACAGAATTGGGGTCCGTCTTTCAACGTCTGGGACACGTTCCTCTGATTTCCAATCGAAAGAGCGCGTGGCACATGTAGATGCTTCCTCTATTCTTTTGAAAGAAGGTCTGTCTTTTCAAAATAACATGCACATGTAGACACACCCTTTTTGTTTTATTTATTTTTTTCATTTTTGATCCATTAAAGTGTTTTTTATAATTTTGAAAAAAGTTTTGACTTTGTCCTTTTTGCTTTTAAACTTTATTTCGGTCTAATTAACTTAAAATCCATAAATAAAAGTCATTCTGAAATAGAAAAACCTGTTTTGTTTTTAAGGCACAGAGAACAAAAAATTGTTATCAAGGTACCACCACTGGACCTAACCAGATTACTCACAGAATCACGGACACATTCTCATGTTCTTCAGCTAACATCATATATGCCATCAATGCCCACATACTATGTACATAGGGCAAACAGTAAACACTCTTCAACAAAGAATAAATGGAGGCAATACAGACATCAGAAAACTCTTAATTCACTAGCCTGTCAGCCAGCACTTTAGTGGAGTGGGACATTCTGTCAATGACCTGAAAGCCTGTGCTTTGCTGAAAAGGAACTTAATGACTGCCTGCAGAGAGAAAGTGCAAAACTTTTTTATATTCAAATTTGACAAATTAACATGTGGTGTGAACCGGGAGAGCAGTTACCTGGCCCATTACAAGGACTTTTTTACACACTTTGCTTTATCTGACTCTTGATTTCCCCACCTCCTTCCACACCTCTGCTCTTCTGATTTTCCCACCTTGATAACAATTTTCGGATCTCTGTGCCTTAAATACTGAGTCTGTTCTGGTCTGGCTATGGTCTGAAGAAGTGGGTCTGTCCCACGAAAGCTCACCGCCTAATAAGGCCCTACGTGATAGGCTTGTTCTCTCTTACAGACAACCTGCCAACCTTATGAGGATTCTCACCAACAACCACAGTCTATACCACAGGAACACCAATCCTGAAACATTTCCTTGCAACAAGGCCCATTGCCAACTTTGTCCACGTATCTATTCTGGAGATACCATCACTGGACCTAACCAGGTTATTTACAGAATCAAGGGCACATTCTCATGTTCCTCAACTAACATCATATATGCCATCATGTGCCAACAATGCCCAGATTCTTTGTATGTTGGACAGACTTCAAACACTCTTAGACAAAGAGTTAATGGGCACGAAACAGACATAAAAACACTCCTGATTCACAAACCTGTCAGCCAGCACTTTAATGGAGTGGGCCATTCTGTTAATGACCTGAAAGTCTGAGTTTTACTGAAGTGGAGTTTTCACAACAGTTTGTAAAGCGAGGCTGCTGAACTCACTTTTATATTCAAATTTGGCACATTAACATGTGATTTAAACCAGGATGGGAATTTTCTAGCTCATTATAGGAGCTCTTTTGCATACTTGACATGATCTGAAGAAGTGGGTCTGTCCCACGAAAGCTCATCACCTAATACATTATTTTGCTAGTCTTTAAAGTGCGACTGGACTGCCTTTTTTGTTTTGATAGAATATAGACTAGCACGGCTATCTCTCTGTTACTGTTTTTTTTTTGTTTTGTTTTTCATTTTGAAAATGTCCAAATGAAACCTTTCAGCAATGGTTAAACTTTTTTTCTAAACTTTGCTTGTTTTTTTGTTTTGTATTTTTTATTCTTTTGAGAAAGGAAATTCAGTGAACCCAACCCCATTTTGTGAAGTTTCATTTTCAATGAATCAGCATTCATCCAAAAATCAGTGGTTGAAGAATAATCCACCAGCTCTATATGTATATGTTCTTGAGACCCTTTTACACACACACTTCTCCTTCCTTCTCTATGACTTGCAGTCAGTGGCTACGTCTACACGTGAAGCCTACATCGAAATAGCTTATTTCGATGTAGCAACATTGAAATAGGCTATTTCGATGAATAACGTCTACACGTCCTCCAGGGCTGGCAATGTCGATGTTCAACTTTGACGTTGCGCGGCACCACATCAAAATAGGTGCTGCGAGGGAACGTCTACACGCCAAAGTAGCACACATCGAAATAAGGGTGCCAGGCACAGCTGCAGACAGGGTCACAGGGCGGACTCAACAGCAAGCCGCTCCCTTAAAGGGCCCCTCCCAGACACAGTTGCACTATACAACACAAGATACACAGAGCCTACAACTGGTTGCAGACCCTGTGCCTGCAGCATGGATCCCCAGCTGCCGCAGCAGCAGCCAGAAGCCCTGGACTAAGGGCTGCTGCCCACGGTGACCATAGAGCCCCGCAGGGGCTGGAGAGAGAGCATCTCTCAACCCCCCAGCTGATGGCCGCCATGGAGGACCCGGCAATTTCGACGTTGCGGGACATGGATCGTCTACACGGTCCCTACTTCGACGTTGAATGTCGAAGTAGGGCACTATTCCGATCCCCTCATGAGGTTAGCGACTTCGATGTCTCGCCGCCTAACGTCGAAGTTAACTTCGAAATAGTGCCCGACGCGTGTAGCAGCGACGGGCGCTATTTCGAAGTTAGTGCCGCTACTTCGAAGTAGCATGCACGTGTAGACACAGCTAGTGTGAGCAACAGAGAGGTAGCCATGTTAGTCTGTATTCTAACAAAACAAAAAAGCAGTCATGTAGCACCTTTAAGACTAACAATATAATTTATGAGGTGATGAACTTTAAGTCTTGAAAGTGCTACATGACTGCTGTTTTGTTTGGTCAGTGAGAAGTAAGAGAAGTAATATTGCCTTATGTACACCTGAGATTCAGTTATGCAATGTAATCAGCAAAATTGGAACAATATATACTTAAAAATAAAACACAGGTAGTTGCAAAGCCTTCCACACCTGCTTTCAGTTGCAGTGCTGTGCAGTCACATATATGCTGCTGTTCTGAGGCCTTATCAGTGTTATGCAGGTGTTGCTTCCAGCTGAAACGCTCTCAGCCTCCTGGAGTGACAGACACTGCATGCTAAGCACAGTTCCTCTTAAAACTGCTCTTTGAATTTGAGGATTATTGTGAGCTGTTTGCTAATAACATGGCACTATTTTATAATGGACTTCTTGACACTGAGAGACAGAATGCAGCTTTCCCCCTGAACAAGGAGGAAATGGAGTGGAAGCAAACTATATTTCAAACAAATAAACGTCATATCTTACATTTAAGGTTAACGTGTGAATTTTCTATTACCCTTGTCCACGTACTGTACATTTGCTGAATAACAACAGTGATGTGAACATTCTCACTAAACACTCCAATAATACTCTTAACTGTAACATGATGGATATCTATGCCTTTGAAATAAGTAATGTTAATTTTTCATCTTTTAATTTTTTAATTAAGTAAAAGTAAGTCATATGGAAAATATTCAGAATAATTAGATCTTATCTCTGTTTATGTCCTATATTATTTTCCTGCCAAATAACAAAAAAATTAATAGTTTGCACAATGAAGAGAAGAGGATGAAAATAAATGTCATAAACTATGACCAAATTTCAAAGGAAATAATTTAAAAATGTGTATTCCTCTAACAGGCATCAGTAAATTTGTTCCAAACATTATGACAAAATTTTTCTTCACTTTGAGACAGATTCTGCAAATTTTTGAAATGTACACATTTTACTTTGTAGAGTTATAGGAGTGCTGTACACTGCCCTTACCACAGAATTTTGTTGACAGTTTTAGCTATAGACTGACAATGCTTAGTTGTACCTTGGTCACACGGGTATCATTTCCAAGCTTGACCTACTCACAGCAGGACTCGATCCAAAGCTCACTGAGGGCTAGGGAAAGACCAGATACTAAATTTATCACCCTTTGGCTGTGTCTACACTACAAAAATAACTTCAAAGTAGGGCCCTACTCCATTCCCGAGAATGGAGTAAGGACTTAGAAGTTGGGAAAATGTGTGTAGGCTCTCTGCTGGCTACTTTGATGTAGTGCCTAATCTCAAAGGCTGGGTTTATACGTGCCCCTTCCTTTCGAAAGGGGCATGTTAATGAGCAGGTTTGAAATATGCTAATGAGGCCCTGCAATGAATATGCAGTGCCTCATGAACATAATGGTGGCCATGGCAATTCAAAAGTGCAGCTTTTCGAATTGTGTGCAGCCCGTGGAGACGGGACCTTCTGAAAGGAACACCCCCCACCAGTTTTCGAAAGCCCTTCTTCCGATCACCAGATAGGAAGAAGGGCTTTCGAAAACTGGTGGGGGTCCTTTTGGAAGGTCTCGTCTCCACGGGCAGTGCGCGACTTGAAAAGCTGCACTTTTGAATTGTCGCGGCCGCCTTTATGCTAATAAGGCGCTACATATTCATTGCAGAGCCTCATTAGCATATTTCGAACCTGCTCACTAACATGCCCCTTTCGAAAGGAAAGGGCAAGTGTGGACCCAGCCAAAGTTAACTTTGAAGTTAATTCCTAGTGTAGACACACCCCACTGAGGTAGGTGAATGCGTATAGCTACAAAAGTTTGGTATTCATGTAATATAATGGAGGAGATATGGAGATTAATATAATGAATCTCCCATTTTGTATAGATTACTGTGACAAATTACACAGTGCGGTATTTGGTTTACTGATTAGCTTTCGGTTTGAACCAGAGTGAGGATATCAATAAAGTCTGAATTAGGTGGCAGGTGCATAACTTTAGACCTAAGGTTATGTCTAGACTGTGGGCTTTTGTCAGCACAAGCTTTTGTTGGAAGATCTTTTCCAATAAAAACCTCTGTCAATAGACAGCCTGGATACTCTCTCAGCAAAATGGCCACCCAGAACCGTGTCAGCCAAGGTTGCAGGTCACCAGTTTCTTCCAAGAGTCGGTGCTGGTACCCTGTAGAGATGCTCGCTTGAAGGGACCCCTCCCTGCTGCTTCTGCCCACTTGCCCACCCATGCAAGTGACAGCAAAGCCCCCACAGAGCTTGCTGTGCTTACCCTGCATTGGTGGGCAACATAGTTGGTCCCTGGGTGCCATGCTGTTGAGCTACCCCATGGCTTGTAATGGCCCCACACAGACATGCTGTGGTTTGTGTCGAATATTCTGGCATCTGCCTTCTTGTTCCTCAGAGAGGTCGACCCTGAGATCATCTTCAGGAATGTTGTACTGGCTGAAGGAGCTGCACACGTGGAACCGCACCGCACGGTGGACAGGTGGCTCTGGAGGCCACCACCCAGGGGAGCATGTGGGGGTGCAAGGCCCCTGGACGGGGGCAGGAGGATGTATAACTGCAGGGGTAGCAGTCGGCAGTTGGGCCAGCATGTCCCGCCACACTGTGGTTATGGTGTCACAGCAGGACGTGAGCTGGTCCCATGCCCACGACTGACACTCCATGTCCTCATGGACATGGTACGTGCATGTTTGCTGGATTTCCTTGAGCCCTGCCATGTGCTGCCGCATTATGTCCTCACGGACCCACAACCACTTCCTCTGGCTCTGGGGGTAATGTGGCAGTGATGTAGAGGTGGCTTGGCCTTCAGTCGGTGCTGGTCTGCTGCACTGAGCACTGGGAGGGAGAGACGGTGAATCATTCATGCAGCTGAGGCTGTGCCTCCCACCGTAAGCAGAGACCCACACCCCTCAGGCCCGGGGAGCAGGAAGTCCTGGGAGCAAAGGCATGTGTGGCCTGCGCAGTCAGCCCTGCTGCACGGGGACTCCAAGGTGTCTACAGGACTGTGCTGCCTGCTGCTGAGCCCCCATCCCCAGATGCCAGGCTAGTGGCCAAAGGTGGTGTCACAGCCAGGCAGAGCCTGGCCCTCCACGGGGCCCATCATGCACCTGTGGCTTGTACCACATCCCAGGGGAACAGGTGCTGTTGCCCATGGGCAGGCATGCCCATGTGCTGTGTGCAGCGTCCCTTGAGTTGCCCAGGGTCATGCCAGTGCCCTTGTGGCTAGCCTGAGTCCAGACATGGCAGGTGCTGTGAGAGAAGGCCCCCCTCTGGGGCCTAACCCTCTTCTGGCCTCCTGTGAGCCTGGCAAGAGAATGCCATGCCTGCTCTTGGGCTGTCTGCTGTCTGCTAGGCACACTCTACCATTGCACATGGGTCCATGTGCTGGGACCACAGTGCGGGGTCCCACTCAACCTGGCCAAGCAGAGCTCACACCCTGCCCCATCAGTGCCCACCTTCCACACCCTGGGGTGCGTAATGAAAGGGGCACTCACCAGAGGAACCCTTCCCGGCATCCAAGGAGGCCCAGGAGGTGTCCTGGCTGTCTGGGTCCAGGATGATCATGAGGCTGCTGGTCTCATCTGGGTCTCACTGCTGCCCCTCCTCTGGCTCACCCTCTTCCTCTGGCTTATCCTCATGGGTGATGACAGGGGTGTCAAACCCCCTAATCCAGGCTGAGGCTGGGGAGTGACTTACTCACCCCCAACCCCAGGATCTGGTGTAGCTCCCAGTAGCAAGGAAAGGTGGCTAGTACTGCCCCTGAGTGACCCACAGTTTCCTGGGCTCAGAAGTACCTGTGCCACAGTTCTTTAACTTTGGCTCTGATCTGCTCAAGGTATGGGGTGGCTGCCCCGTACGGCCAGGGCCTCGACCATGTGGCCATATATGTCCATGGTGCCTAGAACGGGGGTCTTGGAGGGTCTCCTCCTCTTCCCAGAGACCCAGGACGGCCTGAATCTCTGGGCTGAAACACAAGGGGTCATGTCTCTTGGAGCCCTGGGGAGGGTCCTGGGACTCCTGGGGCTGCTTCTTCAAGGATCCAGCAATGTTTTGGGGGGCCTGTGGCTCTGTCATGGTGGTCCAGGTGTGGCTGTGAGCATGCTGGACACAGCCATGTGGCATGCAGCTACTCCCACACTTAGCTTTCTGCCTTGGAGTTCCCAAGGATCCCTATGTCTTTAAAAGGGCCCAGAGGCAGGAACCAAAGGGAGATGATTGTTGCACACAGCGTGTCCACTGGGGCATCTGTGTGGCATCCCACAGGCCTCTTCTGTCCGCAGAAGCCCCCTCCCCCCCATTATGTCCACACCCGCCTTTTGCTGACAGATCTCTCTCAGCAGAGGTGTTCTTCTCTTGGAGAATGGGGTACAGCCATCAACAAAACCACTCCATTCTGCTGACTTACTGTCAATAGAACACGATTTGCAATCTGGCCACTCCCTTGATTTTGTCAACAAAACGGCAGTTTTATCAACAATACCCTGCAGTCTTGACATAGCGTAAGAGTATTCCATATGAACACAGAGGGGTTATTCATATTCATTTTCACTTCTTTTCAGGATACAACCTTAAACTTCTTTTTTTTTTCTATTATTTTGATAGGGTCATATTTGGTGAATATTTTTGAAAACAGACATAATTTAGAACAAATTATTTATCCACCAAATATTTTTGCATTGAACTTTCATGGTTATTGAATACTGGTTGGCAAATATATTTTGATTAAAACAAATTAAAAACATCATATTAGAGTTTTTCTAGATTTTAAACAACTTCATGAGCTTTTTTGTTTTCCTGGGTCAAAGTTTCCCATCTTTATCATCTCTCATTTTGGAAAACTTCCTTATTTTCAGGTCTGGCTTGAGTTATTTCTGCTTTGTTGATAGCAATCATTAGAGCTAGTCATAACATTTTTAATGAAATAGTTCTCCACTGGAAAATTCAGTTTTGACAAAACTGAAATATTTTGTGAAATCATGTAGTTTTCACTGAAACTTTGTTTTAAAAATAGATTCATTTCTAACATTTTTATTTAAAATTTAAGCTAGAAAAAATTAAAGCTTCATTTTGATACTGTATTGTATTGTGAGGTAATGATATTTTATAATATATTCCATGTCATGGTATGCACTATTTCTACTGATATGATGCATCATATTATATCATAATAGTCAGCATATTATGTTTTTATTTTTACCTTTGTATGGTGTACTTTAGTAGAGCGTAATTATTTTTATTTTTATTTATCTTATTCACTTGTTTAAATATTGAAAGGTAAAACTGTGTTTTCGGTTATTGTTATTGTCTAACAATAGACACTTTGAATAAGAAAATCAGAGATGCACATTGTAATAATTAAGAGTAGCAGCTGTTTATAATATCCTAGAAAAATGGCTAACACAAGGATATTAATAACAGCTGCTATAGCATTAATTCTGAGTGAAAAATGCATTCTATTCTATTATTCACTTATTCATAGCATCTCTTTGCTGCTTTCATGAAAAATTTTGACAATCAACAAGAAATAAGAGAAGCTCTGTAGTTTTTAGGGCTAACCTGCTTGCTTGCCTATATATACCTTTTCTTTTGGATTTCTTATCTCCTTTTAACTGTGTTTCTTTGTTTAATTATAAAAGGGTTATATTAATGTGGTTGGCTGTAACACAAGGGACCTACATGCCACAGCCTGTATGCTGAGCTAAAGCAAAGTTAGCATACCTATGTCCGGGACCTTTCACACAGCTAACAATGTTGGCTCACATATGTTCGAGACCTTTCACCTAGATAGTTGCTGATGGGTGTGAACTTAGGGGTTTTCCTAAGTTCATACCTTTCTAAACATATCAGGTATACCACAGCTTGGAAAGAACTGAAATAACTGGCTAAGACCCTAAATGACAGGTTAGGCCAGAAATACACAAATGGGATACCTAGACATGAAAGGGCCATGACAATGAATTGACCTAGATTCGATCATTGATAGATCATTAGATCATAGATCATTAGTCGAGATCATTGATATACTAACCTACAGGAAAAAGGCACTGCAATATATGTTAGATGAGAAAACATAAAAAAGAGCAAGAGACAAAAATCCCTTACTAGATATGCATCAAACATCTGTGTCAGGCTGACATATAAAAATGGCATCTCAGCCTAGGGGCAGTAGGAGGAGGAGCTGTAGGCCTCAGAAGGTGCCTGAATAATGGCCAGTGGTAGTGATGGAGAAGTGATAGTGATGAGAAAGATGATGGCTAACACTTCAGGTTGTTCTAAAATGGATAATGTGCGTATATGGTTGTGGAGATGAACACTGTGATTGTGCTAAATGTATTCATTTATAAAGAGTGGTAAGCTCCTACAGCGCGTGTGTTGCAACTGTGCACATCAGAGTTCCCAACTACACACTAACTTGAATCACACTGGGCCTGATCTTGGAGCAGGAAATTGTCAGTCCTCAAAATGGTAACTGGGGTTTCTTCAGTAATCTGTATAATTATTACAAAATCTAAAGCTCTGGCAATAGTGCTAACTGGAGAGGCCAGTTTTTATAACATAACATAACATAACATAACATATAGGACAGAGAAGTAGTAGTAGTATCTAAAGAAAGATCTCAAAGGACAGCGCAATAGCAATTTGGAAGCTGACTACACCAGACTGCTATAAATCTGTGGCTAACCAGTTTGGTGTCGAGAATTCAGCTGTGGGATTGTGGTCATGGAGGTTCGTGAGGCAATCAGGAATGTGGTTTAACCACAGGTAGTGGACATGCCTGAAATAATTGCTGGCTTTGGAAGGATAGGTTTCCCAGACTGCGCTAGGGACCTTAATGACACTCACAGGTACATAATTCACCTTCCACTGGGACAAATATGTCGACTGCATGCAGCACCTCTCCATCATTATGTAGGCCTGGCTTTTACCAGAGGCAGGTTCATGAGCACAAACACAGAATGCACTATCAAAACAAAAAGCAGTCACGTAGCACTTTAAAGACTGGCAACATAATTTATTAGGTGAGCTTTCATGGGACAGACCCATTTCTTCAGTGGGTCTGTCCCACGAAAGCTCACCTAATAAATTATTTTGCCAGTCTTTAAAGTGCAACTTGACTGCTTTTTGTTTTGATAGTGTATAGACTAGCATGGCTCCTTCTCTGTTACAGAATGCACTGTTTACCTTTTTGGACCTTAGTCCCTTCGAAAGCATGGTTATCAGAGGATCTCTGTGCCCACTGTTACTTTAAGGAGCTCTATACACCCTTTGATGGCATGGCTATTCCTGAAACATA
The DNA here is from genome assembly GCF_033958435.1 of Carettochelys insculpta. NCBI lineage: Eukaryota > Metazoa > Chordata > Testudines > Carettochelyidae > Carettochelys > Carettochelys insculpta. The sequence continues at coordinate 154,055,054 of NC_134138.1, read as the reverse complement.
CCCCAGTTTCATCAGGCCAGGTAAAAGAAAGTTCAATTACACAGTTAGCTGAGGAAATTAATAATCTTTATACACTCCAGTGTCCAATATGTTTGTCACTCACCACATGTAGTGAACAGGACACCACAATGTGGTGACTACTGCTCTCGAGCCACTTGTGGCTCTTGGAACCTTCAAGTGTGGCTACACCTGAGGGACTCACTCCAGGAGCACCGTTCACCCACTCTGCACACCGCCCCCGCCACCGCTTGGCGGGAGAAGCACGTGGTGGCCTTGGCAGCGGCTTCAGTGGCAGGTCCAATGGCAGCTCTGGCGAGTTGCTGGCATTAAATTGGAATAGGAGAGCCAGAGGAGCCTGGCTCTGTGGAGTGGGAGAGAGGGCATTTATTAAGAGCAGGGAGGGGGCTGGGAGTGCCTGGCTCTGGAAGAGGGGGAGGTGTCACCTGACTGGATTTTAAATTGCTTATGCAAGCCATTTCTGTCACCGTTGTGTATAGTGGCACCCATTCTTGTGCTAGGTGGGCCAAGTGATGTGTCTGATGAAAGCTGTTGATGCCCTGAATCTGTTTAAATTACTCCTATGTCTATGTCATGTTTGTATGTGAAGTTATATATATTGGCTGTATAGCTATATTAGAACTGTTTTTGTGGTGAGATGTGCAATAGGAAGTAATGGACTGAAACAAAGGCTCAGATGTCAAATACACATTTCAGGAATTTGGGACTAGTCCTCTGGAATGCAGCCAGTGGCAAAGTACCACAAAAGGCCACCTGGTCAGGTGACCTGGGCTGAGCAATGGAATTGAAATTCGATGACCAGACTTCCCTTCCAGATATTGTGTAAATCTATCAGAAGCAGCAACCAATGGCAGTTTGCTACAGCAGCTCACCTGGTCAAATGACCCTGACCCTCAAGGGCCTATGAGAAGAAGAAAGGATTTTTTCCTACCACTTGGAAAACTACAAGATGGCCCTGGCAATGGCCATCGTGGTTCCAAAATTTAGTGTTCCAGAATGCAAGGATCCAGTGTTCCAGTGCTCCAGTAACTGAGACCATGTAACCTGGAATCATACTCCTTATGGGGTGTACATTCAGAGACTTTCACGAATCAGGATCTAACCTGACTGGCCTGCATCAATAACTGTAACTGATATATCTGATGTGTCACTTCACCAGTTTTTCTCTCTTACCCTGCTCTTTCTTTCTTTCTTAGTTAATAAACCTCTAGATTTTGGATCTGAAGGATTGGCATCAATATGGTGATTTGGGTAAGATCCAAGTACATATGGACCTGGGACTGTGGCTGGACCATTTGGAGCATGGAAGACTCTGTGGAGCTGGTGATGTAGGTTTAATGACCTCGCACCTGAGAATAGGGGGTGTTGGAACAGCTAGAGAATCTGTGGGTTTGCATGTGAGGCTTCTGGCTGGCTCTGGGGCTGGCAGAAGTACCTTTGTGGCTGGTTTGATTTGCCTTAGGTTGTAAGTGGCCCAGATTTAAGCAATTTTGCCCTGGATTGATTCCCTTAGCTGTGCCCAGAAACCCCGTCGTATTACAGAAGTGCATTTATTTAGAAGCAGGCAAATATGGACTGATGACAACCACAAGTGTGGCAATCTTTGAATTCCTATTGGACACCACTGCTTTATACCATCCTAGACTGGGATGGTGTGGTATAAACAAAATGAAAATGAATCATTAATTTGTACAATGGCAAAATAAGTTTCTCTATGAGTCTCCTTAGCATTCCTCTTTCACTTAAATATTTCCTTTGCTTTTGTTTACTGTAGCCATATATATGGGAAATCTGGGTGCAAGGCAGGGGGAATGCAGCACCCTACATTTGCATTCAGCTTCCTCAAACCTGGGGGCTGGCCTCACTGCTGGCTTCTCCAGGCCCAGATTCTGGCCTCCAGGTAACCCTCCAGGGGTCCCACTGTTGGGGTCCCACTGTCCCTGCCATGGGTCCTATTGGCCCCTGAGTTCTCACCAGTCCTGTTGGGGACTCCACAGGCCTTTGGAATCCAACCACCTGTTAGCGCTGTCATAGGCTGTGCCTGCCTTCAGCCCTGCCAACCCACAATCCTGCTGCTGGCTCAGCACTCAGCAGTTGCCCCCGCTGTGGCCCCAGCATTGGGTGGTGAGGATTGCCAGCTCTCCTGAACTGGACAGACTGGACGCTATTTGCAGCGATGGAGTCTGGTCTGGGAAGTCCAGGAGAGTTGGCTTCCTGATCTGAACAGGTGTGGGGGAGAATGGAGCTTGGCACCTCCCACCCCAAAAATTGTTCCTGTACTACTGACTGCAGCTACCCATTCAGTGGGGTCTTCAAAGAGTTGTCCACACAGATGTCCAGGGGCTTTTCCTGAGGTCATTTAGAACCTTGTAAAGTGCATTTGTAGCCCAACTATCTCTGAAAGACACCACGAATAAAATAAGGGAAGTCCGAAGGTCTAGGCTGAAAGGAGTTATTTTGAGCAAGAGGCATCAGCCTTAAGAATCAGATACTTCAATATTCTGACAGTTCCTGACAAATGACGAGCACAGTTTAGCCTCCAATCCATACATGAATCAAAACTTCAACAGTTTGAACAGCCCTAAAAACTTATATTTAGGAAGCTTCTGCTATTGGCCGCTGCCAGTGCAGTATCATCTGTAATGGCAATTCTTTAATTAGCTTTTATCATGCTTTTTAAAGATATAGTATAAACTGCTTCAGAGCATCAACAGGAGCTCATCTCCAAGAGAATATAATTAGATGACTGAAACCATTAAAATCCTCTTATAAAATTAACATAAACATATATTTGCCTCGAAGGAATGATTGACAAAGACGTCACCTAATGTGATACAGTACATTAACTAAAAAGAACAGTGTTTGCAAAGCTGACAGCATTAAGCCGTGTTTCACAGCTATACATGGGGCATTAAAGCTTTACGTATCAAATAGCATTAAGTATTATAATTTCAATAGTGCTTGTTAAAATACTTTGCATTTCTATTGTAGCTCTCAACCAAGGACTTAGAAGTGCCTTATAAATATTAATAAAGTCACATACAGCCTCCGTGAGATAGGTAACTCTCTTTATTACCCTTTTACTAAAGGGAAAACTGAGACACAAAGGGCTTGTCTACACTACCACCCTCCTTCGAAGGGAGGATGGTAAGTAGGGTGTTGGGAATTTATTAATGAAGTGCTGTGGTGCATGGGCAACACTTCATTAAGCAAATTCCCTCCCCCCCCCCGCCCCACTGCAACTTCATAGTTGCCATGAGGGGGGGTGGGATTTGCTTAATGAAGTGCTGCCCATGCACCACAGCACTTCATTAATAAATTCCCAACACGCTACTTACCATCCTCCCTTCGAAGAAGGGTGGTGGTGTAGACACAACCGAAGGGATTACTTGAATTGTCAAAAGTCAAAGGAGTGAGAGCGGTAGGAATGGAGCTCAGGAGTTCTGATTCCTAGTCCTAAATGAACATAAGAAGATAAGAACGGCTGTACTGGGTTAGGACAAAGGTCTAGCTAGCTCAGTGGTTCCCAAACTTTTCAGCATCACGCCCCCTTTTTGATTTTTGAGAGACCTTCTCGCTCCCCCCACCTCTTCTTTACCATCATCCAACCCCCATTTTAACGAAAAATTCAATTCATAATTTAAAATAAACACAAAACCTTGATATAAAAATGTTATTTAAAATTAAAAATAAGCACAAATAGTTTTTCTTGGCCCAAAAATGTAATCAAAATACAATTTAACATCAGAAACAGCAGAAACAAAATGAATTTAATGGGAAGGATGACGCTGCATTTTCTTCACAAGTTGGGAAAACCTAGGTTCGAAAGATGAAAGTGCGCAATACAAATCAGTCAACTTCTTTGTTTCATTTTTAACGCGAGTAAACTTGAAAAGCTTTTTTCACACGGGTGTGTTTACAAAAATGGAGGAATAATACGCAGCACTTCTTCCTCAGCTTTCAAGTACATTGGGAAATATTTTATCCAGAATTCCTCCAAGCCTGAGTTTTCAAAATTCTTTTGCCCTTGAATCATGTTTTATACAGAGTGCTCGTTCTGGCAATGTATCGACATCAACACTGAATGAATTGTTTACTAATTTATGAATGGGGTTGCCAGAAAATTGCCTGGAAAATAGCGGATAGCAGACTCAATGGAGCTGTGCTGCCCCTCCCCAAGCCACCCTAAGTGTCCCCCTTCAGCCCCGGGTCCCCTTACCTCCTGCTGGACCTTGATCACTGCTGGGCTGACACCAGCCCAACCACAGGCTGTGACAGCTGGTTCCAGCCCCATGCTGGATATGGCCTGGGCCCCATGGGCACCAGCTTCACCCTGAATGGGCTGCCAGCATGGCCCCAGAGCTGCAGGTGCAGCCCAGGCCCTGCAGAGGCCAGCTGTAGCCCTGGCTGGGGTGCTGGACACTGTACCGGCCCCAGCCCAGCCCAGAGGCCGACTATGGAGCAACCAGGCTAAAGGCACACCCCCACCTTGCAGATACCTGGTTCAGCCTCAGCTGGCCAGCTGCCTGAACCCCGGGCCAGCAGCAAGAGCTGCCCCCACCAGCCACCCACCCACCTGATCCTTGCCCTGCCAGAGCCACTCGCCCTGCCACCAGCCGCTGGGTCCAGCTGCCTGCTCACCCTCCAGCCACTGGGGCCAGCCTCCCACCTGCTAGCTGCCTGAGCTGCCCAACCAAACAGCGGGTCAGGTGGTTAAGCCCCATGCTGCTGGGGCCAGCCGCACGCCCGCCAGCCCAAGCCAGGGCCAGCCTCCCGAGCTCCACAAGGTGCCCACCCAAGCCTGTCCCATCCCCCAAAGCCAGGCAATACCAGCTCCCTGCTCTTACCCCATCTCCCTCCTTTCCCCCTAGCCAGGGTCCCTTAGCCCCCTTCTAACCCCATCCTCCTCTTCCTCCCTCCCCCCGCAACCCACCCTCCTTTGCAGGAGGCAGTTAGCTCCATGTGGATCTTTGCCAGCAGCCTGCTTTTTATAGCAACTGCACCGAGTTCCCCACGTAAAATAGCAGGGGCTGAAAGCTGGATACTCAGGGGATGGCAGCTATTCGGGGGCCTGGCGGTCAGCTGGGGGAAGTCTCCCTTGGCAGCTAAGATATTAAGGGGTCTTGCAGCTGCCTTGGGGAAGTCTTCCTTGGTGGCTAATATTCAGGGGCTGGCTTAAAGACATCAAGTGCCCAGAGGCAGGGTCTGGTACCAGGCTTGCTTTCCAGTGGATCACTGTTAAAAGATTTTAACTGTCCTCAGTACAATGTGGCAGCCATTTCTAAGGCTCCCACTCTGTAATTAACCCCTGGTTCCCCGTTACCCATAGGCACACAAGGCCTTTTTGGTCAACAGAAGAAAAAACTTGGTCACTAGAGTGACTGAGACCACATTTTTGTATGTGCTTGATCCAAAGGCCATTGAAGTCAAAGCAGTAGCTCCACTGTTACTACAGGGCTACGTCTACACGTGCAGCCAACATCGAAATAGCTTATTTCGATGTTGCGACATCGAAATAGTCTATTTCGATGAATAACGTCTACACATCCTCCAGGGCCGACAACGTCGATGTTCAACTTCGACGTTGCTCAGCCCAACATCGAAATAGGCGCAGCAAGGGAACGTCTACACGTCAAAGTAGCACACATCGAAATAGGGATGCCAGGCACAGCTGCAGACAGGGTCACAGGGTGGACTCAACAGCCAGCCGCTCCCTTAAAGGGCCCCTCCCAGACACACTTGCACTAAACAACACAAGATCCACAGAGCTGACAACTGGTTGCAGACCTTGTGCCTGCAGCATAGATCCCCAGCTGCCGCAGAAGCAGCCAGAAGCCCTGGGCTAAGGGCTGCTGCCCACGGTGACCATAGAGCCCCGCAGGGGCTGGAGAGAGAGCATCTCTCAACCCCCCAGCTGATGGCCGCCATGGAGGACCCAGCAATTTCGACGTTGCAGGATGCGGATCGTCTACACGGTCCCTACTTCGACGTTGAACGTCGAAGTAGGGTGCTATTCCTATCTCCTCATGAGGTTAGCGACTTCGACGTCTCGCCGCCTAACGTCGAAGTTAACTTCGAAATAGCGCCCGACGCATGTAGACGCGATGGGCGCTATTTCGAAGTTGGTGCCGCTACTTCGAAGTAGCGTGCACGTGTAGACGCAGCTCAGGTCTCCAAGTTAGGCTTGCAGTGACCAACCAAGTCATAAAAGACTTGATGGTCCATTGCATTTTCAGTGTTTTGCCTGTGTCTACTATTTACACACACAGTTCCAGGTTTTGGAGTGGGCCTGCTGGTAATAGGGGCAGGTCATGGGTCCTTCCATAGAGAGTCGGTCAGCATCCTGGGCCTAGATGTAGCCTTGCTGGACCTCCTTCACCTTTGCCTGGACTTCCTCCAAGCTGCAGTGGGGGCAGCCTTGTTCTGCCAGAGTGGTGGCCATGCGGCATAGGCTGGGGCATTATGGTGCTTCACCCTGGGGTCTTGGAGTACATCCTCCTCGCTCCATAGGCCCAGGAAGGTCTGCATCTGTGGCCCAGTCCAGGAGAGACCCACCTCTTCGTGCCCCAGGCTCACTCAGGGGACCCCTCCAGATGATTCCTTGAGGGCCCAGGGAGTCTCAGGCTCCTTCCTGGTGTGCCATGTAGAACTCTGGCTGGAAAGGAGTGGGTGCCAGGGTGTTTGCACAGCAGTTTGTAGCTCTGCTGTTCGCACACACTCAGAAATTTGTCACTAGAGTGGCTGGTCTTTGAGACAAAATTATTGATCTGAGGATCTTCTTTGCCAGGAGGTCTAAATCCAGATCCAGGCCTCCAAAGATCCAGTGCTTTTGTATCTCATTTTGACAACCTGTTGGCTGGGAAACTGAAATCTTTTTTCTAACCTTTCTTAATCACTTTAACCCCCCTCCCCTCGCCTCGATTATAAAAAGCACATCTCTTATACAGGCAAGCCAGATTCCTCCTGGAAAAAAGGACATTTGGTTAACACATCAGGGGAATGAGGGAAATGAAATGTAGGAAACGAAAAGTGGGAAGATGTCATCAGATACCCACGGCCACTTTAATATTTAATATATTAATTTAATATATGGAGATTCACATCTCATAGTACTGGAAGGGACCTTAGGAGGTCATCAAGTCCAGTCCCTGTCCTCTTGGCAGGACCAAGCACCATCCCCCTTTTTTTCTTCTCTCTGAAAAAGATCTTTTTGCCTCAGATCACTAAAAGGCCCCCTCAGGGATTGACCTCACAACCCTGCATTTAGCAGGCTAACCCTCAAACCAGCATTTTTTCCCCAGGCTTTATAGTGAAAATATCCAGAATGCTACAGGGCTTCTGTAACTGTGGCATAGATTCCCACAAGACACTGCTGAAGTAGTTGATTTTGGTGACGTGTGTGAAAGCAATGCCAATTTTGTGGGGAGCATGTGAAGCATGTGAGCATGGGAAGGTGAGGATGCTCAAAATCAAATTCATAAAACCCAGCATTAATCAGTCACTTTTAACAAACTCAAATTTAGCTCAGTGTAGACACATCCTGTGGCAAATCCCAAGTATTTCAGAGAGAAAGAGCAGAACAGGGTAATTATCAAGTGGTCCATCCTCAGTCATCCAGTCCCAGATTCGATCAGTCATAGGTTTAGGAACACTAAGATCATCATCATCTTGGATAATAGCCATTGATGAACCTAGCATCCAAGAATTTATCTAATACTTCTATGAATTTCCTGGAAACAAGTTTGAAAAGTTGCCTGTGCATTGTATGAAGATATACTTCCTCTTGTTTTAAACCAACTGCTTATTAATATTTTTGGAGACTCCTCTGGTTCTTGTGCTGTAAATAATAATTCCCTGTTAACTTTCTCTACATCATTTATGATTTTATAGAGCTTTATTTTAAGCCTTAGTGATTTCTTTTCGAAGATGAACAATACACCTTCTTAATCTTAATCTTCATATGGGAGGTGTTTCTACACCCCTAATAATTTTTGTTGCTCTTCTTTGAACTTTGTCCAACTTCAATATATCTTTTTTGAAACGTAGTGACCACAACTGCACACAGTACCTAAGATGTGGGCATGTTGTTCATTCATTCATTCATTATCTAGAGGCGTTATGACAGGCCCACCAATGTGGAGAGGGAAAAAAGGAGTGGTTTTCCTGGGCCCAGCCTTTCAAGGGGTCCCAGAGCTCCAGCTGCTACTTCAGTGGTGGTGATGTCCAGATCTCTGGACCCCTTTGAAAGGCTGGCAGTGCTGCTCCATCACTTTATGCAACTGGAGCAGTGGGACCAGAATTGCAGTACTACCAGTGCTAAGGGTGACTGCCTTTGGCCCTAGCCCTTCCACCTTCAGCTACTGCTCTTCCAGGAACCTAGAGATGAGCGGCTCTCCCACTTTGCTCCAGGACCTGAGGTGGCTGTTGGCCCCACTGCATTATGATGTTTTTTGTTTCACTTCTATCTCTTTTACAATGGTTACTAATATTCACTTAACTTTTTCTCACTGCCATTGAACATTGAGCAAATAGTTTCAGAAAACTACCCATAATGATTCCAAGATCACTTTCTTGAGTGGCAGTTTGGACCCCTTTATTTTCTATGAATGGTTGGCATCGTGTTTTCCAATGTGCACTCATTAACATTGAATTTAGTCTGTCATTTTCTTGCCCATTCATCCTATTTTAGTTTTGTAACTCTTGGCAGTCAGCTTTGGACTTACCCATCTAAAGTAATATAATATCAGTCTGTGAACTTTGCCACTTGACTATTTATCATTTTTCCAGACTATTTATGAATCCATTGAAGAGTACTGGTAGACCCCTAAGAACAACAGTCCTCTCCCCATTCTGAAAACTGACCATTTATTCATACCCATTTTTCCCCATCTTTTAACCAGTTACCAAGCCATGGGAGGACCTTGCCTCTTATCCCATAACACCTTACTTTGCTTAAGAGGCTTTGGTGAGGAATCTTGTCAAAGGCTTTCTGAAAATTTAATTTCCACTTGTTCTCTCCTGGATCTCCCTTGTCTACATGTTTACTGACCCCCTCAGATAAATCTAGAAGATTGGTGAGGCATTGATCTTTACAAAAACCATATTGATTATTCCCTCAACATATTTTTTCATGGAGGCTGCATTAGTTTTTTTTTTTTCCTTGTTTCGTTGTTTCTCTTAGAAGAAAAAAAATCAGATTAAATAAATGCAGATTTCTAGGCTGAAAGGGTCCATTGTTACAATCTAGTCTCACTTCTGATATAACGCAGGCCATAGAACTTCCACAAAATACTTTGTTTCTCAACGGCCGTTTCTACACAGGCCACTTTCTCCGAAAGTGGCATGGTAATACATAGCCTGAAATATGCTAATAAGGTGCGGATGAAATTCCCCATGCCTCATTAGCATACAGTCTCGTAATTTGGAGTCTGAAGACTATTCTTCTGGACTCCAAAATGCTGTTTAGAAGCGCGGCCCTGGGGGGGCTTCCGGAAGGAAGTCCTTCTTCCGGATGCCCCTTCTTCCTGAAAACTGGGAAGAAGGGGCCTCCGGAAGCAGGACTTCCTTCCAGAAGCTCCCCCGGGGCCGCACCTCTAAACAGTGTTTTGGAGTCCGGCAGAACGGTCTTCCGGACTCCAAATCACGTGACCGTATGCTAATGAGGCACAGGGAATTTGCATCCACGCCTTATTAGCATATTTCGGGCCGTGTATTACCATGCCACTTTCGGAGAAAGTGGCCTGTGTAGAAACGGCCAACTAGAGCATATCTCTTAGGAAAACATCCAGTCTTGATTTAAAAATTGCCAGTCATGGACAATCAACCAAAACCTTTGGTAATCTTTCCCAAAGGTTAATTACCCTACTGGTTAAAAAATTGCATCAGTAGTTATCTAGATCTAGTGAAATCTCATTATAGCTTTGCCTGCCGGATTGAAAAACTTTCATTTCCTCATTTTTGTTAAGCTAACTGTATTGGGCCTCTCTTACATGATGGCTTGTTTTCTAACTCTTTAATCATTCTTATGGCTTTTCTTTGATTTCAGCTCCAATTTATTAACATTCACCTTAAATTGTGGGCACCAGAGCTACACACATTGTTTAAGCAATGGATAAACCAGTGCCACAACCAGTAGAGTTGACAGTCACTCCAGGCCCATGGGCAAGGTGGAGGGGGGTCAATGGGGGGGCTTGTTCCATGCCCTGGAAAGTACAGAGCCTTGGGTAGAAGGGGTGGGGCCAAGAGCAGTCAGCCTTAGTGCCTCCCAGAGCTTGATGCTGGAACCTCCCTGCCAATCCCCAGCTCTCAGAAGCCAATGAGGAGTAGCAAAGTGATGCTCCTGTGGCGTTTCAAAGGAGCCCAAGCTCCTGGAAGCCGCCACTGCTACTGCATCAGCTGGGAGCACTGGGCCCCTTTGAACCAGCAGGCCCCTGTGCAGTTGTCTGTTTTGTCCCTCCCACTCCATAATGACAGTGCTAGCCACACTGGGCCTGGGTAGGCAAAATAACATTATTACTCCTCCTTGACATTCCACTGCTTATTGGCATTTGTTCTTTTGTCTGCAGTGTCACACTGGGAGCTCTCAGGCAGCTGACTATCCACCACAACATCTTTTTCAGTGTCATTTCTGCTTCCCAGGATACAATCCCCCATTCTATAAGCGGCATGGACGATATTCTTTTATCCTAGATGCACACGTTTACATTTGTCTTCATTAAGATTCATATCGTGTGCTGGAGCTCAAATGCTAGGTGATCTCGAATGTTCTGTAGCAGCGAATTGTCCTCTTCATTATTTACTGATTCCCTAGTTTTTGTGTCATCTGCAAACTTTATCAGGGACATTTTATTTTGTCTTCCGCATCATTAATAAACATTAATTAGTAGAGGGCCAAAAAAAACTCTCTAGAAACACACCTGCTTGATAATATCTCCATTTACAATTACATTTTGAGATCATTTTTACACAGCTTTTAATTTTTTGTGAGGGCCATGTTAATTTTGCAGCGTTACAGGCTTTTTAATGAAAATGTTGCATGATACCATGTCAGATGCCTTATAGAAAGTCTAAATAGATCATATCATAACCATTATCACTGTCAGCCAAAGTTTTATGAGATTAGAACAATATCAGGTTAGTTTGACAGATTCTATTTTCCATAAACCCATGTTGATTAGCTTTAATGATATCACCCTTCAATATTTCTTTATTAACCAGGCTGGCCATCAGTTACTCCATTATCTCAGCTGGGACTGATAAGAGCTTTACTGGCCTGTATTTAACCTGGTGAAATAGGTATAGTAAATCTTTACCTATGGCATGGGCATCCAAGCTTACTGACCCTCTGGGCCACATACAACAGTCTTCAGGGCCACGTCTACACGTGCATGCTACTTCGAAGTAGCGGCACCAACTTCGAAATAGCGCCCGTCACGGCTACGCCTGTTGGGCGCTATTTCGAAGTTGAAATCGACGTTAGGTGGCGAGATGTCGAAGTTGCTAACCCCATGAGGGGATGGGAATAGCGCCCTACTTCGACGTTCAACGTCGAAGTAGGGCACGTGTAGACGATCTGCGCCCTGCAACATCGAAATAGTGGGGTCCGCCATGGTGGCCATCAGCTGAGGGGTTGAGAGACGCTCTCTCTCCAGCCCCTGCGGGGCTCTATGGTCACCGTGTGCAGCAACCCTTAGCCCAGGGCTTCTGGCTGCTGCTGCTGCAGCTGGGGATCCATGCTGCATGCACAGGGTCTGCAACCAGTTGTCAGCTCTGTGGATCTTGTGTTGTTTAGTGCAACTGTGTCTGGGAGGGGCCCTTTAAGGGAGCAGCTTGCTGTTGAGTCCGCCCTGTGACCCTGTCTGCAGCTGTGCCTGGCACCCTTATTTTGATGTGTGCTACTTTGGCGTGTAGACTTTCCCTCGCAGCGCCTATTTCGATGTGGTGCTGCCCAACGTCGAAGTTGAACGTCGACGTTGCCAGCCCTGGAGGACGTGTAGACGTTATTCATCGAAATAGACTATTTCGATGTAGCGTGCACGTGTAGACGTAGCCCAGAAGTTCAAAAGCAAGAGTGTGCCCGCCCAGGCTCAGAGCTTCAGCCCTGCCCCTACTAAAGGTCCAAGCCCTGTCAAGCACACGCCACGGGGTTGAAGCCTCAAGACTTCCTGACACAGAAACTGGAGGTGATGCATGGAGGGGCATGTGAGGTCTCCCCTCCCCCACATTTGCTGATGTTTGCTGGCCACACTCAGTCCTATGGTGCCGCTGAGTTCCCTCTCTGTGCAGCAGCTGCTGGAGCTGGCAAGCTGGGAGGTGAGCTCTGGGGAGGGGCTGTAGTAAATACCTGGGAACTGTGGAAACAGTGGCTGCTTTTGCTGTTGCTTGTCCCCTTGAGCTAAAGCAGGACCCCACCTCCCTGCAGCTCCCAGCTGTTTGCTTCTGCCTTTCCACAGAGAGCAAACACCTGGGCGCTGCAGGGAAGGCTGGCTGAGGGGATTAGTGGGGGTAAGACTCCAATTGAGGAGCAGACCTTTAAATTGTCCCCCACCTCTCAGCTGTGTCCTGCTGGCTCTAGTAGAAACTCCTAATCCCAGCATCCCACTGCAGGGCAGTATGCTCAAAGTCCCCTCCCCTGCCAGTGTGGTAGGTAGAGAATGGCACGAGAGGGGGTTCCATCACCTGCACTTTAATGCAAAAGAACCACACGTGGCTCACGAGCTGCAGTTTGGCAACTCGTGCCCAGGCCTGCTGACAAGTGGGCAAAGTGGGCAGTTGTCCTGGAGGCCAGTGGCACAAAAGGGCCTGGCTGTCACCACTACTATGGCTGCAATGGCTGGAGCTCTGGGCCCTTTAAATCAGTGCCGGAGTCCCATGCAGTGAGCTCTGGGCAGCAGTGAGGGGAGTGTGCCACGGTCTGGGCAGTGCTGCTGACTGGCTACCCCAGCCCTGCCTCTTCCACCAGAGGCCCTACACCTGGGGCCCCCTTGCCTTTCCCAGGGGCATGGAAAGGCTGTCAATGCTGCTGCTCTTGTCACATGGGAAAGCTTGACTCAAGGTGTTTTTCTACAGGCAGTACCAGGAAGAACTGAATATCTGGGAGCCTGTATTCACTCTGAGCATTCCTGCTCAGTCTCCAAAACTACAGGTTGAACTTCTCAGTCCAGCACCCTCGGGACTTGGCTGATGCTGAACAAAAGAATTTGCTGAACCACAGGAGGTCAATATTGTCTAGCAGCATTACCAACATTTCCACTACTTACTTGGCTCTTAGAAGACATACAGGGGTAAATTACAGCTGAATAACAGCAGAGAACCTGAGAGCCAGGATCAGTGGCTGTAAACAAACTTTCTGGGACCACAGGAAACTTGGCCACACCCCTGATAAGTGGAGTCGTCTTGCTAACTAAAATCATGCCGGACAATGGATGTTCCTGGAAGAGAGAGAATCCTGGATTAGAGAGGTTCAACCTGAAGTGAATTCAGATAAGTATACAAACTTTCCACTGCCTATCTAAATGGAACCTCCATAAATTCTACATTGCCAACCCTTGTTTAAAATGGTGTATTTCACAGGGGGTGAAAGGGTCCAGGTGAACTTGATGCCACTTTTTAGTGAAGTAAATTATCTTGGCTTACGTTTTCAGAATATCTCAGGTATTAGTGACGGGGTTACTTTTATTTAGGCTGCATTTCATATAAAGACTTGAATCAGCATGTATTCAGAACATAACCTTATTTATGAATAGACTGCACCTGTCTCACTAGTTCACAGCATTCATTTTGAATTCAGAATTGGTTGGATAGATTGGATGCAAAGTCTGAAAAGAAACACACGTCGCTCAAAGAATAATGATACTGAGGACCAAACTAACCATAAATATGTCTTGCTCACAGGTTGAAACAGACTGGGAAAATGAGTTTGGAAAGGAGGAGGTGTTAGCTAATCAATAATATAAAGGAAACTGCACAGTGTTGGACTGCTGGGAGGAAAACAAGCCTAACAAAACAATCACAGAAGAGAACATTTGAATGAATCTTTGTCGTTCAAGTTAATTGCTGAGAATTATTTTCTACCACTGTACCTTTGAGAAATGATTTGAACCAAATGGAGTGGTGGAGAATCAACATAAAGAAATAAATATTGATGGGACTTGAACTTCATAGCATAAGAAAAAATTGGGTAACAAGGTATTTGTGAGATTCCCTTTTTAAGGCATAAAGGATGGAGCTTTATTAATAAATTATTAATTATTAAGTGATAATTTGGAAGATAGAAATTTTTAAATTAGGCATTTTCCCCATGAAAATTGAGCTTTATCGAACATAACTTTTCAAATTAAATGAAACATACTTTCTCCTGAAGTACTTGGCTGTGTTTGCTGGAGGAGCTCATGGTCCCTACTGGAGCCCCAGGGGTGGAGGCGCTCTGTATTCCCACTGGCTACTCCAAGGGCCTGGGCTCCTGCTTGTTCCCCCTTGTGCATGTCCCTGGTGGGCAAAGCCAGTTGCAATTATTCCTATTTTGTATACTTTTGAGTATAAAAATGAAAAAAAATGTTGCAGAACTATATGATGTATCAGAACAAATGAAGTTCTTTGACTTCCTTCAAAAAGGGCCCATGTTGCAGTGGGTTTCTCACCGGCTGTGTCTATATTGCAGAGTTTTGTCGACAAAACAGACATTTTGTCAACAAAGCCCGTGGAGCATCTAGATTGTGAAGTGCGTTCGATCGATAGTAAGTCAACAGAACACAGGGCTTTTGTCGACAGCTGTACTCCACCTGCCATGAGGAAGAACACTGCTGTTGACTGAGAGCTGTTGACAAAATGCCAGTCTGGACGTCGCTGGACCCACACGCACACCTGCTGCTTGCAGTGCTGCCTGGAGGCACAGGTGTTGCCTTGTACCTGTGAGCCTGCTTTTGGTGCTGGGTGCCACACTCCTTGGTGTGTTTGGGGTCAGGCCGGCGCCCTTGTGGTTAGCCTCCTTTTGGCCATGTCATGTGCTGGAAGGGCTGCCCTGCTGGGGCCTAGGGCTTGTCCAGCCTCCCATAGGCCTAGCAGAAGGATGCCGTTTGTGCCTGGGGGCTGTCTGCTGGGCCCGGGTGGCATAAACTTCTGTTACATGTGTGCACATGGGGATGGCGGGGGGCGCAGGTCTGAAAGTCCTGCAGCCCGTGTGCTGTCCCCAGAGGTGGCCTTGGCTCATTGTCAGTGAGGAAGAGGAGGATGGCTATTAGGTCAGTGGCTGATGCAGCATGTCAGTGTGAGGCCTCCGCAAGCCCAGGGACAGCTCTGGCGGCATGGCTCCCAGGGACCAGCTGTGTCACCCAGAAAGACACAAAGCCCTGCACTGGCTTTGCTACCCCTCAGGGAGGTAGGCACACCCACAGAAGAGGCAGGAAATGGGTGTCGGGAGGAGCCTTTAAGTGCGTGTCTTGCCAGGGGCTCCTGGAAGGAACTAGGGACATGCAACCCTGGCTGACATGGTTCTAGGTGGCCGTTTCGCTGTCAGAGTGGCCTGACTGCCCAGCCACTCTCTGTTGACAGAACGGATCACTCTTCCAATGCACCTGGGTGTCTGGACGGAATCTGTTGACAGAAGCTTTGTCGCAAGGTATCCTCCAACATAAACTTCTGTGGACAAAACCCTGCAAGCTAGACATAGCCTCGTAGTTATAATCTCAGTTTAGCTGGTGTGTTGTAGTGGAGAAAGAGTTGAAGATCTGTATCCTTGGGGAAGTCATTAAAAAGATTAAGATAAATTATTTACTGAGTACTGCTCCTACCTTTTTTTGTAGACCATTCACAGAAGATGGAAATTTTTTCCATGAAAATTGACCTTTATTGAAAAAAAACATTTTATGTATTTTTTATGTTTCTATAGGAAATTTCAAAATGAAATGAGATACATTGTTGTTGGCTTTTGAATTGAATTTTTGGCTTTGTTTTTTATGTGCCTATTGGCCTGAGGGCCACATCTGGGTATGGAAAGCGTCTGAAAGGCCATAAATGGCCACAAGATTAACTGTTCATGTGTGAAGACTGACAACAAATTTGATTTCAAAATTAACAATATTAAAATAATTCTGTTGAATAATTACTGTTACAAAATTATATTACTGAGCTTTGTTGATTGTACCACACAATTTTGCTCCTGTCTGAACACAAATTGTATGTTAGTCAAAACTTTTCAGTGTGCTGCCTGATGTAAAAGTTTGGTAATTTTCAGATTTACTGCTGACTTTTTTACAATCTGTAATGAGCTTTCTTGAAAGCATCTGTGTCTCTCCATTTCACCATAGCAAAAATGAAAATATATTCAAACTATTTTAGCTTCAAAGTACACCATAATGAAACAATGCTTCCCCCTCTCTCCTGAGCCACTTGGAGCTCCAGCCATGGAGTGAAATCAGGGCATGAGCATCTGTAAGCCCCCTGACCTCATTCCCTGATGTGAGCAGAAGAGTTGGGCACGTCCCCAAACTTGCTTGTGAGCAGACCGCGGAGTGAGGTGATGAAGCCCACAGACTAAATTAAGTGCTCTGATAGGTCGGATATGGCCTTCAGGCTGTAGTTTGCCCATTTTTTGCTAACTTCAAGCACTGAATAATCATGGGGCAGGATCCCCCCCCGCAAAATCATGCAATTGACTAGTATTTACTGATATTTCTGAAAAGAGTATATTTTTGTACATCTAATTTGGTTGCTGGTTTTGAGTCTTGACAGCACATATGTTTTCAAGCTTTTCTCAAGAACAATAACCACAAAAAGATAAGAACACACTAATGTCATCACATGACTCCAGGCACTGGTGCTTTAAGAAAATCACCAAATGTTCAAATATCTTGAGATCTGAGATGAAAGTACAGGAGTTGATAATGATGCTACTTTTTAAGGAGAAAACAAGTCTGTGTATGTGGAGCTTGAAAGTTCTCTCTTTCACCAACAGAAGCTGATCCAAAAAAAGTTGTTACCTTGCACACTTTACCTCTCCATTATGGCCCCTCAGTCAGTTAGTGCTGTTGAAAGTTAGTCTTCAATACTTGTCTCAGCTGACATGTCACTAAATTCTCTGCTAGTTAAATATCATACATGATGAGTTCACACCACAAATTGTGTTAGAAATGCTTTGCACTTTGCTAATTAGACCCTGCATTTCATTTAGACCTTTACAAGGACTTTAAAAAGAGATCAAAATTCATTATGTTTGCTGGTTGCTTTGGGCTCATCTAAATGGTAATTAGGAATGGATAAAAGGACAAATTAACTATTTCATTAAATTTTCAAGAACTTTTTGTAAGGAGTGAATAATTTCTGTTGCATTTCTGAGGTTGATGATCTGTTTGTGCAATATATATAGAGTACCAGTGCTCAAAAATTAAAAATAATTATCCTAGAAGTCCTTTATGACATTTCAGCCGTGTCTACACGTGCACACTACTTCGAAGTAGCGGCACTAACTTCGAAATAGCGCCCGTCACGGCTACACGCGTCAGGCGCTATTTCGAAGTTAACTTCAACGTTAGGCGGCGAGACGTCGAAGTCGCTATCCTCATCAGAAGATGGGGATAGCGCCCTACTTCGATGTTCAACGTCGAAGTAGGGACCGTGTAGTCATTGCGCGTCCTGCAACTTCGAAATAGTGGGGTCCGCCATGGCGGCCATCAGCTGAGGGGTTGAGAGACGCTCTCTCTCCAGCCCCTGCGGGGCTCTATGGTCACCGTGGGCAGCAGCCCTTAGCCCAGGGCTTCTGGCTGCTGCTGCTGCAGCTGGGGATCCATGCTGCATGCACAGGGTCTGCAACCAGTTGTCAGCTCTGTGGATCTTGTGTTGTTTAGTGCAACTGTGTCTGGGAGGGGCCCTTTAAGGGAGCGGCTCGCTGTTGAGTCCACCCTGTGACCCTGTCTGCAGCTGTGCCTGGCACCCTTATTTCGATGTGTGCTACTTTGGCGTGTAGACGTTCCCTCGCAGCGCCTATTTCGATGTGGTGCTGCGCAACGTCGAAGTTGAAGATCGACGTTGCCAGCCCTGGAGGACGTGTAGATGTTATTCATCGCAATAGCCTATTTCGATGTAGGCTTCACGTGTAGACATAGCCTTCCTGACGTTTTTAAGACTTAATACATTCTCATGATTCCTCATTTATTTTAATAATGAAGTTTCAGATTCTTTTTCAGCTTCTTCTGTGGTAGGTCATATTCCTTTAAGATCCATCTGTTTAGACTTCTGAGCCACCAGCACTATCGGGGTCAGATTCTATTCTATTCTATTCCTGTGTACCTCTATTGATTCCAGTAGGGTTTGGGTTAGGGTGACACACAGAACTCTGTGGTGTAGTAAGTTGGATATGCATGTGTGTGCTCTCTCTCCATGTGCTGTCCCAGCTCCATGCAGATAGCTGGCTCACCAGACCCTTGTGATATTGCTCAAAAAGACCACTGGCTTGGTTTGTTGATGAAGGCACTCAGGTTTACTGCCCTCAAGACAGTGTTAGCTTCCTGGTTCAATGACTACAGAAAACGTTTCAAACCTGATCTCAGGACATCTGCTGGACACAAGCTTGGTAGCACCACACTCACACAGCACAGGCTACTTTGAATCCTACTTCCTACCCCACAGCAGCTCTTGAGGCCTGGATGGTAAAAGAACGCAACAGTAAGGTACACTGAAGATGCATTACAACACATACTTAGCTACCTCACTGGAGTGACACTTAGTTAAAGCCAGCCAAGAAGGTGCAAAAGCTGGGGAGAGGGTAGACAGCTACATTTTCTGCTCATAACCCCTTGCAGTAGCAGTATCCAAGCCTGTCCAGTAGCAACTGAAACCTTGCATTGGGCAATGCCAGTACTATGGGAAGCTATCATCCAAAGTGGCATCCAGAGCCTTCTGAAAGAGTGTGATGGGAGATGAGACCATTTTCCTCCAGGAGGGCTGATCCTGTGTGAGCAGAACTGAGGTTGTGTACTGCAGCAATATGGAGCAGGCGCTGTTCTCCCGAATCAGCAGGCCACACGTTGACTAACTTTGTCAGTGTCTGTTGAGATACAGTTTGGAAGTGCCCTTCTGTACCATCTCCAATATGAGCTATGAATTGAAGCCATAATTGTAACCACCATTTTTGCATAGCATTTCAAAGGCAAAAAGTATTTTATGTACACAAAGAATTTTTATTAAATAACATGATGTGAAGAAACATCAATTCAGATTCTTATTATAACTATAAAACGTGAATTTACTTAACATTTGCTTGTCCTTCAGAAAAGGTGATGGCTACTGTCATTCAGTTTTCAGAACTTAGCAGCACAGGAGTTGTCTTAGGTGGCAATAGGACAGGATTATACTTTTAGATTTTTTGCTGTCTTAGACAAAATGGGACCTGCTTGATTCAATGCATTATTAAGAACAGTCATGAGGAACAGCCATCATAAAACACTGTGGTACCGAAGACCTTAAAGTGATTCATGAATCTTGCAGAAATCTGTGTAATCAGAGGAGCAGTTTATGAGTTCACTGTATGTACCTCTTGGAACCTGATTTATATTTCATCATTTCAACTCCTTCAACATTTGAGATGACGCTGTTGTTTTTCTTTTCTACATGAATTATGTATGTGAACAAGCTGATTTATATTAAAAGAGCTGTTTATCTGGAAGTCTTCTCAAATAAAACACTTAATGAATGTGCCATGTCAGTTTAATAAGGTGTTTCAAACATGGAGGGGTGGGGTTGTGATTACGCAAACAGGAACATTCACCAGCAATGTTGCTGAGGGGGACCAGTCAAGGTTTAGCAGTGTGTGTGTGTGTGTGTGTATATATATATATATATATATATATTCATCATCTGAAATGAATCATCAAACCTTATGAGGTTATATACATATAACCTCACTATGTATACTCCATGTTGGGGGCTGTCCTTTTAGCAGCTCAGGTTTTCTACTGGGTCACATGTTCAAGACCATCCCTTTTGGGGAACAGCTACAGTTCATCAGTCAGTGAGGAGTTTCAGGGTTTCCCCGCTTGGCCTGAGAGTTTATGTTCTGGACCCTTGAATCTTCAAGATCTTCCCCAAGTAGCATAATTGCAGAGGGATAGAGTCCTCTCATTGTCCTCCGCTTAGGGATTGGTAGGGGCACCATGGCCCTTCCCTCTGATCCAGGCTCCAGTAGTAGGATGCTAGGACCTCCATAGGGTCCTAATATAGTTGCTGCTTGGATTACTTCCTACAAGTTTATCTTCCTTCAACAGAGATGAATACGGAATTTAACACAAAATTAGAGTTCCTGAATTCAAAAGTCACCAGTCTCTCCTTTTTGACCTGAGTCAGGTCAGTATCTTCAGGCCTCAGGCAGTAAGAGTGCCTGAGGGGCTCCTCACCAAGAACGCTAGTCTCTGTCTGCTTCTGAGTTTCTCCCCTTCCCTTTTTAAGCTCTTTCTCTTGTTTGTGCCAGCTTTGCAAATGAGGCAGGATGAGTCACCAGGGCCAACGGCTACCTTTTAACCTCTTCATTTCCAGTGTGAAGCTTGTATACCCCATCACAGCTTGTAAATCTTAATTCAAGAATAGATCAAGTTGGACACAGGTTTAATTTGTAAAATGGCTATTCTTGAATTTAAACCTAGTTTAATATCTTAAACATAGCCACAAAATGAGAAAAAAACATTCTTTCTAAGAGCTGCAGTATTTTTTAATACTCTGGTGAGAGCAAAAATGATGGATACTCTGGCAATATGAACCATGTAAATCCTGCAGGTAGATATGGCAATCAGCCTCATAAGGTTTGATGATTCATTTCAGATGATGATAAATAATAATAATTTTAATCAATAGAGCAGCAATGTACTAGACTCCCCACAAAACACATGTAAAGAGTAACATAAAGTGCCTATGTAACTTATGTTCTTACGACCCATTTTCAAATGGCACAGGCACTTAGCATGAGATGTACAAAATTATTTAGGTGCCAGACTATGATTTCAGGTGCTTAACTCCACATTTAGGTGTCACTGAGCGCCTCAGAACCTCTGCTCAGTGGTCACCTAACTGTCATTTCCACTTCTATACTCTCCTAGCTCCCTACATTTCTGCCTGTGCACATCCACACAGTTGCATCAATGCCTTTTCTCATGCTCAAGCTCGTGGGATCCTCAGGCTCAGCATTACCCTGCCTGCCTTGCTTTCGGGCTCCATGTGATGGGGTTCTCAGAGCAGGCCTAACTTGCCCAAAAGAGCCAGAAGAAAATGTGACAGCATTCCCCTTGCCTGCCTGCTATAATTTTTAATTGAATGTTGCCACAGAGACCGGGACTCTTCTTGATTTAGGAGAAGTGTCTCCAAAGCAACTTATGGGCTGTATCTCCTTAACCTCACACCTACCCACATCTGGGGCATTGCAGGTTGTGTTCCACTTACTCACTAAGATGTTAATTAACCCCCTGACCCCGTCCCCATCTGCTGCCTAACAGAATGAGTCTATGAACATTTCCAACTGTAAGTTTTATACCTGTTGGGTATGACAGGGGACCTGTTTGCATTAGGTTGCTACACATAACTGAGTCTGTACCCCAACTACCTGCAATTTGCCCCCCCCAGACCTTCCCTTGCCTGTTAACTTATCCCTTAACTAAGTCCCTATGTGGATCTAGCTCATAGGACTCAGATGTTTAAAGGTGTTTAGAGAACAAGAAGAAGTCTTGTGGCACCTTATAAACTAACAGATATTTTGGAGCATAAGCTTTCGTGGGCAAAGACCTGCTTCATCAGATGCATGAGGGTGGTTTCAGAGGGGTATTTAAAGAATGGGGTCCCAGTAAAAGGGAGGACCAGAGCAGACAAGATCTATTCAGCAAGGTGGAAATGGCCCAGTGTCAATAGTACTTATCAAAATGGGAAAAAACAAGTCAGATCAGACAGGGGGATATGAGCCATTGTCAGAGCCTAATGGGGAGATATTAACACCCAGAGCCAAGAAACGGCCTTTGTAAGCTGCGAGCCAGTCCCAGTCTCTGTTTAATCCTTGGTTAATGGAGTCAAATTTGCATATAAATCGTAGGTCAGAGATTTCTCTCTCCATTTGATTTTTGAAATTTCTTTGTTTCAGGACTGTCACCCTTAAATCTGCCCCTAAGTGTCCAGGGAAATTGAAATGTTCTCCCACAAGCTTCTGTACATTACTGTTCCTGGTGTCTGATTTACGTCCATTTATTCTTTTACGGAGAGACTGTCCAGTTTGTCTAATGTAAATTGCAGTGGGGCATTGCTGGCACATGATGGCATATATTATATTAGTAGATGTGCAGGTAAAGGAGCCCCTGATGGTATGGTTGATGTTAGGTCCTGTGATGATATCACTGGTGTAGATGTATGAGCAGAGCTGGCAGCGAGGACCATTGCAAGGGCTGGTTCCAGCCTAGAGTCACAGGTTTGTGATTTGTAGTGGCTGGTGAGGATTTGTTTAAGGTTGGCAGGCTGTCTGTAGGCAAGGGCAGGCTTGCCTCCCAAGGTCTGTGAGAGTGAAGGATCATTGTTCAGGATGGGTTGCAGATCACTGATGATGTGTTGGAGAGGCCTTAGGTGAGGGCTGTATGTGATGGTCAGTGGTGTTCTCTTGTTTTCCTTGAGAGGCCTGTCTTGTAGCAGGTGGCTTCTGGGTACCCATCTGGCTCTATCAATCTGTTTCCTCACTTCCTTAGGTGGGTATTGTAGTTTGAGGAAAGCTTGGCAAAGGTCTTGTAGATGTTTGTCTCTGTCTGACGGATCAGAGGGACCCCACTCCTTAAATACCCCTCTGAAACCAACCACCCCCCAGTCATGCATCTGATGAAGCAGGTCTTTGCCCACAAAAGCTTATGCTCCAAAATATCTGTTAGTGTATAAGGTGCCGCAAGACTTCTTGTTCTCAAAGCTACACACTAACATGGCTACCTTTCTGATAAAGGTGTTGAGACATTGTTCTGCTCTTCATTACAAAGTATAATTGACTTTGGCTCCTAAGTCTCAGTTTCAAAATTGACTTAGGCACTTTGGCTGAATTCCTTAAAAGTATTTAGGTGCCAAACTCCAGTTGATTTCACTAGGGGTTAGGTGCCTAAAGATCTCTGAGTGAATCTCATTGAAAATTAATGGAACATAGTCAATGAAACCCAAGTCATATGTGTTTTTGAAAATTTTACCCATGAAAATTCTTCCCCTTTAGAAATTCATGCAAAATACAGATGTGCATCTGAAACGCATCTGAACCCCCAAACCTCCAAACTTTTTAAGACTCCCACTCATAATAGACACCGATAGTTGCCATCCTGCGAGCTGATATGCCTGGGTGGATCATTGAAGTCAACGAGGCTGAATACAGGCAGAAGGATGTGAAGAGCAGCATAGTGTGTAAGATTATTAATTCTTGGATCTAACCAAGCATTTAATCATGTGCATAACCTTAAGCGTGTGATTTAAATGCTTAAAATTATAGTGCTTTGCTGGACTGGTCTATACCTTTGTAGAAAATAATCAAATAGGGAGTATCAGATCCTGGGGGGAAGAAACTATTTACAGACTAATCTTGATAGATCAAATTAATTGGCTCAGTGGTGAAATATGCAGTGTAATTCATCTAAGTGTCCAACAATTCACTTGGGTAGAAATAAATTAAGCTTAGCTTAAATAGAATTAAATGAGTTAACACAATAAAGGAAAACTTCTGGATGTATTGACAAACTCCACATTTAAACTCTCAGAGGCAATTATGCTTGGCCCCAGAGCAGATGAGTCAGGGAGGGAGAGAGGGCAAGGATCTTCCCCTATACTTAGGTTAAGCCTAAATAGTAATGTTACCTTCATTTACACTAGACAGACCATCCAGGTTACCCTGGGTGGTCTCTCCAGTGTAAATGAAGGTAACAAGTACACGAGGGTATGATTGTAGTGCAGGTGGGCATACACACACTGGCTTTAATCTAGCCTGACCTCCTGTATTAAAAAAGCCATAGATTTTCCCCAAAATAATTCCTAGAGCCTAGCTCTGAGGCTATGTATAGACTGCAGGGCTTGGTCAGCAGAAGATTGCGCCAGAAGATATCTTGCAACAAAACTCCTGCTGACAGATCCATCCAGACACCAAGGCACATCAAAAGAGCTATCCACTCTGTCCACAGAGAGTGGCCAGACAGCCCGGCTGCTCTTTCGAAATAATCACCCCCCAGAACCTTGTCTGCCAAGGTTCCTTCCAGTAGCCAGAGCCATGTGGAGACAGGTGCTTAAAGGGAATCCTCTGGACAGCTGTTATCTGCCTCTACTGTGGGCTTGCCTGCACCTGCAAGGGAGAGCAAAGCATCCATAGTGTCCCCTGTGCTTATCCTGTGTTTGGGGGCAACACAGCTCATCCCTGGGTGTCGTGCTGCCAGAGCTGCCCCTAGGCCTGCGATGGCCCCACATGGACATGCTGTGGCTTATGCTGAACTTTCTGGCAGTTGCCTCCCTCTTCCTTTGTGACATCAACTCTGAGGTCACCTTCAGGACCATCATCTTAACTGCAGGAGCTGCACACCTGCACCTTTGCTTCCCGCCCTGCAGTGCACAGGTGTCTCTGGAGGCACCACACCAGTTTGGACTGTTAGGACTGGCTGGTCATGGAACAGTGGGACGACAGGCAGTGGCTCCAAAACTTCCACGTGTAGAAACTTGTTGAAGCTCTGTGCCTGGCTCACCCCTGCTGTTTTGTAGACAAAACCCTGCAGTCTAGACTTAGCCTTAAAAGATCATCCCATCTTAACTGAAAAATTGTCTGCAATGGAAGACACACCAGGACCTCTGGTAAGTTGTTCCAGTGCTTAATTATTCTCACATTTTTACACACTGTTTCTGCTCTGAATTGATCTAGAATCAACTTCCAGACATTGTATCACGTTCTATCTTTCTCTGCCAGGTTGAAAAGCCTGTTATTAAATATTTTTGCTACATATGCTGTAATCAAGTCACATCTTAACCTTCTTTTTGTGAAATATATGGACAGAGCATATTTTGAAATTCTTTAATGATTCTTGTGGCACTTTATAGACAAACAGATTTATCGGAGTATAAGCTTTCATGGGCTTGTGTCATGCATCTGACGAAGTGGGTCTTTGCCCACAAAAGCTTACGTTCTGATAAATCTGTTAGTCTGTAAGTTGCCATAGGAATTCTCATTGTTTTTTCAGATACTGACTAATATGGCTACCTCTCTGATATTTAATGATTCTTGTGGCTTTCTGACCCCCCTCCAGTTCATCAACATTCTTCTTAAATTATGCACACCAGAGCTGGACCAAGTATTTCAGCAGTGTAAGCAACATAGATAAAATACAGAGGTAAAATATCCTCTCATGTCCTACTGAAGATTCCCCTGTTGGTGAATTCCAGGACTGCATTAGTTCTTTGGCTTCAGCTTCACATTGGGAGCTCATGGTTGGCTGAATATTCACCAGGACCTTCAGTATTTTCTCAGAGCCACTCCTTCCTAGCACAGAGTTCCAAATCCCGTAAGAAATGGCCTACATTCTATGTTGGCAGATGTATGCATTTACATTTAGCTCTATTAAACCAAATACAGCTTTTTGGCAGCCAGGTTACCAAGAAATCCAGTTGTCTCCAAATCAATGACTTGTCATCTTCATTGTTTTCCACTCCCCCACTTTTGTCATCGGCAAATTTTATCAGTAATATTTCTATGTTTCATTTCAGATCATTGTAAAAAATATTAAATTATAGGACCAAGAACTTATTTATGTCAACGCCACTGAAAGCAGATTTGCTCAATGCTGATTCCCCAATTACAGCTACAATCTGAGATGTCTCTGTCAGCCAATTTTTAATCCATGTAATGTGTGCCATGTTAATTTTATATCATTCTAGTTTTTTAAACAAAATGATGTGAGGTACCAAGTCAAATTACTTACAGAACTCTAAGTAAATTATGTCACACTTCTACCTTTATCAACCAAATTTGTAATCTCGTCAACAAAGGATACCAAATTAGTCTGACAGACTCTATTTTCCATAAACCTGGATGATTTGTGGTAATTACAGTGCCCTCATTTAGTTATTTAATAACTGTGTCCCATATCAGATGCTCCATTATCTTGCCTAGGATCATTGTCAAGCTGACAGTCCTATAATTACCTGGCTCAACCTTTTTATATTTGAATCTTGCAAAGGGGATAGACACAGAGGGACATGATTTAAGCACAACTGTCTGTGAATTTACTGTTCTAGCACCAAAACTCAAAGCCAGTCCAAAGGAAGGCTTTTCACTAGAGACAGAGGAGTACAAAGCAGCCTAACATTTAAAAAGTCAGGACACTGTACATCTGTTTAACCTTTTCAAAAACTGGCATGTTAGCTTTCTTTGAGACGTATTGAAAATCAACATTAATCTTCTTCACGAGCCTCAGCCAGCTCTTTTACATCTTTTTGGTTTCAAGTTATTTGGGCCTACTGATTTAAACATGTCTGATTTTAGTAGCTGCTGTTTGACATCCTCCAGAGAAGGAAGGAGGAAGAGTACTATCATCACCTTAGGATGAAATTATATCATCTGTTTTTCCCCACTGTAGCTGCGTCTACACGTGCACGCTACTTCGAAGTAGCGGCACCAACTTCGAAATAGCGCCCGTCGCGTCTACACGCGTCGGGCGCTATTTCGAAGTTAACTTCGACGTTAGGCGGCGAGACGTCGAAGTCGCTAACCTCATGAGGAGATAGGAATAGCGCCCTACTTCGACGTTCAACGTCGAAGTAGGGACCGTGTAGACGATCCGCGTCCCGCAACGTCGAAATTGCTGGGTCCTCCATGGCGGCCATCAGCTGGGGGGTTGAGAGATGCTCTCTCTCCAGCCCCTGCGGGGCTCTATGGTCACCGTGGGCAGCAGCCCTTAGCCCAGGGCTTCTGGCTGCTTCTGCGGCAGCTGGGGATCTATGCTGCAGGCACAGGGTCTGCAACCAGTTGTCAGCTCTGTGTATCTTGTGTTGTTTAGTGCAACTGTGTCTGGGAGGGGCCCTTTAAGGGAGCAGCTTGCTGTTGAGTCCGCCCTGTGACCCTGTCTGCAGCTGTGCCTGGCATCCCTATTTCGATGTGTGCTACTTTGACGTGTAGACGTTCCCTCACTGCGCCTATTTCGATGTTGGGCTGAGCAACGTCGAAGATGAACATCGACGTTGCCGGCCCTGGAGGACGTGTAGACGTTATTCATCGAAATAGACTATTTCGATGTCGCAACATCGAAATAAGCTATTTCGATGTTGGCTGCACGTGTAGACGTAGCCTGTAAAACCAGAAATATTTATTGAAAACACCTGCCTTTTCTGCATTATTATTCTATCATATCCATCCAGTAATGGACCTATACTATCGTCAGGGTGCGTTTTGTTCCTAATGTATTTTTAAAAAATCTTATTCTCTGTAATATTGCTGATCATCAATCTCTGCCTGTGTCCCTTGGGTTCCCTTACCAATTTTCTAAAATTCCTGTCTCCTGATTTATATTAATTGCTATCAATTTACCCTCTCTTCCACTGATTATATATTACATTTTAAATTTTATTCAGCTGCCCTTGCTTTCCACCTGAACCAGGTCAATTTTGTTAACCAGCACAGCTTTCTTCCCTGATCATGGTTTTTTGGCCATCTAGTAAGGTGTTTTTAGATTATTCCAACTATCATTCACATTTTTAGATTAAATGTTTCCTGTCAGCTGATTTGGCTCATAATTCTTTTCAGTTTTATGAAACTGCCTCCATTAAAGCACTAAGCTTGTATGAACTGATTTCGACATTGTGCCTGCACATAATAAACACGATCACATCAAGGTCAATTGCATTCAAGTTTAAGCCCCCCTTGATCATGCACCTTTTTTCTCTACACCTAGATCAACGAAATAATGAGGCAGTCATCCTGTT
The DNA here is from genome assembly GCF_033958435.1 of Carettochelys insculpta. Lineage (NCBI taxonomy): Eukaryota > Metazoa > Chordata > Testudines > Carettochelyidae > Carettochelys > Carettochelys insculpta. The sequence continues at coordinate 154,027,103 of NC_134138.1, read as the reverse complement.
CTCTAGGGCAGGTCTACATCAGGCCTTAAAGTAAATCCTAGATACACAGTTCCAGCTACAGCAAACATGTAGCTGGAATAAATATATTTATGATTGGCTTACCTGGCTGTCCTCATTGAGGGAAGTTGACAGGAGAAATTTTCCCATCAACCTCCCTTACTCCTCACGAGAATGAAGAGTACAGGGATTGATTATCAGCTCCTGATAGTTTGATTTGGCACATCCCCACTAGGTCTGCAAAATCAAACCCTGGAAGATTGACCCTTACTTGGTCAATCTGGTAATTGTAGATATACCTTGAGTGTGATCTTGTAATCTGTAACCATCAACCATCCCGTCTAGGGGAGCTGGTCTTAAACTGTGTATTGGGACCCCAAAGTGGGTTGCAACCCCATTTTAATGGAGTCGCCAGGGCCACTATTCGACTTGGTCTGACCCAGGGCTGAAGCTGAAGCCTGAGGCCCACCCCCTTTGCAGCAGCAGGGCTTGGACTACAACCCGTTAAGCCCCCAACTCCCCTTCTGCTCACTTGGTCCTTCCATGGATTTTAACACTCCAGTTGTGTGAATTATCCACTAGGCTTCAGATATACCAACTAGGCTCACAATTTGTGAATTTGTGCTCACAAATAATCCATTTTAACCACTCTTGTTTATTACTCGGGCTCCTAGCATTGGTATACAGACAATTAATGCATGTGTTTTCTTTGAGTCCTATCATTCCGTGTTTAATTTTATTCTCAATTCAATTTTATGCTGAGTGCTCATATCTTGCCTCTTTTTTGCCTTCCCCTTTTCTTGTTAGGTTAATCCCCTCCAAGGTACTTTAGCGAGCCTGTCTGCAAGGAGATTGGTACCCTTCTACTAAGGTGGAGGCCATACAAAGTACAACCCTCTTTACACCATTGGTGGTGGACCAACGTTCCAGAAAACCAAAGTTCTCTACCTTACACCACTTACCTAGCCAGTGAATCTCTTCTGGAATCTTATGCCTCTATTTTCCTTTGCTGAAGGGACAAGAAGGGTCATAGAGAAGAGAAGCCTTTAATAATATAATCATATATGGTGTTTCCTTAGCACCCCTGCCTCATTTGACCCACAGAAAGGACAGTGCTCCAGGGATAAATCAGGGTCATCTGGTAAAGAAAGCTGCTGTAAGCAGGGCCCCTGCTTCATTTGTTGCAGAAGTTTGGAAGATGTGTAGTGAATAAGGCAGGAATTGAAGGAAGAGAAAGAATGAGCAACTCACTTAAACCACGTTTTCACAAGTAGGCACTAGCTGTTGTTCCTCATTTTCTGGATGACTGATATGAGACAGTGAGATCTGATTTGCAGCAGTGCTGAGCATCTTCAGGCAATGGGACCTGACCTTTGAACATGTAAACTCCTATATAACGCTAAGCACTCTGAAAAGTCGGTCATTAGGTGTCTTAGACTGGAACTCAAAATAAATGGACTCTTTACTGTCTAATTTCTGTGTCTCAGCAGAGACTTTGTAAGTGCTGTGTCGTTTGGTTTCCAAGACAGTTTTATAGCAGGGGTCTTGGCCATTGACCAAGCACAGATGAGACAAGTCTACTTATATTCCAGTTAGGACTCAGTGGTTGGCACCATTGGGTCTGAAGTGTTTGAAAACTCAGAGTGGGTAATCTCTCCTTTAGTGAGGTGGCAGAGGTGAGCAGTGAGGTTTAATTTAAAAATGAATTGCTAGGGGAACTCCTATGTAGTTTAAGCAGAGCAGGAAACAGGGTATTTTCAGAGAGAATGTGAGCAACCCTTATAAAGTGAGATCACAATACCATTCTTTCTGGCTGCTGGCAAGGTTCTAGTTCTCCACACCAAGCAAAAGGTGAACAGAAGTGACACTACGAGAGGAGCAAGGGTGCATTTTAGCAGCCCTGTGAGGACGCCATCAGCGCTGGCTGTACACAATTTTTCAGTTTGCAAATGGCACACTTCTTTTCTTCCAACATTGGTACATCAGTACACGTGGCTACAAAATCATCCAGCTCTGGGCAAGCAGCCCTTGGAGGGTGTTTCATGGTGCCGTGACAGTGTTCCACCCACTGTGAGAGGATGTCATCATCCGATTTACAGGGATGGCCTTGGCCAATGCTGTTTGTAGCGACTGCTGAGGTAACTACTAGCCACAAAATTCCAGCAAGGCCTTCAGAGCAGTCCAATAATAGCATAAAACTTCAATAGCAATGAAAAAGAAAATCTTTATGGACACTCAATATTCTTTATTGATAGTGAGTCTTCCATTATGCTGAAGAGAATTGTAGGTTTGTCGTGTAAGAAGAGTCAATAGTTAGCACTTCTGACTAGCAGAAGATTATAGAAATACCACTAAATTGAGGAATCTGAATTGAGAGACCTTAAGCAGGAACTGAGTGATGCAATGCAAATGACTCAGAATATGAATTTAAATGAGGAAAACGGAGTTGAGAGAAAATGGATTTTTATTTTGACTTTTACATTCATCTGCCAGTAATTTCTGCCCAAGTCCTTCAGCTTTTGCAAAATTCTAGGAATCAGGAGAACAATTCCAAAAGGAAAAGTATGAGAACTCAGAGTGATAATAAGCTAATATACCAAGATAAAGAAAATGAATGGAACAAAAATTAGACTGAATGGCCTCGCACTGTGTTTTTAGGTATAGTGCATAGGTATGCTACTTCAGGAGAAGCACTGGAAAGTGCTGTGTCTCAGAGACACCTAAAAGAAGAATAATTTGTCTTGGGTCTCCCCAGTTAAACTAGCAGTAGTAATTTGCATACCCAATTTGGGGTTATAATACAGTATATTTCACACACTTACACAGAGTATATTGAGCCATGATAATATCATCTGCCATCTACCACCTATTCACTTGAATCCTTGCATAGACGTTTTGCTTTTAATACCTGCAGTCAAGATCTTGGTAGTCCTAACATAGCCACATAACTGGGGAGGAATTCATACTTCTCTGCATGGCTAGTTAGGCTCCTTGTAATGTAGCTTCTAACAAGGACATGGGCCTTTTGGCCTGCAGCAGCAGCTCCCTAATGATAACATTACCATAATTGCAGTTCATTTTCAAGAGGCAAAGTGATACATGACAGCTCCTTGGGAACCAGTTTGAGTCTGTTATTATAATATAGCATTTGTATAATTGTGATGCCATAATTAATGCTTTCACAGCACATACCTGGTTTATAACATTTAGAACATAGCAGGGAAAAACGCTCACATCTGAAATATGTCACGTAGGTTCTTACTCAAAACCACATGATTATTTTTAAAAATATTGGCTGTGACTTTTAGAGATTTTCATTTCTCTTAATATTTCAAAAAGTAAAAGAAAGTTTTCCTGGTTTCAAACTTTGTTGAGGGTAACTGAAACCTTGATTTTGTGAGCATTTTGATAACCACACCACCTGAACACTTAGGCAAGTGAGTAACTTTGGCAAAAGTGAGAAAGTAGATGAAATTTGAACACATGCTTGCAGGCTTGATTCTCAAAAATGATGAGCCTCTGCAGATCCCACTGAGGTCAGAGGGAAGTGTGAGAGCTTGAGAACCTCTGAGAGTTTGTCAGTAAGTGTTATATGGACTGGACTTGTGAGAAGTCCGTGGGAGTTCAGTGAGGCTACTTACTATAGTTCCAGGGTTTGAAAAATTGCCACGGAAACCCCATACAGGTGCAAGAATCCATCTTGCTGTATTGGGGCCATAAACAGCACTACACTGCATGTTTGTGGACATGTATCTGTTGTTGCTCAGGTTCCTTTCTGACCTGTGAATCTAATTCTCATGTGACTTATAGTGGTGAATAGATCTAGGCTATGTCTACACTAGCATTCCTCTTTCAAAAGGGGTATGCAAATGAAGGAAATTGAAAATGCAAATGACAGACAGATTTACATATCTGGCACCTTATTTGCATATTCTTCTTTTAAAAGAGCTTCTTTTGAAAGAAGAAAAGCAGTAAGATGCACTCTTTTGAAAGTAATCTCTATCTTCAAAAGAATCCTTCTTCCAATTCTTTAAGGAAGAAGTGTTCTTTCGAAGATGGGGTTTACTTTTGAAAGAGCCACATCTGCACTACTTTTCTTCTTTCAAAAGGAGAATATGAAAATGATGTGCCAGATACATAAATCTGTGTCTCATTTGCATTTCCAAATTACCTCATTTGCTTGCCTCTTTCAAAAGAGTAATGCTAGTGTAGACGTAGCCAGTGAGTATTAAGACCTATATGTTTGGGTGATATCTTTCTTTTACTGGGTATTGCAACGAGAACAAATTGAATTTTTTTAATATATGGAAAATATAGATGAAAATAAAAGAAAGTTATTTTTAATTAAAATGTTTATGGCAAATATCAAGGAAGCAGTCCTGTAGCACTGTAAAGACTAACACATTTATTTATTAGGTAGTGAGCTTTCATTGGTAAGACTCACTTCTTCAGTTCAAATCTGAAGAAATGGGTCTTACCTATGAAAGATCTTTACTTAATCAATGTATTTGTTGGTCTTCATGGCAAATATTGATTTTTCAGCAAAATGCAAATCAAAAATATTCAGCCCAAATACAAAATGCTTTCACTGGAATCTAAATTTTTCACTTTAGAAGTTCTGTGGTACCTCTCAGGCATTGTAGTCTGAGTCCCTCATTCCAGTGTTCTCTTGTATAAGGCAGGTTTCCTGGCTGGATTACATCACCCATGATGCACACTGTATTTTCTTTTTCTGAGCAACTGTGGTACATCTTAGGAGTCTTGTACTATATTACATGAGGGGAGATGTAGTGCAGCTTTTTTGTTGTGAAAAAAGTAGCATGTGATCAAGTAATTATAAATGGTATCATAATACATATGCACAAATCAACCAAATTAAGATTGCATGGGAAACCTTAATTTTGGCTTTTTCTAACTTTTGAGGGCTATACTTTATAATAATGCTTTTAGCATAGATTGGTTTTGTTTAGCTTTTGTTTTTCGTTATAAATAATCAGAGCAATTGTTTAGATTTCCATCATCCAGCCATGGAAATTCAATCTGGGATTTCAGTTCACACATCTAATGTCCAGTAATAAAGATTCTGTAGGCCAGAATGAACAATCACTATCCACAAACAGCCCTATTTTATTCAAATATTAGCAGAGCAACACATTGCCTTCAATGAGTTTACATAGATGTAGCTAATTAGTATTTAATTAGCAATTCTGTTGATGATATACAAGAAGGAATAAAATATTTCCCATTTACTTAGCAGTGTCTACCTTTCAGCATTTCTTAAAATTGATTTTGGTCCTTAAATTGAGCAGATAGGATTCGGAATAGACACTGGGGTTGGGCTATAAAGTAAGAAGATGCTATTTTTAAGTAATCACTTCTAAGAATAGAATCATACTTGAAGGTGCTAGAATATTTTGAGAAAAGCATGGAAAAGTTCAAGCTGAGAAGTCTACTGCTTCCTTTAAGGACATAGCACTTTCTAAATTATGGGAAAAAAACTTAAAGTTTTGAATAATTAACCTTCCACTACAAGAAATGTATTGATATTACAGGTGGTGTCCTCCAACCTTAAGATTGCTTGACACTTCCCATTAGAAGACCCTGCTTTCAGTTGCTTATACATCTTGTAAAACTTTAATGGTTAAGACTGAAATTTTCCATGCTGGGTGTCTGCTGCAGGTTGTATTTTTGGGAGAAGTTTCAGATAAACCTGAATAGAGAGTAGAGACAAATATAAGTCATTTAGCATGAGTTCAAAATTATTACAGATGTTTGGTTGAGAAACAGTACCGTTTTCAATTTTGGAGCATAGGTCTGAAATTTGGCCAGATGACAGATTTTTGAAAAATCTGTTTGCACATGCCCATACATATTTGTTAGTCTGACAACTAAGTTCTCTGAAGATTCCATCTGCACCAAGAATTGGATTGCACTGGATGAGCAAGGGTTTCCTCCTGCAAAGTTTCAGTGCCAGCCACCTAGTCTAACCCACTGTTCAAAGCAGGACCAACCTCAACTAAATCATCCCAGCCAGCGCTTTGTCAGGCGAGTCCTTAAAAACCTCTAAGGATGGAGATTCCATCATCTCCCTAGGCAAGGCATTCTAGTGTTTCACTGCCCTCCTTGGCCATGTCTACACTAGCAAGTTCTTTCACAATATTCTTTGAAGGAAGGGGCTCTTTTGAAATATCCAGGGAAGCGTCCATACACAAAAAGAGTGCTGTTGAAATTAAATTGAAAGAATGCAGTGCGCCTTTGGAAAACACTCTTCCACTCCTGTTTCAGGAAGAATGCCTTCTTTTGAAAGCTTCTTTCAAAAGAAAACATGCATGGATGGTCCACAGGCCCTTTTTTTTGACAGAGCAGTCCTCATGGTGCCTCACTTTTCAATGTCTGTCCTGTTCTTTCAAAAGAGCAGGGCCTGAGCGAATACTCTCTTTTGAAAGAGTAGATCATGCTTTTGATCCACTTTTTGTGTGTGTGGATGCGCTCTTTTGAAAGAAGTTCTTTTGGAAGAGATCTTCCGGAAGAACTTCTTTCGAAAGATCACTTTAGTGTAGACGTATCCCTAGTGAAATAGGTTTTCCTAAAATTCAACTTAGACCTACCCAATGCAACATGAGACCATTGCTCTTCATTCTGGTATCTGCCACATGTGAGAAAAGCCTAGCTCCATCCTTTTTGGAATACAGTTTCAGGTAATTGAAGGCCGTTGTCAAATCCCCCCAACACAACTTGAGACGATTGTTTCTCATTCTGCAATATGTCACCACTAAGAACAGCCTCCCTCCCTCCTCTTTGGAACCCTGCTTCAGGTAGTTGAAGGCTGCTATCAAATCTCCCCTCACTGTTCTCTTCTTTAGACAAAAGAAGTCCAAATCCCTCAGCCTCTCCTGTGCTCCAACCTAATAATTTTTGTTGCCCTCTTCTGGACTCCCCCTGGACACATCCTTTCTGTAATGGGGGACCCCAGATTTGGGTGCAGTACTCTAGCTGCACCTTCTCCAGTTCCAAATAAAGGAGAATAATCACTTTTCTAGGTCTGCTGGCAATGCTCCTACTACTCCCCTCAGCATGCCATTAGACTTCTTGGCAATAAGGACACGCTGTTGGCTCATATCCAGCTTCTCATCCACTGTGATCGCCAGATTCTTTTCTGCAGAACTGCTGCTTAGCCAGTTGATTCCCAGCCTGTAGCGGTGCTTGGGATTCTTCCTTCTTAAGTGCAGGACTCTGCACTTGTCCTTTTTGAACCTCATCAGATTTCTTTTGGCTAAATTGTGTAATTTGTCTAGGTCTCCCTGGACTCTATCCCTACCATTCAGCATGCCCACCTCACCCTCTAATTTAGTATAATCTGCAGATTTGCTAAGGCTGCAATCCATCCCCTCATCCAGGTTGGTCAGGCATGACTTGCTCTTGGTAAATCCATGTTGACTATTCCTAATCACTTTTCTCTGTTCCAAGGGCTTCAAAATGGATTCCTTGAGTGTCCCCCTCCTTGACTTTTCCAGGGACTGAAAGGTTGCCAGCTTCTTTTCAGCAATGTGTTTGCAATGGAGTCTGTGCTGCTACAATAGTCCCAGAGAAGCTAAGTGGGTGGAAGCAGGCAGGTAGCAGATCAGCAAGCAGATGTTTTTCAGCTGCAGGAAAAGCAGAGAGGGAACAGATGGTATGTGGCATGGCCCCATGCTGCTACCCTCTCCCCAGCAATGGCAACATCATCAACATCAGTGCAGATGCTCAGCAACAGCCACAACAGCAGTAGTAGGCCTCATCCTCAGTGATACAGGTGTGTACTATTTGACATACTGGTAAGGGCAGAACAGGGACAACCCAAAACTAAAGGCCACCTCTCTCATGTAAAATGGATGAGCCACTTAGTCCAGATTTCAGCTGATCTCTGGGACTCATCCTGGGTACTGAATGAGAAAGAGTTATTATTGAAAAAAATGTGTGTAACCATGTAATCAAAGACCGTTTCATAATGTTTACATGCCTGGGAATCCAGACAACTTGGATTCTAGTATCTTGCAACTTCTGAGGGCCGATATTTGCAACCCTAATTCTGTTCTTACAATGTAGGAGTTGAATTCCTTGTGTACTTATGTTAGTCTGCATTTGTGTAAATTAGGTGACAACCAGTCTTCAAGGTCCAATTACTTTGATGCGACAAGTAAAATGTTTTCAGGAGCAGTAAACTTTTCTATTCACCAATCTTGGGTAACAGACCAGTACAATACTCAATCCAAGAGTCACACCAGCCATGTGTATCCAGCAAGCACAATTCCCAGCACCAATTAACCACAGTACCCAACAGTATGAAGCACAAGCTTTTTGCATGATGGGGAATGCTGTTCATCTAGAATCCTGGCTTGTCACACAGAGGTTTTGTCTACAGTACAGCAAGCTGTCGACAGAAATTAGTGCCAATAAAACTTCTGTCGACATATTGTGGCCACACACAAAGGCAGTTCACTCTGTTGGTCAGCTCTGTCGACAGAGAGGGGCCAGACCACACAGCTGCTCTCTCAACAGAGTGGCCAACTGAAAGCACAGCCGACAGAGGCCCCCCCCTCCCCCCGCCCCGGAGCATCCATGCAGCAACAGATTCTGTTGAGAAAGGCATTCTGCTTCATGGGGGAAAGACAGAAGGCTGTTGACAAAAGTGCCAAATTTCGTGGACAGTATGTCGATACAACACATTTTTAATTGGTCACTCTGTGGATTTTGTCAGCAAAACATCAGTTTTGTGAGCAAAACCCTCTAGTGTAGATGTAGCTAGATAGTCTGTCCAGACTCTGAATGTTCTGCCTGAATTTACAAACTAGGGCTCTGAGAGTTTTATTTATGCAATGGGGGTGGACATTATCAGTTTTATATAGCATTAAAATGTGAACATTCTGTGCAGGCAGGGAGTCAATTTTTATATTTTTATTGACTTTGGGGTTGTTAAAACTCCATTGATCTCAATGCAGTGTTATCTTGCAGCAGATCTTGCCTACACAAATCTATTCATGCCAAAGCTTCGTGCTTTTCCTTTTAAAAGGTTTGTGGTATTAATGACTGAAATATTACTAAATTTAGTCTGTTTGCAAGGTTTTGCAAGAGTAGTTTTGCAAATGTGGAAAATATTGCTCAATGAAAATCAGCTTGGCAAGTGCAACAAAACATTTCATGCAAAATTTAAATGCGGTAAAGCAGCTGCAGACAAGCAGTTTGCTAGAGCTAAATTGCACACAATGAAGCTAGACACTGTATTACTGCTGGAAAGACAATCTTATGCTATTTGTGTTTTGTAATAAAGGCCATTAGAATATCCATAAGTTCTTTGGCTCTTGAATTGCACTAATTATGAACAAAATAATGCACATGAGAGAGACCAAACTAGAGAAAGAACAGCTTAGCCAAATACCTAACAAAATTGCCTCTCTATATATTTTGAGTATATCTATCTGGCTGGCTGTTTTTGTTCAAGAACTCATCTTAAATAAGAGGAGTAACCAGAAAATTCAGTATGCAACTTCCTCTCACCCTAAGTTAAACCAAGGTCAGGGATTGGTTGTGACTGAAAAGTGGGATGGGATGTAGAGCCCATGGCTTTCCAGACCATGGAAAGGAACTGGCACCAAGAGGAGAAATGACATATATCAGACTCACCCACAGGGCAAAGTGACTGAAGGAAACAGTGATTCTGCAGAGTGACCATTGGGTGCAGCTTCAGCAGGAACATGGAGGCCACTTGGAGACAGGGCTCTCCACCCTGCCAACTACCAGACAGGTACTTGCCCCCATGCACACACATATTGGCTACGTCTACACGTGAAGCCAACATCGAAATAGCCTGTTTCGATGAATAACGTTTACACGTCCTCCAGGGCCGGCAACGTCGATGTTCAACTTCGACGTTGCTCAGCCCAACATCGAAATAGGCGCAGCGAGGGAACGTCTACACGTCAAAGTAGCACACATCGAAATAGGGATGCCAGGCACAGCTGCAGACAGGGTCAACGGGCGGACTAGCGCTTCTGGGGCAACAGCTAGCCGCTCCCTTAAAGGGCCCCTCCCACATACACTCAGCCTGCACAGCACGCGGTCTGAGGAGCCATAGGCACACAAACCCCGGGTGCCGCAGTCATGGACCCCCAGCAGCAGCAGCAGCAGCAGCAGCAGCAGCAGCAGCAGCAGCAGCTAGAGGTCCACCCAGCCCTCCCAGCAGGAGCAGGGCTTGCCCTGGCCCATGCCATGTGGGAGGCAGCTGAGCACCTCCTTGCCCCAGGGGAGGAGATGCCCCCAGGGCAGCAGGGCTCAGCCCCTACCCCTGCAGCACCCCGCTCCACCCCCCGCCTCACACGCCGGCGGCTGTGGAGCTACCCCACCAGCACCGACTGGTGGGAGCGGCTGGTGCTTGGGGAGTGGGGCGACAACCACTGGCTCAGGAACTTCAGGATGACCCACCAGACGTTCCTGGAGCTGTGCCAGTGGCTCACCCCCGCACTCAGGCACCAGGACACTGCCATGCGGTGTGCCCTCCCTGTGGAGAAATGGGTCGGCATCGCTGTCTGGAAGCTGGCCACTCCGGACAGCTACCGATCCGTGGGACAGCAGTTTGGTGTCGGAAAGGCCACCGTCGGGGCTGTCTTCATGGAGGTAAGAGAACCCACAGGGGGAGGCCAGGACAGGGCAGGGGGGCCAGGGCAGAGCAGGGGGGCCAGGGCAGGGCAGGGCAGGGCAGGGCAGGGAAGGGCAGGGCAGGCCAGGGCAGGGGGGCCAGGGCAGGGCAGGGCAGGGCCACGCACACCCTGCTCACCCCTCATTGGGGCTGTCCCATGTGCTTTCTCTGCAGGTCGTGCGTGCCATCAACTCCATGCTCCTGCACAGGCTTGTGAGGCTGGGGGACCCACATGCCACTGTCGCTGCCTTTGCCACCCTGGGCTTCCCCAACTGCTTCGGGGCTCTGGATGGGACTCACATCCCCATCCGCGCCCCGCACCACAGTGGAGGACGATACCTCAATTGGAAGAGCTACCATTCTGTCATCCTGCAGGCCTTGGTGGACGGCCGGGGACGTTTCCAGGACATTTACGTGGGCTGGCCTGGCAGCACCCACGACGCCTGGTTTTTTCGGAACTCGGGCCTGTGCCGCCGGCTGGAGGCGGGGACCTACATCCCCCAGCGGGAGATCCCTCTGGGGGACACCACCATGCCCTTCTGCGTCATCGCAGATGCGGCCTACCCCCTCCGGCCGTGGCTCATGCACCCCTACACGGGCCATCTCTCCGCTAGCCAGGAGCGCTTCAACGAGCACCTGAACCGTGCGCGCCAGGTGGTGGAGCACTCATTTGACCGCCTCAAGGGACACTGGCGATGTCTCCTGACCCGCCTGGATGCGGGCCCCAACAACATCCCCCAGATTGTGGGTGCCTGCTGCGCCCTGCACAACCTCGTGGAGAGCAAGGGGGAGACCTTTCTGCAGGGCTGGGCCGCGGAGGCCGGCAGGGCACACGTGCAGCCACCTGCTGCCCCCAGTCGGCAGGTGGACCCCGAGGGGACCCGGGTCCGGGAGGCCCTGCGGGCCCACTTCGACCAACAGGCCGCGGGGTGAACTCTGCCCAGGCCCCCTACTGCCCGCCCCTTCCTCCCCCACACTCCTGCCCCAACGCCCACACCATGGAGCACCCCACCGCCCCCCCCTCCCACTTGTCCTGGACAAATGACAGCACGAACTTGTGGCTGAACGTAAACTTATTTTTTGTCTTTCAGAAACTTTTTTTTTTTTCAATAAATATGTCAAACACAAACCAAAAAGTAGGGACAAAAGTTCAACAAAAGCAAGATGTGCACAAGTAAAACAATATAACAACAAAGCAAACAAGTGTGTGCCATCAACCAAAAAGAAAACCAGGGAGGAGAACGGGGAGAACTATTTACATGGGGGGGACGGGGCAAACGGGGGCACCAAAAAAAAACAGTCCAACTATATACACAACAACAAGGGGGGGGGCCACGTCCCGGGCCCCTCGCCCCAAGAGCCCAGCACTGGGCGTGCCCGGCCAGGAGCCCCGCCGTGCCTGCAGTCTGGTCCGTGGCTGGGTGGGAGTGGGCTGGACTGGAAGGTATTGGTGCCGGCGAGTCTCAGGTGGCTCCAGGGGTCCCTCGGTGCTGTGGCCCTCGCGAGTGGGTGGTGGGCCGACGGCGGATGGCCCGGCGACGGCCGGAGCAGCTGGTGGTGGGGCTGCAGGAGCGGGCGGGGCGGGCGATGGCTGGGCCGGCGCAGCATGGGGGGCCAGGTATTCAACCAGGCGGTTAAATGTCTGGATATAGGCCCCCCATGCCTCCTGGCGCCAGGCCAGGGCCCGCTCCTGCAGCTGGAGGTGCTGCTCCGACACCTCCAGCTGCCGGCGGAGGATGGCCAGCAGCTGGGGGTCCGTGGCCGTCGCCGGTAGTAGGCACGGGGTCCGCCGTCTTGCCCTCCGCGGGGCCGGTTGTTCCTCGGCAGAGGGGCTGCCCTGGAGCGATGGTCCAGGAGGGCTCTCCGGGACAACTGAGGCCTCGCCAGCGCTCTCTTCCGGTCCTTAGGATGGTGCAGGTGCAGGTGCAGGACACAGGAGAGGAGGGGGGAAAGAAGAATGGAGACAGGCGTTAGTGTGGGCCCCGAGCCGTGGCCTCTGTCCCCCCCGCCCTGTGCTGCAGGTTCCCCATCCCCGTCCCCGGGAGATGCTGCTGTGATGGATGGGGTTCAGGGGTCCCCCTGCCCTGCACCCCGTCCCCTGGTGGGAGCGACTCTCACTTCAGCCCGCAGGGTCTGAGAGCAGGAGAGGTTTCTTAGGCCACAGATGGCCAGTTTCTGGCAGGAGTGACAGCACCAGCTGTCGGGAGAGACAGTCCTTCCAACCCGTCGTGGGGAGAAGACCCCAAGGGGGGCCCCTCTGAGATGCAGCTTTCCCCCTCCTCTGGCTGGCTGCCTTCCAGCTCTCCCTTCCCCTAGCCTCTACCTGTGGCCCCCGCCCTCGCCCCCCAATTCCAAGCCAGCTCGGCTCCTCCCTCCTGTTTGTTCAGGGCAGAGGTATCACCTGTCAGCTGTAGCGCCAGGATCCTCCTTTGGCCCTGGGAGCTCTTCGGCTCTTGTGGCTCATATGTAGCCTGAGTCTCCCTTTGGCACTCCCCCCACTCCATCACATGCTGCTGCTGCGGGGTGTCCCACCCCCTCTGGCCGGGGGCCCCTCAAGGTTCCGCTCCCCCCTGGCCTGGGGATGGGGCATGGCACTGTCATGCAGGGTTGGGGGGCCAGGGGCTGATGGCTGCAGTGCTGTGAGGGCCATGGCCCTGGTGTCCTTGGGGCCATGGCCATGTGAGCGTGTGGGGGGCCCTGGACACATCTCTGTTACCCCCGCCCCTCAAGCCCAGGGGTGTCCACCAGAGAGGGGTACCTACCTGTGGGTCCACTCCACCGGTCCGGAGATCCCCGGGGGTCGGAGGCCCTGCTGCTGCTCCGGGATGGCAGGAGGAGGATCTGCAGGCTGGATTCTGCGGAGGAGGAGCCCCCCTCCTCCTCCTCCTCCTCCTCCTCCTGCAGCAATGTCCCGGGGATGGCCTCCGGGGGGGGGCCCCCGGGGTGCGGGGCTTGCCTCCGGGGCGGACTCCATCTGCAGGGCCTGCTGGGCCTCGTCAGCCGAGGTGTCAAGGGTGGCTGGAGGGGAGGAGGTGTGCCGGGAGCCCAGGATGTCCCTGAGCTCCCTGTAAAAGGGGCAAGTGACGGGGGCGGCCCCAGATCGGCTGGCCGCATCCCGGGCCCGGGTGTAACCCTGCCGCAGCTCCTTGACTTTACTCCGGACATGGTCCGGAGTGCGGGCAGGGTGACCCCGGGCAGCCAGGCCCTCGGCCAGCCGAGCGAACGCATCCGCGTTCCGCCTCTTGCTCCCCATTACCTGGAGCACCTCCTCCTCGCTCCAGAGCCCCAGCAGGTCCCGCAGCTCGGCCTCCGTCTAGGAGGGGCCCCGCTGCCGCTTCCCAGACTGCCTGGCCCTCTGGATGGGCTGGCTGCCCTGGCTCCCCTTGGGGGGGGTCCCCTGGGGGCACTGGGGGGGCTGCTGGGCAGCCATCGCCGCTGTGTGGGGGGCTGAGGGCTGTGCAGGCTGACCGCCTGTGCAGGCTGCAGCCTGCACATTGCCTCAGCTTCCTGCAGAGTCAGGGCGGGGGAGGGGACCTTTAAGGGGCCGCTCCACGCGGCCACCAGTGAGTTGAGGGGCTGGAGAGAGCGTCTCTCAACCCCCCAGCTGATGGCCGCCATGGAGGACCCAGCAATTTCGACGTTGCGGGACGCGGATCATCTACACTGTCCCTACTTCGACGTTGAACGTCGAAGTAGGGCGCTATTCCTATCCCCTCATGGGGTTAGCGACTTCGACATCTCGCCGCCTAACGTCGAAGTTAACTTCAAAATAGCGCCTGATGCGTGTAGCCGCGACGGGCGCTATTTCGAAGTTAGTGCCGCTACTTCGAAGTAGCGTGCACGTGTAGACACAGCTATACTGTGCACTGACCCCCACAAGGAACCATTCTCCTCCCTCCAGACACTGGGACCAGGAACACTGACCTAGCCCTTCTTGGACTATTGCGCACGCCCATGGTGGGGCCAGGAACCCCATGCCCCTCTCCCCTGGCCTCAAACTGCCCAGCTGACCCTACACCTCTCCCTCCCAGCCAGTTAACCAAGGGGCTGGGCCCAGCCCCAAGGTCTGCAGCCCTCTCTCCCTCTCAGAGTTGGGGCTGGGGCTGGGTTCAGTGCCCATGTCCAGCTCATCCCAGGGCCTGAGCCACGCCCAGCATCATGGCTTGACCTGCCCAGCCTCTTTCCCCAAGCTCACCTCAGGGCTGGAGCGAGGCACAGTATCCCAGCCTGGCTGGCCCCCTGTCTTGCCCCAGCCATGAGCTTCCCAGACCCCTGTCCCTCCAGAGTTAAGGTCAGGCTCAGTGCCTGACCTGGTTCTTCACCCTCGAGGCAGGCTGTTGGGCTGGGGTCAGCTGGATCTGCAGCCTGACTTGGCCTCTCCTTTTCCCCCCATGAGGACATGTGGGGGGAGGGCTGGGACCCATGGCCTGATCCAGTCTCTCTCTACCCTGAGGCCAGGCAGGGAGGGAAGTGCAGGAGCCACATCTTGCCCCACGTCTCCCTAGCCCCCACCTCAAGGACAGGCAGGGGGCCCTGGAGCCATGGCCTGACCTGGCCCCCCAGTGTGAGAACAAGCAGGCAGGTGGGGAGCCTTGGTCTATAGTGCCTCCCGCCCCCAACCAAAGAGCAAGGTGGGGCCAGGAGGAGAAAAAGGACCCAAGCAACACCAGTTACATCTGCTAATATAAAAAAGTAAAGGCTGGATTGTAAAAAATTTACTGGCAATGAAGAGGAGTTACTTAAGTAATCCCATCAATGTACAGTTATAGTAACTCTTCAGCATGAGTAAGTTGTTCAAAATTGGGCTCACAGAATACAGAGGTGGAAAAATCCTTTTAGGGTACCTAAGCCATTTCCCTGACAGGGCAGAGCTGTTCCCCACAGTACACCTTCTGGGTTTATGAATTTAAAATGTATCTGGTGAACAGAATTCAATCACTACCTTTGAGAATTTATGTCAGAAGGGCGAGATCTGCCTTGAGGCACTGCATAAATAGTTGCACAAAGTTGTGCTGTGTCAGGCAGAACTCACAGAAAAAGTTCTGACCAAACTTCTGTCGGGGTAACCTGTTTGCCTTAGTGCTGCAAGTCTCAGTATACAGGCTTTGAAAGGACAGAACATGGGAATTCCTGAAATGTAGAAACAATTTAGATCTACAATTTCTGTACATTGTATTGTTATGATTTCATGGGCCGATATCTTGCCATCTATCAGGTTGAGAAATAAGCCCAATCTCCCATCAAAACATTGGATTCCAAACATTCTGCTGATATCAAGCTCTCATTCCCGCTCTTGATGGTCCAGAAGCAGATAAGACCACAAAATATTCAAAGTGCTATTCCCTACTCTGTAGTGCAATGACAGATGATTCTAAGGAAAAATTCAAGTGTGGGCACAACCCTAAGCCTACACTGAAACCATCTGTCTTCTTTACTGTCAGAAGATATGTTCCCACAAAACTTCTGTCAACAGATTGTGTCTACGCATAAAGGCAGATCAATCTTTTGATCTGCTTTGTTGAGAAGCGGGCCCCCCAGAGCATCTCCATGGCTTTTTTGTCAACAGTTTCTGCTGACAAAATGCATATAGGCTATGTCTACATGAGAGGCTTTTCCCCTCAAAACTGGGCTCTTGTCAGAAAAAAGCTGCTGAGCATCTGCGTGTAAAATGTGGTTTATTGACAAAACCCAGCACATCCGTTGACAGCATTATACCTCAGCACTCAGGTATAACACCTCTCTCAACAGTTTTCTGTTGACAAAACATCTGTGCAGATGATCTGGGGCCCTTTTGTCAACAGGCAGGGCTTCTAGTTCACCAGGCAGCCCTGTTTGTAGAGCTTCCAGTCAGCCATTCTGTCAAGAGAGGGCTGGGCTTTCTGGCTGATCTCTGTCAACAAAGCAAATTGTTCTATCTGCCTTTATGTGTAGACACAATCTGTCGACAGAAGTTTTGCCAGGAAATCCCTTCTAACAGTGACTTCTGTTGACAGAGGTTTCTTGTGTAGACATAGCCTACGTGTAGGTGTACATAAAGCCTATCAGAAAAAAACAGTTTGTAACATGTTTAAATATCTTCTTTTTCATATGACTTTTGTTCTATTTTATTTTTTATCACAGGGTAGATAGGGCCTGAAGCTACCTTTTACATTTAATTCCTATCTTTTCTGTCTTTTTTCTTCCTGATGCAGAGAACATACAGAAATTTTTATGTTTCTTTCTCCATAAACTAGAAAATGAAATTTATCAGAAATATAGTTGCTGTTTTTTTTCTCTATTCTTCACTGCTGTTTCTCTATTTCATTTTAGATGAGGAAGGGAGACAGAGCTGTTTTTTTCAGCAACTGAAGTCCTACAGCTAATAACTTTCATCATGCAGTATATTCCTGCTTTTTGTGATGTTTGTCTAGTTCTCTGGAACAAGCAGAAATAACCACAGTAGCAGCAGTCACTTGTTTTCTTAATTTACCAGGCACAGCGAATGACGTGCACTGTGGAAAGAACAGATACAGCTTGAGCTATCGGTTCCACTGCGAATGAGACAAGTTTTGGTTTTTCATCCTGCTTTGTTTGAAACTAAGTGTTTCTTTGAAAACCAGGTGACTAATGGATAAAGCAGATACAATTTTTCAAATTAAGTTTACACAAATGCACACAGTGCATCAAATTAATTTGGCCTGGTCTGTTATGTTCAGGCTTGCTGAGATGGTTCATCTGGTTGTGAATAAAGTTTGGGATTAATAAATGATTTGCAATGGACTAAACCAAATACCAAACCTCTTTCCAGAATTCAGAATGAATACAGCAAAACTTTTTATACACCAATTTTATTTTTCATTTGTGAGCATTTCAGTGCTGTAGGAGGGCTAAAAGGAGAAGCACTGAAATACTGCTTGCTGTAATTCAGGCAGTTTTGCAGACCACAGAGGTAAAATAATTCCAGTAAGTTTTTAAGAACCCATTCTAAATCGCACTTGTATCAACAGAAGGGCTTCCATTGATTTAAGTGGGTTTTGGATTAGAAATCAAATAAGAGATCTGTGAATTTTGGGTGCTTATTCATGAGAAACTTTGGAACCTTAAATGCTCCCTATCTCTGTGCAACACTGTTTGGCAGAGTCTAAACGTGCCCCTTCCTTTCGAAAGGGGCGTGTTAATGAGCAGGTTCAAAATATGCTAATGAGGCTCTGCAATGAATATGCAGTGTCTCATTAGCATAATGGCAGCCACGGCAATTCGAAAGTGCAGCTTTTCAAATTGCATGCCGCCCGTGGAGACGGGACCTTCCGAAAGGACCCCCCCCCAAGTTTTCGATCACCAGACAGGAAGAAGGGCTTTAGAAAACTGGGGTGTCTTTTCAGAAGGTCCCATCTCCACGGGTGGTATGTGATTCGAAAAGTCACACTTTCGAATCCCCGCAGCTGCCATTATGCTAATGAGGTGCTGCATATTCATTTCAGTGCCTCATTAGCATCTTTTGAACCTGCTCATTAACATGCCTCTTTTGAAAGGAAGGGGCACGTGTAGACCCAGCCTAAGAGTTTTGTTGTTTACAGGTGCTTAATACTACACCACACCCACCCCAAAAGACAAATATTTTGCTGTGGCAATTGTCAGTGTAACAGGCTTATTGTCAGAGTGCTCTTCTGTCCACTGCACAAAAACCTCTCATGGGGGATAAAGTATTTTGTCAACAAAATTGCCAACAAACTGAGTTTACACTGCCTGACTTTCAGCACAGCGTTTCAGCTGTATTGCTAAAAGTTGTGTAGTGGTTACAAAGTCAGAGGCGGTGGCGGGGGGGGGGGGGGGGCTATTTCACCCAGAATTTTTCATTTCCCTAAATTTGAGAAACTTTTAAAACTAATGTTGTTCTTCCTTTTCAATCTTATTTCTCTGTCCCTTCCTCATGCACTAAAATCCAGCAACCAGATTGTCTGCCCACAAGATACAGTAAGCACAAACTAATACTGTATCCATCATGATTACATATAGACATCACTTCCAATTAAACATTACTCTCCTTAAATTATCTCATTTATATAAATGTTAGAAGTGGATAATACCTTCCTGGCAGACACTGCCTAAAGTTAGAGAAACAGACAAAAGCTGTCTCGTTAGAAAATCTACTGTGACTGAACCGATCTTGTCAACACTGGCCCTCCTCTTGCCTGTGTTTCCCTCCTTTCATGAGCCTATAAATTTAGTCCCTCCTCTGGAACCCTCTCTCATGCATTTCATGAAAAGAGGCTTTGCCTATGAAAGCTTATGCTCCAAAATATCTGTTAGTTTATAAGGTACCACAGGTCTACTTGTTGTGTTTGAAGATACAGACTATCTCGGCTATCCTTCTGATACAGGTTAGAAAATTATTTACCTCCTACGTGAGAAGGGTTATATAAAGTTATTTACCTCCTAGATATTGGAGGCAAGGGAAATACTTCCAAACAGTTCAATTGTATTTAGAGCTATTTCTTGTTGTACCCAAAGTAATTTTAATTTTCTAGCCATCCATAAAGTACAATAATTGTATGCATAATTGTTTTTTCTCCACTTTGCTGTGATCTTACCCCATTTCCATTGATGAGCACTTGTAACATTACACAGTAGATGATAATTTTCTGCTTTATGCTTTTTTTAATGTTCATTCTTGAGCCAAGTAAGTGTTTGTGTGGTTTACTTGAAAGCATTGTAATGGATATTGAGAACTCTTCAAAAATGTTGATTGTTTCAAGTCACATTATCTGCTACTATCTACATATCTACTGGTTAAGGGTGTGTTGAGATTTCCACTTCAAACAGGATTAAACGCCCTCTGTTCCACATTTTATTGACTTTAAGATCCAATTTTGGCACAATAATTCTTCAGTTTAAAAATGAATTTTTAATTTTTTAATTAAAATATTTGCTAACTTCTGCAAAAGAAACTTTTAATATGTCTCCCCTTTTAAATTTTGACTTCTTGCCCTTTTTAGTAATCCACAAACCTCACAAACTCCAAGATTCATAGAGAATCTCCCATTCTTATATCATTTTAACCACTTTTGCAATGATAAGATTAAACATTTCCCTTTATTTGGCACAACTGCTCTGACTATGTCAAAAGTCGCCGAACAGTCAAGATGCACTAAATTCTTTCTGTTATTTTGGTCTGTTTTGTGGTGTTGACACCCTGACTCCCTAGTCCCACTCCCCACTTGGAGACCAAAAAGGAGCCAGCTGGGATGTTAGGGTCAGCAGGTTATGAGCAGGCATCTTGGAAAAATGACACTACTGTGTGCTGATGTTTTTTGTGGGTAACCACGTCTTTGCAGGTGGCCTAGAGGGAGCCCAATGTTTCAGTACTGTGGTATCAGGGACAGATTTCAAAAGGTTTACAGGCACTTAAAGATGTAAATAGGTGGTTGGCGGGACTTACAAAAGTGTCCAAGCAGGTTAAGCATCTAATTCCCCTCACAAGTTAAGCACCAAATTCAGTCGTTCTGGTAAATTTCTTTAGGCGTCTATATGCATTCTTGGGTGTGTAAATAACTTAAATAAATCTTCCCACAAGTGCTTGAAATACTCTTCCTCCATATTGCTCCTTGAGTTTCCTGACAAACCAAGGCTAGGTCTACACCAGACATTACAATCGATTTCAGCTATGCAATTTTAGCTATGCCATTTGCATAGCTAGAATTGACGTATCAGAATCGACTTTCTTCCCTAGTGTTGTCTGAGCCTGTTTAGTCTCACTTTGACATCCCTTACTCCATGCAATACCGTAGAGTATAGGGGTCAATTGTTAAGCCCAGAAAGGTCAGTTTTGTCAAGTTTATACCAGACGCGCAAAATGGAACTCTGGAAGCTTGACCATAGTGCATCAATCTTCCTGTAAGTATAGATGTGTCCCGAGTCACCAGAGCCCTTTGGTTATCAAGGCCTTGTCCCAGGATTACCCAGTGCTGGTGTTGTCATCTCAGTTCCTGGGCACAGCAGAAAGCGGTTTCATGAAGACCTGAGGGAGTAACTGGAACATCAAGGGCTTCCCTTGTTGCCATTGCTGAGTGTGTCATACAGTGGAGGTAGAAGAAACAGATGAACCCTTCTAGTGCCAAAACCTCGGGAAAGACAATTGGTTGGTCTCTGCCCACATCCAGTACTCCACCACAAGTCAGTGCCCTACATGTATTTCTACCCTCACCACCAATCTCTTTTGCATTGTCATTAACTTCCAACCTGAGACTAACTTCTCCCTTGTTTCCCTGAGACAAATATCAAAACCACTGGGGGCTGGGGTTGGAGGAAGGAGCTGGAAAGATTAGCAAAATGATAAGTGGAGCAGAGAAGACCAATACTCAGACAAATCACAAGCAAACCATCGGAATGAACTCTTCTCTATTCTGCATTTCCTTATCTGGGTACCCTTAGATAAAGCCTCTTTTCTATCCCATTGCCCCACCTACAAAACCGCACTGTACCCCCAAGTCCCTTCATATATATCCAAACAATACTGCTCACAACAAATTATTGCATGCCTTTCACACAACCCTGCTCTCCCAGAGCTAATCATAGCTTCCTCCCACATGTTGGCTCTTTCATAGAATCACGGAACACTAGCGTTGGAAGAGACCTCAGCTAGTGAACTAATTCAACCTCATGTTCAAAGCAGAACCAAACCCTGCATGCTCAAACAATATTTACACATCCTCCTTTGCTATCTGTGCAACTTTCCACTTCTTGTTAACTTCTTTTTTGAGTTTAAGCTCACAGAAGCTTTTCTATTAAGCCAAGTGGATGGCCTGCCATATTTGCTATTCTTTCTGCACCTTGAGGTTTGTTCCTGTGCTCTCAGTTAGACTTCTTTAAAATACAGCCAGTTCTACTGGACTCCTTCCCCCCATTATGATTGTTGTCCAGACCCACAAGTTCCTTGGGAGAACTCCCAGTTTCACTCCACTTTTTTCTTTCTCTGCCTTTCCACAGCCTTACACCACAGTATTTTAAAGCCATAGGTGAGAGGGCAGAATAGGAAACAGTAGCGTGTAAGAAACAGTGAAGTGGGTAGAGATGTGGTTGAAGAGTAGGGTGAGGGGAACAGAGGATGGGATGTAGGGCATGAAGGCAATTCACAACAAGCCCTGGTGATCTAGGACAGGGAATTAGGTTCCTAAATACCACTGAGTCCCTAGATAATGTGGACTTCACTATTTCTACACCTCACTTTTTCAGGTTGGCAATTAGTCTCTCTCTTGAGACTCTTTTAATCCTGTAGGACTTTTAAACCTGTAGGAGAACTTTTAAACCTGAATGGTTGGACTCAGGAATATTCTGCTTCTGTGATTTTCCCCAAATATGGAATCTCATTCTGGGTGTTTTCCCATCCTTTCTTGCCATATCTTTTGGCTGACAACTGCCTGTAGCTTCATCTTATCACTTGTCCAGCATTTCTGAGCCCCCAGTGAGACATCAATACGTTTTTCACCAGAAACCCTCTTCTCCTGTTCTACTCTGTCATATGCAGAGGGGAGATAGCAAGTTTGATGGAGGAGGTAACTGTGTTAGGCATAACAGAGGAGATAATGTGGAATGAGGTGGAGAAACTGAACTGGTGATTTGGAGATTATATTATTGGGATTTGACCTTGAGCAACTTCAAATATACATTAGCAAGCATTTTTTGCTTTTGAGAATACATTCATACATAAATTCAAGTAGATATCAATGCCCCAAACAAAGGCATCTATGGTTATTGTGATTGTTTTAGTGTGTCTGAAAAAGAGACAAAGACCGAAGAAGCAGAGAGAGAAAATAGCAAGAAAGTATTAGACACAGACAGAGACACAGCAGTACTGGGAGCGTGAGCAGGGAGGAGCAGGCGGAACTACTTAGTAAGTGTTCAGTTTTCAGAAAGAAGGCTGTGTCTAGCCTGTGGAAACTGTCAACGGAAGATAAACAAATTATTTGGGCTCAGCAGACTTCTTCCAAGAGATCTCTGGTCTCTTGGAAAAAGTCTGCAATCTAAACATAGCTGGAGACAGGTAACTAATGGTGTTCCCTAGTGTCTGTTCTGGGATCAGTCCTATTTAACTCATTCCTAAATGACAAGGAAAAAGGGTAAACAATTAGATGGCAAAAATTGCAGATGATACAAAACTATTGAAGATAATTAAGCCCCAGGCAGACATGAAGAACTACAAAAGTGTCTCTCAAAACTGGGTGAGTGGGCAACAAAATGGCAGATGACATTGCGTGTTGATACATGCAAAGTAATGCATATTGAAAAACATAACCACAACTGCCCATATAAAGTGATGGCATTTAAATTAGCTGTTCCCACTCAAGAAAGAGAACTGTGGATAGTTCTCTGAAAATATCCACTCAGTGTGCAGCAGCAGTCATAAAACAAACAGAACATTGGAAATCATTGAGAAAGGGATCAATAATAAGACAGAAATTATCACAAGGCACCTATAGAAATCTATGATACACCCACATCTTGAATATTGTGTGGCAATATGGTCGGCCCTGTCAAAAAAAGACAGATAAATTTATGGACTATAGATCCATCAATAATTATTAGCCAGGATGTTAGGAATGAGTGATAAGGAATGGATTACTTACTCATTTCAAGGGTGCCTAGCACTGGCCATTGTTGGAAGACAGAATACTGAGCTAGAAGAACTTTTGGTCTGACGCAGTATGACCATGCTTATGTTCTTATGGAAGGGCTGATGTTCTAGTAGGTAGGCGTTGGGACTAGTAGCTCCTCCACTGACTTGTTGGATGGTCTTGGGCAAGGAACTTCATCTTTTTATATGTGCCTTTTCCCTCCCATTTTTCATCTGAGTTGTTGATTTAGACCAGGCCATCTCAACCTTTTTCCTTCTGAGTCCCTACAACATGCTATCACTGCCCAAACATGCCGCAACAACTGTTTTTCAGTAGGGCTAGAGGATAGCAAGATGATCAGTTTCCTGTGGCGTCATGCCACAGGGGTCCTGAAAAGCTTTGTTTCTCAGGCTTAGTCTTCAATCTGTAGAGGAGGGGTGTGAGCTTGGGCGTGGGTTCTGCCCTCAGCAGTGGGGGCTCAAGATTCAGCTTTCTGTCTTGAGTCACAGTGAGTGTAAAAGTGGCCCTGCTCTCTGGTTTATTTTGGTGGACACACTGAAACCTGCTGGTGGCCCCCAGTGGCCCTGGAGCCCTGGCTGAGAACTACTGATTTAGACTATAGGGTCTGTGGGGCTGGTGCTGTATCTTACCATGTGCATATACGATGCAGCTCCAAACTCATTTTGGCCTCTAAGCCCTATTGTACAATTAGCAGTGACAATAAGTTTCATCTGTCGACACACAATACAAAATGCAATGATATTGGTCAAAGGTGGATATGTGAAATTCAGTTTTTCAGAAAAACAATGTAAAAAGTGAATTTGATAACTTTTTCTGACTTTAATTAAAAACCCAAAGGCAGAGACTGTGGTATGGTAAAACTTAACAGTGGCCCAAGTAATATTTTCTCAGTTCTTCTCCCTGCTGTTTCTGCTTCTCTGATAGATTAGTTGGTGAAAACTATCAACAGCAGTCATTCTTGCATATGCCACAATTACAGCAACAGGACATAAATAATTTACATGTGTCCATTACAGTATAGACCCACAGTACGAATGCCTTGTTCCCTGGTGAGAATAACTGAAATTTGCAAATTCAGTTTAAGAGAGGTTAATCAAGGCTTAGATATTTAATTGGTATTTCATAGTCATCTATATATCTGTGGTGTTCAGAAAGCATCTCAGACAGTTCTGTCTTGACCAACCCCTTCTCCCGCCCACTCTCCCGCCTCTCCCCTGCTGTCATGTATTTCAAAACTGATCAGACATCTCCAAATAAGATTTCAATGGTATGACAGTATCTTACTTCTGTAGTATCCTGGTTAGAATAAAGAGTGGAGTTCCTGTATGAACTCCTTATTTTTGGTTTACCCCAGTAATTTTAAAGTCAAGTTTGGGATATCTGTATAATTGTCAGTCTTCTTAGGGCACAATAGGTACTTCTGTTACAGTAAACAGGTGGCGAAATAGAAGGCTATGATTTGCTATAAGGAAAGGTTGGGGACTACAGACTTTATCAGTTACTCCCACCCGACCTACTTTGGTATTAAAGAACTCTGCTTTATTCATTCTGGTGAGGTAACATACCAAGGAGTACTGACTTCCAGCAGCCGGTTGCCTCTCATGTGCTATCTACAGCACATGTTTGGGAGTCATGACAGAACTTTTGTGTAGCAATGATTTAAATGGAACGTGAAGACCTTAAACTTATGAGTAAGGAAAATAATGATCCGGGGTGATGGCCGGGTCCTCACTGCTAATGTGAGAGGAATTTTTGCATGGGCACAGGTCACCCCTAGGGTGACTCACCTACTTTGCAAGATGCCCAGGCACTGTGATCTGCCCGATTTCCCTAATAACGTAACAAAAATAAGATGATCCGTGGTGGTGTTGGCAGCTCACCGGATTGTATGCCTGTGCTTTGCTATGGCATTTCCTATTCCATTTTTTTTGGGGGGAGCGTCAGCCTACTAAACCCAGGGTTATGAATTCAATCCCAGAGAAGGCCATTTAGGGATTGAGGCAAAGAGATGTCAGGGATGGTGCTTGGTCCTGCCAAGAAGGCAGGGGACCAGACCAGATGACCTCCCAATGTCCCTTCCAGCTCTAGGAGATGTATATCTCCAATTACATATATACTTACATTTATTTATTTACCTATGATACACATTTTTTGGATATATGTATTACAATATCCAGTGTCACTGAAGGAGCATAAATAAACGTAATAAAGGCAGTTACATTTTCATGGCTCTGATGTTACAGGATTGTTATCTCTGGGAGAATTAATATATAGCAGAAGTCAGCAATCTTTTCAAGGAGGAGTGCTGAAATTTGACCTTTAGACCTCTATGTACGGTCCAAGTACCGGTGATATTTTTAAAAGTCACTAATAGTCCAACTCACAACAGCTTCATTAATAAATAAATAAAGATGCAGAGCTTTACCATTTAGGTGGTGGTTGGTAGCATTAACTGGTCTTTTGTTAATCTACAGGTGACATGGCTTTGAGTAAGCTCCCAAGTGCAGAAGAACATAAGAACAGCCATTCTGGGTCAGACCATAGGCCCATCAAGCCCAGTATCTTGTCTTCCAAGAGCGGACAATACCAGGTGCCCAGAGGGAATGAACAGAACAAGTAATCATCAGATGATCAATTCCCTGTCACCTATTTCCAGCCTCTTGCAAACAGAGGATCAGGACACCATCCATGCCCATCCTGGCTAACAGTCATTGATGGACCTATCCCCCATGAATTTAGCTAGTTATTTTTTGAACTTCACCATAGTCTTGGTCTTCACAACATTCTCTGGCAAGGAGTTCCACAGGTTAACTGTGTGTTGTATGAAAATATATTTCCTGTATTTTCTTTTAAACCTGCTGCCTATTAATTTCCTTTGGTAACCCCTAGTTCTTGTGTTGTGAGAAGGAGTAAATGACATTTCCTTATTTATTTTCTCCACACATCATGATTTTACATACCTCCATCATATCCCCCCTTAATCATCTTTTTTTGCAAGCTAAAAAGTCCCACGCTCATTAATCTCTCCTCATATGGCAGAGGCTCTATATCCCTAATCATGTTAGTTGCCCTTTTCTGAACGTTTTCCAGTTCCAATATATCTTTTTTGAGATGGGGCGACATCTGTACACAGTATTCCAGATGTGGACATACCATGGATTTATATAAAGGTAATATGACATTTTCTGTCTTATTATCAATTCTTTTCTTAATGATTCCCAACATTTTATTAGCTTTTTTGATTGCCACTGCACACTGAGTGGATGTCTTCAGAGAACTATCCACAATGACTCCAAGATCTCTTTCTTGAGTGGTAACAGCTAAGTCAGACCCCATCATTTTATATATATAGTTGGGATTATATTTTCCAAAGTGCATTACTTTGTGTTTATCAACCCTGAATTTCATCTGCTATTTTGTTGCCCAATCACCCAATTTATTAAGATTCTTTTGTAGCTCTTCACAGTCTGCCTGGGACTTAACTATTTGGAATAGTTTTGTGTCATCTGAAAATTTTGCAACCTCACTGTTTATCCCTTTTTCCAGATCATTTATAAATATTTTCAATAGGACTGGTCCCAGCACAGACCACTGTGGGACACCACTATTTACCTCTCTCCATTCTGAAAACTGATCATTTATTCCTACCCTTTGTTTCCAATATTTTAACCAGTCACCAGTCCAAGAGAGGACCTTCCCTCTTATCCCATGACAGTTAACTTTGCTTAAGAGCTTCTGGTGAAGGACCTTGTCAAAGACTTTCTGAAAATCTAAGTACACTGCATCCACAGGATCGCCCCTGTCCACATGCTTGTTGACCCTTTCAAAAAAGTTCTAATAGATTGGTGAGGCATGACTTCCTCCTACAAAAGTTGTGTTGACTCTTCCCCAACAAATTATACTTATCAATGTCTCTGACGATTCTATTCTTTACTAGAGTTTCAACCATTTTGCCTGGTACTGAAGTCAGACTGACTGGTCTGTAGTTGCCAGGATCACTTCTGGAGCCCTTTTTAAAGATTGGCATCACATTAGCTATCCTCCAGTCATCTGGAACAGATGCTGATTTAAATGACAGGTTACTAACTACAGTTAGTAGTTCTGCAATTTCACTTTTGAGTTCCTTTGGGACTCTTGGGTGACTACCATCTGACCCTGATGACTTATTACTGTTTAGTTTATCAATTTATTCCAATATGTCTTCTAATGACAACTCAATTTGAGACAGTTCATCAGCTTTCTTACCTGAAAAGTTTGGGAAAACTTTTGGTTTGGGAAAGTCCCTCACATCCTCAGCCATGAAGACTGATGCAAAGAAATCATTTAGTTTCTCTGCAATGGCCTTATCATCCTTGAGTGCTCCTTTAACATCTCGGTCATCCACTGGTCCTACTGGTTGTTTAGTCCTGCTTCTGATGTACTTAGCATTTTTTTTGCTATTACTTTTGGGCTCATCGACTAGCTGTTCTTCAAATTCTTTTTTGGCCTTCCTAATTATATTTTTATACTTCATTTGGCAGAGTTTATGTTCCTTTCTATTTTTCTTACTAGAATTTAACTTCCATTTTTTAAAGGATGCCTTTTTGTCTCTCACTGCCTCTTTTACCTTATTTTTTAACCACGGTGGCACTTTTTTGTTTCTCTTGCAGTGTTTCCTAAATTGAGGTACACATTTAAGTTGAGCCTCTATTATGATGTCTTTAAAAAGTTTTCTTGCAGCTTGCAAGGATTTCACTTTAGGTACTGTACCTTTTAATTTCCATTTATCTAACTTCCTCTTTTTTGTGTAATCCCCCTTTCTGAAATTAAATACTACAGTCTTGGGCCTCCGTAGTATTTTTCCAACCACTAGAATGCTAAATTTAATTATATTATGGTCAATATTACCAAGCGGTCCAGGAATGTTCACCTCTTGGACCAGATCCTGTGCTCCACATAGGACTAAATCAAGAATCATCTCTCCTCTTGTGGGTTCCAGGGCTAGCTGCTCCAAGAAGCAGTCATTTAAGGTGTCAAGAAACGTTACTTCAGCTTCCCGTTCTGAAGTGATATGTAACCAGTCTATATGGGGATAGTTGAAATCCCCCATTATTATTGTTTTTTTTTATTTTGATAGCCTCCCTAACCTCCCTAAGCATTTCACAGTCACTATCACCATCCTGGTCTGGTGGTTGGTAATATAACCCTACCATTATATTCTTATTGTTCAAGCATGGGATTACTATCCAGAGAGATTCTATGGAACAGTTTGGTTCATTTATGATTTTTACTTCACTTGATTTTACACTTTCTTTAATGTACAGTGCCATCCCCACTCCAACACAACCTGTTCTGTTCTTCCAATAAATTTTGTACCCGGGTATTACTGTGTCCTGTTGATTATTCTCATTCCACAAAGTTTCTGTGATACCTATTATACCAATATCTTCATTTAATACTAGGTACTCTAGCTCACCCATCTTATTATTTAGAATTCTGACATTTGTATATAAGCACTTTAAGAACTTGTCACTCAGTAGGTGCCTGCCATTACATGATGGGATTGAAAGGGACTCTGTTGTACTTGACTGTTCCTCATCAGATCCTGCCTGTGTTTTATCATGTTTCATCCTCTCCTCCTTACTAGGACATAGAGAATCTCCAGTAAGAGATCCTGCCCTAAGGGATGCCACTGCCCAAACCACATGCACCTCCTCACCTGTCGGCTTTCCCACAGCCGTTATTTTAAAAACTGCTTTACGATCTTTTTAATTTTAAGTGCCAGCAATCTGGTTCCATTTTGGTTTAGGTGGAGCCCATCCTTTCTGTTTAGGACCCCCTTTTCCAAAAAGTTTCCCCACTTCCTTATAAATCTAAACCCTTCCCTCCTACACCATCATCTCATCCATGTATTGAGACCCTGCCATTCTGCCTGTCTAACTGGCCCTGCATGTGGAACTGGAAGCATTTCAGAGAATGCTACCATGGAGGTTCTGGACCTCAATCTCCTACCTAGAAGCTTAAATTTGGCTTCCAGGACCTCTCTCCTATCCATCCCTATGTCATTGGTACCGACATGTACCATGACCACCAGCTCCTCTCCAGCACTACACTTGGGGGATGGAGGGGTGGGGCTGAGCTCCTGCATTGTGTGCCAATGAAAATCAGTTCATGTACCACTCTTGATACCCATGCTGGAGGTTGCTGACCCCTGATATAGGACATAATTGTTATTGATATTTTTTTATATATTTTTATTAGAGTTGTGCTAAAAGGACCTTTAAATGATGTTGAGATCCATCATGGTAAATGCTGTACAAACACATTCTATGAAATAGCCTTTTCCACAAAGAGCTTTTGCTGTAAATAGGCAAGATACACCAATGCTGAGGTAAGGAAGCAGCATGACTACAGTTTATCAGAAAGCACTAAGCATGTTTAATACAAAATGTAGTGGATTTTTTTTTTTACAAATATTTTGTGGAAATTTTCCCATTCTTTTTCAATTACAATTAAAAACCAAAATGTTTCCAATTTTCAGTTTAAATTTGCTGCTTGAGAAGTAAAATCTTTTCTTTAAAAAATGGATATCTTTTGATGGAAAATGTTCTGGTAAAGTATCATTTAGTAAAAAAGAGCTTTTGTCATCAAAAGAGTTCAGGTGGAAAAATGTTGATCAGGTCTAATTATTATTCTTACATCTCAGATAAGCAATTAAGCATTGAGCTTATATCATGCCTATAATTACATGAGAAATGTGTGGCAAAAGCAAAATCAAATGCAAATCTCCTGCGTCCTGGTCCAATGTTTTAACCTCAACATTCCTGTCACAAAATTGGCTGTTATGTTTAAACCAGTTTAAATGACAAAAAACCACGACAATATTTGTTTTTGTTTTTTTAAAATTTCAGTGGGAAATACTATTGATGGTGCCAGAGGAGCAAGAGAGATCCACGTCCATTATTCAGTATTGCTCCGTGGCTGCATTTAGATTCAGTCCAGCTTTCAGCAGCATGAAGCAAATGAGGGTTCGTGAAATTGCAAATGTCTTCTCATTTGCATACTCACCTGGTTCATTTGCATATTCACACCAGAAAATAAGCAGTGTAGACATGGTTCAGGGATGAAGGACTGGCAACAGAGGGTGGTTTTGCCAGCAGAGCCACATCTACACTGCTTGTTTTCTGCTGCAAATATGCAAATTGAGCTGCATGGATATGCAAATGAGCAGCCATTTGCAATTTCATGAACCTTCTTTTGCATCATGCTGCCGGCAGCTGGACTGAGTCTAGACACTGCCTGGGTGTCATACTGAATGGGAAAATGGTGGGTAAAATGAGAAAGCAGAGAGCTTTTCACATTAAGGAGCAAAACCAGCCATCTTCTCTCACTACAGCGGGCATGGAATGCCTTGCCAGGCAGGGAGCTGCTTCTGTGGGTATGTCTGTACTTACCACATATTTGATTTTGCCGAGTGTGTGAAGATGCAGCAAAATCGATCTCTCTGGGCTCAGCCATTGACCCTGGCACTCCGCACTATCACATGGAGTGAGGGACATTGGTGCTAGCCCAAAAAGCCCAGACCTACGCTAAGGAACAAAGTTGGTCCTGATATATTGATTCTAGCTACACTATTGGCGTATCTGGGATCTACTTTGTTCCCTAGTGTAGACAAGGCCTGTGAGAGATGAGATACCACTACCCCAGACAGACAGCCTGCATCCCCTGTCTGCTGCACAGTTCAGTGACTTCCACCCACTTACTCCCATTGAGCTCGCACAGCCATGAACTTTTAACTGGTTTCTAGACTTGTACATATGCCATATGGAAACGTTCACATTTATTAAACAAATACAAAAATAAAAAGCTGTGAAAGGTACTGTAGGACCAAATGAGGCCATTGAAATGAATATGGCATTACAAGGGCATCAGTCCCAGAAACCTACAGGTATAGGTTCTATGTGTGTGTGTGTTTGTTTATTTACAAGCTCCATTAGCTGGATCCATTTGCTATAGCTGAAGGAACTTTTTCGCTTATTATTTCTGTTCTTTAAAAATGTATCTTCCAAATCAGCCAGGTTTAATTTTTTTCTTCATCCACTCCATTATCTCTTGAACTCGTTGTTTTGCAGAGGCACTCTGTTCCTACAAGTGCATCAATGTTCCCTTGCTTGCCCATAAATCATTCATGTCAGTGGGCATGAGCACTCACATCATTAGTGCTGCATAATGGGGCACTTGCCCATGAGCTCTTAAGAGGCATTCTGCTCCCAACCCGCACCAAAAGAAGAATAATTCCATGTAGTCTATCCTCAACATGACAATAAAAAAGCCTGAACAAGGGTCTCTGATTTCCTTGAAATCAGCTGGTTTGTAGGTATCTGACACTGGCTGATAGCTGAAGAGCTGACATTTAGAGCCCATATCACACAGTTTCCCGTACCAAATGTTGGTATAGCAGTACATCTGAGAATGCTAACTTCCCCTTGTGAGAAACAAAAACTAATTAGGAGGATCTGGTCGTACCTTCAGATCAATATCCACCCAGGTGTTCAAAGGTTCTGGACCCACACGATTTACTGAAAGAAATATCAATTAATTATCAATATCAAAATATCGATAATCAATAATATGCCCAGAGATCAATAATATCAATATATTTTATAAGCTTTTTAAAAACTCCTGAACAATAAAAAAATCACCACAACTAAGTGCCACATAACAGTGCTAAACTAAATTCACAAAAAAAAATACAGCTATCAAATCCAGGTCAAATCAACAAGTTATTCTCAGTATTGAGTTGTCAGTACATCATCAAATAAGTTAAATCACCAAATTAATACTGAAATAACCAATCTCTTTAAATTCTAAAAAGGACTCTAAGTAGGAGGATGTCCATTTGGTTATAAACCCCAAATAAAAAAATGTGCCAAAGTCAGCCAAATCTGTAAATTGGAAATGGTTTAGTGTCTCACTACTGAAACCACTTATCTAATGTCTAAACCACATCCTCTGAGACAATTATTAACTTTCCTCCTTAGATTTCAATTCTGATTCGGTGACTAAAACTTTTTTCTTCTCCCTCACCCCAGTCCTCCACCTGCATCACCAGAGTTATAATTCAGAACTTAACCAAACAATTTTGCTAAGAAGGAAATGGACAAGTCTTATTCACCACCATAAATTACCAGAGATTTCAGGTCTCTCTGGACTTGCTCAGAACACAGAACTGTAATGAGTAATTTTATTGAACAATGCTCATTTAGGCCTGATTACCTAGAGACCTGGTTTTATTTCTTTATTTATTGGTACCCTCCCAGTGTGCGCTGAGGTTATGTCCAGATTATTGAGAACTCCTGGCAAAGGATATGCAAATTGCACAATGCATTTGCGTTTCTCCTGCTGACAAATCTGTTGGGAAAGTCTTTCCCAATGGTTGGCCGGGCCACACAGGGCCAAATGTTGGGAAAACGCACCTTTGCCAAGAGATCCCTTCTTCCTCATGGAACAAAGATGACTGGAATGTTGACAGAATGCTCCTGAAGTGTCAGACTTCTGTCAGGATCCCGACAGAAGCCTGCAGTTTAGGCACAGCTTGAGTGCCCACACAGAATGGTGCATACAGCCACACTCACAATTCTCCTCTCAGAAACTAAAAAAGTTAAATGGGCTAGGGAACCTCCCACCTAACAAAAAAAAAAATGAAATCAGAAAAGTAATATTGTTTGGGTAATAGTAACAGAGAGGGAGCTGTGCTAGTCTATACACTATCAAAACAAAAAAGCAGCGAAGTAGCACTTTAAAGACTAACAAAATAATTTATTAGGTGATGAGCTTTCATGGGACAGACCCACTTCTTCAGACCGTAGCCAGACCAGAACAGACTCAATATTTAAGGCATAGAGAACCAAGAGCAGTAATCTAAGTTGACAAATCAGAAAAAAAAGACGATCAAGGTGAGCAAATTAGAGAGTAGAGCGGTAGACGGCGGGGGCAGGTCAAGAATTAGATTAAGCCAAGTATGCAAACGAGCCCCTATAGTGACTCAGAAAATTCCCATCCCGGTTCAAACCACGTGTTAATGTGTCGAATTTGAATATAAAAGACAGTTTGGCAGTCTCCCTTTCAAGAGTGGTGTGAAATTCATCAGTAACACACAAACTTTTCTCATTAACAGAATGGCCCACTCCATTAAAATGCCAGCTAAGAGTTTTGTGGATCTGGAGTGTTTTTATGTCTGTTTTGTGCCCATTAAGTCTTTTTCTCAGAGAGTTTAAAGTCTGTCCAATTATACAAAGCATCTGGGCATTGTTGGCACATGATGGCATATATGATGTTAGTAACATCATATATGCCATCATGTGCCAACAATGCCCAGATGCTTTGTATATTGGACAAACTTCAAACTCCCTTAGATAAAGAGTATGGTATGGTATGGTATGGTATGGTATTATGGTATGTATATTATTTTCTCCTGCCTTCTTTTCTTCATCCCCAGATACAGCCTTGAAACTGTTAGCCTCATACGCAAGAACACTCTTA
Source organism: Carettochelys insculpta (assembly GCF_033958435.1). Classification (NCBI taxonomy): domain Eukaryota; kingdom Metazoa; phylum Chordata; order Testudines; family Carettochelyidae; genus Carettochelys; species Carettochelys insculpta. The sequence continues at coordinate 153,993,302 of NC_134138.1, read as the reverse complement.
CCTGAAAAACAGAAAAATGACACAAAATCATCACTGGATAAGGTGTTTTTGCCATAAGGTGCTATCCACAAGTTAATCAGTAGTTTCCCCTTTCTCCTGCGGATGACATTCAGAATGGATTTTCATCACTTTTAGGAGCAGCTCTTTCTGACCATTTCATAGGATCATAGGCCAGTAGACTTTAGGGGCCATCGTGATCATTTAGTCTGACCCCCTGCATATCACATGCCATAGCTCTTACACAACCACATCAACAATAAGACCATAACTTTTGTTTGTCTTATCGACATCCTCAAATTTTTATTTAAAAATAAAAGTTACAGAGAATCCAGCGTTTATTCTAGTCCAAACCAGGAATGACCCACACTCTGTACTTCCAAGGAAGGTAACAGAGCCCAGGGTTGCTGTTAATCTGACCTGGAGGAAAGTTCCATTCCCAGCCCTATTAAGGAGATCGGTTAAACCCTAACAGTTTGTGGGGGAGATCAACTAGCCACACACCTGGAACAGAATTGTCTGTAGTAACTCAGAGCCTTCCCTTCCTAGTCCTTCATCTCTAGCTATAGGAGATATTTGCTAATGGCTGTTGTGGCTGGGCCACATGTTATTGTACGCAACCACATTATACCAGTGTGATGGGGTGTGGTCACAGGAAGCCGCTTGGGATGTTCCCCAGTCTGCTGATCATGCCAAGGACACCCGCCTTCTTGATCTCTGGGGCTCCCCCACCACTTTGTCCTGCTGAGCCACATCCTCTGGTCTCCCGCAGCCAAGGCACAGAGCTGCAGTTACTGCCCCCCTGCAGAGCAATTCAGACACTGTTTAGCCAGATATTTGGCTGGAAGCAGATCTAGAGCACAGTACCCAGTAAATCAACCCCGAGAAGGGATTAAACCCCCAAATAAATTTGCCTCCCTCCGCAAAAGATTTGAACAGGGAGAGCTCGTTAAGGCCCCCTTTCGCAATGAAAGAGAGAGATGCACAGTGATAATTAATTCTTCTGAGCAAAGAGCAGTTTACACTGGGTTTGATTATAAACAAAAGAACTTTTATTAACAAAACAGTAGTATTTAATGTTTATAGATAAGGACAAACAGATCAAAATGAGTAACCAAATCAAAGAGAAAATCCACAGCTAATTTTATTCTTCTAAAAATCTAGTTACTTGTGAGATCTCACCCTAAACAGTTACCTTTATACCAGGTGAAATCTTCAGGTCAGAAATGAGCTTATCTTAACCTGAGTCTTCAGTAAAGTTTTCTCTCTTCCTTAGGGTATGTCAGGCAATTTCCTGTTAGCGGCTGCTATTTTGAAATAACTTTGCTGTGTAGATATACCCTACATGACCTTGAAGAATTTCAGCCTATTTTTATTACTTGTTTTCAAAGTTCTCTAAGCCTTTCCATTTTCTGCTTCTTCTTGGTTTTTCAGTCCCCCTCCTAAAAATTCTACCATTTTATTTACCTAATGTGGCAGAATTTTTAGCAATTTGAACAGAATAGTCTAGCTAGGCAGACACATTTCCAAAATTCATGTCATCCTGAGTTTTCTCTTTTCATATTTCTTCAAAATGTCTGTGGTATGTGTTCAGTTCTTCTCTGTTAGCTGGGAGGAAATCTAAACACTAGTCTATAATAAGGCTGTAAGCTGACATGGCTACGTCTACACTAGGGAGTTTTGTCAACAAAACTGGGGATTGGAGAGTCCACACACACAAAACTAGGTGCTTTCGTCAACAGCTTTCTGTCTCTCCACAATAAGGAGTAACGCATTTGTTGACAAAAAAGCTGTGTGGACAGTCCCAGGACCCCTCGGTCAACAGACAAGGCTTCTGGTTCATGGAGCAGCCCTGTTTCCTGAGCTTCTGGTTTGCCTTTCTGTCCAGAGAGTGGCCGGGCAGTCTGGCCGCTCTATGTTGATGGAGCGGATTGCTTTTTCTGTCTGCTTTTGTGTGTGGCCGTGATCTGTTGAAGATATTTTGCCAGACGATCTCTTCTGACGGTAACTTCTGTCGATAGATTGCTGTAGTGTAGACATAGGCCCTGAGTTCTGTTACCTCAGTTATGTAAGTTATGTAACTAAAGTCAAAATAACTTAGGTTGACTTACAGTGGTATCTACACTGCACTGTCAGTCTACAGTCTACGCTGCACTGTGTCAATAGGAGATAGTCTCCCACTGATTTACCTTACACTCTTTGGTGAGCATGAATACAAGATACAAGAGCACTCTGCCATCAATTCAGTGAGTCTTCTCCAGACCCACTAAATTGACACTGCTGAATGGATTGCAGCAGTGCTGATTTAACCCTAAGTAAAAACATTCTCTAAGAAAAGAGAATTTTAAGTCACTCAGTCTTAGGAAATGTTATGATACAAACATATTTTTGTTAATTAATTAAATCAATTAAGTAGAAAATAACTAATTTCAGTCTTGAGTGCAAATATGAGTTTATGTTAGCAGGATAAAAAGTGCTACATAACTATACGATCCGATTGCCGTAACATTGTATCATATCTGGCTTAACTCATTCTGCATCTCTATTTACGCAAAGGTACCTGACGTTTTCTGACTTTTGGGTACTTAAATTAACAACCTTAAACCTTGAAACAGCAGTCAAGTCGATGACGTGGATAGTTAAGCCCAGACAGAATCCCTCTGAAGTCAGTGGGACTTTTCATGGCCCATCTGCACAGTTCAGATAACAGGATGAAATCTTGGACTCACTGAAGTCAAGATTTATCTCCAGGACTGAAGCTTTAAAGTTTCTAGTGTATTTTTAAGATATAGTGTGATGTGGGGTGCCTGTTTGATGAAAAACATTTTGTCCACAAATCTCAGCGACCACCTCTCTGCTTCTCCAGCATGCTGACAAATCCCAGACATTGTGTTACTTTTTTCTAACAACCTCCAATATGATGTCTGTGGCTGGAGAGTAGGGCACGAATTGTCATTCATTTTCCTTCTCCATCTGACATAGCCCAAATTTGCTCCCTTGAAGGTCACACTTTCAGACTGAGGTGTTTTCTTAGATCTTTGCCTGACGATGGAAAGTTCAGTGAACTGAATAGCAATGTGGTTTTTCAGGATATATTTTTACAGTTAACTTTTCATCTATTTTGTCATTTGCTATTTTTTATTTTATTTAATATCAGGAACTCTAAAGACCTTGATGGGCACAGGTTTCAGGAGATGAAAAAGTTAATAAATTAAAAATAAATGTCAACCCTTATTGTTAACCCATTAACATTACTTCATGCATATACTCAATGTATTAAAATGACTATCTATACAGATAGTCCTATATGAATAAATCACAGTAGTGTTAACAGAACACAAACACGGTACTGGTTGACCTTTCCAGGGAAGCACCACTCACCCCAGGGAAGCTGATGCTGCTTGGTCTAACGATACATAAATATTACATACAAAACTCTTTGTTATCTTATTTTTTGCCAGAATACAAAAAACATGGCTATGTTGCTACAAACAACGTTTTAAATGAATTTTTCAGTAAATAAAATATTGAACAGTTACCTTTTTTATCGAAAGCTGAAAAGAGTTTTTAAAAGTCATTACATTTCTTTGAAGAAAAAAGATTTTTTATTTAGTATTTTTTGAATATATTTTAAAGGGCTAATCTGGACTACATCTTATATGATCATACTCCATTATTCAGACCTCCTGACTTTTCTCAGATGTTCTGTTTTGCTATGTACATATTGAAACAAATTGCCAGCGTGCTAGCCTGAATTATCTCTGTCTCACTCTTGTACACATCAATTTCGATCTCTTCTTCCCTGACAGCTCATCTGATGAAATTTAACCTTTTGAATATCCATCATTACAACTGAACCATACTAGTGACTAAACGAGTCTCATTTGGTGCTTTTCTAAATCATTGAACTGGACAAAACAAAGATGATTTAGGAATAAATATAGATCATCTATTTAATTTCTGGCACCAAACTTTTCTCTGAGGAAATGCTGTATGATGGGGAGACAGTGGGGAACAAAAAACGACCATTTAACTGCAGCAGATGTGAGCCACCTTGCACTGTCATAAAATGCCACGGAGTCATAAAATTAAAGGCCAGAAATAACCACTGGATCATAAAGTTTGGCCTCCTGTGTACCACAGGACCCCAACGGTACCCAGAATCCCCTGATCAAGTCCAACAAACAGAACTAAACTCAACTATTATGGGCTAAAATCAGAGAACAGGAGGGACCGAGGCACATCAGTGCCAGAGGCTCCTGCAGTAGCAGGCAATTGATTTAGAGAGACATAGTCAGATGCATGTCCCACATTGCAGAGGAAGATAAAAAAACCGAGGTCCCTGGCAATCATATGTGGGGGGAAATTCCCTCCTGACATTGCTCACAATGATCAGTTAGAACCTGAGCATGTGAGCAAGAACTAATTAGCTAGTCGTACATGGACTGATCATTTTGTCCAATGCCCATCCAGCTGTGCCTCAGAAGAAAAGTATAAGTCCCCTTCCTCCCCCACCTGCTGTTCTCCTGCTCCCGCCACAAAAAACAAACAAACAAACAAAAAAGCAGAATACCATGGAAATAGGAGGATTTTCTTTACCCCTGCAGGTGATGGGCTGAAGCTCTGAAATGAACGAGAAAATACCCAGGAGTACTCCTTACAGTTATCACATGTAAGCTGTGTCTACACGTGCACGCTACTTCGAAGTAGCGGCACTAACTTCGAAATAGCGTCCGTCGCGGCTACACGCGTCGGGCGCTATTTCGAAGTTAACTTCGACGTTAGGCAGCGAGACGTCGAAGTCACTAACCTCATGAGGGGATCGGAATAGTGCCCTACTTTGACGTTCAACGTCGAAGTAGGGACCGTGTAGACGATCCGCGTCCCGCAACGTCAAAATTGCCGGGTCCTCCATGGCAGCCATCAGCTGGGGGGTTGAGAGATGCTCTCTCTCCAGCCCCTGCGGGGCTCTATGGTCACCATGGGCAGCAGCCCTTAGCCCAGGGCTTCTGGCTGCTGCTGCGGCAGCTGGGGATCCATGCTGCAGGCACAGGGTCTGCAACCAGTTCTCAGCTCTGTGTATCTTGTGTTGTTTAGTGCAACTGTGTCTGGGAGGGGCCCTTTAAGGGAGCGGCTTGCTGTTGAGTCCGCCCTGTGACCCTGTCTGCAGCTGTGCCTGGCACCCTCATTTCGATGTGTGCTACTTTGGCGTGTAGACGTACCCTCGCAGCACCTATTTCGATGTGGTGCCGTGCAACGTCGAAGTTGAACATCGACGTTGCCAGCCCTGGAGGACGTGTAGACGTTATTCATCGAAATAGTCTATTTCAATGTTGCTACATCGAAATAAGCTATTTCGATGTTGGCTTCACGTGTAGACGTAGCTGTAGTGAGGCTGTGTTTAAATGGCGCAATCATGATTGGATTCTCACGTTGCGCAATGCTTAGTAGTGGCATAGGAAGACATGAGGAGCTTCCATAAAAATAAGAATGACCATAATGAGTCAGACCAATTGTCCTGTCTTCTTCAGAGATTAGATGCTTTAGAGGAACTGAACAAAAAAGGGCAATTACGGGCAATCCATCCCTTCTCATTCAGCCTCAGATTCTGGCAGACAGCAGTTTAGGGACACAAAGAGCTTGGGGCTGTGTCCCTGAGTATCTTGGCTAACAGCTATTGAATAATCTATTCTCCATGAACCCACCCAAGTTTTTTTAGCACAATTATATTTTTGGCCTTTACAACATCCCCTGGAAACCAGTTGCATTGATTGACTGCATTGTAGGAAAAGTACTTCCTCACATTTGTGTTAAATCTGCTACCTATAAATTTCATTGGTGAAACCAAGTTCTTGAGTTATGTGAAGGAATAAATAACACCTCCCTATTCCTTTTCTCCAAACCAGACATGAATTTATAGATCTCTATCATGTTTTCCCTTAGCAGTCCCTTTTCTAAAATGACCATGTCCTGTTTTTTCAGCCTCTACTCATATGGAAGCTGTTCCACATCCCTAATTATTTCTCTTTCCCTTATCTATATTTTTTCCAATTCTAAAATATGTTTTTTGAGACAGGGTTACCAGAACAACATGTAGTATTCAAGGTACAGAGGTACGATGGATTTATACATTGGCATTATGATATTTTCTGTCTTAGGATCTATCCCCTTCCTAATAGTGCCTAAAGTTCCATTAGTTTTTTTGACTGTTGCTAGGAATGAGCAGGTGTTTTCAGAGAATTCTGCATAATGACTCCAAGATCTCTTTGAGGCGTGGTAAGTGGTAATTTAGACAACATTTTGGATTTATAGTTGAGATTATGTTTTCAAGTGTGCATTTGATTTGAACTTATTAACATTGAATTTCATCTGCCATTTTGTTGCTCATCTGCCATCACCCCATTTTGTAGGATCCATTTGTAATGGTTTGCAGTCAACTTTGGTTACATGAATAATATTGTATTGTCTGCAAATTTTTTCCACTTCACTCTTCACACCTATTTCAAAATTATTTTTGAATAAATTGAACAGTACAGCTCCCAGTACAAATTGTTTAGGGGTACTACCACACTCCACCATGAAAAATGATAATTTATTCCTCACCTTCGTTACCTACCTTTTAACCTACCTTTCACCTTTCCTTTTATCCAATGCCTACTTATGTTTCTCTGGTGAGGGACCTTATCGAAGGCTTTCTGAAACATTAAAAAGAATATTACTACCTCAAGTTCAATCTGGAATGTTGAAAAGCTGTGTTCCATTAATTCTCTAGTCATGGGTGCCTTTTAGTCTGCTTTGCTGTCAGAGCATCCAGTCCTACCGTGTTCACACAGCCTTCGGTATTCAGATTTACTTCCAGATAAGCACAGGAGCACTCTGACCAGTCACTCATGAGTTACGTATAGGGCAATGCCCACGAATACGCTGATCCCCATCTTTGTTCTCTCTCCCTCCCCAAAGAAATTTGTCAGTTTTTATTTCATTTTTTTTAAATCTCTGTGTTATAAAACTGTCACGCCATTTCCAGTACAAAGCACTATCTCCAGATCTGAAGAAGTGGATCTGCCACATAAAAGCTAATAAATTATCTTGTTAGTTTTAAGGTGCTACATGACTGCTTTTTTGTGTTGTTAGAATACAGGCTAACACGGGTACCTCTCTGTGACTATCCCCTAGAAATGTTCATCTTTTACTGTCCAGCACACTACACAGAACGTCTGACAATTCATCAAAGGAAAATTATATTTGCACCATCCTTGTTTTCCCAAATGGACTTTTCCACATATTTTATTCCACATACCTTAGTTAATATGAAGATGAGCTAATGAATGATATGCATAATAAATTTTAAGTGATCACCAGTGAGGATGCCTAAAAGTCAAGACTGACTATGATAAGAAAATAAAAGAACAAATCACAAACTAATATAGGGGTCAGCAACCCCCCAGCATGAATGGCATGTAAGCCAATTTTCTTCAGTCCCACCCCTCCTGCCCCTGGCACCTGGGAGCTTGCTCAAACCCATGCCACCTCTGGATTAACTAAGACCAACCACCACCTAAATGGTAAAGCTCTGCATCTCAATTTATTTATTAATGAAGCTGTTGTAAGTAGTACTATTAGTGACTTTAAAAAGTCTCATACATAGAAGTTAAAAGGTCACATATCAGCACTCTGCCTTGGAAAGTTTTCTGACCCCTGAGCTAATACTTCATAAGTTTGGTATGCTTAAAAGAGAAGTTTTTGTCTTATCACTCTGTGATAAAATATACTTTTCTTGGTTAAATCTTTTTTCTTACTGGAGGATGGCCGCTTAAGTAAGGCAACCATATTTCCCTGTCCCAAATATGGGACAGAAAGATATGGTGGGGGAGGGGCAGCTCCATCCAATTCCACCAAGCCCCAGGCAGCCAGGAAGGAGGAGGTAGCCGCCGGCGCTTCCCCTGCCCTGAGCTCAGGGGAAGTTGCAGACTCCAGCACTCTCCACACACAGCCTCAGGGACACAGCAGCCACTGGCGCTCCTTCCCCCCATCCCACAGCCCCAGGGAAGTGGCAACCACCTGTTGTCTCCCCCTCCCCCTCCCGGAGCCCTGGAATGTGGCACAGATGCGGCAGCCAAGTGCTCTTCAGCCAGCAGCTGCTGTCGGAAAAGGTCAGTGGGTGGGTGGGATGGCCCAAATACTGGACAATTTGTCCCTTTTAAAAAATAAGTAGGGAAGTCTTTTTGGCATGCCAAATACAGGACCATCCTGCCAAATATGGGACGGATGGTCATCCTATGCTTAAGTATGTGATTGGCCTTTTAACATCTGTCAGGGGTCCTAGGCTCTGTCTACACTGGCCAAACACTTCGAAATTGCCATGCAAATGGCCATTTTGAAGTTTACTAATGAAGCGCTGAAATACATATTCAGCGCCTCATTAGCATCTGGGCTGCCATGGCACTTCGAAATTGACGCAGCTCGCTGCCGTGCGGCTTGTCCAGACGGGGCTCCTTTTCGAAAGGACCCCACCTACTTTGAAGTCCCCTTATTCTTAAGACCAGATGGGAATAAGGGGACTTCGAAGTAGGCGGGGTCCTTTCGTAAAGGAGCCCCGTCGGGACGAGCCGCGTCAATTTCGAAGTGTCGTGGCCGCCCGCATGCTAATGAGGCGCTGAATATGTATTTCAGTGCTTCATTAGTAAACTTCGAAATGGCCATTTGCATGGCCATTTCGAAGTTTTTGGCTAGTGTAGACACGGCCCTAGTGTGTCTTTATCACTGAAAAACAGTTACCTATAATTACAACATATTTCAGTAAAAAAATCATACAGTAAAATCTAATGTAACATTGCATAAGGCGTTACTATCTATATTTTACCTGGGAAATTATGTTCAGCAGATTACGACTTTTCAAAAGATACCATACAAGTCCTATTTGTACAAACTTTATCATAGTTTCGTAAAAGTGGTGACTATAATACTATAGACTGTCAGGTACTCTAGATCATCTGGATTGTGCTTTGACCACAGACTTCTCGACACTTGGAAAGAATCCTACTAGATTAGTGCAGCATGATCTCCTTCTCCCCCAACATACCATGGTTATCTGTGTTCCTGAAAATTCTGTTCCTCAGTATAATATCAGCTAATTTACCTGATATTGAAGGTAGGCTTTATGTCCTGTAATTCCCAGGGTCAACTATGGAGTCTTTTTATTTATAAATATGTTACACCAGCTGCCTTCCAGTCATGTGGTAGAGAGGCTGATTTAAGTAATACGTTTCTTACTGCAGTTAGTAAGTTCAGCAATTTCATATTTGAGTGCCTTCAGAATTCCAGAGTGAGAACCATCTCAGCCTTATTAAGTACTACTTGTTTAATTCATCATTTTGTTCCCAAACCACTTCTAGTTACACCTCAGTCTTGAACAGTTATTAGATTTATCATTTTAAAAATAACTTTGCTGTGGGGACTTCCCCACATTCTCCCAGGTGAAAAATGAGGCAAACAATTCATTTAGACTGTGGCTACCCTAGCACCCCCCTTTCGAAAGGGGGATACTAATGAGCCACTTTGGCAGATGCTAATAAGGTGCTACCATGCATATGTAGCACCTTATTAGCACAATGGCAGCTGCTCACATTTTGAAAGTGCTGCTTTTGAAATGCAAGCTGCTGGTATAGACCTTTCGAAAGGACCCCTGGATTTCTAGAGCCCTTTCTTCCCATTTGGTTTTGGGAAGAAGGGGTCTTTGAAATCCAGGGGGTCCTTTTGAAAGGCCCCTATCTACACCAGCGGCATGCGTTTCAAAAGTGGCACTTTCTACATGCACATGGCCACCATTATGCTAATGAGGCGCTGCGTATGCATGGCAGCACCTCATTAGCATCTGCCAAAGTCCATATTAGCATCCCCCTTTCGAAAGGGGGGTGCTAGTGTAGCCACAGCCTTAGCTTCTCTGCAACAGACTTAACTTCCTCGAATGCTTCTTTAGCATCTTAATTGCTTAGTAGCCTCTTTGACTATTTGGAAATTTTCCCACTTCTCATATACTTCAAAAATTGTTAATTTTTGTATGTTCTTCTAGCAACTTTTCAAATTCTTTCTTGTCATACTTTTATACTTCATTTGTCAGAATTCTTGATCCTTTTAAATTTGACTTCTAATTTTTAAAGGGCGTCTTTTTGCCTCTAACCAACCATTTTGGCCATGTCTACATGGCAAGTTGGTTTTGAAATAATTTACCTAATTTGCGCTATGCAAATTGCATAAATTATTTAAAAACCCTTTATTCCAAACTTCATGTTGTCCAAACAGCCCCTAAGTTTGGAACAAGTGGCTATTCTGAAAGTTCTGTTGCCCCTCCTGTGATGAGGAGTACCGGAGCTGGCAGAAAGCCAGAGCTATTTTGAGCATGGGGAAAAGCCATTTGACATTTGTATCCTGAAATAACAATCACCATATAGATGTGGCTTTACTATGCTATTTGACCATGGGGGCAGGAAGTTTTTCTTTTTGGGGGGGGGGGGGGAGTTGGGGAGAGGTGTTTTATCTTCTGTTACTATTTGTTTTTATTTGCGGAACACTTTTAATGTGAGATTATATTTTGCTGATTTTAAACATTCTTTATTTAGTTTTGCAGGCTTTTCACCTTTGTGCCTGTTCTTTTTAATTTCTTTTTAATTTAATTTTTGTGAATTCCTCCTTCTGAAGTTTAATTAAGTTTCTCTGGCATTTCCCTTCCTATAAGGACGCTAAATTTAATTACTTTGTTGCTGCTGCTACATTGCAAGAACCACTTTGACCCATATATTTCCATGTCAGACTAACACTGTTCTTCTATAAATTGTGAAAGCAGTTATTTGAACCTATAAATATACGTCCAAAATTGTTTGTAGCTTAAAAATTAGAGATCAGATTGGAGATCCCTTGAAAATTTAGCTCCAAAATTATTATTACATTTTAATCACACTTTTACTCACTTTAATGTTACTTTACATATATTTTGTATTTCACTATAGATTGATATTCGTTAATGTGTTATGATTATGTGGTCATGTGAACTTATTTATTACGTTGCACATACATACACCCCAATCATTTTTCTGAGATTCTTTGGAGACTTATTTTCAATTTGGTTCTTCTCTGAATTTTCTTATGTAGGATTGTTTTGGAAATACAAATATTACTTAAAACCTATTATTTTGAGACTTCTGGCTATTCTAGACATATAGGCTACTTCTACATGAGAAGCATCTCTTGACAGATGTGACTATTGGAAGGGACGTCCCAGCAAAACTTCCGTCAACAGACTGCATCTACACATTAAAGCAGATCAGAAAAGAGATCTGCTCTGTTGATAGAGAACAGCCAGACTGCCCGGCCTTCTGTCAACAGATTGTCTGATCGGAAGCTCTGCAAACAGGGCTGCTTGGTGAACTGGAAGCTCTGTCCATCGACTAAAGGACCCCAAGTGTTTACATGGCTGTTTTGTCAACAGGAAACAGTCAAGAAAGGTGTTATACCTGAAGGCGGAGAGTGCATTTTGCATGTAGACGCTCTGTGTTTTTTCCTGACAAAAGCCCATTTTTGCTGGCAAAAGCCTCTTGTGTAGATGTAGCCTGTACAGAAGAGATATCAGAAAAGTCCAGTAATTTGTATTCTGAGCTTCTGTAGCAAGGAGAAGTTTGGTTAAGCCTTGGGGAAGCACATTTATTTTGATGCACTTATTTGACTGAACATTCAAAAATGTGTGTGGTTTGCCCAGCATTACATCTACACTAATACAGATAGACGCACTAAAATAGATTTAATCTTCCTAAAATTATTGAAATCCTTGGTTTGCATGAGGACTATATATATTATTCTTCCCATTTTAATCAAAACATTTTGGAACCAGGCACAATTGTCTCTGTGAAATGAAGTGACAAAAAGACCAATATTAAAAACAAGGCCATTAGCAAAAGCAATGAACCATTACTTGATAATCACCAAACAGCTACGTGTAATTTTCAAGTGGCCACAGTGCACATCCAATTGGGAGGGGAGGTCACAGCATCAGTGAATGAAGTTCATTAAGTCATACAAACGGGGAAAAAAAGTAAGTGTGTGTGTGTGTGTGTGTGTGTGTGTGTGTGTGAAACAATAAAATGAAATTTGTGCTGAAAATTGTGTAAGTAATCTATGTCTGTACTTCTCTAGAGTTGTGCTCTGGAGTACAAAAATATTCCTTGGACATGCAAACACAACTCCATTGATTTCAGTACAATTACATTGGCTTACCCAAGACTGAATTTGTCTTGCAGTCTTACAGCACCATGCCTAATCTTCGTAGCACAATGAATGAAGAGCAATTTTCAGATTATTCAGTTAGTCGTTCTGGGTTTTGCCTCATTTTCAATAACAAAGTTGTATTTTATTGTTTCTCACACACACACACACACTATAACACATAAGCTGCGTCTACACGTGCACGCTACTTCGAAGTAGCGGCACCAACTTCGAAACAGCGCCCGTCACGTCTACACGCGTCGGGCACTATTTCGAAGTTAACTTCGACGTTAGGTGGCGAGACGTTGAAGTCGCTAACCTCATGAGGAGATAGGAATAGCGCCCTACTTCGACGTTCAACGTCGAAGTAGGGACAGTGTAGACGATCCGCGTCCCGCAACGTCGAAATTGACGGGTCCTCCATGGCGGCCATCAGCTGGGGGGTTGAGAGACGCTCTCTCCAGCCCCGCAGCTCACTGGTGGCCGCGTGGAGCGGCCCCTTAAAGGTTCCCTTCCCCGCCCTGACTGCAGGAGGCTGAGGCAACGTGCAGGCTCCTGCCTATACACGCGGTGGCGAGCCTGCACAGCCCTCAGCCCCTGACAGCAGCCATGGCTGCCCAGCAGCCCCCCCAGCGCCCCCCGGGGACCCCCCCCAAGAGGAGCCACAGCAGCCAGGGCAGCCAGAGGACCACGCAGTCTGGGAAGTGGCAGCGGGGCCCCTCTTGGACGGAGGCCGAGATGCGGGACCTGCTGGGGCTCTGGAGCGAGGAGGAGGTGCTCCAGGTAATGGGGAGCAAGAGGCGGAACGTGGATGCGTTCGCTCGGCTGGCCGAGGGCCTGGCTGCCCGGGGTCACCCTGCCCGCACTCCGGACCATGTCCGGAGTAAGGTCAAGGAGCTGCGGCAGGGTTATGCCTGGGCCCGGGATGCGGCCAGCCGATCTGGGGCCGCCCCCGTCACTTGCCCCTTTTACAGGGAGCTCAGGGACATCCTGGGCTCCCGGCACACCTCCTCCCCTCCGGCCACCCTTGACACCTCGGCTGACGAGCCCGAGCAGGCCCTGCAGCCGGGCTCCGCCCCGGAGGTAAGCCCCGCACCCCGGGGGCCCCCCCCGGAGGCCATCCCCGGGACATCGCGGCAGGAGGAGGAGGAGGAGGAGGGGGGGGGCTCCTCCTCCACCGATTCCAGCCTGCAGATCCTCCTCCTGCCATCCCGGAGCAGGAGCAGGGCCTCCGACCCCCGGGGATCTCCGGACCGTGGGAGCGGACCCACAGGTAGGTACCCCTCTCTGGTGGACACCCCGGGGCTTGAGGGGCGGGGGGAACAGAGATGTGTCCAGGGCCCCCCACATGCTCACATGGCCATGGCCCCAAGGACACCAGGGCCATGGCCCTCACAGCACTGCAGCCATCAGCCCCTGACCCCCGCCACCCTGCATGACAGTGCCATGCCCCATCCCCGGGCCAGGGGGGAGCGGAACCTCGAGGGGCCCCCGGGCGGAGGGGGTCGGACACCCCGCAGCAGCAGCATGTGATGGAGTGGGGGGAGTGCCAAAGGGAGACTCAGGCTACATATGAGCCACCCGAGCCGAGGAGCTCCCAGGGCCAAAGGAGGATCCTGGCGCTACAGCTGGCAGGTGACACCTCTGCCCTGAACAAAGAGGAGGGAGGAGCCGAGCTGGCTTGGAATTGGGGGACGAGGGCGGGGGCCACAGGTAGAGGCTAGGGGAAGGGAGAGCTGGTAGGCAGCCAGCCAGAGGAGGGGGAAAGCTGCATCCCAGAGGAGCCCCCCTTGGGGTCTTCTCCCCACGACGGGTTGGAAGGACTGTCTCTTCCGACAGCTGGTGCTGTCACTCCTGCCAGAAACTGGCCATCTGTGGCCTAAGAAAGCTCTCCTGCTCTCAGACCTTGCGGGGTGAAGTGAGAGTCGCTCCCACCAGGGGACGGGGTGCAGGGCAGGGGGACCCCTGAACCCCATCCATCACAGCAGCATCTCCCGGGGACGGGGATGGGGAACCTGCAGCACAGGGCAGGGGGGACAAAGGCCACGGCTCGGGGCCCACACTAACGCCTGTCTCCATTCTTCTTTCCCCCCTCCTCTCCTGTGTCCTGCACCTGCACCTGCACCATCTGAAGGACCGGAAGAGAGCGCCGGCGAGGCATCGGTCGTCCCGGAGACCCCTCCGGGACCCTCGCTCCAGGGCAGCCCCTCGGCCAAGGAACGACCGGCCCCGCGGAGGGCCAGACGGCGGACCCCGCGCCTGCTACCGGCGGCAGCCACAGACCCCCAGCTGCTGGCCATCCACCGCCGGCAGCTGGAGGTGTCGGAGCAGCACCTCCGGCTGCAGGAGCAGGCGCTGGCCTGGCGCAGAGAGGCATGGGGGGCCTTTCTGGATACCATCAATCGGCTGATTGATTCCCTGGCGCCCCATGCCGCGCCGGCCGCGCCACCGCCCGCCATGCCCGCTCCTGCAGCCCCACCACCGGCTGCTCCAGCCGTCGCCGGGCCATCCGCCGTCGCCCCACCACCTCCCCGCGAGGGCCACCGCGCCGAGGGACCCCTGGAGCCACCCGCGACTTGCCGGCGCCGCTACCTTCCGGTGGAGCCTGCTCCCACCCAGCCGCGCACCAGACTGCAGGACCGGCAGAGCTCCCGGCCGGGCACGCCCACTGCTGGGCTGTAGGGGCAAGGGGCCCGGGACGTGGCCCCCCCCCTTGTTGGACAGACTGTGGAGACTGGGTGGGTGGTGTGGGTGTTTCCCCTGTTTGCCCCGTCCCCCCCTGTACATAGTTCTCCCCGTTCTCCTCCCTGCTTTTTGTTTTTCTTTTGATGGTGCACAGTGCTTTCATTTTTATTGTTGTACATAGTTTTATTTGTGCCCATCTTGGTTTTGTTGAATGTTTGTCCCTCCTTTTTGGTTTCTGTCTCACATACATATATTTTTTTATTTAAAAAAAAAAAAATCATGAGGACAAAAAAAACATTTACGTTCACCCACAAGTTCGTGCTGTCATTTCTCCTGGACAAGTGGGGGGGGGCGGTGGGGTGCTCCATGGTGGTGTGGGCGTTGGGGCAGGAGTGTGGGGGAGGAAGGGGTGGGCAGTAGGGGGCCTGGGCACAGTTCACTCCGCGGCCTGGTCGTCGAAGTGGGCCCGCAGGGCCTCCCGGACCCGGGTCCCTTCGGGGTCCACCTGCCGACTGGGGGCAGCAGGTGGCTGGAGGTGTGCCCTGCCGGCCTCGGTGGCCCAGCCCTGAAGAAAGCTCTCCTCCTTGCTCTCCACGAGGTTGTGCAGGGCGCAGCAGGCACCCACAATCTGGGGGATGTTGTTGGGGCTGGCATCCAGGAGGGTGAGGAGACATCGCCATCGTCCCTTGAGGCGGCCAAATGCGCGCTCCACCACCTGGCGCGCATGGTTCAGGCGCTGGTTGAAGCGCTCCTGGCTGGCGGAGAGGTGGCCCGTGTAGGGGCGCATGAGCCACGGCCGGAGGGGGTAGGCTGCATCCGCAATGATGCAGAAGGGCATGGTGGTGTCCCCCAGAGGGATCTCCCGCTGGGGGATGTAGGTCCCCGCCTCCAGCCAGCGGCACAGGCCCGAGTTGCGGAACACCCGGGCGTCGTGGGTGCTGCCAGGCCAGCCCACGTAAATGTCCTGGAACCGTCCCCGGCTGTCCACCAAGGCCTGCAGGACGACTGAATGGTAGCCCTTCCGATTGACGTATCGTCCTCCACTGTGGTGCGGGGCGCGGATGGGGATGTGAGTCCCATCCAGAGCCCCGAAGCAGTTGGGGAAGCCCAGGGTGGCAAAGGCGGCGACAGTGGCACGTGGGTTCCCCAGCCTCACGAGCCTGTGCAGGAGCATGGAGTTGATGGCACGCACGACCTGCAGAGAAAGCACATGGGACAGCCCCAATGAGGGGTGAGCAGGGTGTGCGTGGCCCTGCCCTGCCCTGCCCTGGCCCCCCTGCCCTGCTCTGCCCTGGCCCCCCTGGCCTGCTCTGCCCTGGCCCCCCTGCCCTGCTCTGCCCTGCCCTGGCCCCGCTACCCTCCCCTGCTCTGCCCTGGCCCCCCTACCCTCCCCTGCCCTGCCCTGGCCCCCCTGCCCTGCTCTGCCCTGCCCTGGCCCCCCTGCCCTGGCTCCCCTGCCCTGGCCCCCCTGCCCTGCTCTGCCCTGCCCTGCCCTGCCCTGGCCCCCCTGCCCTGGATCCCCTGCCCTGGCCCCCCTGGCCTGCTCTGCCCTGCCCAGCCCTGCCCTGGCTCCCCTGCCCTGCCCTGCCCTGCCCTGGCCCCCCTGCTCTGCCCCGGCCCCCCTGGCCTGCCCTGGCCTCCCCCTGTGGGTTCTCTTACCTCCATGAAGACAGCCCCGACGGTGGCCTTTCCGACGCCAAACTGCTGCCCCACGGATCGGTAGCTGTCCGGAGTGGCCAGCTTCCAGACAGCGATGCCGACCCGTTTCTCCACAGGGAGGGCACGCCACATGGCAGTGTCCCAGTGCCTGAGTGCGGGGCTGAGCCACTGGCACAGCTCCAGGAATGTCTGTCGGGTCATCCTGAAGTGGCGGACCCAGTGGTTGTCGCCCCACTCCCCAAGCACCAGCCGCTCCCACCAGTCGGTGCTGGTGGGGTAGCTCCACAGCCGCCGGCGTGTGAGGCGGGGGGTGGAGCGGGGTGCTGCAAGGGTAGGGGCTGAGCCCTGCTGCCCTGGGGGCATGTCCTCCCCTGGGGCAAGAAGGTGCTCAGCTGCCCCCAACATGACAAGAGCCAGGGCAAGCCCTGCTCCTGCCGGGAGGGCTGGGTGGACCTCTAGCTGCTGCTGCTGCTGCTGCTGCTGCTGCTGGGGGTCCATGACTACGGCGCTCGGGGTCTGTGTGCCTATATGGCTCGTCAGACCGCGTGCTGTGCAGGCTGAGTGTATGTGGGAGGGGCCCTTTAAGGGAGCGGCTAGCTGTTGCCCCGGAAGCGCTAGTCCGCCCGTTGACCCTGTCTGCAGCTGTGCCTGGCATCCCTATTTCGATGTGTGCTACTTTGACGTGTAGACGTTCCCTCGCTGCGCCTATTTCGATGTCGGGCTGCGCAACGTCGAAGTTGAACATCGACGTTGCCGGCCCTGAAGGATGTGTAGACGTTATTCATCGAAATAGCCTATTTCAATGTCGCAACATCGAAATAAGCTACTTCAATGTAGGGTGCACGTGTAGACGTAGCTATAGTGTTATAGAAAGTTGATATAGCTAATGTAAGTGCACAAGCTTTGCTGAATGAACCAATTAGTATAATTTCTTCAGTACCACTTCCTTTTTATTATGATGATGTACTAGGGCAAGAGCCAGCAATTCCTGGCACAGGTACCAAGAGTGGCACACGAGCCAATTTTCATCAGCACATGAGGCGGGAGCTCAGCTTTGCTCCTCCTCCCCCCTGCGGCAAGGAGCTTGTTCAAAGCCAGGCTGCTTGTGGATTAACAAAAGACCTGCTAAGGCTACCAACCACCTCCTAAACAATAAAGCTCCACATTTTAATTTATTATTAATGAACCTGTTTTAAGTAGGACTACAATAAACCCTGGATATGCATGATTTTGACTTGTGCTTAACTTTTGTTAACGCAAGTTAAGTGCAAGTCAAAATCCTGGGGCTGGTAGAAGCGCAACTCTTCTGCCAGCTCCCTGCTCCAGCCCTGTGCTCCTGCAGCTGGAGGAAGCCAGGAGGACAGACAGCTGCACTGCTGTGGTTTCTCCCTGGCATCCCCCAGCTGAGAGAAACCATGCTGCCATATCTATCTTCCTACCCTGCTCCCCCAGCTGGGGGAAGACAAGAAGCAGCTGCAGCGGTGCCTGGTTCCTGCCCCCAACTTTGCATGAAAATTGCAGAAGCACAACCCTCATGTAACTCGGGGTCTACTGTATTAGTGACTTTAAAAAGCATCACTGGCTCTCAGACCATACACAGAAGTCAAAAGCTTGGAAAGGTTGCTGACCACTGTACTAGGGTTTAATCACTGAACTGAATCCTTAGGTCTAATGTCTTCATTTAAAATTTTATGTTCTGTAATTTAACAAAAAATAACTGCCAACCAACACTTTCTCTCTCTCCCCTTCTCTCTGTTTTGGATCACAATCTGGCTTTAATTAACTTTTCCCAAGGTCACCCAGGGAGTCTGTGGCAAAGCCAGGAGTGCAGCTCAGATGTCCTGCATCCTACTTAAACACATTCATCTTAACTGATTTACCAAAGACCTACCACCATGAAGTGGTAATATCAGCAACTCAGGCATTATAGCATTCAAAGCCTTAGGTCTTCTCTCTCCCCCTCTCTCTCCACCCTCTCCTCCCACCACTTTCTCTCTTTCCTTCTTCTTCCCAATATCCTGCCACTCAGCCAGAGGCAATGACAAAGGTACATAAACATGAAAGTAAGATTGGACTCTGTGAAATTAAATGAATGTGATAGATTTTCCTATGACTGTGATACATTTTCCAGTGCAAAAGTTTTACACAGGTATTTGGAATCCTGATCTGATGTTACCATTCTTCTTGGCATTCTTTGCTCACCATTAACGATTTCAGTACAATATAGTTTACACATTCAGGGCAAACTTCTATCTGATGCCTACATGGATGAACAAGGTATGCCACAGTAGCAGCTCACCATCTCATATCTGCAAAAGGTATGTGTTTGGCCCTTGAGTACAGACAGCCATGTCAAAGCAGGAGATAAAACCTGCGTCTACACATGAAGCCTACATCGAAATAGGCTATTTCGATGAATAACGTCTATACGTCCTCCAGGGCTGGCAACGTCGACGTTCAACATCGACGTTGCGCAGCACCACATCGAAATAGGCGTTGCGAGGGAACGTCTACACGCCAAAGTAGCACACATCGAAATAAGGGTGCCAGGCACAGCTGCAGACAGGGTCACAGGGCAGACTCAACAGCAAGCCGCTCCCTTAAAGGGCCCCTCCCAAACACAGTTGCACTAAACAACACAAGATCCACTGAGCCGACAACTGGTTGCAGACCCTGTGCATGCAGCATGGATCCCCAGCTGCTGCAGCAGCAGCCAGAAGCCCTGGGCTAAGGGTTGCTGCACACGGTGACCATAGAGCCCCGCAGGGGCTGGAGAGAGAGCGTCTCTCAACCCCTCAGCTGATGGCCGCCATGGCGGACCCCGCTATTTCGATGTTGCGGGACATGGATCGTCTACACGGTCCCTACTTCAATGTTGAACGTCGAAGTAGGGTGCTATTCCCATCCCCTCATGGGGTTAGCGGCTTCGACGTCTCGCCGCCTAACGTCGATGTTAACATCGAAATAGCACCCAACACGTGTAGCCGTGACGGGCGCTATTTCGAAGTTAGTGCCGCTACTTCGAAGTAGCGTGCACGTGTAGACACGGCTAAAAAGGCTAATCCATGGACACAGGTGGAAGTGGGGGGAAAAGTAGGAGAGTAAGACTATTTTGGTATGGTGGCCATGCTTCCAGCACAGTATTCTGGCCTGAACACCATTCTGCCCTGATCTGTCCTCTCTTTGCTGCTCCCTTTTCCTGAGTTTCTGTCCTTCCAAGCTGGAATTTTTGACACACAGAAGAATACTTCTAACTGCCTGAATCCTGATCTGTAAATTCAAAACTAATACATTTCCTCTCCTATTGCCCTGGGTTGTATGACATTGCTGTGATTCAGCTGTGATAGCAATGAAGATAAACTGCCATTTAAAAAAGTCTTCTATCATTCACCCTGGCATGTTTCCACTTTATGTCTCTAAGACATCTTGTTTTTAAACAGTATCAAATGAGAATTCACTTTTAGTGTTAGTGAAAAAAAAACATTTCATTATCTAACATGCTGAAGAGGAGCATTCATTCTGGGATTTTGGCTGCAAGTACTTCAGTGGGGAATCGTGCTGCTCATGTGAAAATAAGATGTGGCGGGAGAGGATGTGGAAGAAAAAGAGAAGAAGATACACAGTTCAAGGTGGAAAGCAGGAGAGGAGAAGGTCTGGAAGTAAAAGAAACCCTGTTTTGCCACAAATTGCCCAAGAAAAGGGCAGTAGAGCAGGCCTTCAAGTGGCCTTGAGTAGTTGCACGGGAAGCAACCAATCAGGGTCCTGCAGGCTAGTATAAGAAGAGAGGCAGAATGAGATTGATTCCTTGCTGGTGCTGCAGGAGAGTGGATAGTGCTCTGGGCTGGAACCCGGGACTCCACCAGGACAAGGCTCTGAGGTAAAGGTGAAGAAGAGCTACAGGGCAGTGTCCCAGAGAACTGTAGCAGGAACACAGTTAATTTAAAGGGACATAGCCGACGACTGCTATTCACTGAGTCCCTGAGCTGGGACCTGGAGTAACGGGCCTGAACTTTGATGCATCCCAGAAGGAGAACTGAACTTTTTCAATGACCCAGCTGAAAAGCTGGGGCCAGACAGGCTGAGAGGTGAAGAATCTCCAGGAAGGAGCCCTGGAGGATGTGGGCCCATAACAGGGCCAGGATTGTTTAAAGAGCAAGCATAATTCAAGAGAGCCCCAAAGGTGTGGAGACACAGTTTAGCCAGTGTTCTTTGATAGGTCCTCCTGAACTGATTGAAGAGTCAGCCCCAGGACAGGGCTGCAGATTGAAAGACCTTACAGGAGGCACTGAAATGGGCTGGACTTGTATCCTGGAAGGTGTTTGCTTTACATTTATCACACTGACAGCAAGACTTGGCTGGGATGCGGGGAGGAGGGTGACAGGGTCACTGAACACCCACCACAGGCAGAGAGAGAAAGAGAGTGCAGGCAAACCCCGTTACTACAGTATCTGATTTACTTGCCAACATTAATATAGTGCCCTCACTATAGCTCTGTGAAGTATTATTAGCCTCGTTTTACAAAAGGCGCTGAGAAGCCCTTATCGACGGGAGTAAGTGAGTCACAATCTGGTCCTAGTTAACTTTTCCCAAAGTAACCCAGGGAGTCTGCGGCAAGCCAGGAGTACAGCTCAGATGTCCTGCATCCTACTAAAACACATCCATCTTAACTGATTTACCAGATACCTACCACCATGAAGTGGTAATATCAGCAACTCAGGCATTACAGCATTCAAAGCCCCCTGCCTTAAGTCTCAAATCACTGAAATGTGTTACTTGTAATATGGTTGAACATATGAATGTTAATTCACGTTTTACAAGCAATGCCCTATATAGCCTTGCCTATACAGACTCACCCAGAAACTGACTGGATATAGTTCAGACCTTTTGAATATTCACAGTGCAGATCTGGAAAAGAAACTTCACAAGGAGTGCAGTGGCCTGTGTATTCTGGTGCTGAGCTGCCTGTCAGCACCTGTAAAAGTTTATTAACACTCATGTTTTCAGCCATATTATAAGTATACATGAACAGCCCCCTGTATTGCATGAATAAGGTAGTGCTGTAGGCAGTGTGCAGAACTGGTTCAAGATGAAAGTAGGCAAAATAAAGTTTTAGCTGACAGACAAAAGTCTTTAAATTGAAATCTTATTAGACTGTGGAATAGATTTCTAAAAGAAATGCTGGCAGTCGCACTGCTTGATTCCTCTGTCACTGAACTAAACAAATCAGTAGAGAATAAATTATAGAGAACAATCCTACAACAGCCACAAGATTGGCAAGGTGAACCTATATGTCTTTTCCCTTTCCCATTTCAGCCTCATTCTTGCCTCTGCTCTTTCCTCAGGTCCTGCACAATCTTTCTGTGTAGTCATTAAAATCAAAGGAAACATAACCTGTTTCTGGAAAGGAAAATGAAAAACAAAATGGGATGTCAATATTTTTATGTACCCCGGTAATGCAGTTGGTTAATTTGTTACAGGACTGGCTACTAACGTTTTCTTTGGTGTGCGATCTAAGGTCAAATTGCCCTCAGGTAAGTGACTGGTCCTTTGTTTTGGGAGTTTTATATGTTTATGATTGCTAATGCCTGTATAAGTTTAGGTTGCTTCCCCTACAGCTATTGATTATGGCACTCGTACAATACGGAGCTGTACATTTGCTGCAGGACTTCATATTGTTCTTAAAGGCAGGAAAAATTAAGTGTTACAGGCATGGAGGAAAAAAGCTGGCTCAGACCAGTAAAACTAATTTGTAACTGCCACCACCTCAGCAATCTCCTGCCCCTCACTCTGCATAAGAAACATTGGGTGATGTTGCCTCAGGTCTGTCTGTCTGCTCTAGAGGCAGCTGTGTGCAGTCAGGGTTTGCATGGTCTCCCAGTCAAGGACTGACGAGACCTAAAATATCAGCCACCAATGCCATCAGCCTACCTGCCATCTGGGGTGACTGCCCACCTGCCATCTGGGGTGACTGGCCACCCACCATCCCTTGCAGCTCCACGTCCTGCAGCACTGGTTGCCATCTCACAGCTTGAGGTTCAGTGTTCCTCTCCTATGGCTGTTGTTGGACCCAAGGGTAGAAGGATCTGGTCCCACCATACACCACAGTCTGACCTATTCATAGAAGGACCTGACTATCTATCGATCTGATGACATTCTTACTTCCAAGGGAGCTGTACCTTGGGCCCAAACTTCAAGTTCCTTGTTGCAGTCACTGTTTGATGGGTTTTGCTTAGTTTTGTGCTTATTTATTTATGTGTCTCCTTTCATACCAATTTATGCAACTAACCCCTAATACAACACTTACCTGTTTTGAACACATCTTTTGTCTCTTCCTTCTTTTCTGCACCATGTTTGTGAGGGAAGGTGGGACACTAGCTGCTTCCTTAAGTGACAGACCCTGTTACAGGACAAAGAACCTGGCATAGGTAATAAAGAGAACAAACAGAGAGCTATGTTAGATTATTTGATTTAATTTTTCCTTACTTACATTTGGCACTTGGAGTAACCTGATTTTTTTTGTGATTTTTGACATAAAGAGACCATCTATCACAGATTCGAGCTTGCCTGGGTGGGAAGATAGATTCCAATGCCCAACGGTACTGTTTGCAACTCCATTTTTAAGGTTGTATATTGACTGAGGAGTTTCCACATGTTACTTGGTTGGTTGTGAGTTCTACCCTTATGTAACCCCAGAAGCTACCACATACTAGAGAGAGTGAAGTCTCTGCTCTGCAGCTTTGGCTGACAGCCAGCTGGCCTCTAGGCCCTGTGGTAGCACAAAGGGCTTTAGTCCCTCTGATTGCAGATTCAATCCCTTCTGCTGGCAACTTGGGTCTGTCTGTGTCACACTTCAAGTTTGCCAGTTTGGTGTGCCCAGGCAGCGCAACAATCATCATGAAAATACACATTTTAAACTGATCAGATTTATGGTTCTTTCAGTGGATAGCTCTCAAGAAATCCAAGGAGAAAGGGTCAGATACTTCTTTAATGCTGCTACTGCAACTTTTTTGGAAAAGGTCTTTTCCCTCTTTCTCTGAAACTTTTCTCTCTCTCTCATCTCTTCTCACTGAGAGCAGAGTGTTGTCCACAGGTTGAAAGAGGGGAATGGAAGCTGAGGCTTTGTCTACACTAGAGCATAAAGGTCAATTTTAAGGCACTTAGCTCAATTTTATAATATGATTGTGTAAACTGCAAATATCATGAAGTCAATTTTAACAGTTCCTAAGTCAACTTTCTCGCCTCTCTCCCCTGAAATTTGAATTTAAAATGTCAAATTGTGCTAGTATGGAAACAGTTACTTTGATTTTCTTGGCCTCCAGAGGTATCCCACAATGCCCCAAATGTGTCCATTCTGGCCAATTTCAACTCCGCTGCTCTCCAGGTATGTGGGAAGTAGGAAACAGGAAGTCTAGCAATTTGAATTAATTTTCTTTCTGGCCAGCGTGGTGATTGCATCTAGCCATGATTTTTCAGGATTGCAAAAAAGCCCTGGTATGGAGCCATCAGGAGAACCAGAATCTTATTTCTGTTGGTGAGCTAGCCCATTCCCCACCACACTATGTAGCAGCTGTGGGGGACTATGCTTGCAGACAAACTCATGTCCTGCCCTTTGTGGGGTAAGGCTTCTTCCCTGCAAGAAACTTGTTTTCTCTGCTTCACATTTTCCAGGGCTCATTCTCAAAAGCTTCTACTTCTGGAATTTACACCATGCCCTGGGGCACTGGCCCACTGACACAGAACTTTTAGCAGGCTGCTCCCCCCACCCCCCAGCACACAACTGATTGAACCATGTCAACAGGTTACTCAAAAATCTCTGGGCCTGAAGAGATTTCCCAAAAAAAACTTCTGTCCACAGAGAGCAGCCACTCACAAAAGCCAATCGACAGAGTGCTCTGCTCGGTCGACAGAGTGGCCATACTGCCCGGCACTCTCTCAACAAAACAGGCACCCAGATGCACAGCAGGCAGGGATGCCCATTGTTCTGGATGCCCTGTCTGTCGAGAGAAGCCCTCATCCCCCCCCAACAGAGCATCCACACAGCTTTTTTGTCAACAGGTGCTGTAGACGGCAGCAGTGTTATGCCTCATGGCTGAGAGGCAGAATGCTGCTGGTGAAAGTGCTGAGTTTTTTTCAACAAACTGTTGACAAAACACATTTTGTGTGTGGATGTTCCACCAGTTTTGCCACCAAACCATGGGTTTTTGTCAGCAAAACCCACTAGTGTTACCATAGCCATCATTTCCAAGGCCAGAATGAACCAGTGTGGAGGGAAATTAAGAGAATAAGAGAAAAACCCAAGATAATGAAACTACTATTTTCTTGCAGCACTGGGTTTCTGTGGCATTTTAGAAACTAATTAATTTCCTTGGCTAACACATTTTTCGGTCTTAATTTCCTATTTGCCAGAGACTAGAAATCTCAGCAGAGACTTCACAAATAATAACCACTTCTTAGATATGAACTATAAATAACTCATAATAAGCCCTGATCAGACAGATCAGCTGTGGGAACCAGCTAATGCCATAACCCAGTATATTAAAGCTGGAGCCCTGGACTTTTGTTTGTTACCAAAAAGGGGGAAGATTATAGTTTCAGTGTGAGATCAAATTTTTTGCAAGCGGCTAGCTGAGTAGGCTTGTGCAACAGCTGCATTCCTGAGCACCATAAAAAGGTATCCAAAGGAAAGATCTTTATTAAAGATATACGTGGAAGTTAGGCACCTAACTCCCATGACTAGAGCCCTATGAAATTCACAGCCTATTTTGGTCAATTGTATGGTTGTGGGATTTTTAAAATCATAAATGTCATGATTTCAGCTATTTATGTCTGAAATTTCACTGTATTGTAATCGTAAGCGTCCTGATCCCACTCCCAGAAGGAGTAGTGCATATTTTATTGGCCCGGTACAGTGCTGTTACCATTACTTCTGTGCTGTTGCTAGCAGGGGCACTGCCTTAAGTGCTCCATAGCTACAGAGTGGCAGCTGCTGGCTTGGAGCCCAGCTGTGGAAGTATAACTACTGTCAGCAGCAGTATAGAATAAAGGATGGCATGGTATGGTATTGGCACCCTTACTGCTTCACTGCAACACTTACCCACTATACACCAACACAAAGCCCAAGGACAAGCATGTTGCTCTTATCTGTTACAGAAGGGCCTATTTTATTTAATTAACTGTCATATTGATTTTGTCTGTCTTTCCTGGATGTGTCCAGAGGCATAGTGATAGGCACATAAAAATAACACTACAATACATTTTGACTTACATTCTAAGAATTAGATTCACAATGTTGACAAGTATCAGAGAGGTGGCCGTGTCAGTCTGTAGCTTCGAGAACAACAAAAAGTCTTGTGGCACCTTATAGAGTTTTGGAGCATAAGCTTTCATGGGCAAAGAAGCGGGTCTTTGCCAACAAAAGCTTATGCTCCAAAATATCTGTTAGTCAAAAAGGTGCCACAGGACTTTTTGTTATTCACAATGTTGATATTTTTAGAAGTTGCGTACTGTTTCTTAGTCATGTAATCACAAAATCTCAGTGGTAATAAAAATGAGTTTGTGTACCCTGGGTTACTTTAGGGGTTTTTTTGCCTGTGGGATAAGTAAGCCAAAAATTAAACTAGACTTTTTTAGCAGAGGAAATTGCAACTACCCATACAAAAGAAGGGATTTTACATGCTCAGAATCATATTTTACCTACGGAGAGCTGTTACAAATTGTTTGGAAGAGCTTTACAAAAAGGGTGATGTGCTATGCAAATCTGTTAGTTAATTGTGGTGATGTACAAACACCTGGGAACAGCTGAATCAAATCAATGTAATCAGGTTACAGCTGGTGTTGACTGTTTATTTATTTGTCTTCACTGCTGCATCCTTGCATTTGGTGACATTGAATGTTTCTAAGGACTTGGCTGTAATTTCATCATGCTTTCATTTCATTTTCATTAACTTTAATTTCCTCCTTTTCCCTCTGTTCAAGATAACACAATAACTTTAAAGAGTTTAGAAAAAGCAGTGGAGTTTAGCCTTTGTATTGTGAGACTGCTGAGACACATTCAGGAAGAATTTTTTTGGGTGGGGGGGTGCCGTACAGTCTGTCATGAACTAGTTTGTTCCTGTTTACCTTGGGGCAGATTGTGTTGTTGAGAAAGTTAAGGCTTCAAGAAGATAAATTGTAATTACAATGTATTCCATTCTGTGAAAAATTTCAACATTTGGTTTCATGTCAGGATCCTTTTTTTTTTTTGTTGTGTCTTTTTTTAAACAGTCTTTTGATTTGGTGCACTTATCCAGCATGTGGGAGACCAAGTTTAAGTGCATACTATAAATTGAGCAGAGCAGGAACCTAAGTGTGGGTCTATCGTACCCCAAAGCCATCCTGTAACTACCAAACTACTGGCTATTCTGGGTCAGGTCTCTTTCTGGCTTTGACTAAAGGTGCCATCCTGGACTTGAAAAACATTCAGAGTAAAAATTTGGTGGAAACAGACATATTTTTAAGAAAAGTTTCAGTTTTGATGACCAAAAAGAAAATAATTGAAAAACTCTCTATCAGTTATATTAATGTTCTTTCCTTCTTTGCTTTCAGAAAGTTGAAATTCAAGTTACAATGAGGCAATCCTGAAGTACAGATCCCTAAACTCCACAAATAGGATCCAAGTAGTTGCTCTCTCTCTGACTATAAAGGAACTCATTCCACTTGCCTGAAGGATCAGTTACTGAATTACCTAGGTCATGCTTTTGTGTTTTCTGTATACCAAAGGAAGAAGAAGATTCTGGAATTCCTAGGAGACCTGGAATAATCTGCACTGGGATTGGTACAAGTTTCCTATTGTAGAATCAGATCATGCATGCACATAAGTGTGCAGAGCATGCTTCTTAATTCATATGGCCTGTGATATTATAGAGAAGCCATTCTTTGGGTTTGGGGGAAAAACAAATAGAGTTAAAAGTTTGCGGTCTGATGCTTCCTCCTCTATCTGTTCCATTTCTGGTAACATCTTATAAAGTACATGGCTCTCTGAAGTTTATCTCGGTGTATTTTATGTTATATCAACCTAACTTAAAAGTATTTTATCAGCTTTCCTAGCTCCTGTTTAATTACTGCACAGGTTATAATACATGCCACCACTAAACCATGCCACTCACCTGCCATCAGCCTAGGCCTTTCCTTTAGTATATTTCTTACTTAACTTAAACCCGTGAACCCCAAGTGGGGCATAGGTCATCCACAAGCCTCCTCCACCTGGTTCTATCTTGGGCAATGGCTTCAATCTGGGCCCATGAATATCCCAGTTCTTGTGCTTCCATGACTGTTGATCTCCTCCATGTTATTCGGGGTCTTTCTCGGCTGCGTTTCCCCTGAGGATTCCATTTTAGGGTATGTTGAACAATGCTGGATGGGAGTTTCCTCAAAGTATGTCCCAGCGATCCCCATTTTCTCCTTTTTATTTGGATCCCCACTGGCTCTTGGCCTGTTCATGTCCACAGATGTTCATTTGTGACTTTGTCTTGCCATCTTATTTGTAATATGTACCTCAGGCATCTATTCAAAAACGTCTGCAGTTTGTGTGTTGAGGACTTTGTGGTGCACCATAATTCACAGGCATACAGCAGGACGGACTTTACATTTGAATTGAAGATTCTCAGCTTGGAATTGAACTCCGCACTGTACATAACTTTCATAGACCCTGAACAGGCCTTTGATAGTGTAGACAGAAATACACTGTGGAGACTGTTGCAGTATCATGGCATTCTCAGAAGATCATCAATCTCATTCTAGCCAATTACGAACCCTTCACTTGCCAGGTTGCACATAATGGCACTCTGACGGAATCTTTCACTGTCCGAACAGGTGTGAGACAGGGATGTCTACTCTCACCATTCCTTTTCCTTATAGTTATGCATTGGAATATGCTAAAAACAACAAGCGGACACCAGAGAGGCATTCAGTATTAGTATATTTCAGTTATGTTTTATTGACCCATATTTACACAGAAAACATAATTACTATATTTGGGTTTCGAAAACAATTTTATTTGTTGCCAGGAGAATTTCAAAATGGAGTTTAATCACATGAGGTCTTACACCCAGGGGGCACCTCATTCTCAGATCAGGCTCTACGAGGCTACCTCATTCTCAGATCAGGTTCTGTGGACAGATTCACACAAACCAGCTTAGGGAGGAGGCTGTCTTTTATAACAATGCACTGATTCCTTTTTACTTCTAGCAACAATGGGCAAATGACTGAAGCTTCTAAATTTTATATTGGCCCAAATTCATCTTCGGCATAAGTCCCTTAAGTCAATGGACTCACACAGGGATACATTTGACCAATGTTCCTTCTAACATTTTTCCATCCATGAGCAGAATAATTTTTTTAATGTGCATGGAGGTATGTGCACCACCTGTGCGACATGCTGCCGGTTGTGGGTGCTCTGCTTATCAGGTAGGTGGCACAGGACTCTCTCCCCCAAGAACTAGGCTTACAGGAAATATTGCATTTGACCTCATGTAACCTTTCTTTTCTTCCGTTATAAAACGTGGGTAAGCATCTCATTTTGCTGTTCTATAATGCAATGTTAACAATATATCTGATTTCTAAAAGAGGAGAACTGCGATATTTTTACCAAAAAAGGTAGGGCCACATCCCATGTGGTATAAATCAGTGTAGCTCCATTGGATTGCATGGAACTATGCCGTTCTACACAAGCTGGGGATCTGGCCCAGGTTGTCTGGAGGATAACGAACAACATCAGCTAAAGTCAGGCAAATATTGTACAAACTTCCTGTATGCATCTCTACTAGTGCATTTCACTCCTCACTTGCAACACACAGGGGGTAAAAGGCCCTGTTGCTCTCCGAGCTAGCACATCCATTATATTAAGCTTCTATAGTGTTTTTAAATGTGGAAAGTGTCTCCTGGGGACCAGGAATAATAATTATAGACTAGTGTCTGTAACTTGTTTTGGCTGGGATTTTCTAGTAACAGCCGCACTTTCAATTTATTTTTAGCCTACTGACTATTTAGTTTCTGGTAGTCAATGATCTGAAAAGTACATAAATGACTAAATAGCTAATCTTTCTCACATATTCGTTAATTCCTCTTTCAGATAGTTTAACCCTCCAATTTTACTTTGGCAGCTATTGTTGATTGTTCCTTCATTAATTGATTAATGCCTGAATATTTCAGAACATATGCATGTTTTACAAAAGCTATCGAATCATAATTGAACTCTAGTATTTTGTTTTTCTGCACAGGCCAGTCAAAAATATGGCCTAAATTCACAAAGGGACTTAGGCATTGCACTGCTGAGCATCACAGAATCTAACCTGTACATGCCTCGAATATCACAGTAACAGGCTGGGGATTCACTGAACAAATGAATGAGGAAAGATAAATGCCTCAGAATAGGATTCATGAGGGCCAGCATTCTAGCGGTCCACCTATACCAATCAAAGATTTTCCCCTTCCTGGAGACAGGCTAAGTCCAGGCTGCCTGGATACACTTATTTTGACTAGTGATTTACTGCTATAAACACTCTTAAGAGTTAGGTACCTCAGGCAGTTTTTCAACAGCATAAGGTGGATAAGAAGGAGCTCTTTCTTAGACTAGGGGTTACAATATTCAGCTAGGATATGGGAGTTCCTCATTCAAACTGACGAAAAGAAGGGTTTTAGGGATCTGCTGCTTCTCAGGTGATTGTTCTAATCCAGTGGTGTGCAACTTGCAGCCTATGAGCTGCACATGGCTGGTCAGGGCAAATTGCTGGCAGGCCACCAGACAGGTTGTGTGCTATATGTTTGCAAGTACAGCTGCCCACAGTTCCCATGGACCACAGTTCTCCATCCACACCCAATGGGAGCTGCAGGAAGTGGCAGCCAGCTAATCCATGCAGCCTCTGCCACTTCCCACAGCTCCTATTGGCTGGGAATGGTGAACTACAGCCAGTGGGAGTTACAGGCAGCTGTGTCTGGAGACACAAGGTAAACATCCTGCCTAGCCGCATGTCAGTGGCTTACTCCCACTGCTCTAATCAGTAGCTATGGGATATTCCGATGTGTATCTCCCTCAGTCTGGGAAAGCTCCTGCATTCTGGATGAGTCATTGAAGCAGGATGACTACATCCTGGGTTTTCCTGCTCCCCAGGTGAGTCCTCTACCACCAGCCTACAGAGACAGTCCCTTGCTTATACACTATCCCACTTGCTAACCTGCACCTACATGGTTCTAACTATTTACCAAAGTACAAACCACCCCACTCCCATTGGACTCAAAGTCAAAAGGGACAGTCTTCTCCTGCAACCTGTTTTGTGTGAATTTGCCAGTGGGGCCTGATCTGAGCTTGAGGTGGCCTCTGAGGATGCTCCCAGGATCCAAGTCCCTCATGTGAATTAAGCTGCTGAATACTTCATGTCCTTTGGTTTGCAGCTTGCTCTGGGCTTAGTTGTGAGCTAGGTGCCTAGATGCCTAGAGGAAGGCAGATGTGCTCATGCAAAGAGACAAAACTAAGGACACCTAGGGAACTTTTTACAGGGAAAGCTTAAGCACAAAGTGAGCTTAGTCACAGGAGTTTTAGGCAATGCAGACTAAAACAGTTACGTAGGTGCCAAAGTACTTTTGTCTCTAGGCCTCTGCCCCTAATTTTATACAGTCTGAACAGAAATGTTACAGGGCAGCTGAATTACCTCACTGTAGCCACTGTTCTGTTTTGTTCAGTTTCTATGGCATGAATGCTGTTATAACCTGCTCGTTTACAATGACACTCTGGTCATACTAAATTAACTGGCACGCATAAATAAGAGACTTTTTAAAAGTCATTCATAAAGCCTTGGTAGAAAGTGAAGAAATGGTTACTTTCTATTTCTGGCATTGTCTTTCAGATTTATTTATTGTATAGACTGTTAAACAGGCATCCCATTGGCTCTGAAGTTTTTCTTTTATTCTATTACATCTTTTCCCCCTGTTTTTATATTATAGCTGGGGCTGGAAGCATCTATTATAGTAAAAGCTCTGCTATCTGGCACTCAGATAACCAGAAAGTGCAGTTAAACAGCATTTCTGGTATCCCCCCAATACACATCTTCAGTTTAGTAACTGAGACTACAGATTGCACCTCCCTAAACTGGGACTTTCTTGTCTGGCAACATCCATAGTCTGGGCAGAAGCGATCTGGTCTAAGAGTGCCAGACTAGGGAGGGCCAAGCCGTCGTGAACTGCTCAGCACATTATACAATTGTATATTCGGCATTCTGTTTTTATGCAAAGGAGGCAGAAGACATGTAAACCAACTTAAACCAGGGGTTTGTTCAAAAAGGCAGCTTCCAGAGTGTGTCATAGAGTTATTACTGATTCAGTCCAATCTCCTACACCTTGTCGATCTACAGTGATAACTGATGGTGGTAATAATGACCCTGAGGCTCTGCAAATTCTTGAGGTGCCTTCCAAATCCCTCCCCCGAAAAGATTAAACTATGTTCAGTTTAAAGGGTTAAGGGTTAAGACTCCTTTATAGTTTTAGGGTTAAGTGTATTTTTAGAGATCTAGATGTATGCTCTGCCCATGGTGATGTGTACTATCACAAGATA
This sequence comes from Carettochelys insculpta, assembly GCF_033958435.1. NCBI lineage: Eukaryota > Metazoa > Chordata > Testudines > Carettochelyidae > Carettochelys > Carettochelys insculpta. Next base: position 153,961,123 of record NC_134138.1, on the reverse strand, counting down.
ACACACTGGATTAGGACCAGAGAGGTAGCCATATTAGTCTGTATCTTCGAGAACAACAAGAAGTCTTGTGGCACCTTGTAGACTAACAGATATTTTGGAGCATAAGCTTTCGTGGGCAAAGACCCTCTTGTCTCATGCATCTGATGAAGCGGGTCTTTGCCCACAAAAGCTTAAGCTCCAAAATATCTGTTACTCTATAAGGTGCCACAAGACTTATTGTTGTTCACACTGTATTAGGAAACTTTACCTCAGTACATTAGGAAACCAACCCTGCTGCAGTGCTGCACTACTACTGGGTTGGGAAGTACCTGTGTGCCATTTTATACTGCGCTCATTCTAGTACATTCTAACTCACTGAAAACGGAGCTTTGTCCACATCTCTTCTCTGGAAATACCATCACTGGACCAAACCAGGTTATTCACAGGGCACTTTCTCATGCTCCTCTATTAACATTATACATGCCATCATGTGCCAACAATGCCCAGATGCTTTGTATATTGGACAGACTTCTAACTCCCTTAGACAAAGGGTTAATGGGCACAAAACAGACATCAAAACACTCCAGATCCACAAACCAGTTAGTCAACATTTTAATGGAATGGGCCATTCTGTTAATGACTTAAGAGTACGCATGTTACTGAAAAAAAAATTTCGCACCACTATTCAAAGGGAAGCAGACGAGCTGTATGTTATATTCAAATTCAGCACATTAACACATGGTTTGAACTGGGATGGGAATTTTCTGAGTCACCATAGGGGCTTGTCTGCATACTTGGCTCAATCTAATTCTTGACCTTCCCCCCCTCCCCTCCACTCTCTGATTTGCTCACCTTGATCATTTTTTTCTAATTTGTCCTCCTTGATTACTGTTTTTGGTTCTCTGTGCCTTAAATATTGAGTCTGTTCTGGTCTGGATATGGTCTGAAGAAGTGGGTCTGTCCCATGAAAGCTCACCTAATAAATTATTTTGCTTGTCTTTAAAGTGCTACTTGACTGCTTTTTTGTTTTGATAGTATATAGACTAGCACGGCTCCCTCTCTGTTACTTCTCAGTTAACCAGAATATTCAATTAACCGGCACCTGCTCCCATTCTCCCAATATACCAGATAACAGAGCTTTAGCTGCTTTAAGGTTGTCTGATACTTCCCTGTTCATAGTACCCTATTTTTAGATGGCTATAATTTGTCAAAATTATAAGCATTTTAGTTGATAGTTTCCATGCTGGCTGGCTGCCTTCAGACAGAATGTGCTGAAACATTTCAGACAAAATGGTGCAATGTTTTCTGAGAAAATGCTAGGGAAAATTACCTTGTTTTGTTCCCCTTTAAAATTCTAGTCACTTTTTTTTTTTTTTTTTTTTGCTTTTTTGAGCTCCCATGCTTTTGCAAAGAGGTGGGATATTCGGCATGAGGTGTCTGCTGTGTCAGGGATGTGTTGATTCTGTGAAACTCACCCAGGTTTGGTCAATTTATAAATACTCAAGAAATACAGTTTGCACATGATTGGTGGAGACTTCTTAGGGTTTCACATCTAAAATCTCCTCATATTCCATCTCCTTTGGGTGTGCTCCATCTTCTTGCAGCCCATAGTGATGACAACACTGCCTACGTGCTGTCCCCCGAGAATGGAGCTGCAAGATGTAGCCCAAGAATGCATAGACAAAGCAGGATTGTTCCTGAAATTGCTGTTCTGGCTGGGACAGGGCCAGGGACCAGAACTAAGAGCAAAGGGCACATATCTCCTGTGTTCCCAATAACCCCCATTTCTGGCACCTGGGAAACATGAAGGAGGATGACATCTGAACTGGAAGCAGAGAGGCCAAGAGCAGGACCAAGGAGAAGGAAAGGAGTAGATCAGGACAAGGAGTCTGGTGGGACTGGAGGGGGGAAATTGATGACTGGGAGGTGTTTGGGAAGGGGAGTCTGGGGCCGACTATACGATGAGACATTGTGGCTGGGTCTACACTAGAGAGTTTTGTCAACAGAAGGGACAGATTCTCGACAGAATTCTTCATTTGCCTCGACGTATTATCCCTCAAAAATTTGAGGCATAACCATCTCTGGACATAGTACTGTCGAAAAAAGTGCGGTGTAGACATGTCTGTCGACAGAGAGGACTTCTGGTTGCCTGGCAGCCCTCTTTGCAGAGCTGCCATTCCACTTTCTGGCACCAGACGGCAATGCAGTCTGGGAGGTCTCTGTCGACAGAGCAAGTTGTGTGTAGGCTCAATCTATTGGCAGAGGTTCTGTGGAGATTTCCCTGTCAACAGAAACTTCTGTCGACAGGTGCGTCTAGTGTAGACATAGCCTTAGAGTCTGGGCTACAGAAGGGGACTCTCTGGACAAGGAGCCAGGTACAAGGAGCTTGGGATGAGAGAGACTGGGGCCAAAAGCATAGGAGGGGCAATAGAGGAGGAACAACTTCATTCCAGGCAAAGAGAGAGAACATGGACAAATGGCTGCGGGGGAGGGCGGGGGGGGGGCAGGCTAAGCTGACGAAGGAAAATGAGACTTGAAAGAGAAATCTGAAGAGTGGGAACAGGGTGGGAGGGTGTTGGGTGGGCAAAGAGAATAGAACTGGGATCCTGAGCCAGGAGTGATGAAGACCCAGGACTCAGATGGACAGATCAGACGTGTCTGTTCCCACCACAGCACACTCCTTTCCATAGTCTAGAATGGAACCCAGGATTCCTGAGTGTGTTAATTCCTCTGCTGCCAACACATAGCCGTGACATTCACTGGTACAGTGTGGGTCTCATCCCCCTCAAAGGCCCACCTGGTAACAGCAGCCTGTGGGTGTGTCATTACCTCCAGTGGCAGAGATCCGTGTGGTGGATCTAAGAGTTCCAACCCTCCTGATGAACCAGGCAACTGTCAGCGTGATGCCTTGTGACAGAGTAGATATATGGAGATGTACTTAGAGAACTAGAAGGGACCTGGAGAGATCATCAAGTCCAGTCCCCTGCCCTGAGAGCAGGACCAAGCACCGTCCCCAACAGACTTTTTTTTTTTTTAATCTATTTGCCCCAGATCCCTCAATGGCCCCCTCAGGGACTGGATTGTGATGAAATTTCTGGTTTTTTTCCTCGTTTTTTTTAAAGCCTGCATTAAAAAACAAAACAATCACAAGCCAGGAAATGCCAGATTTAAGATTTGTCTTTGTAGCCTTACCTCAGGCGTGTTGGCTCTAATGTATAACGATACAGTCTTTAATTATATGTTGGCATTTTTTCACAAGGCTCCTGCTTCATTCAGTGCACAGGAAGGACCTATCTGAGGGGTGAAGCAGGTGTGTGTAGTCAAGGAAGCTGTTGTCTGTAGGATCCCTGCCTTGTTTGTTGAAGAAGCTGGAAGGTGAGTAGTGAATGAGGCGGGAGGGGGCAGAAATTACAAAAAAAGATTATCCCCTGATTAAGGCAGTTGATGATACCCTGGAGATCTGGACCCTATCCTTGCCTCTGCCGTAGAGTTTGTGTGTGAACCTTGTCTGTACTCTTAAACCAGACTTTGCACACCTAGTTAGCCAGGGTGTGTCCCTCCTTTCCTGGAGATTTGCAGAAGTCTCAGCATCCATAGCTGCAAGTGATTTCAGTGGCAGCTGCGCTTTGCATATATAAAGTTCAGGATCATACAAAGTACTTTGCAAGGGTAGACCATAAACCTGAAACTGGACCCTCCATATTTATTAACATTTATTACCTTAATTTCTGTGCTTCATTTTTCCATCTATAAACAAGAATATATCACTCCTGCTGCTCACAGCAGTGTTATGAAGCTAAATTATTGTTTGTGAAGTACTCAGATATTATAGTGATGAATGCCAAAGAAAAGCTCAAGATGGAATTAATAATCCTGTATTCAGAGATAGTTTGAATGGTGTACCATAAATCTAGCCTAAGGTCAAAACTTGAACAATGAGGATAAAACACGATATTGAATAGCTGCTCATTAGCAGAATACTATCCATCCTGTGCACTGAATGAGGCAGAAGTGCTGTGAAAACATATTAGGTGATCATGTAATTAAAGATTGTCTCATAATGAACACGTACAAGTGGGCTTACTTAAGGTGACACAGGCAATTTCCTAACTTTTGAGGGCTTGACTTAGCAAACTTAAAATATTTTTAACGTATTTGTGTGTGTGCAATTTTATAGAATATATGTTAATCTATAGATGGAAAAATATTAATGAGCACATTGACATATACATGAATAATGCCACATAAGCCCTGCTAGGCATTAAAAGCAGTAAACGTGTTTACCTTCAGTATAACAACACTACATTAGAGGAAGACTTACAAGATAGACAAACTTTTGGCTGGAATCCACCCTAAGCCACATTCACAGGTCCAAGGAATTCAGAGTAAAATCTGGCTTCCCTTAAGGCATCCCTTAAAACCCAGCAGAACCTGATAATACAACCACTATCTGTTGTTTGTTAATTCAGTCGCATGAAGCAGAACCCAAAATCGATGGCTACGTCTACACGTGTATGCTACATTGAAATAGCTTATTTCGATGTAGCGACATCAAAATAAGCTATTTCGATGAATAACGTCTACACGTCCTCCAGGGCTGGTGCCGTCGACATTCAACGTCGACGTTGGGCAGCACCACATCGAAATAGGCACTGCGAGGGAGCGTCTACACGCCAAAGTAGCACACATTGAAATAAGGGTGCCAGGAACAGCTGCAGACAGGGTCACAGGGCGGACTAGCACTTCCAGGGCAACATCTAGCCGCTCCCTTAAACGGCCCCTCCCAGACACACTCAGCCAGCACAGCACGCGGTCTACAGAGCCATAGGCACGCACACCTCAAGCGACGCAGTCATGGATCCCCAGCAGCAGCAGCAGCCAGAGGTCCACCCAGCTGCCCCTGCAGGAGCAGTGCTCGCCCTGCTCAATGCCATGCAGGAGGCAGCTGATCACATCCTAGCCACAGAGGAGGAGCTGCCCACAGGGGAGGAGGAAGCAATCCCCAACCCTGCAGCACCCCGTTCCCCTCCCCCGCCTCACACACCGTCGGCTGTGGAGCTACCCCATGAGCACCGACTGGTGGGAGTGGCTGGTGCTCGGAGAGTGGGACGACGACCGCTGGCTCAGGAACTTTCGCATGAGCTGGCAGACATTTCTGGAGCTATGCCAGTGGCTCACCCCCGCAGTGAGGCACCAGGACACCTTCATGCGGCGTGCCCTCAGTGTGGAGAAACGGGTCGGCATCGCTGTCTGGAAGCTGGCCACTCCAGACAGCTATCGATCTGTGGAGCAGCAGTTTGGCGTCGGCAAGGCCACCGTCGGGGCTGTCCTCATGGAGGTAAGAGAACCCACGGGGGAAGGGGGAGGCAGCCCTGGCAGGGGAAGGGAGGGGAGGGGAGGGGGACCCTGGCAGGAGAGGGCCACACACACCCTGCACACCCCTCACTGGTGCTCTCCCATGTGCTTCCCCTGCAGGTCGTCCGCGCCATCAACGCCCTGCTCCTCCACAGGCTCGTGAGGCTTGGGGACCCAGATGCCACCATCGCGGGCTTTGCCACCCTGGGCTTCCCCAATTGCTTCAGGGCTCTGGATGGGACCCACATCCCCATCTGCGCCCCGGAGCACAGTGGAGGATGCTACGTAAACCGGAAGGGCTACCACTCAGTAGTCCTCCAGGCCTTGGTGGATAGCCAGGGCCGCTTCCTTGACATATATGTGGGCTGGCCTGGCAGCACCCACGACGCCCGGGTATTCCGGAACTCAGGCCTGTGCCGCCGGCTGGAGGCGGGAACCTTCATCCCCCAGTGGGAGATCCCTGTGGGGGACACCACCATGCCCCTCTGCATCATTGCAGACGCGGCATACCCCCTCTGGCCCTGGCTCATGCACCCTTACACGGGCCACCTGTCAGCCAGCCAGGAGCACTTCAACATGCGCCTGAACCACATGTGCCAGGTGGTGGAGCGCACATTTGGCCTCCTCAAGGGGCGCTGGAGGTGTCTCCTCACCCGCCTTGATGCGGGCCCCACCAACATCCCCCAGATTGTGGGCGCGTGCAGCGCCCTCCACAACCTGGTGGAGAGCAAGGGGGAGGCCTTCTTTCAGGGCTGGGCTGTGGAGGCCGGCAGGGCCAACGTGCAGCCACCCGCTGCCCCCAGTCACCAGGTGGACCCCGAAGGGACCCGGGTCCGAGAGGCCCTGCGGGCCCAGTTCGACGAGGCCTCAGGGTGAACGCTGGCAGGCCCCCCACTGCACCCCCCCCATCCTCCACAACACTCTCGTACCTACGCCCACACCACAGAGCACCCAAGAGCGCACCCCCCCCCACTTTTCTTGTAAATAAAAATACACGTTTGTCGTGAAACCAGAATATATATCTTGAACTTTTCTTCTTATATTATAACTATGTACAGCCAAAATAAATATTATATATATATACACGTATTATAAGATGAAAGGAAAAAAAAGGGGAAGACAAGGAAGGGGAGAACTATTTACATGGGGGGCAGGTATCATCATCACATAACAGAACAGCGGTCTAATACAAACTATTTACAAAACATAGGTGAGGGGGATATATACAAAGGGCAGGGGCCACGTCCTGGGCCCCACACCCCCTAATGTCCAACGCTGGGGGTGGGCAGCCGCGACCTGCGCCTCTGCCGCTGCCCACACCGGGGCAGACTGGGGGCCGGGCGGACCGGGAGATAAGGTAGGCGGGTGTCAGCTGGCCCCAGGTCGCGGACGGCGGCGCGACGGTGGTTGGAGCAGCGGGTGGAGCAGCGGCTGGCGTGTCATGGGGGGCCAGGTAGTCCGCTATGCACTCAGAAGTGCGCATAAAGGCCCCCCCTGCCTCCTGGCACCAGGCCAGCGCCCACTCTTGGAGCTGGAGGCGCCGCTTCTCCACCCGCAGACGCTGCTCGGAGACCTCCAGTTGCCGACGAAGGATGGCTAGCAGCTGGGGGTCCGTCGCTGTCCGGTGGTGGTGCTGGCTCCGCCGTCGTCCCCACCCTGGGGCCGGTTGGTGCTCCGCCGAGGGGCTGGCCTGGAGTGATGGCCCCGGTGGGCTCTCCGGGACCACTGAGATCTTGCCGGTGCTCTTTGGTCTTTCCGATGGTGCAGCTGCGGAACACGGGGGGGGAAGAAGAGTGGAGAGAGCTGTTAGTGTGGGCCCCGAGCTGTGGCCCTTGTCCCCCCACCCCTCTGCTGCTGGCTCCCCATCCCCGTCCCCGGGAGATGCTGCTGCTGCTGCTGATGGGTGTCCCACCCCCTCCCCTCAGGGGACCCTAGGTTCCACTCCCCCCATCCCCAGGGATGGGGCATGGCACTGTCGTGCTGGGGGGGCAGGGGCTGATGCACTCTTCTGAGGGACATGCCACTGCTGTCCTTGGGGCCATGGTCATCTGGGCATGTGGAGGGACCTGGTCATATCTATTACCCCCGCCCCTCAAGCCCAGGGGTGTGCACCAGGGGGGTACATACCTGATGTCCACTCCCACGGTCAGGGGACGCCCTGCTGGAGCTCCGGGACGGGATGTGGATCCGGAGCCCTGCATCGCTGGAGGAGGACTCCCCCTTCTCCTCCTCCTCCGTTGCCCCAGGGGTGGGCTCCTGGGGGGGCCCCTGGGGTGCGGGGCTTACTTCTGGGGCAGACTCCGCCTCCGGGGCCTGCTGGGGCTCGTCAGCCGAGGTATCAAGAGTGGCCGGAGCGAAGGAGGTGTGCTGGGGGCCCAGGATGGCCCTGAGCTCCCTGTAGAAGGGGCAAGTGACGGGGGCGGCCCCAGATTGGCCGGCCGCATCCCGGGCCCGGGCATAACCCTACCGCAGCTCCTTGACCTTGCTCCTGACATGGTCAGGAGTGCAGGCAGGGTGACCCCGGGCAGCCAGGCCCTCGGCCAGCCGAGCGAACGCATCCGCATTCCGCCTCTTGCTCCCCATTACCTGGAGCATCTCCTCCTCGCTCCAGAGCCCCAGCAGGTCCCGAAGCTCGGCCTCCGTCCAGGAGGGGCCCCGCTGCCGCTTCCCAGCCTGGCTGCCGGTCTGGGAGCCCTGGCTCCCCTTGGGGGGGGGTGCCTTGGGGGCGCTTAGGGGGCTCGGGGGCGGCCATCGCAGCGCTGGGGGGTTCTTGTGGCTGCAGAGGAGCGTGCAGGCTGGCCGTGTGGCTGTGCTGCCGCCTGCACACTCTCTCAGCTTCCTGCACAGGAAGGCAGGGGGCAGGGACCTTTAAGGGGCCACTGCACGCGGCGACTATTGAGCTCAGGGGCTGGACAGAGCGTCTCTCAGCCCCTCAGCTGATGGCCACCATGGTGGATCCTGCTATTTCAATGTTGTGGGACGCGCAACGGCTACACGTTCCCTACTTCGACATTGAACGTCGAAGTAGGGCGCTATTCCCATCTCCTGATGGGGATAGTGACTTCGACGTCTCGCTGCCTTACGTCGATGTCAACTTCGAAATAGCGCCCGCCACGTGTAGCCGTGACAGGCGCTATTTCAATGTTGGCGCGGCTACTTCAAAGTAGCCGGCACTTGTAGACGCAGCCGATATGAGGTATGGTAAACTGTTGATGAGGTGGGACACACTTCCTTTCTTCCTTGAAATTACCAAAATCTCTACTAATTTGTTTGGGAGACACAAATTTGCAAACAAAACTCACTTGACCCTTTACTAATGTTTGCACCAAAGCTCACTTCCAGGGGAGTCAGACTTGCTGGGCCCCTGGGTAAGGGGGAGGAGGCAGCTGCGCTCTCCCAGAAGGGATGGTGTCTCGGGCAGAAAGGGTGGGACTTGGACAGCCAGCCCTCAGCACTTGCCCTGAAAGTCACCTGGAGCATGCTGCGTAGGGCTCTAGCAGTGAGTTAAAGGGCCTGGGCCTCTGGCTGCAGCTGCTTCTGCAGTAGCAGCAGTTGGGAGCCCTGGGCCCTTTTAAATTGCCAGGCCCCAGGATAGCTTCGCTCTTTGCTGCTCTCCCACCCTGTCAGCAGGTCTGCTCTTTTCTATAGCGATCCAGTGGGTGAAAGGGGAGAGAAGAGGAGATTAGGAATTGTCATAGTGGATCAGATCAGTAGTCATCCAGGCCAGTGTCCAGGCTCTGACAAGGGGCAATTTCAGGGGCTCCAGAGAAAACTGGAAGAAGCCTACCATAGGCAATTATGGGATATTCCCATTTCAGGCCATCCTCTCTCAAGCCTGTAACAGGGTCAGGCCATGTTAGGAAGGGGGAAAGGCAGCTCAGGATGCAGCCAGGCTAGGAGAGGAGGGGAAACAGCCGATTAAGCATGCAGTTGAGAGCAACAGAGAGGGACTGCAATGAAATAATAAGAGCCAGCTGATCTCACCAGGGCTTCTAAAAGCTGTTCCAGTCAGGGAAGGAGAGGGGAGAGTTAGAGAGAGGATGTGGACAATGTAGGGAAGCAATAGCAAATGAGATAAGAAGAGACAAGACAGTTCAGAAGTTTTAAAGTATTTACTACTGTGATTCTGGATAGAAGGAAAAGGGTTTTTTCCCCTTCAAACATCACATACACTATCCATTCATTCATTATCACATGACATCTGTGCCTTTTTGGTAAAAAGAGAGAAACTGGCACTCAGCTGGCCCCCTGGCCCCCACCCCATCCCGTGGCTGGGGCTGGGCTGCCAATGTGCCGGTACTCAGGACCAGCAAGTGCCAGCACAAAAAACCACTGCATAACATACACATCTTAAAAATAAATTCATGACAGTCTGTCTAATTCCCTTCAGTAATGGAATGCCTTACCACCCCTTATGTTTGCACTAAGGCTACGTCCACACTACAGAGTTCTTCCAGAAGATGTCTTCCAAAAAAAAACTTCTTTCGTAAGAGCTCATCGAGACACAAAAAAAGGGGCTAAAAAAATCGATCCGCTCTTGATAGAGAGTGTCCACACAGCCCCCCACTCTTTTGAAAGAATGGGCTGGGGATCGAAAGGTCTGGTGCTGAGGATTGCTTTTCCAAAAGGGCCCCCAGGGCATCTATGCATGTTATTTTCCAAAATAATCTTTCAGAAAAAGGAGCTCTTCCCCATCTGGGAGAGGAAGAGGAACACCGGGAAAAGTGCTGCATTCTTTTGATTTCAGATCGAAAGATGAAATTGTGTGTAGATGCTTCATGGGTTCTTTCAGAAAAGGCCTGGGTTTTTCAAAAGAACTTGCTAGTGTAGACACAGCCTGACCATTTCTACACGTCACTTTCTCCCAAAGTGGAATGCTAATAAATGGTCCAAAATATGCTCAAGAGGCATGGATGTAAACTCCCCGTGCCTCATTGCCATAAGGGCACATGATCTGGAGTCTGAAAGGCGCTCTTCCAGACTCCAAAACAGCGTGTAGAAGCACCGCACCTTGAGGGTCTTCCAGAAGGAAGTCCTCCTTCTGGAAAACCCTTCTTCCCGAAAATTTTTGGAGAAAGTGGCATGTGTAGAAACGACCCCGAGTGTTCAATCTGCAGAGTGCCACAAGTGCGGATGAGATGGTCAATGGAATTGGTAATAGCAGTGCAACACTATAATTGTCAGAGGCTTCCGTGTCCTTTACCCATGAAGCACTCGAGAGATCCAGACAGGACAAGGACATCTAGGGCATGCCTACACAGCAGCACAATTTCAGAATAAGCTATTCTGGAAGAAACTTTGAAATAGAGCCTTCACAGACAATAGAGCCTATTTCAGATTAGAGCCCCTGGAAGCACTGTAGCTTATTTTGAAATAGCTCCTGTTCCCTGTCTACACAGCCCCTATTTTGAAACATCTATTTCAGAATAGACACCCTTCTTTGTAGAATGAGGTTTACAGACTTCAGAATAATTATTGAAATTATTTGGAAATAGCGGTTTTGCTGTGTAGACGCTGACAAAGTTATTTCGGCAGAGCGGTCGTTATTCCGAAATAACTTCGTTTTGCAGACACGCACCTATTGGTTTACTGAATTGGAAGAAAGTCTGAATAAGCCAGTGCTGTTGTAGTCAGCCTTATGTGACACACTGAGATCCCCCAAAAAGCTGGTGTGAGGCTGATGATGCAGAATTGTTACCTTGAGATGTGGTATAGGCCCCGGGAAGATGAAGGTGCTGGTACTAAGGCATTGTTCCTTACCATTTCCAGGCCAGTTGAATGCTTTTTTTGCATTCTTCCTCCTTCTGGAAGTGGAGACTTAAGGAGCTCACGTTGATTTAAATTTGGTTTTAAAAAAGCATTTCAAATTACCTATATGTCTAAGTTATCTACCTGGTTTTGCTCATAGACCATATTCAGAATTTGAGCTTACTTGTATATGTCCTTTCTGAATTTAAATCCAAAATAATACTTCATGACACAAAAGGTTTAAATCTTCAAAAGCTGAAAGGGGATTTTTGTGTGTACTTGCTCTAGAGCATGGGCAGCTGAAACCTGACTTTAATTTTGAATAGCCTGGCTACCTCCTGTTTCATTCAGGCCAAATTTCTCACAGTGAGGACTCTTCACTACAACATTGAGGTGCTTATTTTATTCAGCAGTTTGAAGGTATAATTATGGTGATCTTCTGCAAAGCTCATTGAACTCACTGGGTTTTAGAGGGTTCTGAGGAAGCGCACACCCTTCTCAGCAAACCACATTATTAATGTCATGGTTGGATTTCTTTGGCTACTAGTAAAGTGGTTCCTATGTGCCCCTTGTCTTCATCTTTTTGGATCACTGTGGTTTTCAAATAGCCTGTGACTGATTAAAGAGAAGGCGGCTACATGCTCAGGGCAGAAAACTCACTTTGAGGCTGATAGTAGCATAAAGCATTTTTCCGATTACATACCACGTCTGAATAGGAATTAAAGAGTTGTTTCTTTATCTCCACCATAGTATCTGTAAATCCATTATATCTTTTTACTAAACTATGCTTGGCAATGCTTACATTTTGCTTTAGAAGAATTTCCTGTTTTCGTTATTTCAGTCAATTTACTCACACATTCCCTGCCACTGCCTTGTGTTTTATAAGTGTGCTGTAAGCTCATTCAGACACTGCTTTTTCATAATCATTCAGGCTGTGGCCACACTTTGCCAAAACTTCGAAATGGCGATGCTAATGGCCAAATTGAAGAATACTAATGAGGTACTGAAATGAATAGTCAGTGCCTCATTAGCATGCTGCTGGCTGCGGCACTTCAGAAGTGCCGCTTTCAAACGCATGCAGCTCGGCTACACGGGGGTCCTCTTCAGCTGATAGGAATAAGGGGATTTTGAAATGTGTGGGGTTCTTTCTTAAAAGAAAAGAAAGACTTTTCAGACTCCAACTCATGTGACCTTGTGCTAATGAGGCACCGGGAATTTACATCCACGCCTCATTAGCATATTTCGGGCTGTTTATTAGCAGAAACAGCCCAAGTCTACATCTACACTAGTATTCCTCTTTCTAAAGGAAGAAGTGTTCTTTCAAAGATAGGGATTACTTGTGAAAGAGCTGCATCTACACTACTTTCCTTCTTTCAAAAGAAGAATATGCAAATTTGGTGCCAGATATGTAAATCTGCACCTTATTTGCATTTTTGATTTCCCTCATTTGCATGTCTGTTTCAAAAGAGAAATACTAGTATAGACATAGCCCAAGTGATTCTTTCCATCCCCATAGTCTTGTATGCATCTGACAAGTCTGTACATTTTCATTTCCTAGCAGGAAATAAAACATCTTGTTGCTCTCAACTTTCTTTGGGTAACTTTGTAGAGAAGCTGAACCTTTAATATGCAGAGTAATATCAGAAACACAGGGATATCAGGATGGATCCTGCCAAGGTGTTGACAAACTTATCACTGCAATACACATGCAGTTACTCAGAGGTTGGTACAACTTAACACTCAGGGCCTATGTCTACACTAGCCAAAAACTTCGAAATGGCCATGCAAATGGCCATTTTGAAGTTTACTAATGAAGCGCTGAAATACATATTCAGCGCCTCATTAGCATGCGGGCTGCCGCGGCACTTCAAAATTGACGCGGCTTGCCACCGCTCGGCTCATCCAGACGGGGCTCCTTTTCAAAAGGACCCCGCCTACTTTGAAGTCCCCTTCTTCCCATCTGCTCATAGGAATAAGGGGATTTTGAAGTAGGCGGGGTCCTTTCGAAAAGGAGCCCCATTTGGATGAGCCGAGTGGCTGCAAGCTGCGTCAATTTCGAAGTGCCACGGCCACCCGCATGCTAATAAAGCGCTGAATATGTATTTCAGTGCTTCATTAGTAAACTTCAAAATAGCCATTTGCATGGCAATTTTGAAGTTTTTGGCTAGTGTGGACACGGCCAGGAAGAGTAAGGAAAGAATAAATTCCCCTCAGAAGGCCAGAGTCAGGGCACGATATTCCTCAGTAACTGGTGCAATGGGAGCCCTGTATCCCCAGGGCAAGAAGCGTGTTTGCCAGTTTGAGCCTAACATCGCATATAAAGGACAAGGTCTGAAACATGATGGGGAAATGTTGTTCTGCTGGGTCAAAATTCTTCAATTCTAGCCTCTTCCCTATGGATTATCAAATTATAGTCCAAACAGCAGTGAGTCTGATTTATTTTGAACTAGAGGTGCTGAGTGGGTGCAGGCCCTGAAATATATCAACTGGTATTCTGGGGGAAGAAAACATAAATTCCTTGTAAAGTAACTGGAGAATCTGAACTAAAGAAGCATATCAAGCCCCATTGGCATGAAAGTCTCATGCATATATAGACTGGGACTGACACTGTGTTTGTAAGGACAGTTGAAATACAGCAATTTCAGTGACCAGCAGTAGTTCAGGGAAGAGTGGAACAATCAATGTCATGTGCCAATGTGTTTTTTTCCAATGTGTTCCATCAGGTCCCATCTGTCTCTCCCAGTGTAAGAATAATATAGGGAGAGGAGCAACTAACAGCCTACTTCTTCAGTACTTTGTGGGGTTTACCAGCCAGGCTCTATCACTCTTGTAGCTTGACCTAAATCAAAGAATTCAGATCCAGATTAGACTTCACCCTATTCTTCCAAAGCTCCAGGATTCTGGGGCCCAGGATTTTCTAACCTATTATAGAGGAATGGAGATCATCAGCAGAGCACACAACGTTCTCACAGCACAGATAAGTGGAAAGGAACGTCTTTGCATTCTCTGGCTCTCCTGGACTTATTCCCTTTCTGTGGATGAGAAGGAGGGAGAGAGAAGGAAGGTTACCATGCCTCCTTGAGCTCATACTGAAAACTGTATCCAAAATATCAGAGTGGGACAGAATAATAATGTACTACACCAGATTTCAAACCACCTAAAGTCTAAGTGGGGCTCACTGTGGTGCCCAATGGGGATCTTCCATCCCTTCTTCCATTGCAGTCCTGTCTGGCTCTGTTTCTTGGCCTCAGGCTGGTTCAAGGAGAGGTGCACACATGGTCACATCCAGGGGCAGTTTCCTGTTGTTGTTATAATAATTGCATTTCTTTCTACAGGTCTAACTGCACAGGCACCAAAGTCCATACAAAGAGACCGAGAAAGTCAAAAGAATGAGAGAGAAAATGAGCCTGACATTCAAACATCAGAGGCCATCAATGAAGCCGATGAGACCCCAGAGGCAACTGAGACTCAGCCTTGCACTCACACCTGCTACAGCAGCAGCAATTTAATTATTGTTTCCTGTGTTGTGTCTTACAGGACAACTTGTTAACCCCTTGCTCCTATTAGTGGGCCATTACTCTTGCAAGTGAAACAATTGGCTAAAATGGTACAATTTGAGTAGCTGTTTCACAAAGTAAGGGCTTTCCAACCTGGTCTTTTGTCTATAAGTTCTCATGCATATGTACTATGCTATGCAAGCGGCAGGCTGACACACTTAACTCGGGCCGACACATTTTAGTCAGTCCACGAGAAATGCTTAGGGTGCCCATCACTGACGTAAGGACATGCCGCAGGGAACTTGCTGCAGAGTTAAAGAGTGATGATGCTGAATAATGTGTTCTTCCCACATACACTCAAAACTGCTGACCCCAAACCTGTAGTTTGTGTGTGGCCTTTCACAGGTTTGTAAGAAGGGGACGATGCCACACTCATAATACTGCACTATTCTGCCCGAATACTGGCCAAATAAACATGCTTTCTTAAAAAAATAGTATTCTGTTCTCTCTAATTTAGAGTAGAATCGAATAGTGGCATCCCCACTAGTGCTAGACAAACCCTGTAGCATTTTCCACAGTCACTCAAATCACTTTGAAACATATTTGCCCTGGCTGTGCCCTTTCTGGCTCTGCTCTCTGTGACCATTCAGGCAATCAAGAGTTTCTTGTGCAAATGCTGACAGAAAGTGAATTGTAAGATAATGTGTCAGCTGATCATAAATATGTGTTGAGGTATGGGGCAATGCCTAATATAGCCAGAAGTCAGGGTTCCCAAAATTCCTCACCAGAACCCTGCCACAGAAGCAGTCAGAAAAGGACAATAGGGACCTGGCTGTGGTCTGCAGCTAGGAATGTACATATGTACACACACATAATTACTTTCTGTGGCTACGCCCAAAGCAAATGAAATTTAAATTCTGCAAGAGGCCAATGAATTGAACAGTAACCTAATTGAATGAGGAATGATGCCCCAGGAAAGGTTTGCATGTCTCAGAAAGGAAAAGGTTTAACCTTTCCTAAATTCTACTAATCCTATTAAACTGCTACCTCTGCCCAAACTGTGATCAACCTCTCCCTGAGAGACTGAAAGGCACAGTTCTATTCTCTGTATTAATATGTTGTTGCTATAACAGCTATAAAGATGCTGTAATTTTAATTTCAGTAAACATATCATGGCTCCCGGGTGTTTGCATTTTCATGTCATGTTAGTGAGGTGACGAAAGGTCTTCCAGAGTGTCAGTCAGCTTACACCTTAAAGGTGTCACGCTCATTGTTTAAATTTATAATTGGAGAAAAACATGCTGCCAGATGCTTGCGCCAAGAGATTTGCAAAATAAAAGAATGACATTATTCCACATTGGCACAGGGGAATGTTTCACTAAAGTGCTTTTGATGTTTAAAGAAATTCCTTCAGCAGCTCATCTAAAAATAATTCAGGTTGCATCAATGAGCTCGCCTACGTACTCTTTCTTTAGGTAATAAAGTAGATGCAGGCCAAGAGGAAACCTTTTTAACATGAATTTTAATAGACATGTATATGCAGTCACAGCAGGCCCTTGGTGTTTGCACAGCTATGTAATTGTTTCTGACAGAGATTTTCAATATGCAAGGTTGCCAGGTGAAAGAACATGTAAAGCTCAAAGTATGGAGTTATTATTAGGACTTCCCTTACAAATTACAGAGAATCGTAGACATTCTAGACAGGGAAAATAAGATAGATGCAGATATTTCTGCTCTAAAAGCAACATTAGGTTGCAGAAGGAAAAAAAAAAGAGAGAGATGAAGATGAGCAGAGATATGAAGGATCTGTTCTTTTCTCTTACCCTCAAAGAACTCCCAAGGCACAACTGCATCTCTCATTTGGCCTCCCTATGTATATAAGGTGGCTATTACAATAGCATCTTTTTATAACGTCAGTTTTATTAAAAGAAACAACCTCATTGAACAAAATAGGATAAGTTGCTGATACACACTTCTTTTCCAGAGTATTTTTGTAAGGTTTCCTTGGTGCATTATATTGTCATTTAAGACAGGGCATTTTACATACCAGCTACACACTTCAAAATGTTTCTTCAGGGTTGGGTTGCTCCATTAATATTCAATAGTTCATTGCTTAAAATAACTGTGGCAGGGAGCTTGGAAAACTAAGAGGACTGACATGTAATATTGTTTTTCACATCTGGGTTACTGGGTCAAATGTAACCTTGGCAAACATTGTCCAAAAGGTGTTATCATATAATGGCTATAATGTGAAATCCAGTTCCACCCAATTTCTAAAGCACTTAAAAAAACAAACAAATAAAAATAATGAAAACCCACCACAAGTGGCAATGCCAGAACAGGATCAATATATATGGAAGATGAACTAGGTAGATCTAATTTGGATAGTAAGAAAAAGGGCTTTACTAGGAGGGTAGTGAAGCACTGGGTTGGGTTGTGTAGAGAGGTGGTGAAATCTCCATCCTTACAGATTTAAGGCCAGCCTTGAGAAAGCCCTGGCTGGAATGATTTAGTTGGAACTGATCCTGCTTTGAGCGGGGATTGGACTAGATGGCCTCCTGAGGTCTCTTCCAACCTTTGTCTTCTAAGATAGAATCTTTCACCAGTAATACCAGTAGAGAAGGTAATAGCTGGGAAAAAGGATAGATTTTTTAGGACTGATATTTACATAATCAGGTAGGTAATTTGGGTGCTGAGATGAGATTTAACAGTTTCCAAACAAGTTTGTCCTATTAAGGACAATCGGGGAAAAGGGAAAAAGAAATGATTAGACACAAACATTTTTTTTTCTTTACCCTGGAATGATGATTATATTTATCAAAGGCTCTGCTTTATCCCAGACTTTTGGGAGTGCTTATAGGATCCCATGACATCAGAATGGCAGCATCTTGCCATTGGAAAGCTGACTTTGAGAAAAACTCCTCTGAGCTGGACTGCTCTTTCATCCCAAAAAAGTCAAGCATAAAACAAAACAAAACAAATAAGATGCTTTGTTTAAATGCAGACAATTTTTAGAAGATCCTCACAAAAAAAAAAAAAAACATCAGAAGACAACCCAGGAACAGATTATATCATCTCTGCTCCAAAGGATAAATGGACACAAATCAGACATCAAAAAAGCATCATATATAAACCAATAGAGCAATTCAACCTCCCTGGATGTTCAGTAATGTAGCAATCCTTCTCATATTTTTTCAAAAACAAAGAGAAATGGCAGAGCTGTAATTCATTTGCAAATTTACAACAATTACTCTAGGACTGAATGGCTACATCTACACATGAAGCCTACATCGAAGTAGCCTATTTCGATGTGGCAACATATAACGTCTACATGTCCTCCAGGGCTGGCAACGTCGATGTTCAACATCGACGTTGCGCAGCACCACATCAAAATAGGCGCTGCGAGGGAACGTCTACACGCCAAAGTAGCACACATCGAAATAAGGGTGCCAGGCACAGCTGCAGACAGGGTCACAGGGCGGACTCAACAGCAAGCCGCTCCCTTAAAGGGCCCCTCCCAGACACAGCTGCACTAAACAACACAAGATCCACAGAGCCGACAACTGGTTGCAGACCCTGTGCATGCAGCATGGATCCCCAGCTGCAGCAGCAGCAGCCAGAAGCCCTGGGCTAAGGGCTGCTGCCCACGGTGACCATAGAGCCCCGCAGGGGCTGGAGAGAGAGCATCTCTCAACCCTCAGCTGATGGCCGCCATGGCGGACCCCGCAATTTCGAAGTTGCGGGACGCGCAACGACTACACGTTCCCTACTTCGACGTTGAACGTCGAAGTAGGGTGCTATTCCCATCCCCTCATGGGGTTAGCTGCTTCGACGTCTCACTGCCTAAAGTCGATGTTAACTTCGAAATAGCGCCCAACACGTGTAGCCGTGACAGGCGCTATTTCGAAGTTAGTGCCGCTACTTCGAAGTAGCGTGCACGTGTAGACACGGCTAATAAGGATTTAGATTTTCTTTTTTGACTACAAAGTCAATTTCCCTCCTCTGGGCATTCACACCTCCCCATCAGCTGCTGGGAGTTGGTCACATTCCAGCCTGACTGAATTGGCATCTTTAACATTGGTCCTATGCTTGATAAGTATGGACCCACAGAAAGTGTCTGCTGTTACTCAGTGGAGCCCTGCCAAAGAAAGCAAAGGGAGTTCAGTGATTTGTCAGATTTGCCAATATTTATCAGTTCTTCATTAAAGGGTTCACCTTACTAGTAATATCAATAAATGCTCTCCACCAAGAATGGTTGTGATGGGTTCCCCTCAAGGTACCACTTGGAACTGGGATACTGCTGACCTCACCTGACCCAGCAGGCTAGGCTCCCTTTAAGGCTACATCTACATGCATTCCATTTTCAGAAGTGAATGAGGAAGATCAAAAATGCAAATGAAATACTGATTTACAAATCTCATGCTTCATCTACATAATCTCACATGATCACATTTCCAGAAGAGGCTTTTCCAAAAGCAAAAAACAGCAGTGTAGATGTGTAGCATATTCAAAAGAACTCTTCTTCTTGAAACAAAACAGGAAGAAGGCTTTTTTGAAAACAGATTTTTTTTTCCCCAAAGAACCCCATCTACACAGCTGGGCTTTTTTAGGAAAAGCATCTTCCAGAAACACAATCACACGAGATTATGCAAATAAAATGTGAGATCTGTAAATCAGCACTTCATTTGCATTTTTGATCTTCTTCATTTGCATTCTGTTTCTGAAAGCAGAATGTAGTGTAGAAGCAGCCTTAGAGCCTGCCACTGCAGTACAACGTAACCCCCTTCCTACACATAGGGGCGCACACATCTGCAGCTGCATGCAGGTCCTGCATTCACACTGCCTAAGGAGGCTCAGCTAAGGAGCTGCCCTGTTACTCAAGTGTACATCCTGCGCTGAGGAGTGAGCCAAAATTATATTGCTCTGTGCTGCACAGAGAACTGTACAGTGTATGATCATGAATTTTGCCCCCTCTCTTAGTGGGAGGCTTTCTGCCTCAAATTATGATTTCTACATACTGATTTTAGACAAAACCAAAGGAAATTTATTAACTACAAAAGGATAGGTATTAAGTTATTATAACCAGTGCTTTTTTGTGCTGGCACTTGCTGGTCCTGAGTACTGTCACCTCAGCAGCCCCAGTTCTAGGATTGGCTTAGAGGAGGGGCCAAGCAGCCTTCCCCCACTCCCTCTCAGCCTATGCTTTGCTAAGCAAAGCAAGCTAAATGCATTTAATGTCTTCTCATTAGATAGAACAGTGAATCTCAACCTATGGGTCGTGACCCAAACATGGGTCACAATTAGATTTGATAAGGGTTTCTGGCTGGGCCACTTCAAGCTGCATGTGGCTCTTACAGGAGCCATTTGCAGCTCTGTGGCCACTCACTCCTCCTGTTCCCAGTCTCTGCCCTGCCACGCTGAAATGGAACTCCATGTAATTGGTTTATTGGCCAGCCTGAGGGACCCAGCTGTTAACCCAATTAAATCGAGTCCCATTACAGAGGGGAAAGACGGAGAACTGCCTGTGCTGCAGGTTGGGGAAGGGAATAGGAGGACTGGGGGGAGCCACTCAGAGGAGGAGGCAGCAGCAGCCCAGCAAAGGAGCAGCGGGGGTGGGGGGCAGCAGCAGCAGAGCACAGAACTCATGTGAGGTAGGTGGGGGTTGGGTGAGTGAGAGGCGTTTAAGCCTGGGGACAGTGGGCAGGAGGTATTTTGGGTCTGAGAGGGGTTTAAGCCAGGGGAGTGCATTTTTCCCAGGGGAGAACCACCTCCTCCCCTCATTTTTGAACTGCCTTGGGTCACAAAGTCTTCCTGAGTGGTCAAAATGAGTCCCTATCTTGAAACCACTAAGTAGGGACCCACTGAGCTAGAACATCCATTCCCCTGATCATCCCCATGACTTGTCTCTGCTCCTGTTTCAGTTTTAATACCCTTCCTTTGAACAAGTGTGACCAGAATTGTACACAGTTTTCCTGATGAGGGCTTGCCAGTGCCTTGTGTTATGGCTGGTATCACTTTGCCTGATACATCCTAAAATAGCATTTGCCTTTTTCATAGAAATATTACATTGGTGCCTCACAATCATATTTTATTTCTCATTGAACCTCATTCCCTGCATCATAGAGAAGGAAAGTGAAAGTTAATCTTTTACAAAAAGGAAAGAAACAAACTGACATGAAGGATTCCATTTGTAGCATCTGTCAATAAATGATGTGGTATATACACCTATTTTTAAAAATGAACCCATCCATCTTCCTCTTAATGCCCTCAAACCAAGCCTCCGTTTCCAAGACTCCCCTGTTGTGAATAAAAAGCAGTCAAGTAGCACTTTAAAGACTAGCAAAATAGTTTATTAGGTGAGCTTTCGTGGGACAGACCCAAAGTGGGTCTGTCCCACGAAAGCTCACCTAATAAACTATTTTGCTAGTCTTTAAAGTGCTACTTGACTGCTTTTTGTTTTGATAGTGTATAGACTAGCACGGCTTCCTCTCTGTTACTGTTGTGAATAAGTGTGAATTTACTCGATTACAGTGGATAAGATTTAGGACCAACTGAGAACTGAGCATCCTCGCCTTTTCTCCTCATTGGCCCAGTGAACAACCTGTGTAAATTCCTACCTCAGAAACTCACCATTGGAGGTATATCCAGTCTATTCTGTCTGGGCCCCAGACCCTAAATAGGCTAGGAAATGGTGTCCAAAAGCTCTGGAGCAACCAAGCATAGTGGGTGAGCTGCATGAATGTCGCTCCGTCCTCTCAGTGGGCTGCAAGATTGAAGTCACCCAAGAATAAAATTAAATATATTAATACGTGGTGTGCTAAATATTTCAAAGCAAGCAGAAAGGCTTTAATCAATCGTAAATTCATACAGCTGTCATCAACATCATAAAAAAGAAACATTTATGCTTGCTTTATAATATCAAATTCCTGCCTGGCCTCTGCCCTGCCTCTTCCCCAAGCACATGTCGTCCCTGCTCTCCCCATCCTCCCAGCTTTTCTGGAGTGCCATGAATTGGCTGATTCGCACCCAGTCCCAGCTCCCTCCCCTCCCTCTCAGAGCCTGAATGCCCTGAGTCAGCAGTAGAAAGGCTGGGATTTTGCAGAATGCTAGCATTATTTACTCGCTTTGAGAATAACTTGGTGGATGAAGAGCGCTGGTTTGCAGTAAGATAAATTCCATTGGGTTGCATACACCTACTAATTGTATCTTTTATATTTCAATGAAGTAGCATAGTATTATTTTAAAAAAAGCAAAGTCTTTCATACATAGTGACTGGCTGTAAATAAGTAAATCATGTACCAGTTTCAATGCTGGTTTGTTTTGAATATGTCTCATTTATTGTTTGACAAAGAAAAAGTGTAGATTAAACAAAAAACAAATACATTTTTGATGCCAGTGAATGGGGATATGGTGTTTCTCATATAAATGTTAATTGATTAGTTTGATCTTTTGCCAAAAACTCAAAGAATAAGGTGGAATTCAGATTACATGAGCATTTCAGAATCTGGACCATATTCTCAAGATAGTTATCTTACTCCATATATATCCCCATTGATATTATTCCTTTGTAGTATCTGACCTAAATTTACAAACATACTATGAATTTACATTTCATCATTGGTGAAGCCGCTGCCACCCTTACTCAGGCTGAGTAACAAAATAAATGGAACCACTCACAAAGTAAGGTGCAATTCAAAGTTAATAAAGGTAGCAAGCTTACTTTTGTTGTCAGCTGCTTGGATGCATGCATGCGTTCTCTCTGTGTGCTGTCCCCTCTCGGCATAGATGGCAGGCACAGCAGTTATCAATCAAACCACACAATGATCACAAGACCCATTAAGGTATGATGGCTCTAGGTCAAGTTTACTGTCAACAAAACATGGTCATAATACCCTGACTCAATGGTTTCAGGTCTACTGACATGTATGCTCATTAGAGCAACGAAGGGTCTTGTGGCACCTTATAGACTAACAGAAAAGTTTAGAGCATGAGCTTTCGTGAGTTAACTCACTTCTTCAGATCTGAAGAAGTGAGTTAACTCACGAAAGCTCATGCTCTAAACTTTTCTGTTAGTCTATAAGGTGCCACAGGACCCTTCGTTGCTCTACAGATCCAGACTAACACGGCTACCCCTCTGATACATGTATGCTCATTGTAATGGACAAGCTCAGTTAGTGGCGGGACTTGAATTGTCCCCTAGGTCAGCCAAAGATTCTCCCTCTGAGACTCTATTTTCTACATGGACACAGACATATTATGCATTGCCTCTCTGACATAGTTAGTCACTGGCCCTGACATGACGTTGCCACTCATACAACTTATATATGTTGGTTTGATCAGAACATCTCTGTCCATCATACTAGCAACCTGACCTTTTTTCAGGAGTCAGTGAGTTCTTATTATTTTGGGGTGGCAGGGTGGGGTGGAGGAGAGGAAGTGTTTGTAGCATCCCTGATAGCGGGATGTTCTGGTACCACCCTTCTAGAATGTGTCAGTGTCCTGTGCCTGGCTTTTCTCAAGAACGTGTGTGCCTTTGGAATGCCAGCTCTTGCCTTTCCAGAGTATGTGAGCTTGCAGGTAGGCAAAGCCCAATGTCTGTTCACAGTCTGACTTATGCTAACTTTGTTTTTATTAGCAAAGCCTTTGCCTTACTTCAGCTCAGGCCTAAGGGCTTCTGATACAAGGCCCTATGTCTTAGGTCCTCTTCCTACTATGGGTTGAACCTCTCTAATCTAGAACTTTCTTGTCTGGAAACACTTGTGGCCCATCATGATTGTAATTCGCCAGATGACCACTTACCATGGGTGTAGCTAAGTTTCCTGTGGTCCCATAAAGTTTGCTTACAGCCACCAGTCCTGGACTCTCATTGTTCGGTGCTGTTATTTAGCTGTAATTTACCCCAAATGTCTTCTAAGAGCCCCATTAAGCAGTAGAAATGTTGGTAATACTGGCAGACAATATTGACCTTCTGTGATCTGGCAAATTCTTTCGTTTGGCTCCTGTCAGGTCCCAAGGGTGCCGGACAAGAGACATTCAACCTGTACAACTTGAATCATACATTTAAAATTATTGATCTAAATTTTGCATCCTATATTTACATCGATGAACACTTAATCGCACAGTTCCACTAAAGTCAATGGGACTGCTTGGGTGAGTAACTACTTACAAATGGGAGTGAGGAGTTTACAGTCCAGCCCAAATGTAGCAAACTTTGTATGACTTTTCTTTTGTCTGATCTAAAGCCCCCCTGAAGCCAGTGAAAAAATCTCCCTTGATTCCAGACTTTGGATCAAGCCATAGCTCTTTTACCAGAAGCTTTCCCTATTTATTTCCAATAACATTCATCTAGCCAGTACTCTTGTCAGAGGAAATGGCTTTTTCCTGATAGAAAGTAGAAGAAGTAAGTGAGAACAATACTAACTTAACTGTAAAAGAAAATTGGATATTTAAAAGATAATGACCTTTGCACATCTAGAAAACAAAGCTGGTAATAATAATCGTTGAATTCCAGAAGTTAATGGATTAACACATGCATTCAATATCATGATGCACTCATCCATTTCCTTTAATGAGTTTGATGTTTTCTTGGGTCTTGCTGACTTGTCTTCCATCATGGCAAGAAGTTGAAAAATAGCTACTATTACAAATTTAATCTGTGCAAACACTATAATTTAGGCTGTGTGATGAGTTTAATGAATACATTTATGGCACAACATTTGTGATAGAGCAAGTCTAAGAGACAAATGAATCAGTTCCCAAAAGATGAACATTTAAAAAAAATCCACCATCCTCAACAAAGCCTTTTTTCAAACTGCTTTTCTCAAAGTATGAGCTTCCTGAGAGCTAACCTGAGGCTCAGGCCTGAGTAGTGGCAGTGCACAGCTGGGCCATCTCAGGAAGAGGGCCAGGGAAGAATTGTCTTACTGACATCACTTGGAGGTACTTTGCCTCCAGAACAAACTTCTATAACTTGCACATGAGCCAGGGGCGGGGAGGGGAATGAAGGCTGGAACATGCAACATCAGCCCTCCTCCAGCCAGCTCCACCAGCAGTTGTACAGGCAGGGAAAGAGTGACTGATCCACCAACTCCATGCCCCCATACCCATTTGCTCACAAACAATGCTATTGTTGCAAATTTCAGTTTAAATAGGTTTACATTTTGCATTGATTAGAATGTTGGTTCCTGATTTCAGAGAGTGAAAGAAGGCAAATGATTGATGCTATGATGAGCGGCGGCCTTATATATCCCAGTGAAGGATTTTCTTTGCTATTTCTAACCCTGTCCAGGTCTACATACCGAACATGGAGAGGTGAATAAGATCCCTAGTTTCCTTCATGAGAAAGATGCCTACAGTCAGAACCACTTGCATTATGTGCTAGACAGCACTCATTAGCAAACCAGAGTGAATCCTGGAGATTACTAGCGTGCAAAAACACCTGTATACCATAGGTGATTCAGTAACCATCAGTATCCTTTGTGCCGGCTCTAAACCTATTGCCCTAACATGTGTCGTAGTGCACTGTGCTTTTCTGATTCCTGTCTTCAAGTTCTCTTAACTCCTTTTTCAATAGAGGCACTCTGCCTGGATTCCTTTTCCCTTACGTTGCGCTACAAAAAATTCTCTCCTGCAATTATTTTATTGTTATGTAAAGTTGCTAACACTGAGGAGATGCTATAGATTTGAAGGAAGGTTAGTGTATGGATTTTGTGAGATGTCCGATTTTTAAGACAAAATCGAACAAACCAGATTTGCCAATGCGATGAGCATTGCTGCCAAAGGTAGAATGGAATTTAGCACAATACCCGCTTTTTACTGAGCCAACAGAGCATTAGCTTAACAAATTTCATGCAATGTTATTTTCAGGTCAACACTAAGCAGTGTTTCGCCGATCAGAATGCTTGATTATTCTTGGTCAATCACCAATTTATTGGTCAGCCAGAATCACATTAGTATCAAACAAGCGTAGATACAACCAATACTTTAGCATATATTGAACAGACCAGTACAATCTTGTAAGCCATAGTTGTGGACGATGGTTGAAGTTCTGCAATTATTTCAACGGACAGTAGAAATCAGCAAGATTTTCATACCATTTACCATTTACTTATGACATTAATCCTTAATTCATCAGTGTTTATTCCCTCTAACTCCTTTGCTCAGCCATACAGTCCAACCACAACCTAGGCCATGGGCATCACCTCTCTAGTACCCAGAAACGGCCTTTTCTCTGAACTGTTGCACTGTACATTTGTCACTGTCCTATAAACACTAGCAACAGAAATTAGTACGTGCACCTTTCAGTTTTCCTCTAGCTTTGGTAGATTATTGAATGACACTGTAAATACGTTAACCTTGCCTTCAACAAGTCTGGGAAAGTTGCTCTTTCTAAAAGTAAAATTTTGACTAATTCACCAGATGACTGCTCTTTATTACAATTATAGGCCACTGCTGAAATAATAGTATATTTCCCTTGATGTTCATGTTATTAAACTAGATTAAAGTGAATAGCATACTGGTAAGATGATTTCTTTGCACATCCAGCCCAAATGTAGTCTTATTTTAGAATGAGGTCAGTAGGATGTTTTATGAAGCTTTAGCTCAGCAGGATATGAATATAACCAACAGTAACTAAACTAAATCAATCAATTTGCACGTTTAAGCTTCCAGACTGATGAATGTGAGCTGAATTCAGGCTTCTTCTTGCTCCTTCCTTTAAGAGTGTCTACTGATGACTGAAGGGATTGCACATTTGCAATTACACTCATCCCTCGCTCTACGAGCACAATTGGTTCCCAAGTTTCTGCTCGTAGACGAAAACTCAAAAGAGGGACACAAAATTCCCATCAAAATACAGCTAAAAGTCCTTGCTTTGTTCCAAGCACTCCTAACTCTGGGAAGGAGTGGTAGCATGTGGAGCTGCTTTGGAAAGGTAAGTGAACCTTAGGTTGGGGAGGGTTAAAGGCTGGGAGCAGTTTGGGGCTCTCAGCAGGAGGGAGGGTTAAAACCTGGTGGTGGGTTGGGTCTGTAGAGCATGTGAGGGGGGTAAACCTGTGGTGGATTGGGTCCACGGGGAGGACTGGGTGTTAAGGCTGTGATAGGCTGGGTCTGTGGGGTGGGTGGGGTTTCAGGCTGCAGTGGGTTGGGTCCACGGGGTGGGAGGGGTGTTAAGGTTGCTGCGGGTTGGGTCCGCGGAGGTGGCAGGGGGTTCAGGCTGCAATAGGTTTGGTCTGTGGTGGGGTGGTGGGTAAGACTCATATTAGCTGGAGGGCATTCACCTGCCTAGTGAACAAAGGTAGTTATACATGTCCTTCGTTTAAGCAAGTACTTGTAAGTAAAGTACTTGTTTAACGAGGGATGAGTGTACTCCAGTTACAATTTCATCCATCAAGAGAAAATTGCATGCTAACTTATAGGTGGATTGTGGCTTTAGATCACTGTCTGAATTTAGGGTGGGAGACCAAGAGGGAAGGTGGCCTGTGCCCTGGAAGTTGCATGTAAAGACAGTGTGAAACCATTACTCCATCCCTCTGCAGGGTGCAGCGTTGATGCCTGCCCTGCTCTGCACAAGCCCAGCTCTACTCATTACTGCAGAAGTGGCAACAGGCAGTAGGGCTGACAGCCACTGCAGGCCCCAGGTCAAAGTGGGAGGTGGGCCCAGCTCTGTGCTCCAGAAGGGGCAGGACCAAGGGTGCAAGGGCATGGCCCAGGGCAGACAGCCCTTGGTACCTCTCAGAGCACAGCGCTGGCCCTGCCCTGATTCCTTCAGAGCCCTAGCATGCATGCAGCAGCACTGCTGTGGCATTTCAGGGGCCTGGAGCTTGGGCCATAGTAGCAGTGGTCGTGGACAGAGCGCTGGGCCCCTTTAAAATGCCAGGCCCTGCAGCAACTGCTGCCTTTGTTACCCTTGTTCCCCCACACCTGACTGGTGGGCCTGGCAGTGGGAGGCAAGGACTATGTATATATATATATATATATAGATATATAGATATATATATATATATATATAGAGAGAGAGAGAGAGAGAGAGAGAGAGGTGCTGCTGTTTGCATACATTCTTGGATCCCTATGTGATGGTTCACCGAGACCAGTAACATGGAAAGGAAGGCTCCTTTGCATCATTTCTCTGGCCTTGGGCACCTAAGTTAGGGCAGGCACTATCTAGTTAGTATGGATGGTTTTTCTCCCTAGTGAACGGAACTCCCATTAGTGGGATGTATACAGTGAGAAAAGTGATGTGGTCTAAGTATAGCACTTAAAGCATAGAATTTCCAAGGCTAATCCTACTTCTGACATTGGCTGCTGTCCCAGGCAAGTCACTTAGCACAACATTTTCAAAACTGGGCCCCAGAAATGATATTTCTAGGGAAAGAACAAAATGAGTTGATTTTCAGGGATATTGAGCAGGAGCAGCAATTCCCACAGAAGGTACCTACAAAATCTGCATGTTCTTATCCGTGTAGTGAGCAGTCCTGGCCTTTCTTTGCTTATGAGCACTGTGAGATAACAGTACTACCTAAGAAATTCATTTAAAAATATATTTGTTAGTTCTTTCCACCCTCAAAGCCCTTTACTAACATTGTTGGATACTGCATTTAATACAGCAGTTATTTTTTCAGGAATATAAAATACATTTACAGCATGAGCAACGAAGGGTCCTGTGGCACCTTATAGACTAACAGAAAAGTTTAGAGCATGAGCTTTCGTGAGTTAACTCACTTCTTCAGATGCTGGAGCTCATGCTCTAAACTTTTCTGTTAGTCTATAAGGTGCCACAGGACCCTTCGTTGCTCTACAGATCCAGACTAACACGGCTACCCCTCTGATAGTTTACAGCATGCTGACCATTTGTGTATGTGGGAGATAGAGGCCATATTTTCCAATAATAATGGTCACTTTTATAGGGCAGTGATATTCATAGCTTAGGAGGCTCTTTTGAAAGTACATTAAGGTAAATGTTTTGTTCCACGAGGAAGTTTAGAATAGCAGGTGTAATTCCAACCTGGACTTCACAGGATAACTGTTCGGTATGGCTCCCGCCTGGCAGATCAACAGCATTGGACAGCAGCCTTCTCATCAGTGCCAAGTTTTAGCAGCCTGTTTCACTTTGACCCTGAAATGTCCTGTTCCCAGTGAAACAGCTCATGTCCCTTGAGACTGTTTAGTTTCAGTTCCCTGCTCCTGACGTTGCAACCTGTCCCCCAGAACACAGGGGTCACAGTGCCGCTCAGGTTTGGCCCAGCATCCCTGGCTATGGGGGATGAGGAGGCCAGAGAGGACAAACCTGTGTGAGTGGAGCTGCAACTCTGTGCTCCAAGGCACCTGAGCTCTTTTTGGGTTGCACAGCACTCCTGTGGGCACACAAAGTGGGAAATGTGCTTGATTTTCTTTTTTTTGGTATTGAGAATATTATTTTGGCATAGCTTGCAAACTCTCTCTCTCTCATTTCAAACACAGCTTTGCTAAGGTACCATTTGCTGTAATCACCATGGTGCACGCTAGAAAACAGTCACCTTGTTGCATAATGCAAGTACCATGTGCAAGGACGTGGAGCACAATCTGGAGCTCTCTGGGGCTGCTGATAATTCGGAAGATTGACGTTAATGAGAGCCCTTGAAGGGAAAAGGCAGAATTAAAATCTTCAGAGGCAGCTAATGGTTAAATTATTTCATGTAAAAACAGCTGAGAAAAAGTGCTTTGTTATCCCAAGAGTTAGGTAAAACTGCTTTAAGGTTAAAGAGCTGTATCTCACCTTGTGGCACGGGTCTATAAACTAATAGCAGGTCTGTTCAGAGGAGATTATTGTCATACTTTCTGTGTGATTTCTATAGGAGCCTTTTGCGAGAAAGTCCATCTGGCCACTGTCTGATAAGGACTGGAATTATTGGTATCCACATGAGTGATGTGTCTGATCTGACACTTTTTTCCTGTGTAAATGAACACAATCAGGGAGAAAAATGTATTGCTTCCAGATATAATTTGAAAATTTTCTTCTGAAATTATGACAATCTTCAGAAGATTTAGAATGCAAAAGCCCAAGACAAAATAGAACTTGTATTTCAATGAAAATGTTCAAAAGAAATGAACATGATTTGCACAAGGAGATTTTCTTTATCCTAAACAGCAGCTTCTCTCTAGCTCTGAAGAAACATGTTGAGTATAGAAAGATATGTATAAAAACATACAGAATGTTACTTCCCACCAATTTCAACAGGAGCTGGGATAGATATAACTATGGCCATAGAAACTTAACTTATAGCGACTACTTTTGATTGCCTTGGCCTCTGTATGGAAAGAATGAATGAATGAACTGATGAGTGTGTGCGTGCACTGTTGCATTCAGCAGAGGTAAAAAATAAAATTATTTTGTTTGACTGAAGACTGTGGGCCACAGATGAGATTTTCAAAACATTACATTTAGACACCTAATTGCATCTTTAGGCCCCTGGACACCTTTAACAGTACAGTCCTAAGTGATTTTGGAGCATGAGTCTAAAACTCCTCTATATGCTTTTGAAAATTCCACACTAAATTCTTAAATCGACAATATCTCCCTTGATTTCTAGGCAGCTACCTCATATTTATACAAGTGTGACTGACAGCACAAATCAGTCCATAGTGAGTGCAAATTTTAAATATAAAAGCCAACAAAAGATAGTGAAATATTGTGCTATAGCTATCTTTGCTTTTAGAATCTTGAGTTTAATTACCACTTAAGGCACAACTGGAAGTTATTAGGATGGTAGTTTCTTCCCAGTCCTTAGCAGATATTACTCAGCCTAAAAAATGATTGTACAGCACAATCTGCCAAGTGCAGGAGGAGAAAGTGACAACTAAAAGCAACCTAGTGGTGTCACAAAATGCCCTTCCTGACTAGCTGTGGGCATGACACCATGGTTAGTACATAAGACTGTATAGGAAACCCTCAAGTTACATGGGGGTTGTGTTTCCACAACCCCTGCATAACTCAAATTTTTGTACAAGTTGTGGGGAGACAGGAACCAGGCTGCAGCCTGGTTACTGGCTCCCCTGAGCTTGCTGGAGTGGCAGAAAGCAAGGGGCAGCCTGGTTCCTTTCTCCTCACCACTTGCAGGACCCGGAAAACTGACCACCCATGTGCTGGTCAGTTTCCAGGGTCCCGCAAGCAGCATGGAAATGAGGACCAAGTGTCAGCCTGGTTCCCAGCTCCCCACTGCTTGTGGGACCTGGGAAAGTGACCAGCTCATGACTGGCCAGCTTCCCAGTTCCTGACAGTGCAGGGAAGCCAGGAACCAGGCTGCTGCTTGGTTCCCAGCTCCCAGCCACTTGGGGGACCCAGGAAACTGAACAGTTATCAGCTGGTCAGTTTCCTGGGTCCTGCAAGCGGTGGGGAGCCGGGAACCAGGCAGCAGCCTGTCTCCTTTCCCCTTGCAGAGCCAGGAAACTGATCAGGGCAGCAGCCTTGGTCAGTTTCCTGGCTCCAGCCAGTTAAGGGGAGCCGGAAGCAGGGGCAGCATGGCTCCCGGCTCCCCTCCACTGCTTGGAGCCAGGAAACTGACCAGGGCTGCTGCCCTAGTCAGTTTCCCAGCTCTGCAAGTGGAGGGGAGCTGAGCTGCCTCTTGATTCCCAGCTGCCTGCCACTTGCGGAACCGAGGAAACTGAACAGCTTATTAGGGCTCATCAGTTTCCTGGCTTCTTCTCCCTGCCCTCCCCCAGCCATGCAGCTGCCAGCCTGAGAGCTGGACCGTTGGAGGAAAGGCAGGGAGAAGGGGCTCTTACCCACCAGAAGCACCTGCAGGCAGCTAGGCAGGCTGACAGTTGCAGAGCAACTTCATGTTGATAGTCTACCCTACAAAGACCAGCACATCATTGATCAAAGAGCGGTAGCCATCAGAAGGTCCATCAGAATCCCTGGCTCCAGAAGAGGAATTCAGCACAAGAGTGCTCCCTGGGGAAAGGGTGAAAACATAAGACTGACTATGTTTCCCTTGGAGTAGTTGAGCAAAAGGTTACACCCATTTTTTGTGACTACCACTGAGCACTGAGGCGTATCATTCTGGCTGTGACTGCTTTGTGCAGGTGTAACCCATACGCCTAGGTTGCACTACTTGTTATGTTGGTCTTTCCAGTTAATAAAAAAGACCATGCAAAAAGGATGCTCATCCATACCTGAAGGTCTGATCGGTCTTGGTTATATCCTGGAGAGGGAAAATCAAGGCAGGGCTCACCTACACTGCTATTAGGGCTGCTCTTTGCAATAACAATGGTGCATTTTGATTGATATACATATGTGTTAAAAGTTTTTTATCTCTGAAAATAGGAGCAGAGAAAGGCCCACGGCCCTTGTGGAGACAGAGCACCCAGCTTCTCACAGAATAAAGCCCTAGATGCAGCATCTCTAAATTGCTTCCTTTTAATCACTGGGAATGGGGTATTACTGTTCCAGCAAAGCAAGACATGTGACATCTGCATCCTGAACAAATAACAGATTAGATTTCCTTCATCTCTTGAAATTAAATTTGTTATACTTCTCAATTATGTATTTTCTTTAAAAAAGGTTCTTTCGGAAAAAAGATGGCCATTTGTCCAAAAACATTGGACAGGCTGCATGTAAAGTATAGCTTTATTATCTAACTAATAATTAAGACATTTGTTTTGATGGTTATTTTCATTTTTTTCATAAACCATATGGGCTCATCCTAATTAAGAGTATCACTTTTAACTAAATGACAACAACAACAAAACACACCAGTGTTCCAAATGTGATCTAATTATTTTTTATGATTTTAAAACATTTTATGTATTGTAACAGAAATGCATCTGGGTTGGCTCTGGATACAATAAAAACACTTATTTGGACAAATCATTTAACAATGCATTATATTGTAAAGACATCACAATGCTATTTTTACAAAGTCATTTCTTTCTCAGAAACACACAGTTTCATCCTCATTAAACTTGCTGATTTTTGTCTGATTTTTTTCTAAGGAGCAGCAGCCGTGGGTAGCTAGGGTTAAAGCACAGTAGTATTCTAGAGGAACAAAGAGACCTTGAGGACATTGGAAGAGAAGCAAGAGTCTGTCTGCATTTCTTACAGGATGGCAAAAAGCAGATTGTCTGTGTGACAATGTCTGAAACCACTTGAACTTGGCACTCCAGGGCTATGGGCTCTGATTTCTCTTTATTGCATTGTGACACTCTGCGCTTCCAAGGAACATCCTGGACCCCCTTATTCACCACTGTAATATACTATATTTTGTGCAAAGTGTGCCTTGTTAGCTATCATTGTAAGAATTTTGATTTGATGAATGTTAATATCCTGTTGAATTGTATGTACTGTCATTGTATGTGACGTTATGAGGCATTGCTATATGTGTTACTGAAATCTGTTGTGAAGCTGGGAAATGCCCAGACTGGGTCTTTCAGTAAGTAGAAGGTGGCAACCAGCACTGACTGGATTGGTAGTAATGGCTTCTCAAGAAGAATCTACCTTTATAGAGGCTGCTCAGAGAGAGGGTGTATGCATTGCTGGATCTTTCTAGCAGCTGGAAGAAAGCATAAAAGAGGGACAGTGATATCTTCACTAGGACTCTCTCCTCCTCCATAACAACACCTGAAAGAGCAGCAGGGAGGCAAAGACTTTGAACTAGGGAGAGTGGACCCAAGCTGGAAGGGATGTCAGTCGGTATATTAGGAACTGTGAGCTTCCCGCAACATCTGTCTGGGTGAGAGGCTGATTCAAATCTTGAAGTCTGTTAAAGTTAGGATTTAGACTGCATACTTATTTTAGTTTCTCAAGTAACCCACTTTGATCTCTTTGCCTACCACTTCTAATCACTTTAAATCTTTCTGTTGTTAAATCTGTTTTATATTTTACCTGAACTGGTGTATTTTTTGGTTGAAGGGCTTGGAGAATTTCAGCTCAGGCTAACAAGGGCACTTACATGTCCACTACCCTTTTGTCGGGTTGGTGATTAACTTGTTACTGAACTTTCACTGTCCCAGGGAGTCTTCTGCAGCGTAAGATGGTGGATTTCTGGAGTTCAAGGCTGCAGGTTGGGGTTATTGGCTGGTGTCTCCCTCCATATGATTCATGAGTGGCTCTGGGAGCATTCTTGCAATTTTTTGGAATTTAGAGCTCCACAGGCTGAAGGCTGAGTTCACCAATAGTATTTTGCAAAAACCAACTTATCACCATAAAATGAAGTTAGTCAAAAGGAAAAAAAACCCCAAGAAAATGGCATATATCTACCTCTCTAAGATGGCCATGGCAGGGGGAGAGGGGATAAGTATTGGGAAGTTCAAAAAGGTGCAGTTGATGGCACAGATGGTGAAGTATGGTCAAATGAAGAAGCACTTTCCAGACCCACCCATGGTTCTGAGAGGGTTTGAGAACAACACAGGCAGCAGCAGAATTGCCTCAGACCGGTTCTCCTTTCAGCAGGGCATCCTCATGAACTGGTTCCCCTCCAACAGATTTAAAGCAGGGAGTGTAGAAGCTGAGAAGGAAGAAGCCAGAGGACCACAAAAGAGAGTGAGCTGACCCTGAGAAGATGTAGAGGTGTGAAGCAGGTATGGAGAAGAATAGGATCTAAAAGGACCCACAGAGGGGTAAATAGGGAAAGGCCCCAGGATGCCATTCCAGGAGGGAGCATAGATATTAAACTGTGGCCCCATTTTAAGCGGGTGAAGTGTAGATGCACAACTCACTGCCTTCGGCAAAGCTTGCAATCTAAACATGCTCGACACTTAAGACTAGTTTCGCTGACTTCCACTCTCACTTTGGCCTCAAACCTTTAGAGGCATACAACAAGAAGGACTGACGATGCTGGTGGTGACTATGAACAGCTCAAAAAGGCTCTAATTCTTAACTGACACCTGAAGCTTACATAGGGTGTGCAAAAGACACTGGGTATAATATATATGGAAGTCACCACCCTGATGGGAAGCTATCTCCACAAATGGATAAAGGTACATTAAAGGATTTACATAGCCTGGTTAGGTTGGAGCAACTCTGATATATGTCCTCACGAATATAGTTAAACACTTCCACAAAATTAACTTGATTGCTTGCCATTTTTAGATAAATGATAAGTCTTCAAGTCTTTGGTTTCTGAGTATTGGGAGAGGACTGAACATTAATGCCAGCTAGCAACTGGATTTATGATGGTGTCTTTCTGAAGTCGGATTGTGCCATGCATAAGCCCTTTAAACTGGCTCTGTCTATGCTCAATGAATGCAACACTCCATTGCTAAGGCAGAGCTTGGCGAAGTTCCAATTTACTTTCAGAACAGAATTATGTCTGCACACATTCATCCAGCACTTACAATCTGTTGTTTTTATTAAATTGGTTGCTCCAAAAGCTGCATCTGATCTTTGATAGACGGTCTTTTGAATTTTCAGCAGCTGGTGACCGGATTGCTTTACAAAAGCAGGGAAAACTGACACTCTTTGTATTTGCTGTTGCTTGTAGCTATAGGCGGGATCAGTTTTTGATAGATATCTGTAGTTCTCATGCTGGACCAGTCTGTTGGTGCTCTGGCAGAAGTTATTAGGATTTAAGTAGCAACAAGAGACTGCAACCAGATCCGATTGTGCTGGGCACTGTACTGGCATTTGAGCAAATTACACAATTTGCAAGATTATGTAAAGGTACAAGAAGCGGAGGAGACAACAGGAATGGAAGACTGTGAGGACTGCAAAGTAAAAACCAAAGGGTCATACAATGATCAGTGTTTAAAGCTCTCATCCTAGCTGTGATCAGCTGGCGTGGTTTCACAATAAGCACCAAGGCAACAACGAGTTTTGAGATGATATTTAAAGGAGAACTTTTTGCTGTAAGATTTTTCCCACCGAATGGAGTTGCAAAGGCAGCAGCATGAAGGTGTTTGAGAAAGCTGACTGTTTGGCAATAAGGATGGGGAGCGTAGGTTGTAAGACAGCAGGGGTGAAGGTTCCAGAGGTTAGCAGAGCAGCTAAGTAGGGTGAGGTAACTTGGAGAAGGCCTTGAAGATACAGATGAATAGCTTCTGTTCAGTGTGGTGGAGAAGAGGGAACCAAGGAGGGGAGGGCTGCAAAGCATGTTAGGATATGATCAGAGTGACAATCCAGAAAGACGAGGATGGTAACTTTCTCAGTAGATGTGAAGTGGAATGGGTCAGAGAAAGAATATTTGTAGTAGATGAAGCAGTTTTCTTTGTGATCTTCTATGATTGATTATGTCTATCAATGACACTATAATTTCTTATTTTCTACTATATTTAGAATTTAGTGTCCAGTAGTGCACACATCACTTTTAATTAACCAACATAATTAATAAAATGTATAAGTAACATGTTAAACCCTAGTGAGTAGCTTTACCCCATCTTTCAAGAATAGAAGATTTTTGTCACTGACATAGTCCAAATTAACTATTCCTAAATTGGCACAACAGAAAAAAAAACCACATACAAAATGTATAAAGATCATGAAAATGTGTGGGACGGACCTGGACTCAAACAGTAACAAAAATGCATTTGGAAATGTGGCATTTGTGGTGACTGAAAAGCCTGACACTGAACAAGACAGATCACAGCAAAAAGTTTACACCGATCTCTAGCAGCTAGTCAAGCTACTGATCATCTAGGGCTGAAGTACTTCTCAATAGTCATTGGAATATGCGTGTTATGAATGACTACATCGAGTACAATAATGATATTTGATTGGTATGTGGTTCTTCTGCAAATTATTGCAGTGGATAACCTTCCGTTTTGAGGACAGGCTTATTGAAGTTTGTAGACACGTACTGATTTCCCTTAAAATATCAGTCCCAAGTTTTCCCCAGAGTAATGTTAAAGGAAAACTTGCCAATAAAATGCTGAAACCCTTCTCGGTGAAATCTTCAAGTCCTTACCCGTTATCCTAGCAGGGATAGACTATCCCTTTAAATCAAAGGGGCAATCTATGGCCTGCTGGTCACATCCAGCCCATTGGAGCTGTCAGCCTGGCTTCCAAGCTCCCACCAGAGAGGTGGGTTGGATAGCTTTGTTGGGAGGATCCAGCCCAACTCCCACGCTATGTGGTGAGCGGAGGCATCTAGCAACCAGCCTGAGCTTCCCTAGTGCCCGGGTAGCACAGTTGCTGTGCTGCCAGCCCTGGTACTCCAGGCAGCACAGTCAGGTGCAGGGACTGGGGGCAGTCAGAGGGTGGGGAGCAGGAGGAGTTGGTTAGGGGATGGGGGTTTTGGGGTGGTCAACCAAGGGACAGTTGGATGGGGAACTGGGCCACACCCATCTGTTTGGGGAGGTGCCTCCCTCAGCATTCCCTACCCAGCCCTCCATACAATTTCCATACCCCATACGACCCTGCTTTAAATGGCCAGCCATTCTGTGCCCAGGGAGGCACAGCTGCACTTTGGTTCCAGTTTCACCTTTGCTGCCAGTCAGTAAATCTCCACTAGTTTACAGCAGACAGATATAGAGGGGGCTGATAGAAACACAGCTATCTCTTTTCTCTACGGGGTCCAAAGAGACGTAACCCTAGCCAACTCGCCGAGGAAGTCTGTGTTTCTTTGACCTTACAAATGCTGTGACTACCTCAGTGAAGAAGTGAACTGTATTAACCTCCATGAGCGCATGTGTATGTCATAGAGCTGGAAGGGAGCTCAAGAGGTCATTCAGTCCAGTCCCCTGCCCTCTCAATCAGCAGGACCAAGCACCATCCATAACAGTTTTTTTTCTTTTTTTCCAATCACAGACCCCTAAATGGCCTCTTCAAGGACTGAGCTCACAAGCCTGGGTTTAGCAGGCCAATGCGCAAACCACTGAGCTAACCCTCCCCAGGTTTACATCCAGTGGCACATACACTTGCAAGTAAAGTTTATTGCAGCTAATCAGGAATGTTAATATGGGGAGCCAGAGCCTATTAAAATGTTTACTTCAATTCCATATACAGCTAAAATAACATTAGAGCCTTGCTCTGTTCTGTGGTCATAGAAATTCACAATTTTGAGTTACTCTAGTTTACCCTTATTCAAATATATGTAAGCTTTGCATACTTTAGCAAGCTATATTTTTATGACTGTCTGCAATTTGCATTTTTGCCAAGTATTTTGGAAAGTCAACCCTAGGAATATCACAACATCTAAATGAGGTTTTATTATTATAATGTGGATTGTTTTGCCCATTACAAAGATGAAGTTTTCCCCTGAATATCATATACACTTCCCTCACTGATATCGATGGTCTGTGAAGCATAACTGGACTATATAAGAAAACAATTTTCTTCTTTAATGCTGCTTCAATGCCTTTATCTAACACAACTCCCCTATCAAAGGTTACATCTTTCTGTTAACATGCACACTGAATTTTGAATTGTCTCTTCAAATCTTTGATCATAACTCATTTTATTAGCCATCTAATTTTTTTGAAAACTTTATCAATTGCAGACTAAATGGGCGAGCTTTTAAGGGCAACCATTGTATTTCATTTTAATGGAGTGAGTGTGTAAGGGTCCCGAGACGCCCAGCCCTTGGCCTAGGGTGGGCGGCACGCAAAAAGGGGTTAGAACACCAGCCCCGCACTCAGTTCGGGGCGGTCAGCAGTTCACCGTTACAATACAATACAGGCCCAGCCCTCAGTCTAGGGCGGGGCAGCAGTTCACAATAGCAATACAGTACCGGCCCAGCCCTCAGTTCAGGGCGGGAAACCGTTCAGAATAGTAGTACAGTACAGGCCCAGTCCTCAGTTCAGGGCGGGCAGCAGTTCACAGTCATAACACAATTCCAGCCCAGCCCTCAGTCCAGGGTGGGGCAGCAGTTCACAGTTGCAACAAAATCCCGGCCCAGCCCTCAGTCCAGGGCGGGGCAGCAGTTCACAGTTGCAACAAAATCCCGGCCCAGCCCTCAGTCCAGGGCGGGGCAGCAACACAAGGGTTTGAGCACAGGCCCCAGCCCTCAATTTGGGGTGGGGAGCAACAGCACAAGGATTTGAGCACAGGCCCAGCATGGGCTGGCCCTGTCAAGGAGGGGGTAGGGGGTCGCAGGCCCTCCCACTCCACTGCAACCCGGCCCGGGGCCCTGGGGGTCACTCACACACAACCACGGCAGTGGGGATCCAGGCCGCAACACACTGATATGGGTTTGGGAGCGTCGTTCCCTGGGCCATTTCCTACCTCTACCTCCACTGCCCCGAAACTGAAGACCTTAACACCCACCCCCTTGACCAGTTGGCACCTCCTGCCGAGCATGTCGGCACTTCGCCCCTACCCCCTACCCCCCTCCCCCGCCCCACCATCTGAGGAAGCCCCTCCTCCCAAGACGCCTTCTCCCCATATCCCCGCCCCTGCTCCCATCTTAGCCCCATCACCTGCCATCATCCCCGTACCTTCTCCCAGCCAACGCCCCGCCCCAGAACTTGCAATCCTACCCTCTCCAGACCCTCCTCTCCCTCCACTCCCTCCTCTTCCTCCTCCCCCTCCCCCTCATGAACCTTCCCCTCCCCTGATGAGTCTCATCCCCCCTACCCTTACCCCCACCCCTCCTCCTCCTACCCCTCCCCTTGATCCCTGCCCACTCATACCGGCCCCCGAGACCGTAATCCCTCGGGAGGCCCCCCCTACATCGCCCTCTCCCAGCACTTCCGGGGCTGCTCTCCCTCCGCCGCCTTCATCCCCCCCAAAACCAGACCCCAGTCCCCACCCCAATCTTTTCTCTGGCCGTGGGGCCCAAAGGAACACAAGGCCGACGGGTACTGGAGACCCCGAGGCCTCGGCACCCCATGCGCTGGTGGGAGAGATGCGCCGGTTCTTGGAGGACATTCGTGGCTCCAAGAACAAGGTTGCTCTCGCCCTCCAGCGCTGGGGGGACTTTCATACCATCCTGGAATCCGTGAGGGCCCTTCTCAAGGAGGGCAAGGGGACCGGGAGGAGGGACGCCACGGCTTACCAACGGGCCCGCAGCTTCCGTGACGCCCTCGTCACCTTCGGGGTTGGTCATGGTTTGCTGCGTGGCCCCACGGGAACCGTCGGTACTCCCTCTGGCGAGGATCCTCCCCAGCCCTCCAAATGGCGCCGATCATCTTTGCCACTCTAAATGCCAGGGGCTGCGGGTCGGGTCTCCGTAGGTGCCGAGTGCTCTCCTTCCTTCGGGAGAGGGGGTACTCGGTCACCTTCCTACAGGAGACCTACACTACCCCAGCCGCCGAAGCTAAGTGGCGGCTGGAGTGGGGAGATGGGGTCCATTTCAGTCACCTTTCGGCCCACCGGGCCGGGGTGGCGACCCTGTTCTCCCCAGACCTGCAGCCCGAGGTGCTGGGGAGTGTCGAGGTTGTGCCCGGCCGCCTGCTGTATCTCCGGGTGCGGGTGGAGGGGCTGCCTCTCCATCTCGTCAATGTCTATGCCCCGACACGCAGCCCGGAGAGAACCCCCTTCTTCCGGCAGGCAGCAGCCTTCTTCGACACCATCGATCCTCGCGAGTGCCTGGTCCTCGGGGGGGATTTCAACTGCACCCTCGAGGAGCGGGACCGCACGGGGACCGAGCATGGCCAGGCCGCTGCGGGCGTCCTCAGGGAGCTTCTCATCCATCGCTCCCTGGTGGACGTCTGGCGCAGCCACCACTCGGACGACGACGCTGGTTTCACCTGCATCCGAGTGGTGGGCCATAGATCCGTACACTCCCGGTTGGACCGCATTTACATCTCACGGCACCATCTCTCCCGGGCCCACGCCTCCAGCGTGCGGCCAGCCCCCTTCTCGGACCACCACCTGGTGGCCGTGAAGGCTTCCCTCTCGCTGGGGAAGCGGGGGTCGGCCTACTGGCCCTTCAATAACAGCATGCTGGAGGACATGGGCTTCGTGGCGTCCTTCCGGGAGTTCTGGCTGGCCTGGCGCGAGCAACGGCGTGCCTTTCCCTCGGCACGGCGGTGGTGGGATCTGGGAAAGGTGCGCGCGCGGCTCTTCTGCCACGACTATACTCGGGGGGCCAGCTGGCGGCGGGATGCGCTGATAGGGCAGCTGGAACGGGAGGTTCTTGAGCTGGAGAGGCGTTTAGCCGCCAGCCCCAGCGATCCATCCCTCTGCGGCACGTACCAGGAGAAGAGGGACGAGCTCAGGGCCCTCGACGCCCTCCGGGCACAGGGGGCCTTGGTGAGGTCGCGAATCCAACTCCTCCGGGAGATGGACCGCGGCTCCCGCTTCTTCTACGCCCTGGAGAAAAAGAGGGGTGCCGAAAAACACATCCTCTGCCTCCTTGCGGAGGATGGCACCCCTCTTACGGATCCGGTGGAGATGCGCGAGAGGGCCCGCGCCTTCTACGCCACCCTTTTCTCCCCGGATCCGACCGACGCTGACGCCTGCAGGGTGCTCTGGGACCAACTGCCGTCGGTCAGCACGGGCGACCGGGACCGGCTAGAGCTCCCTCTCACTCTGGCCGAGCTCTCGGAAGCCCTCCGCCTCATGCCCACCAACAAATCCCCGGGCATGGACGGGCTGACCGTGGAGTTTTACCGCGTGTTTTGGGACGTCCTCGGCCCAGACCTGCTCAGCGTCTGGGCCGAGGCCTTGCAAAGCGGGGTCCTCCCCCTGTCATGCAGGCGTGCCGTCCTCACCCTGCTGCCCAAGAAGGGGGACCCCCGCGACCTCAGGAACTGGCGTCCCATCTCGCTCCTCAGCACGGACTACAACATCATTGCTAAAGCCATCTCCCGTCGCTTGGGGTCCGTGCTGCAGGACGTGGTCCACCCCGACCAGACCTACACCGTCCCGGGCCGCACCATCCTCCATAATCTGTCCTTGGTCCGGGATCTCCTGGAGCTTGGGTGTAGGGACGGCCTGTCGTTCGCCCTCCTGTCCTTGGATCAGGAGAAGGCGTTCGACAGGGTGGACCACGGGTATCTCCTGGGCACCCTGCAGGCCTTCGGCTTCGGACCCCGCTTCGTCGGGTTTCTCCGGGTGCTGTACGCTGCCTCGGAGTGCATGGTCAAGCTCAACTGGACCCTGACCGCTCCGGTCAGCTTCGGACGGGGAGTACGACAAGGCTGCCCGCTCTCAGGACAGCTGTACGCTCTGGCCATCGAGCCCTTCCTCTGTCTCCTTCGTCGATGGTTGATGGGGTTGGTGCTTCCAGAGGCAGGGCTGCGGCTAGCCCTGTCGGCGTACGCCAACGACGTGCTCCTCGTGG
The DNA here is from genome assembly GCF_033958435.1 of Carettochelys insculpta. Classification (NCBI taxonomy): domain Eukaryota; kingdom Metazoa; phylum Chordata; order Testudines; family Carettochelyidae; genus Carettochelys; species Carettochelys insculpta. The sequence continues at coordinate 153,919,410 of NC_134138.1, read as the reverse complement.
TTCGGGACCCGGGAGACCTGGCGCGTCTGGAGGCTTGCCAAGCTATCTACTCGGCAGCCTCCTCCACCCGGGTCAACTGGGTCAAGAGCTCTGGCCTGGTGGTCGGGACTGGATGGCAGATGAGCCGCCTCCCGCCCGCGCTTCAGGCCATCCGGTGGAGCGCGGGTCCGCTGCTCTATCTAGGCGTCTTTCTATCCGCCACGCATCCCTCTCCGCCGGAAAACTGGCAGGGTTTAGAGGGCAGGGTCGCTGAGCGGTTACGGAGGTGGACAGGGCTGCTCCAGTGTCTCTCCCTACGGGGGAGAGCACTGGTGCTGAACCAACTCGTCCCGTCCATGCTCTGGTACCGCCTCAGCACCCTGGTCCCCCCACCGAAGTTCATGGACCAGCTCCAGAAGTTAATCCTGGAGTTTTTCTGGCCAGGACTGCACTGGGTCTCTGCAGGGGTACTCCACCTCCCCCCGGAGGAGGGAGGACAGGGCCTGACTTGCATGCGCACTCAGGTCTATGTCTTCCGCCTCCGGGCCCTGCAGGGACTCCTCAACACCAACACCAACAGTGCAGATAGTCCGGCATGGAGTACGCTGGCGCACGCTTTCCTCCGCCGTCACCGAGGGCTCCGATACGACCGGCAGCTCTTTTATTTATCCTGGAGAGACCGTCCGCGAGGCCTCTCAGAGCTGCCGGCCTTCTGCCAGGACCTCCTCCGCACTTGGCAGCTGCTCGCAGCCTCCAGGTCCTTAGGGGCCACCACGGGGGAAGACCTCCTCGCGGAGCCCCTGCTACACAACCCCCACCTTCGTGTGCAGGCGGCGGAGTCTCCCGTGGTGCGCCGGAGGTTGGTCCTAGGTGGAATCACCAGGGTCGGAGACCTCCTGGACTACGACCGGGGAGACTGGATGGAGGCCCCGGCGCTCGCCCAGCGCATGGGGCTCTCCAGCCTACGCTCCCCCTGTCGCGTACTCGAGGAGGTGAAGGCCACCCTGCCGCCCACTGCTCACGTCTACCTCGGCCGGGTCCTGCGAGAGGGTGCGCCCCGCCCCCCTCTTACTCCTAGCCCTCCGGACCTCTCCGTGGGCCCCCGGCTTCGCGATCCTGCACGCCCCCCTCCCCTCCACCACCTCAGCTGGCTGCATACCTTGCAGCCGGTCCCCTTCCGAACCGCGCCGAGACATCTTCTGTACGCGCTCGTGCTTCACACGCTCCACTTCCCCACCCTCGTGTCCCGCCCCGACAACAAGTGGCGGGACCTCTTGCCGCCATCGGAGGGTGGGGAGCCCCGGTGGGCCAGCCTCTATTCCACCCTGGTCCCGCGGCCCGCCGGGGACATCAGCTGGAGAATCCTCCATGGAGCGGTGAGCACGGGTCTGTACCTGGCGCGGTTCACCCCCATCCCAGACACCTGCACCTTCTGCGGCATGAGGGAGAACCTGGCGCACATCTACGTTGAGTGCGCCAGGCTGCAGCCCCTCTTCCGGCTCCTCCAGAACCTCCTCTTGAGGTTCTGGCTGCACTTTTCCCCACACCTCCTTATCTTGTCACACCCCATCCGCGGCCCCACAAAGTCGCGGGACCTCCTCGTCTGCCTCCTCCTGGCCATGGCCAAAATGGCCATCTACAAAACCAGGGAGTGGAGGCTGGCAGAGGGGGTGACCTGCGACTGTGGGGCCTACCTCCGTTCCTCCCTTCGCTCACGAATCCGAGCAGAGTTCCTCTGGGCGGCGTCCACCAACTCCCTGGATACCTTCGAGGAGCGGTGGGCGCTGTCCGGGGCCCTCTGCTCGGTATCCCCTTCCGGCTCCCTCATTCTAAACCTTTGACCCTCACTCCCGTCCCTGTTTTTCCTTTGTTGTCCCCCGTATTCATTTGGTGACTGGGTGTTTTTAGTGGGCCCCCCCCTCACTGCGAGAGAGGCCTTTTAGCCATGGGCAGGCCATGCCTGCCCCCCCCCCAAGTAACACCAATATGAGGAGGAGGCCATACTGACTCACTACAGAGTCCATAAGATGCAGCTGGCAGAGTGTTCCCCAAATTCTAGAGCAGGCCTCCCTAGAGGAGTGCAGAGGAATATTCAGGGGGTTGTGGCAGGATCTGCGCTAATCCCTACATGTCAGCAATGAGGGAGCATCATCCATCCCTACTTAACTAGGAGCCTTGCTCTAGCCTGCTCCTGTCCATGGCTTTATCACAGACCTTCCCTTAGCCGTGTCCCCAATTCCTGACCTAGTCATGGCTCAGGTCCTGGTCCCAGCAGCAGCCCCATACCTGCCCCCAGTCTCATACCCCTACTACAGCTCTGGTCCCAGCCACAGACCCAACCCCATTCCTTGGCTCCCAGTTTGGTCCTGGCTGCAGACCAAGCCTAGGCTGCAGACCAAGCCTAGGCTGCAGACCTAGCCTCGGCCTGAACTGTAACCCAAAGTCTGAAGCCCTACCCCGCTTCTTAGCCCTGTGCCTGGATCTGGCACCCAGTTACTTAACTGGGCGTGGGCAGGTAGAGGTATAAAGTGGGAAGCTGGGGAACCACTGAGCTAACAGACACATCTCACTACAGAAAGGTGATTGGTTCACATAAATTTTGAGGGAGGTCTCAGAGCAGGTGAAGTGTTCTAGAAAGTGTGGAGAGTAGAAGAGCTGACTCTACACCCATCTTTGCTTCCAATCTAGACTTGCAACCTTCAGAAAGTCACTTCTCCCTGTCAGTTCTTTCTTCAGCCTTTTGGAGATCAGACTAGATGAACACAGTGGTCCCTTCTGGCTTTATAATCTATGAGAAGTAAATTTGTGTTATTCTATAATCACAGCTGAGGTTGTCATGTTAAGTTAAAGCTGTGGAGAAGAGTAAATTACACCAAGATCTTTTCAACTATAGGCTGTCAACACTAAAAACCAGCATTCCAGGAAGGATGATTTAGGTTTGTATATATGAATCTGGGCAACATACACTGATCTTCATTTTTTTATATTTTCAAAAGCATTCGGATTTTTACAAGGAACTAAACCAGAATGCTACTTCCACATACATTTTTTACAACTGGCAGACTGCTTTGGAGACTACAATCATTTCGTCTTGTTTCTAAGGGAATACATAAAAGGATTCATGCTTAATTGATCTATGAAACTGTAACTGTATCAAGTTTCCAGGGAGGTGTTGCCTACAAAATGCAGTAGAAATACAAGACACAAAAAAAAAAAAAAAAAGCCAGTGCTTTTTTTTTTTTTTGTTTAGAAAAAAAAGAGCCAGTACTCAGCTCCCTCCCCCTGTCACTCCTGTGAATGGGGCTGCTGAGGTGCCATTATTCAGTACTGGCAAGTACCGGCACAAAAAAAACACTGCAAAAATACATTTTACTGTGGAATACATTCTTTTAAAATATAAGTAAATGTAATTTCCTGAACAAAGAGTACAGTACATTTTTAATTTTACCCTCAATAGTTTTTATCTTTTACCTTTACTAAGCCCAGTTGTAAAGGAAAAAAATTATATTTTATCCTTTTGGTTTTGTTTTAAAAAAAATGTTAAAATGTTCACAAGGGCTGCCTTCAAGAGCTCCATGGAGCTTAAAATCTTGTCTTTTTTACTTGCAAAAGTTGGCCAATAAAATACGTTTCCTCATCTACCTTGTCTTTGTTACATATTATAAAGGTTTATAACAATTAAAATATGTTGATTTAACTATTAAGAAATCATTACAGATTATTTGGCAATAACAACTCTACAAAGGACTTTATATTGTTTAACATATTATATTGCAAGAACCTTGAATTAAGTTTCATGAGAGAAAGTTATATGCAAATTCACAGGCAATAGTGAATTCTATCGCTGCAGATCCATTTGTTAGATAAAACCTGTTATCTACAATGCATACAGCAAAACACTTTTCTTGCAATAAGCCCAGCAATGGTAATCCTATACAGTAACATTTGTGAATATATGAATTTAAAATAATTTAAATGATTCAGTTCCTACTCCTGAAAAATAATATACTCAGATTTCAAGGTAGCTCTGTATAGATTTAATATTCCACAATCATACCATAGAACAGCTTTTCGTATCAGGACTTAAGCTTCAGGTCCAAGTTGCAGTAATTTATAGTTTATTAGTGCCACAAGGTTTTCCCCTGCTTTGCTTTTAAACTGTTTTACCTGCATGATTTCATGTGTGTAAGAGCTATTCTGGGGTTCAACACAGACCAGTAAGGGTAGGTCTACCCAGCAAAATTATTTCAAAATAGCAGACACTATTTCAAAATAATTATCCTAGCAAATATCAAAGAGGTATCCGAGTTAATCTGTATCTTCAAAACAGCAATAAGTCCTGTGGCACCTGGTAGACGAACAGATATTTTGGAGCATAAACTTTCATGGGCAAAGACCTGCTTCCTAGCAAAATAACTTCAAAATAGTGATTGGCTTATCTGAAATTGGTGCATGCAATTTTACAAGGATTAGCACCTATTTTGTAATCAGGACTGGTAAGACATCAAATAGCACCTATTTTGAAATAAGCCACATTACCTCCAATAAGTCTGATTCAAAATAGGCTGTGTGTGTAGACACCATATTTTGATATAGCTGAGTGCTATTTTAAAATGCATTTTGTGTGCAGTGGCGTTATTTCAAAATAAGCTATTCTGGAACAGCTCTTCCCATTAAAGCTGCCATGCAGACATATCCTAAGGGATTTTGTCACTACCTCGTCTGCAGTCCCGGGTTCCTCCATGTGGGGTAGCTTTGGTTTACAGCCCTGACACCAATAGCATGCTCAAAACACGATAGCCACAGCTTGGCTTCCACCTTCCAGTTACGATATGCAGGGGGATGTCAACAACCCTTCTAGACCTGAGTTCTCCCTGCAAAACATCTTTTTCTGCAGCCTTCAATCCCTCCGTGTAGCACCCACAGGTTTGCTCCTCCTTTAAAGAGACAGTACACAGCCTTTCATTAACTAACTGGGCCTGACAAAACACAGACATCAGAGCACTGAATTGGTTTACGAAAACCATAAAATAATTATTAATGAAAGGACGTAGATTTCAGTAATACCAATAACAAGTTACAGACTAAGAGTAGAAATGGTTACAAACAAACAAAAGTAAAAGCATAGACCTGAGACTAAACTCCCATTTAGGAACTATAATCTTTTGTTCAAAGAAGTTTTTCTCGTAATTGTCAGACTTCTAGAATGACTGGCTCATTCATTAGAAAGGACCAAACACAGGGAGCGCAGAATGCTTTATTTCTTTGACTCGTCACATTTAAGATTAAGTAGGAGTTCTCTCCACCTCTCTTTAAAGCTCAGAAAACCTTGCAAATGTACTGTATTCTTCTGAAGTGCATCAGCAGAAAAAGTTCCTTTCCCATGCTGTGTGAATGTGACATGCTGGCTGATGTGGATATCATCCTGGTTTCTTCCCCTGCTTGAGAGTTTTACATTGCAACGGATCTTCCTGCAATGTCTGATACGCAACTGAGAAAGGATGGGGGACAGCAAGTGATGGAGGGAGAGGGCAGAGTGAATAGGGGTGGGCACTGAGGGGACAGTGGTGTGCCCCAGGGAAGGGGTAGAGCCAGGGCAAAGGTGGTCAGTTTTCTGCATATAAAAGTTGACAATCCTACCATTGACATCAACAGGTCTCCTAGTCAATTTCCCTGAGTAACTAAAGGAGGGGTCACTCACAATTCTGCAAATGATTCTCACATTCAGAGTTGCATCTGTGCTCCTCAGTAACAGCAGAGAGGCTGATGCTCGAGGCTGGCAGGCATCTTTTTAACGCAGGAGTGTGGTAAATGATTTACCTACAGAGCCTGATGTGTGTGTGTAGAAATCTCTCTGTGAAGGGAGTTATCTTGAAACAAGCTTGATGTGTGTGTGTGTGCACGTGTGCGTATGTGTGTGCGTGAGAGAGAGAGAGAGAGAGAGAGAGAGAGAGTGATGGGTATTGCTTTCAGGTCCCCAGAGGCCTGTTCTCAAGAGGAACCTGTATTCAGGCCTGGACTCACAAGCTCACCCACAGTAAGCCCTGCACTTATAGTGGCTTTCCCTCTTTCACAGTGTTTCTGTGGACAGACATCTCACTGAGGACCTCCCCATTGGTCAGGCTACCTTTTCCTTCCAGTCTTTTACTTGTCAATTATTTGACTAACTTTTTCCTCAGATAAATCTCCTCCATTAAGCTCAGGAGCTGGTGACCATCCAGGTACACTGCTATCCCCTGCAAAACCAATGGGACCCCTTGGCTATGTCTACACTTCTTTGTCTTAAAAAGAAATTTACCATTTAGGCTATGTCTACACTTTCTCCCAGCTTCGAAGGGGGCATGGTAATCAGGGTGATGGGAGATTCCTAATGAAGTGCTGGGATGCATATGCAGCACTTCATTAGGAAAATTCTCCCCTGTGACGGCTTCGAAGTGTCAGGCTTTGAAGTGCCGGCATGCGTATAGCCACAGGCGCTTCCAAGTGTCTTTTGGGGAAAATTTTGGGGACTAAAGGCACTTCGAAGTAGAGGGGTACTTTGAAGTGCCTGCAGCTCCACAGCATGCTGACACTTCAAAGTTTGACACTTCTAAGTTTCCACAGGGGAGAATTATCCTAATGAAGTGCTGCGTATTCACCGCAGCCCTTCGTTAGTAATCTCCCGTCACCCTGATTACCATGCCCCCTTTGAAGAAGGGGGCAAGTGTAGACACAGGCTTTTGATGAAAATAACCCCCCCAATCCATGTGTATCTGCTGCCTCACAGGCTCTAAATCTCCCCAGACACCCCTAATTTCCAGGCCCTGTGCATCTACCTGTGCTGCAAGCACACAAAGACCCAGGAACCAAAGTGAACTCCTTGAGGGAGGAGTTACATGGGAAAATGTCAATAGCGGAAATTTTGATTTCCGCAAAACCACCCTCACCAGAAGAATTGTTTTGTTTTTGGTTTTTTTTGCACAAAAATTTTGATCAGCTGTAGCTATGGGTAAGGATCTGGCTTATCATTTCCATATGCATCCTTTTCTCCCCCTCATCCTTACTGACCCCTCCCGCTCAATCCTGACCTCTTGTTTCTCACACGTACTTCTTCTTTTAGAAATAAAACTAATTCTGTTTATCAATGTTGCAGCAATCTGCTTGCCTCCACATTCTAATAATAACTCCTGATTCTGACTGTTAAGTGCACTGCACAAACTGTTTGCTTTGTGACAGCTTTCAAAATGAGCTCAAGACGAAATATATGCTCAGAATGTATCAGATTGTTTTAATTATGAACTGTGCCATGTCACAATTGGCTGGAAATTGATTTCAAGGAGCACAATATGTTTACTTAAACATTCATTGGCCTCAAGGGCATAGTTAGGGTAAATTATTCAGAGGTACCGACCTGAAGCTTTTTTAAATTAAAATTCCTGGATTCATCAGCTGGATAGAAATCATTATGAAAGCATTCATAAAACCTTATGCTGACAAGAGGATGAGTTTGCTGTTGGAATTGGAGCATAATTTTTTATCTAAAATTGCTTCAGTCTTGCTTTTTATTTCCAATGTCAATTCCATTTTTTGAATTTTCAGCTCTGTTGATGAAACTGGGAAGGGGGGGAGGGGAGCAGGAGTGTGTATATATCTCCTTAAATATGACCTGAAGGAGGGAGATAACATGTGGAAAGCTTACAACCCCTTCTGAGTCTTACATGTCCCAGGGAAAATATATATTCATTTATACGTAACTTTAATGCCCTCATGGCCAAGATGGAGTCCACTCTGCAGGCAGCTCTAACCAACAAAAGGAACCTGCAGGGATATAACAAGGAAAGTCCTTTCCACCCCAGGGGCAGCTGTTTCAAACATGCTTCCACCCCAAGTGAACACACACACTGGGAGAGGACACTGATTATAGGAAAGTGAAATATTTATTTACGGAGGGAGGAAAGGAGAAGAACAGAGGGAAGGAGAAGAGGGGTGGTAAAACTGGTTTACACTCAGCACAAGGCCCCACAAGTCCTGTGGTACCACAGTCTGAAAGGGCAGACATCGAGCAGTGTGTCTCCACTCAGAATTCCAGAGTCCTGAGCAAAGTTCCAGTCCAGTGGTGAGGCTTGGTTGCTCCTGGTCAATCGTTCCACTTAACTAACCTAGCTGCTGCTTTACTTGTTATACCCCATGCAGAATCACAAGCCCCAGGACTCTCAGCCCCATACAGCTCTGCGTAGCAGTGACACTGGGTCCAGCTCCAGTTGGTCCTTCTTGGATGATTCCTCCCTGGCACAGTACTTTTCCTAACTCCTGTCCTGGAGTGCTCCAGTCAGCTGCTCTGTCCCTCCCAGGCTTCAGGCAGGTTCTCAGCCACTTCACTCTGAAGGAGCTTGCTTGCTGAATCCCTTCTGTCTGAAGCTCCAGGCAAACACACCATGTTCTCTCTCTTAATCCATACTCCCCATCTCAAAACAAACAAACAAACAAACAAACAAAACAGCACTTTGTCTTCCCGGAATAATCCTCACTTGCAGGACAAATGGGCCATGCTTCTAAACTGCAAAGCATTTACATAAAAATAAATGGGCAATATTTTCAGATTAATATTAAAAGTTTCTCGGTTTGGCTTTGCTCCTACCCCTCTGAAGGACTTTGGCTGTAATTTTGAAAAGCTTTCTGAATTAATCATTGATCTTTCATATTCCAGGGCCTTCAAAACTGAGCAAATAATTTTACAAAGCAAACACTTTTGTCTTTTTGAAATTTGGGGGAAAATCATGGCTTTGTAGTGCTCATAATGTTTACATTATGTAACTCTAGTAAAGATAATAAAACAGCCATGAATATGGACTTTATATTTCTGTTAATTTGCTCCTAGACCTTTCATAGATCATAGAACTGAAGGAGCTTCAAGAGGTCATCAAGTACAGTCTGTTGCACTTGTGGCAGTTCCAAGCACCATCTAGACAATCCCTGAAAGTTACTTGTCTAACCTGCTCTTAAAAACACCAGTGATGGGGATTCCACAACCTCATTAGACAAATCATTCCATAAGCTGGTGCTTAACCAGCTAGACAGGAAGTTTTTCTTAATGTCCAAACTAAACTTCTCTTGCTGCAGTTTAGGCCCATTGCTTCTTGTCCTAACACCAGAAGACAGAGTATAATTTTTCTTCCCTCCTCCTTGTAACAATCTTTTAGGTACTTGAAAGCTGTTGAATCCTCTCTCAATCTCTTTTCCAGACTAAACAAATCCAGTTCCTTCAATCTTCCCTCTTAGGTCATGTTTTCTAGATCTTTAATGATTTTGTTGCTCTTCTTTGGACTGTCTCCAATTTGTCCACATCTTTCCTGAAGTGTGGCACCTGGAACTGGACAAAATACTCCAGCTGAGGCCTAAACAGTGCAGAGTAGAGTGGAACCTATTGATCCTTGAATTTGAACAAACTATGATCCAGTTGCTAGCAAAGAAATTCTGTACATGTAGAACACCAAGGCTCTACATGCCAAAAAAAAAAAACAAAAACAGAATGCTTGTCTACTATAATTAGTTACTTCCCAGCCCCACTGCAAACTTTGCGCCTCCATGTACACCACCACCATGATAAATAGTTGAAACACACATCTGTTTGAAAAGTTTGAGGAAAATATTGTTCAAATACATGGGCAGGAGGTAATATAGACATGGGAGGCCATGGCTTTTCCAAACTGCCTCATGTGGCCCAGCCCATGCTCCACCAGAATCCAGGTCCTCTTCTGCCTGCTGCTGCCAGGCCAGAGGCTGGGACAGGCATGGTGGAGTCTACCTGTCCTCCTGGCACCAGGGCCACTATGGCTGCCCATGACTGGGGGCACTCTGGAGGCCTGGCAGTTGGCTGGGGAATGGGTCTTCATAATGGGGGTCAGGCCTGACAGGCATGGCCCAGGGACACTGGGGCTGTGCCACCTGTCTCTCTTCTCTGGGGCGCTGTGGCCAGTGCAGGTTATGGCTACACTGCCCAGCTCTCCACTCTGGAACTCCGGGGGTGGGAAAGACTATGGCTGCACTAGCAGCTTTCTGGAGCTCCAGCCCCCAGGGACACTAACCTGAGGAAGCAGGAGCCAGTGGCCACCCTGAAGGTGGTGGTTGGGTAGGTGCCAGCAGTGGCCATGATGAGGACAGGGGCTGGGGCTGAGTGGACAGGGAAGGGGGCAGGGCCTTGGGAATAAGCAGCAGAGCTGGGGATTAACCTCCCCAAGCTGTGAGTTCACCCCATGTTGAAACCATAAATCTTCCTAGAGTAGCTCAGCTGCAAAGCGACATGACTCAAATATTTCTAGAAGTATAAAGGGAAGGGGAAGAAACATAGAAATATTAAGGCTAGCTATACCACTCAGCTGAGGACAGCTCAGAACCAAACGAACACAGCTCCTATTTGCTGCCTGTATGTTTTTCGTATCTCTGAACGTTATAACATCATGGATCAGGTTTTGCTCTCCATTGCTACGTGCAGAGCAGAACTATGCACATGGATCTCACTGGTGACCATCTGAACTCTTCAAGTAGTTTGTTCTCTACGTGGCATGCCAGATGAGCAGCGTATTAGGATTCTTTCCCTCCAGAGCTTTCTCAGTCTTTTCGATCAGTGTCAGACACCTGGTAAGTGCATCTTTTCAACTCCATTTTTAAACAATATTTTATCCTCCTTTCATTGTTGATACAGCTCTAAAGCTCCCTGTACCAGCCTTTCCATTGCACTGTGTGCACTTTTTAAGAGTCGGCTCTTCTCATTAATTCATTGGCTCTGTGCTATTTCAGTACAGCAAGATAGCAAGACTAAGTAGTTGTTAGAGGAAAAAAGAAATCACCCTTCAGTGGGAATGAAACTGGTTCTTAAAAGGAAAGACTGACCCCTATTTCAGACTGAATTGGGCTGGTGAAATGGGGATGCCACATGCCCTGTACATGAGTATCCCAGCCTTTCAAACATTCATTATTCCAATGTTATCCCTGCACTTAGTGGGAAATTCTTTTCCCAGAGTTCCTGGGCAGGTAGCATCTCAAGCTGCAGCTTTCTGTGCAAATTTGAAACCACACAAGCGCTGTAAAATCAAAAGTACTCAAAAGATACACCAAATGAGAACCCCAAAGTTTGCATTTTGTTCGTATAATTAGTACTCATTTCAATTCTTTGAATACTGTGACGATTCGCAGGAACTACAAACCCACTGTCAGAGCGTGAACCATTGTTTTATCTATGAGACATGGTTTTCCAGGCTGAGAAGCTGTTATAACAATTTGAGTCCGGTTACTGAGGGTAATTATACCATGGATACAAATCACCTTGCCAGGCCTGCTGACCAGGGTGGAGATGGGGACCACAAAGGGGGCACAAAAAGAGCAGTTGCCCAGGGTCCAGTGTGTCAAAGGTACCCACAGCTTCAGTTGCCATTACTGCTACTTTGACTGGAGCTCCAGGCCCCTTTAAGTGCCATGGCAGCACTGCTGTGGCACATGCATGGCTGTGAGGGCAGTGAGAGGAGGAAGCCACTGTTTGAGCTAGGCACCACCCATTTCTCCCTTGGCTTCGCCCCTTCCAGGAGCAAGAAGCAGGTCCCCCCTCCCAACTTGTCCAACAGTGTCTGTTGACCCCACTGCACCTTTCTAAATTATGCTGCACAAACAGTTCCGCTTCTGTAATGTCTCCTGTGAGAAACATTAAAATTTTCACCTTGTGAGCAATTCCATTCACTAATGACTCAATGGTCTGCATGGGCAACATGCACAGAGCAACGTTTGCTAAATAGGCAGGATATTGTACTGCTATTTAAAAGATCAACTGTTTTAGCTACATATTAACTAACTGTGTGCCACACTTGAAAATACAGTTTTTAATGCCATTTTATGTTGAGGCAAAAGAAAATGCTGCTCTGCAGCCCTAAATGTAAAGGAGCCAGATTTTGTTTCAGGTATGCACTGCTGCATTGCTGCATTGCATAAGTACCACATTTCTTCAACATTGTATGCTGTAGCTTCCTGCATTTGATATTAACAGGCAGCACATGGGTCCCCTTGAGTTCTTCTGTTTACCCACTGGTAATGGCTCATTCATTTCACTAAGGCTGTGTCTACATTTGCATTCCACTTTTGAAAGAGGCATGAAAATGAGGGAAATCGGAAATGCACATGACATGTAGATTTGCATATCTGGTGCCTCATTTGCATACTTTTATTTCAAAAGAGCTCCTTATGAAAGAAGAAAAGCAGTGTAGACACAGCTCTTTTGAAAATAAAACCCATCTTTGAAAGAGCCCTTTTTCCCACAAAAAAAAGGAAGAGCTCTTTCGAAGATGGATTTTACTTTCAAAAGAGCTGCATCTACACTGCTTTTCTCCTTTCGAAAGGAGCTCTGTTGAAAGAATATGCAAATGATGCACCAGATAAGTAAATCTGCACCTCACTTGCATTTTCGATTTCCCTCATTTGCATGCCTCTTGCAAAAGAGGAATGCAAGTGTAGACAGTGCCTAGCTTTTTTAAAATAATTTGGCCATAGCAATTATATGTTGGAAGTCTAGGGCATGTTCTAAGGTGGAGTTAGAATAAATTAGAATTAGCCTTTAAATGTATTAAGATCAGTTATACAGCTTCATGTTGACTGCAAAGACCTACCAGTACGTTATGCTATATGATCTATTATGAAAATGTTACTTAGAGTTTTAGGAAACATTGAAAACCCCAACTTTAAGATGCCCTCTGATTAAAGACAGACTCCTTGTTATTGCAAGCAGCTGGGCTTTCCGAAGTCAGGAATGCAAAGGAGAACCGAAGTAGGCAAACAAAAGGCATTTTATTGTTATATTGTTTGGCCCGTGTGTTAACTGTTATGTGCAATTAGGATCCTACATTCTACTGTGCTATTAGCTCCTTGCAGTAATTATGCAGTGAAAAGATGTGCAACATACTTCTTGTGCAGAGGCTCGAAAATTCGGTAACCGTTCACAATATTAAAGTGATTGTTGTTTGTAGTCTTCCCATCTGCCTCAATGTATCTGCTGGTATTCCTGGTGGACGTAGGATCTTTATTTCATATACAATGATAATAGAAGTGACTTGCTTGGTGTCCTTGTTCTTCCTGAAGGAATCGTTTCTGGACTGGATATAATCAGGGCTGTTGACAGAGTTGCCAGGCCTCTGGGCTAGCTCCAGGGGAGCGGGTGGCTCCAGGAAGCTGTAGAAGGGGTGAAATAGGGAGCTAGCTTCCTCAGCCAACCCTTCAGAGTTGCCCTGCCTGCAACAGCTGGAACCCCGGTGGCAATTTAGAGACCTTGGGGATCCAGTTACTGCCACTGCTGAGGGAGTTGTGACCAGGTGCCCTGTGCCCTTTTCAATTTCTGGGCCCCAGGGCAGCACTGGTGTCCCTGGATGTAATACATTCGTGCTTAGAAACAGAGAGGAAGCCGTGCTATTCTATACACTATCAAAACAAAAAGCAGTCACGTAGCACTTTAAAGACTAGCAAAATAGTTTATTAGGTGAGCTTTCGTGGGACAGGCCCACTTCTTCAGACCATAGCCAGACCAGAACGGACTCAATATTTAAGACACAGAGAACCAAAAACAGTAAGCAAGGAGGACAAATCAGAAAAAGATAATCAAGGTGAGCAAACGAGAGAGTGGAGGGGTTGGGGGGAAGATCATATTGCAGTTGACATATGTAACATATATAAAAATATGACACATGAGAAGGATGTGAGCAGAAATCAGTTTAGGATCCAGGATTACTATGTAAATGTAAAGAACTATCTTGATGTAAAGATGACATTGGCAACTACTCATAAACAGTTAAGGTTAAATATACTAGCACCCCTTTGTATGTATACATGAAAATTACATATTCAGACCAGATATTTTTAAATAAAGTTCATTTTTGTAAACCTATATACACATGTAATATATTGTAATACATTAGTGTCATGTATATACTTAACTTATATAGCAGTGTTTCTTAAACTATTTTCTGTGAACTCCTTGCAGGTGTGCCACAAGCACCTGACACTTTGCTGCTATCGTACGCTGATGATTTACATTTTCCGTTATTAAAACCAGATACAAAGTTACTTCTTCATCGCTATGATAACTGATCCATTTGCTTCATTTTGCTTTTGCTGTATATGCTGCCTTTTTTTTTTGTCTGGCAACAATTTTTTTAAGAAAAGTTCCAGAGGTGTTCTGCACAAAAATTATTATTGTTTGGTGTTCCGTGGTTTCAAAAAGTTTAAGAAACACTGTTATATACTATATCATTATTAACAGACTTTCCATATATAAGTTTATTATATATTGGCTGTGTCTGTACTACCTCCTACTTCAAAGGGAGGACGGTAAGTAGGGGGTTGGGAGTTTATTAATGAAGTGCTATGCACTTCGTTAAGCAAATTCCCCCCCCCGTGGCAACTTCCAAGTGTTACACTTCAAAGTGCCGGCTCACGTCTAGCAGCGGCTCACCCCCTGGTACTTTGAAGTGCCCAGGGTACTTCGAAATCCCTTTATTCCTCAAAATTTTGCTCCCCAAATTTTGAGGAGTAAAGGGATTTCAAAGTACCCCAGGCACTTCAAAGTACTGGCGGGTGAGCCACGGTTAGACTCGAGCCAGCATTTCAAAGTTTAACACTTTGAAGTTGCTGTGGGGGGGGCGGGGAGGAATTTGCCTAATGAAGTGCTGCATATGCATCGCAGCACTTCATTTATAAACTCCCCGCTACTTACCATCCTCCCTTCGAAGTAGGGAGGTAGTGTAGACAAGCCCTTTGTGTTTAATATTTGTAACTTCACTTGTAAAAAATCATGCTGAGATGTACAGTATATCAATGACAAAGAAAGAGATCAGTACTTTTTTATTTTGAACTAAACATAAAAGGTTTCTCAGATAAATGCCTTCACAAGATTACATTAATGGGGCACATTTTCTGCTGTTCTAATTACTTATTATTACTGCTATGGTTCTTAGAAGCTCTGATCATGGACCAGGCACCAGCAGGGGTAGGCTATGTGGATATTTATCTAATATTTCTCTTCTCAGATCTAGCTCCAAACTGTCTTAAGGTATAAAATATTAACTTGCACAGATCAGAGTATACTTTAAAGTACTGTGAAATTCTGTTTTTAATCTCCTATGATAACTTGGGACTTACAGAATTCACACTTGTTCACTGCTGACTCGAAATTAAATAGATTTATGTCTTCAGAAGTTAAATCAAAGCAAAAACTGAATATTTAGCACAGCACATATATGTTTGTGTAAGCTAGTTTTTACCTCTTAGTAGGAGAAGGTGACACCACTTGGGTGTGGCTGCTTGCAGGCATAATGCCTTAGGAAGTTATAAAAAACAACCCCCCAACACAACTCAGGTTAAATTCAGAAGCACTATTAAGTCCCCAGAAATAAGTGAATCAAAGTCTTTCTCACAGTAATGCATTTCAGTCTTATATGCTGTACATCTTCAATCAATTCATGTTACCTGAGTGTTAACTTATATATTCTGAGGCTGCATCTACACTACGAGATAAAATCAATTCAAAGTCAGTTAGCCTGTCCTCACTGTAAATTCCATTAGCTCCATTTTTGGAGCACTAAAATTGACATATCATCAGAATCCTAGAATCGTAGTAACATGTGTGCAGCGTTCAGTTCAAATTTAAAATTCCAAATGAAGGGTAGTGAGGAAGTGGCATGTCTTTAAATCAAATTAATTTAAATCAAATGTCTCTCTACTCCGAGACATGTCCTGTATGTGTCCCACAATGCACCACAGTTCTCTGCTCTGGCCTCTTCCATCTCCACTGGTCTCAATGGCAGAGGAATTAGGCAACAGGACCATTACAATTTGGCACCCGCAAGCCTGTGACTGTAGGGTCATGACAGGCTGAAAAATCTTTTCTTTTTTTGTTTGCTAGGACTGCAGCTGTAGGGTCTGCAGTTGTGTATGTACTCTGATGGCTGCCTTTTTGCCTGCACTGCTTGGTGCTCACCGCTGCCCCTTTGTACCATGTGTCAACTAGGCTGTGGGTGGGGGTCATGCGTGACTGGTACTATGAGAAACTTCTTTGCAGCCATTTACATGTTGTCCTGACCCCCAGATCCCCTTCCTTCCCTTCTCCCAAGGTGTCACACAGTCTGGAACATTCCCACACCCAGTGTCATCACGTGGCTTGACCCCAAACCAATAAAAGAACGTGCTGCACAAGGTGACCGGCAGCTTGAGCACAGTGAGGTCACGATTTTCGGGGGCTGGCTGTAGCCTGGGGGACATCTCCCTTGGCAGTTGTGATTTTCAGGAGTTGGCTTTAGCAGGGGCTCTTTTAGCTGCCTGAGGGACATCTCCCTTGGTAGCTACGATTTTCAGGGGCTGGATGTAACTGGGGCTCTTGTAGCCACCCAGGGGATGTCTTCCTGGGTGGTTACGATTTTTGAGGGGGGTGGGGGGGGCTGGCTTTAGCAGGGGTTCTTTTAGCCACCTGAGGGATGTCTCCCTCGGCATTCGTGATGTTAGGGGCCTGGCTGTAGCCAGAAGTCTTTTAGCTTCCCCAAACCACGTTTCAATGAAGACAAGGTATTAGAGATACAATTACCACAGTTGTCAAAGTAAGGCTTGCAGGGGGGAATATTCGTGTCCTTAGGGTCTTCTTTTCCAGGTGCAAACCAGGCTGTAGTCTGGGGTCTTTCAGCCTGATGAATCATTTGAGTTTCAGTGTAACAACCATGTCTACTTCAGCATAAGGCTCTTTTTTGGTAGGAGACCTAAATCCAGATTCAAGTTCCAGAAAGGGTCTCTGTGGGAGGTCAAGATTTTTGTGGCTCTCACAAGTGTACCGTCTGTTAGCTGCCCTGGCCCATTACTGATGAGTCATTCGAGTTTCAGTGTAGTACCTAT
Source organism: Carettochelys insculpta (assembly GCF_033958435.1). NCBI lineage: Eukaryota > Metazoa > Chordata > Testudines > Carettochelyidae > Carettochelys > Carettochelys insculpta. The sequence goes on along the minus strand of NC_134138.1, from coordinate 153,902,541 downwards.
GTCTACTTAGAGACCTCTTCCTAGGAGGTGTAAATCAATATCCAAGCCCAAAATAAAGGCTGGGTATGCTGTTTCAATGAGCACCCATGTCTACTTAAACATGCTTAACATCGCAAGGGAAAGAGGGGAATGAAATGTGGGAAGGTGGCATCATATACCCACATGCACCTGTGGGGCCAGAATGCAACAGGGCTCAGGTAACTGTGGGATAGGTTCCCACCATACACTGCAGCTGCACTCGATTTAAGCTACTTGTGTGTGGGAGCCATAATTTATTTTTGTGGGGAGCATGTGGGAAGGAGATGATGCTCAAAATTGAATGGATGAAATCCAGCATTAAGAGATCAATTTTGTTAAAAATCAGTTCTCACAATGTAGATGCAGCCTGAGTGTAAATATACTTAGATAACATCACCACAATGCTGCTACTGCTGAACACATACTAATGTAGTAAGCTATAAGAATGTTACTGTGCGCTTTTCTTGTCAACATTTTTACATATCCTCTATTACTTTATTGCATAATAGTTCATGTAAGACACTGTACAAGTTTCTGTGCTTGTGAAGTAATGAACAGAATTTTTGAAGCAACAAAGCTAATTCCACACTGTGGGTCCCACACCTTTCAGTAGCAGTAGGCTGGTTTTTTTTTTTCTTCCCACCTTGGAGAAACAGCAACTCTTGGTCTAACTGCTCACCTCAGTGGCTACCACAGGTCTCAGTCTAACTCTTTTACTTCAGGGGCTAGCCATACTCTAATTTAGCCACTCTTCAGCATAGCAAGGGGAAAGAAAGGCAAAAGCTCTTAATCTCTGGTGGCATCTCCAGACACAGAGGCATCCAGGCTGGATTGCATAACTCAATCCCTCCCTTTCTAGCAGGGGTTTACTTTTCTTGGACTTCTGGGCCCCAACTGTGCCGCTCCCCATGCACAGCTCTCCCACACCCTTGTACCTGCAGGGCTTCCTCCAGACACATGACTACATCAGTACTGAGTCTGCTTTTCAACAGTGCATCCTCCCCCAACACACAGCTCCCAATATGTTACAGAACTAACTGACATGGAGGCTTTTAACCAGTTCTAGAGTGTCCTTGATTGGCTCCAGGTGTCCCCATCAACCTAACTGTCACAATTGGTTCTAGCAAGTTCTTGATTGCTTCCAGGTGTCTTAATTAACCTGTCTCAACTGGTTAATGCACTTTCTTGATTGACTCCAGGTATCATGGTGGACCTGGGATAGACCTTGTTTGTTACCATGGAAACAGAGACTTATTTAACCTGGGGTTAATATAGCTGCTTTCTGTTAGCTTCTTGTAGCTATGTGGCCTGACCTCATCACATTGGGTATGTGATAAAAATAAATAACAAGAAAAAGCAAAAACTGTGTTTTGGTTCATATGCAGGAAAAGATAGAGTTAAGGCTGAGTATGCACCTCTAACTTGACATTTCCTGGTTATTGAGCTGTTAATTGTCTAATATACACATCTAAAGACACAAATTAAAAACCAGATTTTGTTTCAAATGTTTCATATTGTAAAAAGCAGACTATAACCAGGAGAACAAAAACAAAGACAGAACCTTTGCTAATGTTGAATCTTTTCTATAGTAATTATTAATCCACCTTTTTAAAATAAAAACTATATATGGATGTTCTTTTCTTTGATTATATCTAGCCCTTGTCACAGACACATTCATCAAAAATCTTTCTGATAGTCCTTCTTAAGCCATTCTGAGTGTGTAGGAAAATGATGCAGACGTCATTTAATGTAGGAAATACATCTACTCTGAAAATATGTATCATCAACCTCCCTCATCCACATGATTTAAATAATAGATTATCACCTCCTTTCTCATGTTTTTCCCTCCTCTATTATGTTTTTTCCCCATAAGTGAGGTGTTTCCTTTCATGCTGAAGGGATGGAGGATTAGTTTCACAAAGAAGGTTTTAGGTGTGGTGATACATCCATTACACAGAAATTTAGGTACCCAGGCATTAGAAATTGAGGGTGCGCCTACACTTGCATTCCTCTTTCGAAAGAGGTATGCAATGAGAGAAATCAAAAATGTAAATGATGTGCATATTTGCATATTTAGCACCTCATTTGCATATTCTTGTTTTGAAAGAAGAAAACCAGTGCAGACGCTCCTCTTTTGAAAGCAAACCCCATCTTCGAAAGAATCCTTCTTCCCATTAAATAAAGAGAAGAAGCATTCTTTCAAAAGAGCAGGAGATGTGACAGTATGTCCTTGCCCCACAGTGGTTTCACAAGGATTCACCCCGCTCTGTGGGCCAAGAAGGCCCTGCTCTCAGCTTTGCTGGGTGTGCTCTGCCTCCATACCCAGGTGTAAATGGAAGCAGCGCTGCTCTTTTGTGGCTTACTGCTAAGAAGGGAGGACACTGTTTGGTAGTCCCAGCCTGGAAATTGTCAGCTTTGCTGACTGTGGGGGCCAAACCCACTGAGACTCAGGTGGACAGTAGGGGCATATCTACACTACCAAGGCGTGTTGAGAAAACTAATATTGATATGTATAAACTGACAAGAGCAAAATTGCCAATGTGTCTTCAATCTTTCTCCATTTGTTGACAGATCATATTCACGTTAGGAACTCTAGCTTCGACAGTGGGAGCAATTCACTATAGGTGTGTATCCCACAATGCATCCAGACAGCATTAAGGAGTATTTTAACAACAGGCTGAGCAGGTGCCTCATGGTGGTGGAGTGTTCCTTTGAGAGACTGAAGGCGAGGTGGAGGTGTCTCTGGCAGGCTCGACCTCATTGAGGACAATAATAAGAACGGCCATACTGAGTCAGACCAAAGGTCCATCCAGCCCAGTAGCCAGTCTGCTGACAAAGGGGGTGGACCGAAGACAACGATTGAGTGATTTGTCTCCTGCCATCCATTTCCAGCCTCTGACAATCAGAGGCCAGGGACACTATTTCTACCCTTGGCTAACAGCCTTTTATGGACCTAACCTCCATGAATTTATCTAGCTCTTTCTTAAATTCTGTTATAGTCCTAGATTTCACAGTCTCCTCTGGCAAGGAGTTCCACAGGTTAACTATGCACTGAGTGAAGAAAACTTTCTTTTATTGGTTTTAAACCTGTTAACCATTAATTTAATTTGGTGTCCTCTACTTCTTGTATTATGGGCACAAGTAAATAACTTCTCCTTATTCATCCTCTCCACACCTGTCATAATATTATATACCTCTACCATATCCCCCGTCAGTTTCCTCTTTTCTAAACTGAAAAGTCTCAATCTTTTTAGCCTCTCCTCATACAGGACCTGTTCCAAGCCCCTAATCATTTTAGTTGCCCTTTTCTGAACCTTTTCCAGTGCCAGGGTATCTTTTTTTAGGTGAAGAGACCACATCTGTATACCATATTCAAGATGTGGGCGTACCATATATTTATATAGGGGCAGTAAGATACTCCTTTTCTTATTTTCTATCCCTTTTTTAATAATACCTAACACCCTATTTGCCTTTTTGACTGCCTCTGCACACTGCATGGATGTTTTCAAGGAGCTGCCCACGATAGCTGCAAGATCTCTTTCTTGATTAGTTATAGCTAAATTAGCCCCCCATCATATTGTACGTATAGTTGGGGTTATTTTTTCCAATGTGTATCACCTTACATTTATCCACATTAAATTTCATTTGCCAGTATACCCATGGTTATCACCACATGTTGCACTTCGCATAATTTGTGTGAATATGAGGGGAACTTGTTTGCTTAGGGGTGCAGTACTAAGGCACAGGGTTTGGGTGTACACTAAAACTATCAGAGGAGCTCAAAGGGCTTCTGCTAAGGTCAGGGAGGCTTTAAGGGGCACTAAAATAAACCGCTGTGACAGTTGCTTCCAGGCTGCACCTCTGCATACAATGCAACACATAGTCTCGGACAGAGACTTCTCTTGCACGAGGCTCCATATATAGGGATGCCCTAGAAGTTAGTCAGATAGGGAACGTGGGAAATAATATATGGGCAAGATCAGATGTGAAACAATCGCATATAAAAAAATCCAGAGCGTCTGTGAAAGGCAGACATATAAATGGTAGTTTTTTAAAGTGTTTTTACACTAATGCTAGGAGTCTGTCTAATAAGATGGGTGAACTGGAGTACCTCATATCAAAGGAGGAAGTTGACATAATAGGCATCACAGAAACATGGTGGAATGAGGACAATCAGTGGGACACTATCATACCGGGATATAAATTATATCGGAAAGACAGAACAGGTCGTGCGGGTGGCGGAGCGGTACTGTATGTGAAGGATAATATAGAATCAAATGAAACAAAAATCCTAAAGGAATCAAAATGTTCCATAGAATCATTATGGATAACAATTCATTCCTCTAATATGAATATGGCATTAGGAATATATTACCGACCACCTAACCAGGATAGTGATAGTGATGCTGAAATGTTAAGGGAGATTAAAGAGGCTATCACAACAAAAAACACAGTAATAATAGGAGATTTCAATTATCCCCATATTGATTGGGTACATGTCACCTCAGGACGGGATTCAGAGATTAAATGTCTTGATGCCTTAAATGACTGCTTCTTGGAGCAGCTAGTACAGGAACCCACAAGGGGAGAGTCAATTCTCGATCTAGTCCTGACTGGAACGCAGGATCTGGTCCAAGAGGTAACTGTTACTGGACCATTTGGAAATAGTGACCACAATATAATAACTTTAAATATTCCTGTGTTGGGAAGAACACCGCAGCGGTCAAACACTCCGGCATTTAATTTCAAAAAGGGGAATTACACTAAAATGAGGAAGCTAGTTAAACAGAAACTAAAAGGTAGAGTAACTAAACTAAAATCCCTGGAAGCTGCATGGAAACTGTTTAAAGACACCATACTAGAGGCCCAACTTAAATGTATACCCCAAATAAAAAAACACAGAAAGAGACCTAACAAAGAACCACCATGGCTTAACAGCCATGTTAAAAAGGCAGTGAGAGAGAAAAGGGCAGCTTTTAAAAAGTGGAAGTCAAATCCTAGTGAGGAAAATAGGAAGGAACATAAACACTCCCAAATTAAGTGTCATAATGTAGTAAGAAAAGCCAAAAAAGATTTTGAGGAACAGCTAGCCAAAAATTCAAAAAATGATAGTAAAATGTTTTTTAAATACATTAGAAGCAGGAAGCCTGCTAAAGAAGCAGTGGGGCCCTTGGACGATAAAAATATAAAAGGAGCGATCAAGGAAGACAGTGCCATTGTGGAGCGATTAAATGATTTCTTTGCTTCAGTCTTCGCGGATGAGGATGTTACAGAGGTTCCTAAATCTGAGCCAGCCTTTTTAGGTGACAAATCTGAGGAACTCTCCCAGATTGAAGTGACATTAGAGGTGGTTTTGGAGTTAATTGATAAGCTGAATAGTAACAAGTCTCCAGGACCAGATGGTATTCACCCAAGGGTTCTGAAAGAACTCAAATGTGAAATTGCGGAGTTATTAACAGTGGTTTGTAACCTATCCTTTAAATCCGCTTCGGTACCCAATGCCTGGAAGACGGCCAATATAATGCCAATATTTAAAAAAGGCTCCAGAGGAGATCCTGACAATTATAGACCGATAAGTCTAACATCAGTACCAGGCAAATTAGTAGAAACAATAGTAAAAAATAAAATTGCAAGGCACGCAGAAGAGCATGAATTGCTGGGCAAAAGTCAGCATGGTTTCTGCAGAGGGAAGTCGTGTCTAACTAATCTATTAGAATTCTTTGAAGGGGTTAATAAACATGCAGACAAGGGGCACCCAGTGGACATAATATACCTAGATTTCCAGAAAGCCTTTGACACGGTCCCACACCAAAGGCTTTTATGTAAATTAGGCGGTCATGGGATAGGAGGAAAGATCCTTTCATGGATCGGGAATTGGTTAAAAGACAGAAAACAAAGGGTTGGAAGAAATGGTAAATTTTCACAATGGAGGGGGGTAACTAGTGGTGTTCCCCAGGGGTCAGTCCTGGGACCGATCCTGTTCAACTTGTTCATCAATGATCTAGAAAATGAGGTAAGCAGTGAGGTGGCAAAGTTTGCAGATGACACCAAGTTGTTCAGGACAGTCAAAACCAAAAGGGATTGTGAAGAACTACAAAAGATCTCAGCAAACTGAGTGATTGGGCAGCAAAATGGCAAATGAAATTTAATGTGGGTAAGTGTAAGGTAATGCACATTGGAAAAAATAACCCAAATTACACGTACAACATGATGGGGTCAAATTTAGCTACGACAGATCAGGAAAGGGATCTTGGAGTTATAGTGGATAGTTCTCTGAAGACATCCATGCAGTGTGCAGCGGCAGTTAGTAAAGCAAATAGGATGTTAGGAATTATTAAAAAAGGGATAGATAATAAGACAAAAGATATCATACTTCCCCTATATAAAACTATGGTACGCCCACATCTTGAGTACTGTGTGCAGATGTAGTCTCCTCACCTCAAAAAAGATATATTGGCATTAGAAAAGGTACAGAAAAGGGCGACTAAGATGATTAGGGGTTTGGAACGGGTCCCACATGGGGAGAGGCTAGAGAGACTGGGACTTTTCAGTCTGGAAAAGAGGCGGTTGAGGGGTGATATGATAGAGGTATATAAAATCATGAATGGTGTGGAGAAAGTGAACATAGAAAAATTATTTACCTTTTCCCATAATACAAGAACTAGGGGACACCAAATGAAATTGATGGGTAGGAGGTTCAAAACTAATAAAAGGAAATTTTTCTTCACACAGTGCACAGTCAACCTGTGGAACTCCTTGCCGGAGGAGGCTGTGAAGGCCAGGACTCTATTAGGGTTTAAAAAAGAGCTCGATAAATTTTTGCAGGTTAGGTCCATAAATGGCTATTAGCCGGGGTAAAGTATGGTGCCCTAGCCTTCAGTACAAGGGCAGGAGATGGATGGCAGGAGATAAATCACTTGATCATTGTCTTCTGTTCTCCTTCTCTGGGGCACCTGGCATTGGCCACTGTCGGCAGACGGGATACCGGGCTGGATGGACCTTTGGTCCGACCCAATATGGCCATTCTTATGTTCTTATGTTCTTATAGCCAGGGACATGACTCTAAAGCTGCAGCTGGGATCGCAGTGATTGGTTTGTGAGACAGTTGAATGGTAAATGAAAGTGTTGCACCATTGTAATAGTGTATCTTTATTCATCAGGAAAGAGTGCAACAGAATACAATAACGCACCCTTAACAGCTGGTCAGATGTACTGGCAAAGAGTTACTCTTCACAAATGTGTGTAGGTCCAGGTTTCATAATCCAAGTTGGGAGTCAGGTGGAGGGAGTGCACAGGAAAATGAGGCCTGCCAGAGAATGAAAAGGAAAGTGTGGACATAGAGCAGGGGCTGCTGGACAAAGAAATTTGAATCTGCTGCAAGGAATGGAGTGGGTGTTGGCTCTCTCTGCTGCTTGACTTAAAACTTGAGAGTCTCTTTCAGTTGCTCCATCAGCCTAATCCTCCATTCTGTGACCTGCCTGGCAAAGGCCTGGTTGTCCTTGTGGTTCCACAGTTCCCCTTTCAAGAATCATTCCCAGTGTCTGCAGTCAGTCACTGGTTGATTTAGCACTCCACAAGCCATACCCTCCTTGTTTCTTTGAGGGCACTTCCTTATCTGTTGCAGCCTCTCCGCTGCCGTCTGTGGCAGGGCTGTCTTGGTCTCAGCTATTCCTCAAAATGCACAAGAATGAGTCCTACTTTGTAACATTTCACTTCAAACCTCTTTTTCAACGTTTCCACCTACTTTCTCAATGACCCTTGCAAGGAACACCCCTTGGCAATCATTGCAAACATGCTGAGTGAGGGAGGTGGGAGTGACTGGTGGCTGTGCGTATGGTAAAAAGAATTCTAGCCAAGGGTATAAAATTCCCTTTGCAGGAACATAGTTCCGATTTAGCTGCACTTCTGAACAAGCAGGTATAACCCTTGCAGATATCTCCCTGCTCATGGTTCGCAAGGAAACCAGGGCATGACTTTTCCAGGCTTGTGGCTTCTGCTTGCCCCATATGCAGCTTGCCTATGTTTTGCTTTGGTTCCTTCACAAGTGATTGTTAAATGGAGAGAGAGGGGGAGAAAACTGCACTGCCATGGAAACTGCAGCAAAGAGTTTACAAGTACTGCAGCAGAAGTTTCTACAGCCAGTTGCTGCAGGATTCCATTGGATCACCATGAGCATCGGCATGCTGCTCAGCCGTAGAGTTACACAGGCCTATGCGCAGCTCACAGAAACAGCATGCCGTAGAGTTACACAGGCCTATGCGCAGCTCACAGAAACAGCCAGCCTCACACTTTTCCACAGCCTCAGCCCTGCATACCACAAACCACAGACACTTATTCTGATTGTCATCCCTGCCTCCTGGTTCCTGGAAAGCAGTTGCTTAGACTGACTCTTTCTCAGCAGTGAAAAATAGTTCCTGGCTGCCAGACACACTCAGGCTACGTCTACACATGAAGCCAACATCGAAATAGACTATTTCGATGAATAACGTCTACACGTCCTCCAGGGCTGGCAACGTCGATGTTCAACTTCGACGTTGCGCGGCACCACATCGAAATAGGCGCTGCGAGGGAACGTCTACACGCCAAAGTAGCACACATCGAAATAAGGGTGCCAGGCACAGCTGCAGACAGGGTCACAGGGCAGACTCAACAGCAAGCTGCTCCCTTAAAGGGCCCCTCCCAGACACAGTTGCACTAAACAACACAAGATACACAGAGCCGACAACTGGTTGCAGACCCTGTGCCTGCAGCATGGATCCCCAGCTGCCACAGCAGCAGCCAGAAGCCCTGGGCTAAGGGCTGCTGCCCACGGTGACCATAGAGCCCCGCAGGGGCTGGGGAGAGAGCATCTCTCAACCCCCCAGCTGATGGCCGCCATGGAGGACCCGGCAATTTTGATGTTGCAGGACGCGGATCATCTACACGGTCCCTACTTCGACGTTGAACGTTGAAGTAGGGCGCTATTCCGATCCCCTCATGAGGTTAGCGACTTCGACGTCTCGCCGCCTAACATCGAAGTTAACTTCGAAATAGCGCCCGACGCGTGTAGCCGCGACGGGCGCTATGTCGAAGTTAGTGCCGCTACTTCGAAGTAGCGTGCACGTGTAGACACAGCTTACGTGACCCAGGGGAAGCCCTGCTCCTTGTCTACCTCAATCTCCTTTTCTACTATGTCACCCTCTGTGTACTACTTCTGTGTCCTCTGAAGTATCCATGGGGCTCCTGATGATGGAGCTGGGGTTACCTCTGCAGGTAGCGTCCAGCTCGTTATAGACTCACTACATCTTTGGTGAAGGACCAGAGCATTGGCTTGCTTCATGGGCCTTATAATATGCTTGTCTGAGTTTCTCGTTCTGTACTGTAGCACATCCCACTCATTCCCCTTTTCACACAAAGCTTGAGAAATGTGCCCATGGGTGTGTCAGTTCCTATGGGCCACTCTCAGCTCTGTGGCAGTCCAAGTGAGGGAGATAGGTATGTGTGATGGCTAGGTTTGTGCACGTGGGAAAATGCCAGGATGCCACAGCATGCTGACCCAGCCTTCAGAAGACAGGGGGAGCTCAGGCAGCTTATGCCACCACAATTTGTAAGGACAACCCTTTGCAGTGTACCCCACCCATTGCCTCAAATGCCTCAACAACCATGTGGATGAAACGAGATAGTCACTATCCTGTCCAATGAATTCACACAGAAAAGCCAGACAGCAGAGAATGGGATTTAACTCTTGGGGGCCTTCAAGGGGGAAGGGGCCACATAAATGTATAATTCTGAGAAGGAGAAAGATAATGATTTCCTCCTAATATAGGACACAATCCAACCTTAGGTCAGTGGGAGTCTTTACATTGATTTCAGTGTGTGTTGGATCAGGCCCCAGATAGATTTCCAATAATGATGTATCAACAAACAGTGATTTATCCCTTATAACAAACAGACTCCGCAATGCAAAGTTATGAAATATGAGCTGGGTTTTCAAAAGCACTGAATGCTAAATCCCCAACTGACTTCAGTGTGTAATCCTTCCAAATTGAAGCAAAGTTATGCTAAAACCGAGCACTTTCAGCAATTCCCTTTTCCCCCCTACAGAATTGCTTCCATAAAATTGCACCAATCGAAAAGTTTTTTATTGTTTATTTTAAGCAGTGTAAGGCTGTAGAGGATGTAGTTATTGCTGACTTAGCGCCAGAGTGAAACAGGTGCTATTTTGTCAACTTCCCAAGGTTGGGGGCTATGGAGGGTTGTTTGCCTGTTTTTGCAACTCATAATTTATAATTAAATATTAATTGTGCCCACACATCCATATCATTTTTGAATTATCATGCCATATTTGATTACTTTATGTTCAGCTCCAGTTTGCATATTAGTTACAGAGAGGCAGTGGATAATTCATTATCAAACATTTTTTATCAGCAGCTACTGACATTACTTACAGAGTATCTTGATAACATTATCTATGTGTAAAATTTCCATTTTCTATGTAGATTAGAGCTGTCCTTACAGAAAATAGCAAGTACTCAGTGGGACACAGCCAAGAAGAACCCAGTTTGTTCTCCCTTAAAGCCATTTTGGTCACAAACCAAATTAAAGTTACATTTATAAGTAGTTTACCCAAAGGTTAATAAATGATTAACAGATATTACAAGGATGTCACACACACGAAAAGTATATGTCACAGATTTGAATAAGCACATCAGTCAAAGGTGTTATAGATTATGATAAGCAGAGCAGGTTGGAAGTATTCCAACAGAATGCTTTTCTGAGAGAAAATGCTGATTTGTTGGAAGCAAAATGTTCCAAGCAAGCATGTCACTTTTGATTAATCTTTCAAATAGTTCTGGTAAAATCCTGCCTGGTTTCTTGCCAGCATGGCAGCTGCAGGCCAAGCTCCTTAACAGTCTGGTGACCTGCCATGGAGAGGAAACTTCCTGGGCTCACAGACTCCGCATTCTTTGGCAGCCCATGTTCACTGGCTTCCTGGCAGCCTTGGTAAGCTTGGGAGCTACATGACTCCCAAGATTCCTAGTTCTTCAGTAGCATGCCTGGTGTGGAGCCAGGACTACCAGTGCTTCTAGACTTCCAGCAGTAAGTGGTAAGTTACTGCAGAGCCAGGGAGTATATTTCACGTTGGAAACACCAAAAGCAATCCCACTACCTGAAATTTTGGTGTGTCTGAAACAAAATATTGTGGACTTTCACTTCCACAAAAGTTTTCAAGCTTTTGGCTTTCCATCCTGATTCAGGGTATTCCCTCCCATCCACCTCCAACTTCAACATTTTTTGCTGAACTGAAATTCACTTTTGTGAGTCTATAAGGCTGTTCATTTGCACAATCTATAGTGACCAATAACCATTTATTAAAACATGGATTAGTCCATTATACACTACGGCCGTGCCTACACATGCCCCTCCCTTTTGGAAGGGGCATGTTAATGAGGCACTTTGGAATGGGTTAATGAGGTGCTGTCATGAATATTCAGCACCTCATTAGCATACTGGCAGCCAGACACACTTCGAAAGTGCTGCTTTTGAAACGCAGTCTGGCTGTAAAGATGCAGGTGCTCCGAAATAAGCTCCACACTTTCAAATTCCCTTATTCCGAATATGCATGTCATTGCTTCATAAACCTTTTCCAAAGGGCCTCATTAATATGCCCCTTCCAAAAGGTCTATGTCAAAATGTCCTCTTAACATAAAGGGTGACCACTATTTTTCATTAGATTGGCAGCGATATTGACAGGAATAATTGTTTATTGATAACTTCTGGTCTTGTTTCTTTGCTTATTTTTAGTGAGGTTTTCTTGGTTGTTCACTCGTTTTTTGTTTGTTTTGCTTGCTTGTTTGTTTTCCTCCCCAATTCTGCAAACCCCTAAATGTGCTGCTTCAAAGTTAAATTATGTAAAAGCTTATGGCTCCTATTTAAGAAAGCACTTTCATAGTTCTATATTCTGAAAGTTGCACAGTTTCATAGAATGTAAAGGTTAAAAGAACCTATGGATCATCTAGTCTGACTTCCAGTATCTCACAAACTATTAAATTTGCCCAGATGGTCTTATACGCAGCTGAATACATTTAGTTTAGACCAAAACATTTCAGACCCTGGTAGACTTAAAACCATGTGCCAAGGTGCCTGCAATGCATGAAGCCCATTTAATGGAAGGAACTGATTAGATGAGACATGTCCAGATGATGCCAGCAAATTAATTACACCTCATCTTATGCAGCAGGGCAAAAAACCTTCAGTATGACATTGGCAGAAAGTTATTTCCTGACCTGAAATATAACGATCAGTTTAACCTTGGCCACATGAGCAAAGCCTATCAGCCAGGTACGTAAAATATATAATTTTGTCTACCACCTCAGAACACTGGTCCCATGTGGTGTTCTTTCTTCTATTGTGGTGAAATCTCTGATATTTCAGAGAAAGGTCAAAGAAAAAATATGTTCTCCAAAGCATGCATTAAACAAAGCCAATTTTCGCAGTCTTTCCTCCTAGATCATGTTCTCTAATATTTTTTGTTGCTCTCCTAGGCAAGGGTTACACGGTAGCAGTAACTTGAAATAAATTACACGATGAATTACACGACACCAAATTTCGAAATAAGTAGCTATTTCGAAGTTTCCATTACCCCTCATAAGATGAGGGTTACCAGAATCGGAATACTATGCTCAAAATGATGCTGCTATTTTGAGCATGGTGTTTAGCCTCAGAGTTGCTATTTTGGGATACATTTGTACCCCAAAATAGCAACTATAGTGTAGCCATAGCCATATTGATTTTCTCCAATTTGTGCACTTCTTTCCCAAAGTCTAATGCCCAGAACTGGGCTCATTACTCAAGTTCAGGCCTTATCAACACTCAGTAAAGTAGAAGAATTACTTCTTGTGTCTTGATTATAACATTCCATCACCCCAGAATGTTTGTTTTTATTTTTTTTGCAGTGTTATATTGTTGATTCATATTTAGTTTGTGACCCACTATAATCCCTAACTCCAACCTGTTATTTGGTATGAATCGACATATGTAACAGTATGCTTGTGTACATTTCAAGATAATTTATGTATAGTTTTTGTTGGTACTACGTATTGTGTGAAGGTCTAATTTTTAGAAAGACATAATGTAAACACACAGTTGAAATTTGCCTTTTTGATATGGAAAGAAGCTGAGTATATGTTATATCTTTTGTTTTCTTTTTCTATCTAGACTATGGCATGTAGAAAGGCGAAGAATGTAATTCTCATTTAAATAATAAAATAAAATAGACTTGGAAAACTGGAGTTAAAGTAGATATGTGTATGTGAGCCACTTTTCCTACATTCCACGGTATATTTTGTTTGATTTGATTTTTATTTTGAGAAATCTGGAATAACATTTAAATCTGAGCAGACCTCAACAATGACTGACTGATAAATCCTTAAAAGTCATCTAACCTATGCAATGGTTGTGGTCTATGATTCAGTATGAGAGATGAGGTCTGATATAGCCTTGGTGATATTTTCTGTCACTGTTCAAGAGAATGCTAATCCTCTATCCACCAAGGACTTGGCTCCTCTGCTGAAGTCTGGAGGACCTCTTTCATTTCCCCAGTTTTACATCCAACTTTCTTCTCACCAGGCCTTATGTTGCAACTTTTTTCATCCAAGCCTCACAGAATAAAGCTTCTGCTTGACTGGCCAAAAAAGGTCACGTTGGAATGATTTCCTCACTCATCTTCCCAATCCCTGTCAGACCCACCACTTTTGACTACCTAAATTAAATGGTTTCCCAAATCAACTCATGAGACGTTTTGAACCTTGAGTGCTGGAGTAACAGAAAAATTTGACTAATGTGAATTGTCCAAAGCCTAATTTCCTTTACTGCCTATGCAGCAAGTACTTAATTGAAGTACTTCAGCCAATATGCTGAAGTAGCCTACTGAGCAAAATGAAATTACTAGCTCTCAAACATAGCTATCAGTTTGGATAATAATGTCTAAGTAATATCAAGAGACAGAGGTGATCCAGTGAACGACATGTATTTTGGAGCACAGATGATACCACTTCAGGGCAGGGCACTGGAATTTAGCCATGTCTCCCCTGTAACATTAGCAAGAGCTGCAAACTAACTCCTTGCACAATCGTACTAAATAGTCATTTCCCACTTCCACACTGAAATAATGAATAACCTTTTATAATGCTTCTCTGCTGCACAGTCCCCTGATTCCTAGCACAAAAACTCCAGAAGACTGGCTCCCTTTGTTGACACACACAGTGCAAATGTCAAAATCATGGAATTATAATTGTAGTATGTGCTTTTAAAAGGGTCTTAACTCAGGACTCTTTTTTATAAATAGAATAGTAAAGGTCACATAGTTACTAGACCTCAAGTTACCAGGTAACCTGACATTTTATTGCTGATTATGGTTTCCCTCTAAAGCCTGTGCTTTGTAGTGAGAGAATAATTTCTAAAGTATTAGAAAGAGCCAAACAGGCAGTTAGGATCAAATTAAAAATATTTTTGCATGCTGGCTTAAAAAAAAAGAATTTGGACACTTTTCTTTTAAACTTTCTGAATTAAAAGATTTTGTAGAGACCAGAAGCAACCATTAAATAATCTGGTCTGACCTCCTGTGTATCACAGGCCGTTCCATCCCATTACCTCAAGTCACTGGACTCAGACTAAAGTATTTCTGCTCTCAGGGGATTAAATTGCTGTGTACTGCAGGTGAAGGTCAGAAAAGACTGAGGTGCCACCAGGTCTGGGGATTCTTTAATGACAGGGTATTGAGCAGGTCAGATATGCCCAGATGATATAAGCCTAGCAGTTCAAATACACCTCATGCGGCAGAGGAAGGAAAAACAACATGAAAAAGAAAGCCTCCTGCCAACCTGACCTAGAGGAAAATTCCCTCCCAACTCCAGCAGGATCCTGAGCACTGAGACAACATACCAGCCAGGCTTCCAAAAAGTGTATCCTCTGTGATAGTCTATCCAGTCCACTTTTTCCATCTCCAAGTATGGGCCATCTCGAAATATGGTCAATTTCAGTGTTTCAGAGGGAAGGTGAAACTTCCCCTCATCCTCCTGAATATATCTGGTCATTTATGCCTGGGGCAGAGCAGAAATTGAGCACCCATGGGGAAAATTGGAAGCTGGCACCTGTGTTTCCAGTACTTTTGTGAGCCTCACGCTATTGCAAAATATCCCATACGTTCTGCTGCTTTTGTTGGTAGTTGCTGCTGGATGTCTTGGTGTCCTGCCACATTTGTCTGCAGGTTTTCCAATCCAATAAGTACCTTTAAGATCTTGTTCTTCAGATATGCATAAGGGCTTTGCTATAGTCTGTAATATCAAAGGGGGCTTGTTTTAATACTTTCCTGCATAGAGGAGTAAAAAAATCACTGTACCTTTAATTTTTTTTCAGCAAGTTTCTTGAAAGGGAGGCAAATTGACAAAACTGGCACTTTTTCTGCTAAGAACTGCAATCCAAAGTCAAAGCCAAAGCATGGTTACCTACTGCATCTCATACTAAGGTGACCACTTGGCCTATATTGGGCAGGACGGTTCCGTATTTGGACGCCAAAAATGTGTCTGACTTATCTTTCAAAAGGGACGAATTGTCACTCATTTGGGCCATCCCCCCACGTCCGCCTTTACCACCAGCAGCTGCACCGGCATAGCTGCGGGCAGGAGTCACTTCCCTGAGCCTCAGGGAAGTAGGGGAACGTGGGCAGCTGCCAGTTCCCCAGGGCTTGGGGAGCTCTGGCAGCTGTGGCTTCCCTGGGGACGTGGGGGTTGCCAGGGGCTGCTGCTTCCCCAGGTTCCCATGGAGAGCAGGGGGCTGTGGCTTCCCCAGGGCGCCAGGGGACGGCCAGCAGCTGCCACTTTCTTGGGGCTGCTGAGGAGTGCCAGCAGCTGCCACCTCCTTCTCAGCTCCCCAGAGCTTGAAGGAGCTGGGAGCAGCCGCCCCTCCCCTCATATCTCCCTGTCCCATATTCACGACAGGGAGATATGGTTGTCCTATCTCATACCCTAAGGAGAGAAACAGCACACAACTTTGTCTTTGGCACAGAAGATGTTTGTGAGATGCATGTGACATTACACTCTGACCTGGAGGTCAGTCAATCAATGTTCCCTGAAAAACTCTGCACATGCTCAGCAGATTTAATTCCTGTGCCCATCAGAAGCTCTGCCTTTCATAGCTCTTATGTGCAGCCTCAGAAGGAACATAGGCCATTAAGAAACTGCTCTGCTCCTCCCTTCCATGACAAGGTGCATGCCCATCCAACTCCCTACTTCTAGGAGAATAGAAGTGTTTTCTGTCCTGGTGCATCCTGCTGGGAAGTGGGGTCAGTGTTGTTGTCAAGGAAGATGGCGACACCAGGACTCCTCTAAACAGTGGATCAGGTGAAGGATCCATCTGGGATCTCCAGTGCCAGACGTCAGCCAAAGCTCTGGAGCTGCAACCACACGGAACCATCCTTTCTCACCCGACAAGCAAGCCTAACTGCTGCTGAGGTGAACCAGAAGCAGGAGATACAGTCTGAGCTGCTTCTTGAGAGCACTGCGGGGCTGTGTCTGAAACGCCCAGCCTGAGGAAGAGCGGTCTGACATCTCCCTCCCCTTACCTGGTCATACAGATCCACAGCTGCTTCCCAAGGCTCCTGCTGCTGCTGCAGAGTGAATCACTTCCATCTGTAACCCCACAAATGGTGGGCACAGGGATTACTGTGTGATATTGGGGAGGAACCATCCTGGGGCAGCTTCCCTATGTGCACATGTACACAAACACACACACCCACACACACATATTCTCTCTCTCTCTCACAAATGTACCTCATGTATCCATTGTACACAGTAGATCACAGGGAAGCCACAACCAGTTGGCTTTCTGTGCTGAATTTAAACTGGCTACAGAACTTCCATCTTGGAGAGAGATAAAAGAGAGAGCTTCAGTATTCTCCAGTGGAGATGTTAATGCCCTGATACCCTGCCAGGTATAGCTGTTACCAGCAGACGTAAGGGGTGTTAGACACAATGCTACTCAATGGCTAAAGTTAAGCATTAAAATAGAGTTTTAGCATTCTGATAAATCTTCTCTTTTTCATTCCTTATATTTATAAAATTTACAATTTCACACAATCTTTAAAGTTCAGGACAGATAACAATCTTATGTGTTTCTGAATCAGACTGATTTTCTAATTGCATGACCCAAATTCATAACAGCTTGATGACATAAGTGTACATTGGTTGCAGTGATTGCCTCCTGTCAGTTTGGAATTACTGAGTTGTCTTCTTGTTTTGAATCTGCAATTCTCTACTGTTATTTTAAATCACATACAAACTGGGCAATGATTTTTTTCTTCTTTGCGACAGCTTTAGTTCTTCACCCTGTCTATCTGTCTACCCTATTTGAGATCCTGTAGTTCTCTAACTTATTTACAGCTGCTATAAGACTATACTCTGTTATTGCCTTTTATTTAACTAAGCTATTCTCTTCATGACTGGCAACTAGATAGATAGATGGATACTTTTTCGAAGTCAGAACAGTAGTTCTGAGTTGTCTTCGTATCACGAATTGTGCTAGCCTCTATTGCATAGGTCCAGTTAGCACTGATCTGTAAGTCTGAAGAAAGGATTTTCCTACTATAAGATTTTTTGGCTGTCTATAAAGCTCTCTCAGCTTTTCCATTCAGTTTTGGATAATGTGGGCTGCTAGTAAAATTATCAAAAATTATGTATTTTTAAATTCTGATACAGTGCATCGTGGGCCTTTATTCATCAATAATTGTTCTGGAATACTGATATGATCAAAGGTGCACTCAGTTTCCTGATAACCCTGTGATATGTCTTTCAAGTTCACTATTTCTACATGCTTGGAAAACTGGCCAACTATGCCCAAATAAGCAGCTACTGTCAATTCACAAAAAATGCTAAAAGTCTCTTCCAATGCCTGTTGTAAAGTTTCTTTGCATTGTATTGGTCCAGCAGTTCTGTGATGTTCCCATTCAGATACATAAGAACATAAAAACGACAATACTGCATCAGCCCAAAAGGTACATAAAGCTCAGTATCCTGTCTTCCAACAGGGACCATTGGTGCCAGGTGTCCCAGACAGGATGAACAAAATGTGTAGTCATCAAGTGATCCATCCCCCATCATCCATTCCCAGCTTCCAGAAAACAAAGAGCAAAGCACACCATCCCAACCCACCCTGGCTAATATCCATTAACGGACATTGAATCCTTCATGTCCTCCATGAATTTATGAAGTTCTTTTTTGACCCCTTTTAGAGCCCTGACCTTCACAATGTCCTGTGGCTAGGCATTCCACAGGCTGACTGGGCATTGTATCAAGCAATATTCCTTTTGTTTTTTGTACCTGCTATCTATTAATTTTGTTTGGTGACTGCTAGT
The DNA here is from genome assembly GCF_033958435.1 of Carettochelys insculpta. NCBI lineage: Eukaryota > Metazoa > Chordata > Testudines > Carettochelyidae > Carettochelys > Carettochelys insculpta. Next base: position 153,884,135 of record NC_134138.1, on the reverse strand, counting down.
TCTTGTGTTATGAGAGAGTAAATGATACTTCCTCATTTACTTTCTCCACACCAGTCATGATTCTTTTAACTTTTATTATATCCACCTTAGTTGTCTCTTTTCCAAGCTGAAAAGTCCCAGTATTATTAATCTCTCCTCATATGGAAGCTGTTCCGTATGCCTCATCAGTTTTGAAACAATTGTATGGGTTGGAACTTACGTGTCCCGTGACTCCTGCTGGCTGTCACATCTCGTCTAGGGACCCATCTCACTCCCAGGATTGTGGTGTCCTCTTCATGGTACAGCCCTCCAGGGGCTGAACACTCTATGCTCCCCCTTCTAGAGGGCATTATCACAGAGCCATTTCCCTCAGTGGCTTCTGACTCTAATTGTCTGACCACTTCTTCAGTGACAGGGCAGTGGGAAGGGACCAGGGCCCACCCATTACTCCAAGTCCCAGTCTCGTGACCCTGGAGAAGGCAGTCACATGCTGCATCCCTTCCAGCCTCTACCTCTCCCTGGGCCACTTCCTCATGGAGCAGCATCACGTCACCCTTTCCTCAGGACCTCAACTTGCAGATTCCTGCAGCTTGCCAGGAGTTGCCTTTAGCTCCCGGGGTCTTTGCCTGCAGCACTGCACTGTATAGCATGATTGCTGCCTTCAGCCTGCAAGGCACACAGTCCTCCTCCCTCCTTGGGCTCCAGGGAATGACTCAAAATGCTCTGGACTTCAGCTTTACTTATAAGGGCCTGCCTGGCTCTGACTGGCTACTTCTATAAGCCCTTCTGCCTCCCAGGCAGCCTCCCTCGGTTCCCTGGCTAGATGCCCCATCACAAAGACCCATACAGCCATACTACTTCAGGCCCTGAGTGCAATCATCTGCACGGAGGCTAAGGCATCTGTGGCCAAACACCGTACTCGAAAAGCAGGGCTATTTTGAGCATGTTGTTTCATTCCCAATACCCCTTATCGTACAAGGGATAGCAGTAAGTTTGAAATAAGCACTTATTTGAAACTCCAGTGCAGTGTAGCTGGAAATGGGTTCAAAATAAGTCATTTCAAGCTAGAGCTACAGTGTAACATAGTGACTTCGTTATAGGATGGCTGCATCTACACTATAGGGATATTTCAAAAGAAGTTTTTGTGGAAGGTGTCTTACAAAAAGACACTCCTTTCAAAAGAGCGCATCCACATACAAAAAAGAGGATAAAAAAATTGATCAGCTCTTTCAAAAGAGAGCATACGCGCAGCCCCTGCTCTTTTGAAAGATCGGGCCAGGGATCGAAAAATTCAGCATCATGAGGACTGCTGGTTGAAAAAAAGGCCCCTGGAACATCTACACACTTATTTTTAAAAGAAGCTTTCAAAAGAAGGCACTTTTCCTGATCCTCTGCATGTTCTTTTGAGAAAGGGCTAGGTTTTCTGGAAGAACTTGCTAGTGTAGACACAATTAGAGTCAGAAGCCACTGAGGGAAATGGCTCTGTGATACTGCCCTCTAGAAAGGGGAGCATAGAGTGTTCAACAGCTGGAAGGCTGTGCCATGAAGAGGACACCACAATGCTGGGAGTGAGATGGGTCCCTAGACCAGATGTTAGTAGTATTGGGATTAAAACCCAGGACTTCTTAGCACTATAGCCGTGTCTACACGTGCACGCTACTTCGAAGTAGCGGCACTAACTTCGAAATGGCGCCGATCACGGCTACACGCGTCGGGCGCTGTTTCGAAGTTAACTTCGACGTTAGGCGGCGAGACGTCGAAGTCGCTAACCCCATGAGGGGATAGGAATAGCGCCCTACTTCGACGTTCAACGTTGAAGTAGGGACCGTGTAGTCATTGCGCGTCCCGCAACGTTGAAATTGCGGGGTCCTCCACGGAGGCCATCAGCTGAGGGGTTGAGAGACACTCTCTCCAGCCCCTCAGCTCAATGGTGGCCGCGTGGAGTGGCCCCTTAAAGGTCGCCTCCCCCTCCCTTCCTGTGCAGGAAGCTGAGAGAACGTGCAGGCGGCAGCCCAGACACGCGGCCAGCCTGAACGTTCCTCAGCCAGCACAGCACCCCCCCAGCTGCGATGGCTGCCTGGCAGCCCCCCCAGCACCCCCAGGGGACCCCCCCCAAGGGGAGCCAGGGCAGCCATCCCGGCAAGCGGCAGTGGGGCCCCTCCTGGACGGAGGCTGAGCTGCGGGACCTGCTGGGGCTCTGGAGCGAGGAGGAGGTGCTCCAGGTAATGGGGAGCAAGAGACGGAACGTGGATGCATTTGCTTGGCTGGCCGAGGGCCTGGCTGCCCGGGGTCACCCTGCCCGCACTCCTGATCACGTCAGGAGTAAGGAGAAGGAGCTGCGGCAGGGTAACTCCCAGGCCCAGGATGCGGCCGGCCGATCTGGGGCCGCCCCCGTCACTTGCCCCTTTTACAGGGAGCTCAGGGACATCCTGGGCCCCCGGCACACCTCCTCCCCTCCGGCCACCCTTGATACTTCGGCCGACGAGCCCCAGCAGGCCCTTCAGCCGGAGTCCACCCCGGAGGTAAGCCGGGCACCCCGGGGGCCCTCCCTGGAGCCCACCCCCGGGACATCACGGCAGGAGGAGGAGGAGGAGGGGCGGGGGGGCTCCTCCTCCGCAGAATCCAGGCTGCAGATCCTCCTCCTGCCATCCCGGAGCAGCAGCCGGGCCTCCGCCCCCCGGGGATCTCCGGACCGTTGGAGTGGACCGACAGGTATGTACCCTTCTCTGGTGTACACCCCTGGGCTTGAGGGGTAGGGGGTAATAGATATGTCTCCAGGGCCCCCCACATGCTCACATGGCCATGGCCCCAAGGACAGCAGGGCCATGTCCCTCACAGCAGTGCATCAGCCCCTGCCCCCCCAACCCTGCACGACAGTGCCATGCCCCATCCCCGGGCCAGGGGGGAGCGGAACCTCGAGGGGCCCCCGGGAGGAGGGGGTGGGACACCCCGCAGCAGCAGCAGCAGCAACAGCAGCAGCAGCAGCATGTGATGGAGTGGGGGGAGTGCAAAAGGGAGACTCAGGCTACATATGAGCAACAAGAGCCGAATAGCTCCCAGGGGCAAAGGAGGATCCTGGGGCTACAGCTGGCAGGTGACACCTCTGCCCTGAACAAAAAGGAGGGAGGAGCCAAGCTGGCTTTGAATTGGGGGGAGGGCGGGGGCCACAGGTAGAGGCTAGGGGAAGGGAGAGCTGGAAGGCAGCCAGCCTGAGGAGGGGGAAAGCTGCATCCCAGAGGGGCACCCCTTGGGGTCTTCTCCCCAGGATGGGTTGGAAGGTCTGTCTCTTCCGACAGCTGGTGCTGTCACTCCTGGGAGAAACAGGGCATCTGTGGCCTAAGAAACCTCTCCTATCAGACCCTGCGGAGTGAAGTGAGAGTCGCTCCCACCAGGGGACGGGGTGCAGGGCAGGGGGACCCCTGAACCCCATCCATCACAGCAGCATCTCCCGGGGACGGGGATGGGGAACCTGCAGCACAGGGCTGGGGGGACAAAGGCCACGGCTCGGGGCCCACACTAACGCCTGCCTCCATTCTTCTCCCCCACCTCCTCTCCTGTGTCCCGCAGCTGCACCATCGGAAGGGCCGAAAGAGAGCACCGGCGAGGCATCAGTGGTCCCGGAGAGCCCTCCGGGGCCATCGCTCCAGGCAAGCCCCTCGGCCAAGGACCGACCGGCCCCACGGCGGGCTAGACGGTGGACCCCGCGCCACCAACAGCCGACGGCGACGGACGCCCAGCTGCTGGCCATCCACCGTCGGCAGCTGGATGTCATGGAGCAGCACCTGCAGCTGCAGAAGCGGGCGCTGGCCTGGCGCCAAGAGGCATGGGGGGCCTACATGGAGACTTTCAACCGCCTGGTGGACTACCTGGCCCCCCATGCCGCGCCGGCCGCTGCAGTGCCCGCCGTGCCTGCTCCACCAGCCGCACCACCAGCTGCTCCGCCCGTCGCCGTCCCGTACGCCGTCGCCCCACCACCCACCGCCGAGGGCCAGAGCGCCGAGGGACCCCTGGAGCCAGCTGAGACTCACCAGGCATATCTTCCGGTCCGCCCCGCCCCCAGCCAGCCCCAGACAGGGCTGCGGCCGTGGTGGGGCTCCCGGCCGCCCATGCCCAGTGCCAGACTTTAGGGGCAAGGGGCCCGGGACGTGGCCCCCCCTTGTATATAGTTGGAACATATTATTTTGTGCCCCCCGTTTGCCCCGTCCCCCCATGTAAATAGTTCTCCCCTTTATCCTCCCTGGTTTTCTTTTTATTACCAAGCACACTTTTTTCTTACTATTGTTTTATTTGTACATATTACTTTGGTTCCACACGTTGTATATAGTTTGTTCTTGTTTTATATATTTATAGTTAAAAAAAAAGTTCTAAAAGAAAAAGCAGTTTAAGTTCAGCCACAAGTGCGTGCTGTCATTTGTCCAGGGAAAGTGGGAGGGGGGTGCGGCTGGGTGCTCCATGGTGTGGGCGGTGGGGCAGGGAGTGTGGTGGAGGAAGGGGCGGGCAGTGGGGGGGCCTGGCAGAGTTCACCCCGCGGCCTCATCATCGAAGTGGGCCCGCAGGGCCTCCCGGACCCGGGTCCCTTCGGGGTCCACCTGCCAACTGGGGGCAGCGGGTGGCTGCACGTCGGCCCTGCCAGCCTCCACAGCCCAGCCCTGGAAAAAGGCCTCCCCCTTGCTCTCCACCAAATTGTGCAGGGTGCAGCAGGCACCCACAATCAGGGGGATGTTGTTGGGGCCCGCATCCAGGCGGGTCAGGAGACATCTCCAGCGTCCTTTCAGGCGGCCAAATGAGCGCTCCACCACCTGGCACACACGGTTCAGGCGCTGGTTGAAGCGCTCCTGGCTAGTGGAGAGATGGCCCATGTACGGGTGCATGAGCCAGGGCCAGAGGGGGTATGCCGCATCTGCGACGATGCAGAGGGGCATGGTGGTGTCCCCCAGAGGGATCTCCCGCTGGGGGATGTAGGTCCCTGCCTCCAGCCGGCGGCACAGGCCCGAGTTCCGGAAAACCCGGGCGTCGTGTGTGCTGCCAGGCCAGCCCACATAAATGTCCTGGAAACGTCCCCGGCTGTCCACCAAGGCCTGGAGGACCACAGAATGGTAGCCCTTGCAATTCATGTATCATCCTCCACTGTGATGTGGGGCGCGGATGGGGATGTGAGTCCCATCCAGAGCCCCGAAGCAGCTGGGGAAGCCCAGGGTGGCAAAGGCCGCGATGGTGGCATCTGGGTCCCCCAGCCTCACGAGCCTGTGCAGGAGCATGGCATTGATGGCACGCACAACCTGCAGGGAAAGCACATGGGACAGCACCAATGAGGGGTGAGCAGTGTGTGCGTGGCCCTGCCCTGCCCTGCCCTCCTCTGCCCTGCCCCGCCCTCCTCTGCCCAGGCCCCCCTCCCCTGCCCTGCCCTCCCCCCGTGGGTTCTCTTACCTCCATGAGGACAGCCCCGATGGTGGCCTTGCCGACATCAAACTGCTGCCCCATGGATCGGTAGCTGTCGGGAGTGGCCAGCTTCCAGACAGCGATGCCGACCCATTTCTCCACTGTGAGGGGACGCCGCATGGCGGTGTCCTGGTGCCTGAGTGCGGGGGTGAGCCACTGGCACAGCTCCATAAATGTCTGCCGGCTCATCCTGAAGTTCCTGAGCCAGCGGTCGTCGTCCCACTCCCCAAGCACCAGCCGCTCCCACCAGTCGGTGCTGGTGGGGTAGCTCCACAGCCTCCGGCGTGTGAGGCGGGGGTGGGGGCGGGGTGCTGCAGGGTTGGGGGTTGAGCCCTGCTGCCCTGGGGGCAGCTCCTCCTCCGGTGTAGCAAGGAGGTGCTCAGCTGCCTCCCGCATGGCATGGAGCAGGGCAAGCCCTGCTCCTGCTGGGAGGGCTAGGTGAACCTCTGGCTGCTGCTGCTGCTGCTGCTGCTGCTGCTGCTGCTGCTGCTGCTGCTGGGGGTCCATGCCTGTGTCGCCCGAGGTCTGTGTGCCTATGGCTCTTCAGACCGTGTGCTGTGCAGGCTGAGTGTGTCTGGGAGGGGCCCTTTAATGGAGCGGCTTGCTGTTGAGTCCGCCCTGTGACCCTGTCTGCAGCTGTGCCTGGCATCCCTATTTCGATGTGTGCTACTGTGGCGTGTAGACGTTCCCTCGCTGCGCCTATTTCGATGTTGGGCTGCGCAACGTCGAAGTAGAACATCGACGTTGCCAGCCCTGGAGGACGTGTAGACATTATTCATCGAAATAGCCTATTTCGATGTAGGCTTCACGTGTAGACGTAGCCTATAACTGAGAGCTACACCCTTAGAAGACCACCAATGTACCAGCTGCCTTACTTGCCTGAAATTCTTTGCCCGGGGTGTATGAACCACCATTTCAAAGGTGTATGACAGTCCAGACATCACTATCAATGCACAGTTATTTCTTAGATTTCAGGACCATGGCAAAATTACTATAAAATGACTTTTGAAAATGACTGATAAAAAATCTTTGCACTCAGGTCTATCTACCCACAACTGAGCAAAGTACAATAAAATATAAAGAAAACAAAAACCTGCCTCATGGGTTATGAAGCATAACATTACAAATAACAGATCTGTGGCAGGCCAGCCTATGTGACAGAAGTGACAATGGATACACCGTATCATGGAGCCACCCTCTTACCCACCAAGCATTTATTCAAGGTGTTTTCTATCTGGTTACAGAGAACACTTTTTGCCCAAAGGAAGGTTATTAGAGTAGGGAATATTTTTTAAATATACTGGAACTTTGTTCAACTGAAAAAAGCAGAGGACAAAAAGGCATCAGGAATGGAAATAGTCCTGTCTTTCTGAGGGCAGAGGTACAAGGAGCTGTAATTAATAAACCAGACTTCAAAGCTCAGCTTGGGTCCAGGGCCAAGTGAAATACAGGTTGAATCTCTCTAATCCTGAAGTCTTTCATCCAGCAACATCCATAATGCAGAAAGATTTTAGTTATTTTGAAGACTAACTGTCGTAGGTGTAGCCAGGTTTCCTGTGGTCCCATAAAGTTGGTTTACAGCCACCAGTCCTGGCTCTCAGTGTTCTGTGCTGTTATTTAGCTGTAATTTAACCCCTAAATTCTTCTAAGAGCCCAGTAAGCAGTGGAAGTGTTGCTAATGTGCTAGAAAATGTTGACCTCCCATGGTCCAGCAAATTCTCTTGTCTGGCATCGGTCAGGTCCTGACAGTGCTGGATTGGAGAGCTTCCACCTGTGTTTTTATCTGAGCTGTTGCTTCTATCTGTACAGTCAAATTAGCTTTGTACTTGGAGGTATTATTAAATCCATAAGATGAGAGGTTGAAACTTTTCTCTGATGTTTTGGTAGAAAGTGAAAATTTGAGTCAGGTGAACAAGGCACTTAGCCAAAGTATCCCACGTTCTAGGGGAGTACAAAGCTGCGGTCTTTGCTAGAGGTTAGGGAGTGTCCACCTCCTTCAGTCAGAAAAGCCGTTTCCTCACAATATGGAGTGGAATTTTTTAAAAAATGTTGAGACTTCTCAAGGGACAGAAAAGCTATTTCCTGACCACCTCTGTGTTCATAATTGCATATGGAATGTTAAAAATGCTTGCTTTCAAACCCCAGAGCTACAGAATGGTTCAGGGAATTGCCTTCCAGGCTGGGAACATCTCTTTTCTTTTCCCACTGGGGGGAGCAGCCCTGCAGTCAATGTCCTAGCAGCAAGTTCTATTTTCTCTCTGATTATGTAGGAGGAAACCTAATAGCAGGGAACCAGTGAGAGGATGGCTGAATCTGAACACGAATGTCAGCAGATATTCTTTTCCATAGTCATCTGACTTATATTTATACTATCTGAGGCACTTACTATTTGGTTCCTGCCAGGCAATATCATGTGATTAATATTTTCCCTTGCAGCACAGGCTAGTTAAAGAAAATCCAGGACATGAGAACGATTTTTGAAATGGTCTTTATTGAAGCTTGGCTAATGCTTTCTACTGAATCATTTATTCAGTGAATTTTAACTCTTCTTTTTTTCTGTTTTCAAATTGTGAATGGATTGCAATTGTCACAACTGTATTCATTATTCAGAATAATTCTTGCTCTGCAGCTCATTCCTGAACAAACCAACATGTTTTGGACATTGATTATATCTCTTCTTCCTGACTGAATGGGCATAAGACAATAGAAACAGATTTATTATATATGCCTATTTCTAGTCTCAAATATCGTTTACCAGTTTGATGGAGCAACATACACACATTTTATTGTCTTTTTTTTTTTTTGTATCTTTCAAATAGTTTGTGCTCCAGCCATGAAGTTACAAATGCCTCAAAAGCTTGCTGTTTCAGGCTGCTGCTATTGTTTAAACACTCTGGCTACGTCTACACGTGAAGCCTACATCGAAATAGCTTATTTCGATGTAGCAACATCGAAATAGGCTATTTCGATGAGTAACGTCTACACGTCCTCCAGGGCTGGCAACGTCGATGTTCAACTTCGACGTTGTGCGGCACCACATCGAAATAGGCGCTGCGAGGGAACGTCTACACGCCACAGTAGCACACATCGAAATAAGGGTGCAAGGCACAGCTGCAGACAGGGTCACAGGGCGGACTCAACAGCCAGCCGCTCCCTTAAAGGGCCCCTCCCAGACACACTTGCACTAAACAGCACAAGATACACAGCGCCGACAACGAGTTGCAGACCCTGTGCCTGCAGCATGGATCCCCAGCTGCCTCAGCAGCAGCCAGAAGCCCTGGGCTAAGGGCTGCTGCCCACGGTGACCATAGAGCCCCGCAGGGGCTGGAGAGAGAGCGTCTCTCAACCCCTCAGCTGATGGTCGCCATGGTGGACCCCGCTATTTTGAAGTTGCGGGACGCGGATCGTCTACACGGTCCCTACTTCGACGTTGAACATCGAAGTAGGGCGCTATTCTGATCCCCTCATGAGGTTAGCGACTTCGACGTCTCGCCGCCTAACGTCGAAGTTAACTTCGAAATAGCGCCCGACGCGTGTAGCCTCGACGGGCGCTATTTCGAAGTTAGTGCCGCTACTTCGAAGTAGCGTACAAGTGTAGACACAGCTTCTAACATGATTCCACTTAACTTCCTGCATATGCAATAATCATCTTTCTGGTTTCTGTCTCAGTTCTCTTAGGCTTTGTCTGCATTGCCAACTGAGTGACAAAGCTTTTGTCCATTCACAGAGGTTAAAAAGCCACAAACAACAAAAAGCTTTGCCACAATAAGTGCTAGTGTAAATAGTGCTTTGTCAGCAGGATTCATCTTCTGCCTACAGAGTAAACACAGTTCCTGGGGAGGGATTGAAAGATTTTTGTCTGCAAAAGTGCTGACAAAACGCAACATCTACACCACACAAAACCCCAGTTTTGTCGACAAAACTCGTGGCGTGTGCACACGCAAAATGGGATTTGTCGACAGTATCTAAACAAAACACAGCACTTTTGTTGGCAGGGTTCTGGCTCAAAGCTTTGAAATGTAACACTGCTGTCGACAGATTCTCTCAACAAAAGTCTGTGTGGATGCTGTGAAGGGGACATCTCTTGACAGGCGGGGCATCCACAACAATGGGCAGCCCTACCTGCTGTGCTTTAGGGTGCCTGATTTGTCAAGAGAGCAGCCAGGCAGTCCGGCTGCTCTGTTGACAGAGCAGAGCACTCTTCTGATTGGCTTTTGTGTATGGCCACACTCTGTTGACAGAAGTTTTGTCAGGAAATCTCTTTTTTTAAATGAGAAGAAGGATTCTTTCGAAGATGGGGTTTACTTTTGAAAGAGCAGTGTCTACAGTGGTTTTCTTCTTTCCAAAGAAGCTATTTTGAAATAAGAATATGCAAATGTGGTGTCAAATATGCAAATTTGTGCCTTATTTGCATTTTTAATTTGCCTCATTTGCATACCTCTTTCAAAAGAGGAATGCAAGTGTAGACACAGCCTGGGTGTTTCTTTTCAAATATTCTTAACATAAATGTTTGGTCAATATAGACAACTTAACTTGAAGAGGGAACTGGACAGACCTACATATGATTGTACATAGATCTAGTCAATCTTCTGCATTATGAATCAAAACTTTTAGCATTTTGTGAAACTCAGTCTTGCATTTAAAAGTAAAAATATGAATTATTGTGTTATTTCTTTATAAAAGCTTGAATGAATACATTTCCTTCAAGAGCTGCAAAGCAGAACAAAAGGATTTAGACTTACTTGCAGTTTATTTTCAACTGACACTTCCGAGTGCTAACATTTTGGAAATAAGGGTGGTTTTATTTAGTTATGAATTTATTGTATTTCCAACTGCCACTTTCTATATACCATAGAGAAAAGAACTGAAGGCTTTAATGTCCGTAGTTCACGCAATCCCAAAATAAAGCAAGTATTCTACTCTGTGGAAGTAAACCACATCCCACAGATTCTCATTCCAACTGCAAAATGCCTTGAAGCAATTAAGTGCCTGAGGACAAAAAACTAATTAGAGAGAAAATTTCCTCTTCTAATTCCATATTTTGTATTCAATAGCAAAGGTAGTGTTGCCAATTAAGGGCCTGGCCCTATGCGGTGCTGAAGTCAAAGAAAGTTAAGAGACCTCATCATGTTGCAGGATCATGATTTAATTGCACAAGTATCAGGAGACAGAATGGTAATATGCATTCTCAGGCATTTACCATGACTTGCAATAACATTTAGGCTGTGTCTACATGTGCCCCAAACTTCGAAATGGCCATGCAAATGGCCATTTCGAAGTTTACTAATGAAGCGCTGAAATGCATATTCAGCGCTTCATTAGCATGCGGGCGGCAGCCGCACTTCGAAATTGACGCTCCTTGCCACCGCGTGGCGGGTCCAGACGGGGCTCCTTTTCCATGAGCTCATGGGAATAAGGGGACTTCGAAGTAGGCGGCGTCCTTTCGAAAAGGAGCCCCGTCTGGACGCGCCGCGCGGCGGCAAGGAGCGTCAATTTCGAAGCGTGGCTGCCGCCCGCATGCTAATGAAGCACTGAATATGCATTTCAGCGCTTCATTAGTAAACTTCGAAATGGCCATTTGCATGGCCATTTCGAAGTTTGGGGCACGTGTAGACACAGCCTTAGTGGATTATTACTATGAAATTGCTTGATATTTACATTGCTGTAAATATTTAATCAAGTTTCTTATTTCTGCAACTTGGTAGGTAAAATGGAAAGGATTAGTAGGAACCAAGAATAGTATTTAAAAGCTACAAAAAATACCAACACTGTAAACGGTCGATATAAGTCAGAAAAAGAAATATAGCTTTAGGGCAAATTCTGATTTTCAATATAATCCAAATTTAATCTATCAGAGTTTCCTGTCCATATCCAAGGACAAACTTTTTCCTTCAATCATGAAATACAATTCTGAATATAGGTATGTTCAGATTTAACATTGTGTAAGAAGTCTAGTAACATTTTCTTCTTAGACATCTCTCACATAACTACGCAATTCAAGCTTCTGTATGGCCTATACTTAGGAAGGCCTGCTCTCTGGGACCCACACCTCTATCAGGATGCTATAGCACAGGCTCTGGCCTAAACCTAAACAAGCCACAGTTAAATAGTCCTTTAGCCTAAGTCTCATGAACCTGGGTCAGCTGGTATGGACCAGATGCAGATTTTAAGTGTCAGTGTAGACAGGGTCCCCACGTGGGATGGGGAAAGGAAGGGTAAACTTTCCAGAGGCCTGGCCTAGACTGCAAACTGTGGGGTGTGAAGGAGGGGGCCCACGTTACAAGTCTGTACTGGGCCAGAAAACATTATGCTCATGCCCTGAGTGTAGATATACCTTTAGTTTTAACACCTGTGACTGGCTCTCTTGTACTAATTTGCCAAAAGTGTTTTAGAGTTACAGACAGTTAGGTTGTCTATAGCCAAGTCTGTTTTTATACTTTCGGCTTCAAAGACCATCTGCGTGCTAGTGGCATTCAGTTAAAGATAGCCTATTGTTTTGAAACAGCTGTCAACACCACCACGCTGTAGTCACATGTGAGAGCAAATTGGTTTTGGCATTTGGAGAAGTTCTATTACTGGCTCCAAATACAGCCAAGGTCAGCATTCAAAGCTCGAGACATGACCTTCTCATTCTTAACCTCCACAGAAAGACCTATTGGCAGCCTGTGGGTCTGATGGTCACATGTTAGTACGTATATATTTTCCATTAACCAGCCTCTATATGAAATCAAAACCTCTAAATACATTTTCTGTGGGAGATATATAGAAGCCAATTCAGCTGTCTGTGATCCAAACCATCTGGGCCCAGAAATATCCGATTTCTTTAGCTTGTAAAGCAGAGCTTATTTTTCCCTTTTGAGAGAGCAACAATAAGTTCATTCTGAGCAGTAGCTTAGAAACTGGACATCAAAACAAAATTTGCTGGTTAAGAAACAATTCTGAATGGTCTGTGTCTTGGTACTAAGGCAGACCACTTCTGTTTTCAGCTTCCCTTTATTTGGATGGACTCAGGGCTCTTTTCTGCCAGAATGCCACGGAACAGTGTTCCAACACTGTTTTTTTATTGGCACTGCCATTTTGGAAGACGGCTGGGCAGCTCCAAGCCATATGTGGCTCTTTAGGGAGCCATTTGCAGCTCCTGCTGCTGCCACTGTCTTCCATCTCTCTACCTGCTGTAATGAAAGAGGACTTAATTTAATTGGTTTAATGGCCATTAAACCAATTAAAGTGAGTACTTTCACAATAGCAAGGCACTGGGAGCTACCCTGCCACATTCTATGCGAGGGGGAACCAGAGGGCTGAGGGAAGCCACACAGCTGCAGTGAAAAGCAGACTGCCAAGCAACTGAGCAATGGGCCTGGGTAAGGTAAGTCACTGAATCCTGGGCTGGGGAGGTGGTTTGAGGCTCCAGGGGAGGGGTTTATGCCTGGGGGGTGGTTTGGGGCTGTGTAGGGGGTTAAGCCACCTGAGGGCAGTTTGAGGCTGTGGGGAGTAAAGCCTGGGGCAGGTGGGGTGGTTTGGTGCTGTGAGGGGTTTAAGCCGAGGGGCTGTTTGGGGTTGCAGGGAGCTCCAGTGCTTTTTTTCTGCCGGGGGGAAAAACTGGATGGTCTTTATGAAAGCTAAAAGACAATTCCACTCAAGAAAGAATCTACATAACCCAGACCAGAAGAAGAGCTCTGCGCAGCTTAAGAACTGAAGTTGCTCCAATGAAATATTACCACACCAACCTTTTCTCTCTGTTATCTAGGGACCAGTGTTTCCATCACACGTCAATGTACATCACATTGGCATTTCAACATAAGTTTCTTGTTCCCCCTTGTTTCTTTATTTTGGAAATGTTTGTCATGCTGTCAGAATGACAGAGGATAAACTATTTCCTTACGTGCTCTGGGAAGTCTTGAGTTGAGATTCCCCAAACACTTCAAACGAAAGCCACTAGTATACATAAACCAAAACAAGTTTATAAGCTAAAGGTAGACTTTTAGTGATTATAAGTGATGAGGCATAAAAGTCAAAAGATGTTATAAAAGAAATAAGGTAAACTCTAATCTAATTCCTAAGCATTACCAAAGTAAGTAAAATTTAAAGCAAGTGACTTTCTCACTCCCCCAGATGCTGCAGACAGTTCTTATTTCACAGGCTAGATTTCTTTTCAGACTGGGATCACTTCCCTTAGTTCAGGGTCCTTACAGTACTTATTGGTATTATGAGCACAGAGGTATACAGTAAAGGAGATGTGGCCAGAGGCCTTTTCCACCCTCATTATATTCTGACCCTTTCTACTAGAAAAGTCTTTGCTGGGTTATGGTGTCACTAATTCTATTGTATACTTGCTCTGTCTGGTGTTCTTCAGTGAATAATTTCACGTACAAAGATGCCAAACACATTTTATCAGAACAATAATGTTCAGTAGATTATGAGTTTTCATATGTTTCACAAGGCATAGTTTTTACAAAATATATCATAACCACAAAAAGTGAACATGGGGGACAGTATGTCACATGGCGTTTAGTGTATCACATATGGTATAGAAAAAAAACAGTGTCTTAAGAGCATTCCCATAGAGTGATGTTAACATTACCCAGAAAATGTACTCCCTAAGTCACACATTTCGGCTGGTACTATTTATGGGATTTCACAAATTACACAATTTTATACACAATTAAAATGAAACCAATTAGTTTGTTCCAATTCCCTAATTTGTCATTCCGTTCTTTGTCTTTTTCTTGGATATTAGCTAATACTAAGACACAGAAGAAATTTATCTAGATTTTGACAAGTTTTCTATTTACTTATGCCAGGTGCTTATTTCAGCAAATGCAAGGAGTTTCAGGATACTTAGCATAAGTGAATAGAATTATGGTAGAGACCAGTTTAGGCTATATGACCATTATGATATTTTTGTTTAATATTATTGGTTCTTAATGCATATTCAGGGAGAGAGAGAGAGAGAGAGAGAGAGAGAGAGAGAGAGAGATGGTGTGACAAGCCAAAATACACTGACATTTTCAGGTCAGGTTGGAGAATTTTGCAGTTGTTCCTTTCACATGTATTAAATTCACCGTAAAAATAATAGATTCTCCTGTTAGAATGTGCATGGATTTTCTGTTGCCTCTCTGTGGTTTTCCCATAATTCATCCTTCAACTCTGTGTTTACTGCTATCACACTGGTCTCATTTCTCCTGCCTTGGTTTCCAGGGATATGCAATATTTGTGAATTAATTATATGCTTACTTTGAGTCTCCATTAGCTTTACCTAACTTTTAAAATTGGTGGCCTTGAAAAATACACAAACAGTCCTCAACAAGTTACTTTTTCTAGTTTCCAAGATCACCACTTTGCTTTAAAGCTTTTCATGGTCTTGTTCACTTTACTCAGTTTGTCCTTTAAATAAATAGAAATAAATCAGGCTGTTCAGTCTCATACTACAATTCATTTAATATTACAGGGATGTTATGGATTAACATATGTTTCTTCCACCCCTACCTCCTGAGAGAACTTATCTAAAGGCATTTGGGATATTAAATCTACTCTGATAATACTATAGCTTTCCGTTCCATAGAACACCCTGCTTTCCTCAGGATCTCTTTGTATTTTAATTGCTTGCTCTAATAATGCTAACTGTAACTTTCTGACACAGAGTATGAAGGCATTAATATGTATTATTTTAAAGGGGTTTTTTTTCTTGCTGAGCAGAGGAACTTTTTTTCATAAGTAGCTAATCAACTATGGAGCATTGCAAAATAAGTTTTCTGAAATCCATTTCAAACAAAATATTTGAAAGCTAGTGTATTTTTAAATTGCTTTACCTATACTTTAGTTGACTGGCAATACTGAGTGCACTTCATACCCATGAGTAGGCTAACCGTGTATTCCTAGCTTACTGATATATTTCAGATTACCACCTCAGAACCGTTAAGCAGAACTTAAGGAACCAATGTTTGTTCCACTGACGTCAGTAAGGCCACAGCTACACTGCCCCCGCCCAGCAGCTAGGAAGGGACATGCAAATGCAACTGATCAGAAATGCAAATAAGGCACAGATTTAAATATCTCATGGCTCATTTGCATACTCACACAGGCTCATTTGCTCATTTGCATACTCACTCTCAATTCTGGAAGAGCTGATTTCAAAAGCCAAAAGAGCCATGTAGACAGGGTTCATTTGCAAGGGTTCATTTCAAAAGCACCCTCACCTTCCTACACAGCTCTTTTAGCTTTCCAAATCAGCTCTTCCGGAATCAAGATCCCACATGAATATGCAAATAAGGCACAATATATTTAAATCCATGCCTCATTTGTATTTCCAATTGGCAGTATTTGCATGCCCCTTCCAAAAGGGAAGATTCAAGGGGAACAAGATTGACATCTAAAATGTGAGCTTGATAGCCTGTCTTAAGGTATGGTCAACATTTTTGTATTAAGACCTTTTTCAAAAATTTGCTGTGCTTTCTTACATTGTGACTTTCTATTATCTTAACTCAAGTAGCGTACAAACATTCATGAGTCATTACATTTACAAGCTGCATATTGCATAAATACTCTAGGTAGTATGCAGGCCCAAAGGTGTCTGAGAAGCAGGGTTAAGTAAGCCTGTTCACTCTTATGTGGGTTGCTTGCATGCAGGGTAGTGGAAACTCTGAGCCAGATTCTGGATGCTTTCCAACCTTGGCCGTGTCTACACGTGCCTCAAACTTCGAAATGGTCATGCAAATGGCCATTTCAAAGTTTACTAATGAAGTGCTGAAATGCATATTCAGCGCTTCATTAGCATGCGGGCGGCACCGGCGCTTCAAAATTGACGCGCCTTGCCGCCGCGCGGCGCGTCCAGACGGGGCTCCTTTTTGAAAGGACGCCACCTACTTCGAAGTCCCCTTATTCCCATGAGCTCATGGCAATAAGGGGACTTCGAAGTAGGCGGGGCCCTTTTGAAAAGGAGCCCCGTCTGGACGCGCCGTGCGGCGGCAAGGCGCATCAATTTTGAAGCGCCGGTGCCGCCCGCATGCTAATGAAGCGCTGAATATGCATTTCAGCGCTTCATTAGTAAACTTCGAAATGGCCATGCAAATGGCCATTTCGAAGTTTGGGGCACGTGTAGACGTAGCCCTTATGTGGAAAAGGCCAGACAGAAAATTAGTATCCTCAATGGCAGGATCAGGGTCATGACACAGCACCCCCAAGAATTGACAGTAAACTGTGCCCCATAAAATAGAACAGTTGCACACTCAGGGCTTCTGAGGGTGTGGGGGCTCTAAGAGTCAGAATTTATCTTTTAGAGGGTGCATGACTGTCTTCCCCCCACACTTGAAAGGAACAATGGAGATCTCTGATAGCCTCATTTTGATCAGCTTTGATGGAATTTTTTCCACTGGAAGTGAAGATATGTTGCTTACCCCTCTCTTCCCGAGGAGAAAAAAAAAAAAATTCAGCCTAAGTAATGTGTGACTGCTCTGAGACTTTCATAGATATCCAAGAATCAGATCTGAGGGTCATCAGTGTGTCAGAAGTAATATTGGCTGAAGATTTCAGAAAGGCTTGGGGGTCACACAGCTTATGGGGAAGGTGAACAAATAACCATAGCCTCTGCCATGCATAACTTGTACCTCCTCACCCTTCAGGTTAGGGTGCAGAGGATCTCGAGTGTGGTCAGCCATGTCTTCCCAGCCTCTGGAATCTTCAGAGAGCCACGACAAACAGGCTTACATGGTATTTAAGTTAAATGAGACTAGGGAAATGAGTTGTAAGTAATTTGTCAGATCCAGGTTGTCTCCAGTTAGTGGCACAACAGAACGTTACTCACAGTAAGGGAATGTCAATGCTAAATTTTAATGGGACGGGCTCAGAGGAAAGCATTCATCATGAGGACCCTCATATCTGAAACTAATTCTCACTCTTCAGTTCAGGGGCTGAATCTGTTGACATTTCATGCCACAAAACCATCTGTAGGATATGGAGAATTGTTTAGATGGGGTAGGGAAGGTCTTAGTTTATTACAGCAGGGAAAGTAAGGCTGCCAGCAGTGGGGGTGGTGGTAATGTAAGTACTTTACATGTACCTACACAAATGGACAGGCACATTTTTTGTAAAACCAAATATACATACTTTTATTTCCCTCACAGTAGATTTTTATATAGGGACCACCCACAGTGCTATAATAATAAACGTTTTGGCCGAATTGTCAGCCAGTGAAGCTGTGAACCTCTTTTTTCACAGTTGGGTCATAACCTGGCTGTCCTGCAAAATGCAGATGCAGGTGGACAATAGGCACAGATCTTAAGTCTCTTTAATTCACAATTTGGCTCCTGAAAGGGAGGCAGGAGCAAGTGATGCAAACACGATACCCTAGCTCATTTCCAGTAGACTTACACAGAAGATATAGTAAGAAAAATACACTGATAATGGTACCATATCTCAATATTAAGAAATTGTGAAGGACAACAGTATTGTACAATACAACCTAAGGGTGGTATTTGACATTTGTGAAGGGAAAGATTCAGCACTGGCACCTCCTTGTGGCGTGGTATAGCAACACTCCTTCCACTGGGAGATTCCCACTGACAGATGCTCTGCTTATGGGGTAACCTGCAACTTGGCTTTCTAGTCAGCTCACGCTAAAGACTTTTCCCTTCCGTGATAGTTCATGAACAAAAAGCAGGAGGAATGAACATAGACAAATTGTGTTAATAACTAACAGACAGAAATGACTCCACCTTCAGGTTGTAGCCAAGGTGAACAAGGTGAATCAGACTCTGTCTTCCCTTCCATTAGACAGTGGACTTCTAGGAACCTCCTGCTTTCAGACAGCCTTTTCTTCCAGAACTGCAAGTTGAAGTTCTTTTCTCTTCCCTGGTCTTCCAACAAGTAAACTGTTCACTTTCCCTTTCAACTCCTTCAGCCTGTTGTGTCTTGCAGGTGTAGTGGGGTAGAGTTGGCTGAGCCTAGAACAGCTACTTAATTCCTTCTTGTCCACTGTGGGGTTTGTACATCTCTTTATATATTGTTTATACAAAATATATACAGCAAACACATCCCACCTGATGTGTAATGCACCTTTTCTTTCCCTTGAAATAGTCACTACTGAAAACTTCTATAATGTTTTAGAGTATACCACCTGTTTTATGCAGGTGACGGTCTTTTCGAGTTTCACAATTTTTTCATTTAAATAATTATTTAAATAATAAATTATACATCCTTGACTTGGAACAAGTTTTGACAAAACAATTTCCCGTCGCAGCAAATGTTTAGCTTTAGCATGTGGTGGGGTGGAGCAGGCACTGCAGCCCCTTTCTGGAGGCTTGCAGCCTTGCCACAAGCACCCCAGGAGTAAGGTATAGAGACGTCCTCCAGGCAGGCTAATGAGTCCGCAGGAGGAAGTGGGTAATCAGGGGCCAGGAAGGCCTATAAGAAGGACCGTAGGACTGGAGTAAGCTCAATGCCATGGGGGACCTCAAGGAGATGGTGACTGACTGCTTGAGGGACTGGCAGCACCATGGAGAGCTCCAAGTGGAGAGCTGGGAAAAGACTGTGAACTATCTGCAGATGCTGATGGACTGTGATTGAGCTCAAGGGTGAGGACACTGGAGGCCCAGGGGAAATGGATGAGGGAATTCAAGCAGCTGTGAAACAGACTTAGTATCTTGCTACCTATAGAATCCCTGGGCTGGGGCCCAGAGTTGAGGGTGGGACCAGGCCCCCCCTCCAAGTCCCGTAAACCCATTAGTAACTAGAAGGACATTACCTGGATCTTGGCATTGGGTGTGGGGGAAGGAAGAATTGGAGGCTAGTGGCCCAACCAGACAGCTGGAACTATAGGGCTTTGAGATGATTCGGGAAGGCACCTCTCTCTCCTAGTGGGAAAAACAATGTGAGAGACAGAAACAGAGGGACACTAGCAGAGGGTTCTAAGATGGGCCTCTGTGTAAGTGGGTACCCCAGAAGGGTTTGCGTTTGATTGGCAGATGGAAAGGGACTCAGTAGGAGGTCTGAGTAGCCACAAAGGCTGGAAAAACTGAATATGTGCAGGCACAGACACTGGAGCAGATGGGAATGCTTGCAGGAGGTGAGTGCCTCCCCGAGACGTATTGAAACAGGCGTGTGCTTCTGGGGTACCAGAATATATATTTAAAATTCTATTAACTTCTTGTTATTTAGAAGACCTCTCAAGTAGATAACCAAGTAGTATATTGACAGCAGCTTCTAACAGAGTTGGTAGCTCCTAGTCTGTCACTTTCTTCAAGGACACATTACATGGTCATTTTAGCCCAATATCAACCTTTGGCTCCAATCTTGAAAGTTGCTCCATAAGGGAGGATCTCTGACTCCTTAGAAAGTCCCATGTACTCCAGTGGGACCCTGCACATGTGGGACTCCAGTGGGACCCTTGCAACTCCCCACACCAAAAAGTTTACAGCATGTGAACCTAGGTATTTCCATTTTTATGGTATATTATTTTCATTGCAGCAACACCTACCATTCGCAGTCATGGATTGTAGCCTTATTGTGCAAAGTTCTATATACACAAAACCAAAAGGTATACCTGCCTGAAAGAGTTTGTAAATACAGTTGGAAGGAAATTTTCCATTAAGGTGATTTTGGGGCTGAAAATGCCCTTATACAATATCAAAATTTACCTTGGGAAAAATTAAATTTTGCCCAGTTTTTTTCCCATCAGTGTCCAAGGCTGAGCACCCTAGCTCCTCACCTAAGCTCTTGAGATGGAGCTATGGGCTGCTGTGCCTCCTGGCTCACCATTAGCTGTAGAGCTGGGGAAGCTGAGGTGTCTGGTTCCTTGAGCTGTGAGGAAGCTGTGCACCTGGGATCTCGGCTTTCTGGCTGTCAAGCTGGAAGGGCTCTTGGCTTGGCAGCTGAAAAGATGGAAAATTTCGTTTCTGTTCTCCTCAGACAGAATCTTCTTCATATCCCATCCAACAAAAAATGTTGCCATTTTGATTTCTGTCCTGATTTGTATGTTCTAGCTAGGTCTATATATGATCCTGTCGTGTAGCTGCAGGAAACTAGCATGTACAGAGGAAGCACAAAGTAACAGTGAGACCATAAATAGAGATGACTGTGCATGAAAAGTATTTTTTCTACTTTGTATGATTTATTGTCTTTATAAAAGTGTTTCAGTACTGCGGCTGTGACAAAATTTGCAACATAGCACAAGTCCACATGGAGACTTGGTAAGTTCATGCTAGTGGATCCTCTTTTCTGTACTTAGTACCAGTGAGTTACAGATTCCCACTGTATGACAAATCTTAAAATAAAGGGGAGGGATGATGTTGTTCTTAAGGCAGTAACCTGGAAATTTGAAGATTTGAGTTCAGCTTTTGGATCTGTTGAATGATTTCTGGGTGACCTTGGACAAGTTCCTTGATCGCTCTTTCCTTCAGTTCCTTATCTCTAAAGCAAGGCTTGGGATGCATCCTTGTCTGTCCTACCTACCTATTTGCTAGTCAATACTTCATTCACACTGAGAAGTACTTTGCAAGCAGTTGCACTGAAGAGAATTTGAAATGTGGAGAGTAAAGGTGCTACTCAAAATGAGCGTAAATATAAGAATCTGCTCTTTTAGATTGTAAGATATTCTGGTAAGGGAGTTTCAATGTGTTTTTGTACAGTGCATTGTACAATGAGGCTGATTTCTCAGCTGGAGCTGGTACGTGTTACAATAATAATAGCAATGATTATTAATAAATAATAATACATAGAATTAAATGGGGATTAATCAGCAACGGAATTATTCTTTTCAAAGGGAGATATGTGCCTCAAAATTAACTGCCATTCTAGACATTTTCCAGATTTTTCACTAAATAAGCCATGTCAGAATTTCACTCGGCTGTTTAAGGGATATTATTGTAACATAAAGCAGTGCTAAATTTTTAGAACATCTATGTCAGCAACAGTGTTATTTTTCTAGATGAAGAGGCCACTAACAAAAAATTGGAAGAAAAATTACACTTAAAAAGCATAGTTTGGAGGCCCGGATCACTGTTTTACTTCTGTCTCTTTTCACTTCACATCCCCGGAGGACAATAATGGAACCAGGCATCTAACATTCTAATAAATTTTAATTCGAACATGCCTCCAATCCTTTTCAGAAACAATACTCGGCATCTACTCAGAATGGCTTCCTAAGCAAAAAAGGAGGCACGCATAGCGAATAAACAGGTTATAATAACCACACTTTGGGCAGATGCTGCTTGTTAAGCCCTGGAGCACAGTGCAAAGGGCATGGAGGGACACTACAGCAGCTGCCTCTAAAAGCCACGATGGTTGACTCAGGTTACCTCAGGGATACCCTCTTTCACAGGACAACATGATTCCACCCTCATTTCAGTAGTTTATCAGTACCCCAGATTTTTTTTCTTGAAACCCTCTTTGCAATAGAGGATGTACTGGCATCTTGGTGCCTGCTCCCTCATTCTTTCCTCCTCCTGTCTCCCTCACCCAGTCCCCTGATCCCCAGTTCTTGACCTACGGTTTTTATCTTTTTCTCCACCCCATTTATTTTATTTTTTTCTCTTTGTTTTGTCTCCCTTCTTCATCAGCCACATTAACCCTGACTGTGCTTGTTAACATTCCTGCAGCTCCCAAAGGGAGGGAGGCTGCTCTTTCCTTTTCTGGGAGCAATAAGGAAGCCCTGCTTCACTGCACCCTCTCTGGTAACAAAGGGAGATCCCTTCTCACTGCCATTCCAGATGGCAGTACAAGACCAGTATGTGGGACAAGAACCATGGAGGGGAGACTCTGGTGTCTTTTTCTGACCCTGTGCCACAGAACACTTTAGCATCCACCTTTCATTTAATTCAGAGTTAGAAAGACATTGGTGGTTGGCAAATGGAAGTTAATCACAAACTCTCAGCCAAAAGGCCAGTGGTTCAAGAGCACAAGAAAATATTACCGTGGTAAATCAGCTGTAATACATCTCTGATAGCAGTGCATCAAGACATCTGTTTAGAGGCTGACTTTCTAAGCCATCTACAGTTTACTTATTTGAATTTTTGGGGCTCCTCAGGAGGGTGCAGGGTAACATTCACTGCCTAAACTTGGGGTCATTTGGGTGTGGGGCTCCAGAGATGAGTCATGAAAAATATAAATGGTTTCAAACATGCTTTTGGGGAGTGTAGGGGAATTGCACGGATGTAGAGATCAAACTCTGCTTTGTCATGGTATCAATCTCTCAAGTGTCAAGCATGACAACCAGTAAAATATTGGGGAACCCAACTGCAGAGCATTACTGAAGGAAATATTCAAGTATTTTTTCACTGAGAATGCACTAATGCAGAAAACAAGTAGAAGGTTTCCATTCCCATCATTTAATATTCTTTAAAATACCAGTCTTTTAAGTGTTCTAAAATCTGGATGGTTAACTAGATTTCTTTTACATTTTGTGTGCCTCAGGTAGGATCAGGGTAGCTTTAGAAATTCACATTTTGGGTCATTTGACTGAAGGAATCCTGATTTACAGGCCCTAAAATGTACAGTTTCCTTCCACTGCCTTGCACTTTTAAACTAACAGACATTAATTACTGGATGAATCAGAGACCTCCTCGGGCATGGTGACTACATTACAAACATTGATCAACTCCAGTTATGTCAGTGTACAACTGACAAAGTTTGTATGTCACTTGGGTGTGTATGCATTAGGCTGATTGGGGTCAGCACTCTGAATGCTCACCAAGAAAGCCTGGGTCAATGTAAAGTACAATGCCTATGTCCCACACTGACACCTGGCACAACGCTTTTGTAATATTTTGTGGGATGGTTATGTCTCATCCAGGGTGCTCTGAGAGCTAAAGGG
Organism: Carettochelys insculpta; assembly: GCF_033958435.1. Lineage (NCBI taxonomy): Eukaryota > Metazoa > Chordata > Testudines > Carettochelyidae > Carettochelys > Carettochelys insculpta. Next base: position 153,860,914 of record NC_134138.1, on the reverse strand, counting down.
CCAGTTCCCAGCATGCAACTTTCTCCATCCCATAATGGTCTCCATATTCCATAATTTTTGTGCTGTTTTTCCAAAATCCCACAAACCCCTGCCTCACTGTTAGGTCCCTGATATCCTTGACAAAAGCATGGGTCCTGTAAAGCTCTGCACTGGACTGAGGAACATTTCAAACACAGCACACACAATTTCCCTGCATTTGCAGAACCTCACAAAATATTGCTGCTGCTGGGGACACAAGTATTTCTTCAATGGCAGTTTGCTAAGGGTCAGAGGGAGAAACATTTCAAGCTTGCTGTTGGTGTTCATGGAGCAGCTGCAGATGGTCCGCTGCCATTTCTGGGCCCAAGAAACCAGCACTGACTGGGAAGACTGTGTTATAGTTCAGATTTGGGATGACAAGCAATTGCTTCAGAACTTTTAGATAGGAGAAACCACTGTCCTGGACCTGAGAGCTGAAGTTGCGCCATGCTTCAGTGGAGGGATGCTTGTAGATCAGGTGCCATCTCAGGCCAGGATCACTAAGCCTCAACTAAGGAGAAGCTGAAGTCTCTGGAACTGAATATGGATGAGAAACATGCATAGGCCAGGACCTTTTACCTTGAGAGAGAGAGAAAGGAACCCAATACTTGTACTTCTGTAGAAGTACAGTTGTAGAGGCTTAAGTGATTATATCCTGCATGGTGATTGGTCATGTGCAGGATACTGAGTGCTTTTAATAAACCCCTGAACTCTATACAAAGTAACTTAAACAAACACACAACAGATGCTCATCTGTTTTATCCTAAGCATAAGTATTCTATTCTACATTCTAAACTAGAGTTAGAATGCTTAGTCTCCATGGTTTTATTTCCCTCTTCTCTATATTAATCCTTTTCTGCTCTGTTCCAGTAGCCCACTACCCTTACTGTCACCCTCTGATTATTTTTGTTGCTGCTTATGATTTCTTTGCTTGCTTAGGTTTCTTTTTGTTCTCCTTGTTCTCCTGCTCCTAACTTGACTGACTTTTGTCTGTTTCCTCTCTGCCTTAGATACTACTCTTGGCTTTTTCTGATTGGTTTATTTTTCAATTTTTGGGCCTGGTCACCTGACACGAAGCAATGCCTTGGTCTGATAAACACAGAGACGGGGGGGTGGGGTTTTTGCCCTGTTGAAATTCTGCATAAGGCAGGGAAGGAGAACAATGCTCATCTTAAAATTGCTTTACCTCTTGCTTCAACTCTGCCTCCCCACCACAACAAGAAATTTGAAAACAAAGAAACTGTAACTGACTGTGGTGAAGAACTGGTGAACCCAGGCCAAAAGACACATGTCCTGTGAAGGACTTTACCTCAAATAATGTTTAGGGTGAGAAATTATTAATTATAATCAGTTTTTAATTATTCTATCGTAGATTGTGTGCTATGTGTTATTTGCTTAGTAATTTACATTGTTCCATTTGCTATCTCTTTGACCACATAAAATACATTTTGTACCGCTAAACTTATTTCTGGATTATAATATAACCCAATTTATGTAATTTCTAAGTGTCTTGTGGAGGAGGCTGTACACACCTTCACATTCAGGAAGGAGGCAAACTTCATTTAACTTTGGGTTTGTACCCCAGGAGGGGATGAACACCTGGGTGCTGGAGTAAATCCCTGAAGCTGAGTATTCCCAGAACTGATCTCAGTATCTGTACCTGCAGCTGAGTGTGGCCTTGTTTGTGGGTTTTACCAGAGAAAGCTGAAGCACCTGCCTCAGCAAGACCAGGTAACAGGGAACACAAGCCAGCAGAGAAGGAAGGCTCCGTCATGATTAGTCATCTCAAATGGCATCCCAGAGATCCTGACCCATCAAAACAACAGCCCAACAAGCAACTTAACTCTGTATTAACATTGCTTTTTACATTTAATTATATAAACCATAAAATCACAGACATGTAGGACTGGAAGGGTCACTAATAGGTTACCTAGTCCAGTTCCTTGCACTGAATCAGGACTAAATATTACCGAGAACACTGCTGACATGTGCTTGTCTAATCTGTTCTTAAAAACATACAATCACCTAGAGTAATTTGTTCCAGTGATTAACCACACTGAAATTTCCCCTAATGTCTAAATTAAATCTTCCCAGCTGACATTTAAACTCATTATTCCTCAGTGGCCAAGGATAACAATTTATCACCCTGCTTTCTGTAACAATCTTTTATGTACTTGAACACTTATGTCCTCCCTCAGTTGTCTCCAGACTAAACAAACACAGCTTTTTCAGTTTCTCCTTACTAAATATTATTAATATTTTACCATAAATCACTTAGTGTGAGATCCTGGGCAAGTCACACCATTGCTGTGTGCCTTAGTTTTGTCATCTATGATATTTAGACAATGATACTGCTCTGATTTCTAAGTTAAGTCAATGAAGCTCAATATCATCATTTAATATTGCACAGAATGAATTACTGTATGTACATTCAATTAATTTCTCTGAATTACATTTCACTTTACAGATTACCTCACTTTTCGTGACCATTCAGGTGTACAGATTAAGCCTTAATTTCCTAGATAAGAGTTTCCATTGTTCTGATGTGTTTGTCTTTTCTTACAATGATCAGTCAGCTTTCAATTTTAAGGAACAGATTGGAAGTGATTTTCTCTGATATTTTCATAGGTAAGGAAATAATTTTGCACCATTTTAAATGTGACTCAGTTCTAGGTAAAGAATGTAACAGCTGTAGCTTCTGGCAGTGTTAATTAGAGCCAATTATAACTTGATAGATTGGTCTTGTGAATTTAAAATGCCTAACAGAGCTCACTTTATCCTCTTGCAAAGCAAATAGAGAGTTTGGTTGTATTTCCATGTATGAATTCTGAAGTTCCTGTAAACTGTAGGCAGATCAGAAGATTTTCCAGCTAGATCATGGAATTCTACTCTGTGTTAATTATTACACAGTGTCAGGAAATGGTGCAACACTCTCCGTAATAAAGCTTTTTGGGAACAGTCTGTAAGAAACTATGATTTGTGTCACACCACTGTCACTAATTTTTAACAGAAAATAATACCTTTCATTACAGGTGCCAGGACATGTTCTTTTAAATAATCATGTTCAGACATTTTATTATTTGGTGTTTCTCTTTTCCTGGAAATGGTGATGAACTATTAATATAGATCTCCATGGAGGTCATCTTCTCCAGTAAAGTGCAGTTCTATTCATTTCCATCCTAATGGAAGTGAGAGGCCAGGTAAATAAATAACACATTGTTTATTTGTTTGTTTGAGGGGTCAGGGGCTCCTCCACACTCTGAGTGCAGATAGTGGGGTCCCGCAGATACTTAAAAACACCTTGCCTGTAAACAGTCTTTACCTTAAAACTTCTCAGGGTCACAGATTCCCTGTACCTGGGGTGTAGTTCGTTGCCATCATGTGACATTTCACTTGTACTTACACTTCTATGGTTGATTTTGCAATGGTTAGGATATTTTTTATTTTTATTCCAATTGCCTGGGAAACATTTCCCTCTGGGTCTTTCTCCCTGCTATCCGCAGAGTAAAAAGACTCCGGGAACTGCAACTGTTCTCAACTTAAACAGAATTACTTCACTCCCATTGGCTCACCTGGAATTCAGGTAACCTCAGGAAGATTAACTCCTTCCATGCATTCATTCATGACAGGGGGTAATGTAAATTTTGGGTGAAAGACGAGCTATCTTGTTCACAGTACCATGACTGCATAGCTTCAGAATAAATGAACTCAGAATGTCAAGAGTGTTACAGGGACCTAAAGATGAAGTGCAAAAAAGGAGCCTGAAGGAGTAGAAACAGATAAATGTCAGACAGAGTATGTGGAACCGTATAATATTATATTATATATATTATATTATATAATTATAATATTTAGTATTTTAGTATTTTAGTAATAAAGTATTTTGATGAGAAGACATCTTTGCTACAGCAAAGTAGCTTATAACTCTGTGTGTGTGTGTGTGTATATATATATATAAAAGCTACTTTGCTGTAGGAAAGAAGTGAAAACACCAGAGCTTCTAGCTGTCATCCTCAGACCAAAACTATAATTACCAGCTCTTCCTAATGATCTCTGTTGATGTGGTAATTTGAGAGTGAGAGGTGCCTGAAATATTAGCATTTTTGACAATATATTGAGGTGTAAATCATCAAATTCTTTCAATTCAGGTTTTTTGTATTGTTCCCACTACACTCATGCTATGTCTTCTCATCAAAATATTTTTGATCCTAACTGAAAGGAGGCCCTGCAGAAAATTTTGGGCCTAGTAATACAAAATGACGTGATGTGTGGCTCCTTCCAGGCTTTCCAGTGTCTGGAAGGCATTTTACTTCTCTGGGTAATACAATAATTTTAAATGCAGGGGGAAAAACTAATGTTTCAAATCTTTCTTTTTGCAGATTGCCCAGGGACATGTTTATTAAACTGTGACTTTGTTTCTGAAACCTATATGCTAATATTTCAGCATGTTTGTGTAATTGAATAGGGGCTTTTTTATGTGTCTCACAGCAGAAAAGAAGTTTACTTTCTTTTGCATATTGGACTTGACTTTTAGTATAATTGAGAGCTAAAACATAATTAACAAATCATCCAGTCTGCTTAGTCGACAGTAAGGTTGTCAGCCCTCCCAATGTTGCTGGGAGACTCCTGGAATCTGGTCCTATCTCGTGGAGATCATTGAAGCCAAAGAGGGAGACTTTAACCCATGAAAAGTCCAGCAGTGCAGTGAGGCTGTACAGAGGCAACCAGTTTGGGGACTCTAGTGGAGGCCCCAGCCACAGCCCCTGATCAGCCCCCTCCCTGCCCCTGCTCCACCCGTCTCGCCCTCCCTCTGCCCCTGCTCTACCCCCACTCACCTCTTCCCAGGGATGTGCTGTATTGCTTACAGTTTGTGCAGGGCAGTCCCTCCCTCCCCTGGAGTGGCACAGCCTAGGAGTAGCACAGGCTAGGAAGTTTGGCTACTTTCAGATTGCACCACTCCAGGGAAGGGGGTGGGACTCCCCCACATTCATCAGAAGCAGCATGGCTCAGGCAGTGAGTAGGAAGGGTGATGCTGGGGGTTGTATATGGCCCCCTGTGCACACCCACACATTGCTCATGAGGCTAAAGCAGACTCCCTGCCCACTCTGGCTCCACACTGCTCCCAGAAGTGGCCAGCAAATTCCTGCAGTCTCTGGGTCGGCATGGGGCTCTGTGTGCTGCTGCTCCTGCAGGCACCACCCACAGAGCTTCCATTGGCCTCAGTTCCTGGCCAGTGGGATCTGCATAATCAGCATTCCAGGCAGAGGGATGCCAGACCCAAGGGACTTGCCAGCCACATCTACAAGTGGCGTAGACCCAGTGCAGGCAGGGAGTCTGCCTTAGTCCTGCTGCACTACTACCCAGAACCCTGCCTAAGCACTGCCTTACCACAGCCTGCATCCCACAGCCTGGCCTGCACCCCACACCCCTGCCCCAGGCTCAGCCCATAGCCTCCTCTCACACTTCAAACCCCTCAGCCTAGCCCAGAGCCTGCACTCCCTCCTTCACCCCAACACCTTGTCCCAGCCAGGGGACAGTGAGTGAGGATGGGGGAGAGCCAATGACAGCAGGAGGAGGGATGGAGTGAGTTGGCAGGGACTCAGAGAAGGGGCAAGATCGGAGGAAGGGCAAGGGTGCTTGGGGTTGTCTGATCAGATGGGTGGTAACCCTAGTCACTGCACCAGCTTGCAGAAATGTTTTTAATACCTTACAATGTTTTTCTTCTGCCAATTTTTCTGTTGTTAGTAAGATAAGCCATTGCCAATATTTCTGGAAAATGGACTATTATTTTGCATAATTACACACCAGTGAAATTCACAGGCAATACTGGAGAGTTTGGGCCCATATCCTGCAATACAGACTGTTGAGCCTAACATAAACCTGAAGATATGCTTATGGCAGATTCATAATTTTGAGATGTTCCCTCATATAATACTGTATTATGAAAATGGGAATTTAGAGATGTGCCTTGGAAGTTAGACTTAACATTGCAGTAGCTGTACGCAGCAGGTCATCACGGAAGTTCTCTCATTTGCTTGGTTAAAAGTTGTATTCCTTTCTTATTCAATGGTTTGTCATGTAATGACCCAAGATGCTTACATGGTGTCAGACAGGCTGAACGAGAATGAAATGATAGTCATTTTGAAGTTTTGTGCTTGCAACTGAAAGCATAGGCGAGGGGAGCACATGGAGAAGCAAACAGAGAAAAACAAGGGCTTTTGTATGTATTTAAGGAGCACAATAGCAACTTGACTAGCTTTAAAAAGCAGGGGGAGTCACAAATGGATGTGTTGTACCCTCCATTCAGTCTGCAATTGTCAGGCAATGTTACAGAAAAGTGGGAAAAATTCTTAGAGACCTGAATTATTTAGCAGCTGTAGGGAGCAGTGGAAAAAAATGATTAAGTGAAATCCTTAACCTTTTGCATGGTGTTGGGGGGGAAGCACTAGATATTTATAACAACTTTAAAGTTTGAAGAAGATGAAAGCATGACATTAAGAAAAATACTGGCTGCATTTGAGAAATACTGCATGCCAAAAAGGACTGAGATCTTTGACAGACTCACTTTTTTTCACATGCATGCCAAAAACTGATTACATCATAGAGCAGTATTTCATCATATTAAGTAAACTCAGTAAACCTGTGACTTTGGTGAATTGACCTACTGGTCAGAGACAGAATCATTTGTGGCATTAAGGGCAATGTGTTAAGAGACAGACTGCTCTGTGAAGGAGATTTAATTTTAGAAAAAGCTCTCCAGATATGCAGAGCAACAGACACAGTGAAAGCCAACCCAACAAGCCAAACAGCTGACTTTGCCAGAAGGGGTTGTTTAGGTACTAAGTTCCAAAAAATATATAGCTAGAATATCAAAATTCAAAATGACACAGACTCCAAGTGCAGAAAAATCAAGTGCATTCAGTTGAAGACAACCTGCTTCAGCAGTTTTCATGACTAGACTTTGAGAAGTCTTGGGTGCAACTAGAGCAGTACGATAACCGGTCTGAAAAGTCAGCTGCAATCCATTGAAGACTAGCTGCATGAGGAGATTTACTGTAAGCAAGCAATCTTGATGAGAGGTCCTGGATACTGCCTATGAGAGAATGTAAAATATATCATAATGAAACAGGATACAGGAACGCAGATTGATGCTCTGTCTGAAAGAGATTATGAAGGACTGAAAATAAGACAAAAACTGGGACCAATAACAATAAAAGAATAGAAACACCATGTAGGGGGCCCATTCACTGTAGTGCCAAAGGAGGTGACAAAAGTTCCTGTCTTGGCTGTGTGTGAAATATGTAATCTGGTAGGACAGATGTTATCTCTACAACATCATATTCTGATAAATCATGATTTGTTTCCAGGACTGGGTTACTTGGGGGTGAACATACAGTCCAAATAAACAAGCAGATCCATGAAGTTCTTCATCCATGTAGAATGGTGCCATTTGCTCTCTGAGATAACCTCAAGACTGAGCTTAGGAAGCTGGAAGCAATGCAAGGAACACAAAAACCTGAGATGCAGATAGAATGGATGAGCTCTCCCATCATCGTGGAGAAAACTCATGGCCAGTTATGCATATACTTAGACTTGAGAGACCTCAGTAAGGGTATGAAAAGAGAACATTTCAAACAAACAACCAAAGAAAAGATATGGCTCAATTTGCAGATACTCAATATTCAATAAATTGGATGCATCCTCATTTTTGTCAACTACAATTAACTAAAGAAATTGCAGAAGTATGCACACTGAATACTTCATTTGTAAGGTAGTCTTATGCTTACCCTTTGGCAGAACTTCAGCACCAGAAGTGTACAACAAAACCATACCTATGAGCTATTAACATATTAATGGTGTCTACTTTAGGGAAAATGGATGTGGTGCACCCTCTATTCAGTCTGCAATTGTCTATTACACACCTACTTTTGGGAAAATCTGCAGCCCTGTGTGCCCACCGGACCCTGCCCCGCAATGTCCTGTGTTTCCCCCCTTGAAAACTACAAAGAAGCAGAGGGAAGATACAGGGATGACCATTTGTATTATTGTGGGTGACACAGAGGGCATACAGGGTTCACATTTATTTATTGACAAATGAAATTTGCAGAATTTTGAAATAAGATGTGTAGTAGTTTTGGCACAGCATTCCCTCAGGAATAGGTGTTGACACCTCAGCGCATGGCATCAGTGAAATTAATAAGCAACATGTTTAAAACAAACCAAAGGATGCACTCCCTTCACACAACGCACAGTCCATCTATGGATTGCCAGAGGTTGTTGTGAAGGCCAGGAATATAAAAAGGTTCAAAAAAAGAACTAGACACACTAACGGAAGATAGGTCCATCAATGGTTATTAGCCAAGCTGGGCAGGGGTGATGTCACTAGTCTCTTGGGGATGACCAACAGGGAAAAGATCACTTGATTTCCTCTTGTGCTCATTCCCTACATGTTATATGGACCACTGTTGGAAGACAGGATACTGACCTATGTGGATCTTTGATCTGACCTAGTATGACCATTCTTATGTTCTCCAAGGCCTCACCCCTTCTATACATCACTCACTCTTGATCCCTAGCTGTGCCTGTTCTGGAGTTCCTGGTCTGGATCCAGCCAAAGAAAGGACAAGTTTTCACTGTGGATGAGTTTGTGAGGCACAGGCCTATAGACAGGGACCCCCTAAGAACTAGCCTGCAGGGATCCGGAAGCACTAACCTTAAGCCTGGTCCTTTGCCTGTTCAAAGCAACTCCCAGTAATTAGAATTTTGGTGGGAAACCTGTCCGGTCCCCTCCCACCCCCAATCAGACTAGTTTATTCCCCCATCAGTTACCATGTGGCAAGTGCTATTCTGGCTGTGTGGCCTGGGCACTGGATCAAGTGATTGAGGTTAGGTTTCTAATGGGGTTATTAGAATTTGCACTTTGAGCTCTGCAACCATTTGGGGTGAGGGGAAACCCTTGGAACAGAAGTAACCTGACCCCAGCATGAAGAAGGTGCCTACAAGCTGGGAGTGTCAGCCCCTCTACAGTGGCTGAGAAGTCCAGATTTATTTCTGAATGTGAGTATGGTTTGCAGAGTTGTGAGTGAAAGGGAAGTTGTCTGGGAGACCCCCAGTACCTGAATTTCATCCTCAAGCCAGGACTTAAGGGAGACAAAATTTTACTCAAGCCACGTGACTGGGGAAATTCACAGGCATTATCAACATAGGCAGTGTTAGCCATGAGAAAATTATTTGATCCTGTTATATTTACTTCCTGTTTAATATAATTAGTCTTCTCAGTATATTGTGTGTGTTTGTATTCTTTCTTGGGAAGTTTCTGACTGTCTGATGACAAAGGGTTATGCTATGGGTAGAATTTTCCTTCTGAGCTCCGCTATTGACCTTGCCAGGAAGGAGCAAGAGGGACACATGGGGGCAGGGAGGGGAGGGGAGGCATGTGGAAAAGGAGTTGCACCCTGCCTGTCCATCAATACCCTTAAGGAGACTGCTGTTAACGCAGGTAACTGAGTGAATAGGAGTACTGCATGTAAAAGTAGATGCTGAGTTGCAGGCAGTTGGGTAAGTTGAAAAGTTATTTCAGGCTTTTCTAAAGTGTCCAAACCCCTTGACTGCCATAGCTAGAACTGTGTATCTGCAGTCAACTATAAGGTCTAGTGTAGACCAAGCCTAAGGCTATGTCTACACTACCAGGTAAATTTGATTTTATTAAATTTGATTTCATACCTATGGGTTTTACAAATTTGATTTTGAGTATCCACACTTCCCACAAAGTCCACACAAAGTTGAGTTCGTGCTGCTACATTAGAATGACCAAACATCAACTGTTGCAGCAGTGCATTGTGGGAACCTGTCCCACAGTTCCCTCAGCACTGCATTCTGCGCCCTCACCCTGGGCCCTGCTGCACCCCCTACTGCTGGCAGCAGTCACCCTGCTGCCTGGTTCCTGGGACCCCACAGCTTGAGGGGGCCTGGAAACTGACCAGTGCTGCTGTGTGTGGCTTGTGGGAGCTGGGAGCCAGGTGCAGCAAGGAGCCAGGTGCTGTGCTGGTTGGCTTCCCAGCTCATGCGAGAGGCAGGGAGCTGGGAGCCAAGCACAGCAGTGTCAGGTGACTTGTGGAGGCTAATAAATTTGATTCAAAGCCACTGGACACTTCCACACTAGCCTTCATTCAAACTTAAATTGAAATGATGGTACACCCACCTGGTTCCGACAGTATTTTGATATTGATATTAGTGCTCCCTAAATCAATCTAATGGTATTTACAGTGAAGACAGTCACCTGGTACAATGAAGCTAACTGTTGTAAAGTTGAATTTATCTCATAGTGTAAATATAGTCAGGCTACATCTACACTATGAAATAAAATCAAATTTAATAAAGTCAACTTTTTAAAACTAGACTTTATAAAATCGAATTTGACTTTCCACAAATGTTCAGAAAGTTGACTTAGTGTGTCTCCATTGTCTTACCTATGTTTGACTGCATGAGCAATGCATTGTGGGCACCTATTCCACAGTGCCTGTCACCCTGTTGAGTTCTGAGTTTTTGTGCCAGTGGCTTATGGGAAAAAATGCACCACAAGTTCTTGTGTGTTTCTGATGCCATCATCCCAGAGTGCAAAGCACCCATGCCCGCTCCCATTGGAAAACAAGCAGCCAATCCCAAGTGATTTCATGCCATTTTGGGGCTATTTTCCCAAGGCCTGCCCCTGGTTTATGGTGCCCTTGCATGGTACTGATATGGATTCTCAACAGCTTATCACTTACCCAAAGAATGAATGGGTCTCTGTTTGACATTCTCTGCAACTTTTGTTTTCCAAGGCCACTTTTGGCTTCTTAAGGATGACAACAAATTAGCCTTTGCAGAACAGAAGCTATTACCTCTCCAGACCATTTCACTGCGGACATGATAAGATCCTGTCAGCTGATGAATATGCAGGGAGGGGAGCTTGAAACAAAGACATGTAAACTGTACATTTAAAGCAGAAAAATCATAAACTGGACATTCCAGTGTCCAGGAGCAGGATCTGTACAGCTCAGAAGCCACACGGCAGTGGGAGGGATTGAGTGTGTCCATCACACGTTGTTTGGAGGGGGGAGGCAGGAGCATCCCTGTAAACCGTAAAACATGGAAAAGAAGTTTCTTGGCAACTCCTCATCAATTCTGTGCAGAGAAAAATCCAGTAGTGTGTTGGGAGGGGAGAAGACCAGGATAGCCTGCCAGCTACATGTTGCTGGTCATTTAAATGGCCCGGGGAACACTGTGAAAAATGTTAATCAAAATTCCCATGCTTCTTTTTGGTTGTAAAAAAAGAGCCATCAGTCTCCCAAGAGTAATAGATAGTGAAAAAGAAAATACGTTCATACTGTGTGAGCACAGGGCTGGAAATTTACCAGAATGCTGTCTGGGGCCATGATACTGGACTACTTACTGGTTGCCTGGCATGGCAAGGTGTGCTATGATGCAAGCTGCCATGTTAGACCTCCCCAAAAACCTTGTGTGAAAAACAAAGAGTACCTGGCTGAGACCTTTATGAAAATCTTCAAAAAGTGTAAGCGCTCCATCCCCAGAAATATGAGCAAGCTGTTCTCAGGGGCACAGATCCACCAGTCCTGACCTGCAACCTGCTTGTAGCATTCTAAAAAAATACTTTCCAGAAGAGCCCTCTGCACCATTGCTAGACCCCAGACCTTAAGGTTTCAATACAGTGGGGACTGGCTCAAGGTCAATGTTTATAAAGAGTTCCACACTGCCAGGATAAGCTTCATCAGGTGCCTGCTGATGATTGTCGGTGCCCTCCTCTTCGTTGGCCTCCGCCTACTGCTCCCCCTCTTGGTTCCCACCAGAGTCCTGAGTATGGCCGTCTGAAGAGTCCCAGTTAAGATCAGGGACCATGGTTGGGTCCCTCCCAGGAATGGCACCCAGCTGCTCATAGTACTGACACCTCTTGAGAGATGACCCAGATCACTCGTTGGCTTCTCAGACTTTATGATAGTTCTGCCAGACCTCCTTTACTTCTCCCTGGCATTGCTGAGCATGCAGGGAATAACTTTTTGTGATCATGCCCCATGAAATCTTTTCATAAATGTTCACATTTTGCTTGCTGAATTGCGGTTTGCTCAGCATTGATTTCCCCACCTGAAGCAGAAATGAGATCCAGGATCTCATTATGGCTCCATGCTTGAGCTCTCTTGTGAACCTGAGAACTCAGATCAGAAGAACACTGAGTACTCATCATGGCAAGATGGCTAGATGTGATGCAATGGATGGCTCCCAAGGCGCATTCCTGAGGTGCGCTATCCACTCTGGTCAGAAAAAAAAATGAATTCAAATTCCTATTACCTAATTCAAACTCCTGGGCTTCCTGTTACATACTTCCTGCTCACCTGGAGAGCAGCGGAGGTAAAAGTGGCCAGAACGGACATGTGGGACATTGTGGGATATGCGTGGGACACTTCTGGAAGCCAATAAAATCAATTTAAAGACTATTTCCACACTAGCATCAATCCAACCTTTTAAATTTGAACTTGGCATTACACTACATCAGATGGTTGATGCAAGAATGTTGATCTTAGCACTCCTTAAAATCAGGCTAATGGTATTTGCAGTTAAGGCAGTCACATTGTAAAATTGACTTAACTGCCTTATAATGGACTTTCAGCTGTAGTATAGACATAACCTCAGTGATGCTGAAACTGTTTTTGGAGGTGGGGAAGGGTTGAGCTACGCACATTCTTACCACTGTCACGCCCCTCATTGCCACCCAGATCTGGGGTCAGCAACCAGGACCTTGCATGATGGGCCGGTGGCTAGGATCTCAGATCTGGTCACCAGGTAGGACCCTGCATTTGGGACCCAACCACTCGGCAGGAACCCAGGGCCAGGCAGAGTGCAGAGCCTACAGCCAAGTGGGATCCTGGGCTGGGTGTGGGAATGTGCTCCCGCCCCTGGGACAGCAGCAGGCCTGCAGGCCAGGTTGTGGGACAAAGATTCCCAAACCTGGGATGCTGCAGCACCCTCTGCATTCCTGTGTCCCATACCTATGATGTAGGTTAGGCTTAATGTACTCAGACAAGAGAGAAACATGTCTGATTATTTTTAACTGAGTTTCTTTTCAATGCAAAGCATGTCCTTTTACTCCATCAATGATTTCAAATTAGTCAGGGAAAATATACCATGTCTACACATGCCCCCAACTTCGAAAGGGGCATGGTAATCGGGGCAATGGGAGATTACTAATGAAGCACTGTGGTGAATACGCAGCCCTTCATTAGGCTAATTCTCCCCTGTGGCAACTTTGAAGTAATGCGGGCACTTCAAAGTGCCACAGCTACACACCTGCTGCCACTTCAAAGTTTGATACTTCTAAGTTGCCGCGGGAAAGAATTAGCCTAATGCAGTGTTGTGTATCCACTGCAGCACTTCATTAGTAATCTCCCATCACCCTGATTAACATGCTCCCTTTGAACTTGGGGGTGAGTGTAGACCCAGCCTATGTCCCCTACCACTTTGCCAGATGAGCCCCCATTTTTCCTTTTGCAATTCCCTTCATCGACTGCAGTCTATTGCCCTGCCACCCCTGCCAAATATTGACAAAGGAAAGAAAAATTACTCAGAATTTCAGAGTTCTTTAAATTCATTACGTACTCAGAAAAGAATCCTAATCTTGTAAAAAATCTGCCATGCTATTTGAATTTTTGCTCAAAAACTGGGCCCTTTACCAGGAAAATTGGCCTATTTTGAGTCAGATGGCTCTGTAGTTTGAAGCCAAAATTTGAAAAATATATTTTCATGTGGTTTTCATTAAAGCACAGCTCCTTCATCAAATTCCATTAAGATGTAAAACAAGGAGCACAGAACTGCACAGATTGAAAAAGCAAAAGCTTGCACAGAAAAATAATCGGTTTTCCAGAGCTCTACTTTCCCCTGAGCTCATGCCCCAACAGGAAAGAGAGAGAGAGAGAATGATACTGGTACATTCTTCTGCACCTTTCTGCCCTTCAGGCAGCATTCAGCTGAAATACATTCCTCCCTTTTCCTGCCGTGTGATCGTGTTCTCCCTCCTGTCAATTCCTCTTCTATGGTTAAAGGTATATTGAAAAATGAAATCAAATGACTAAATAAAATCAAACAACATTGTATCTTACTTGTTTCTTCTCTTTCTTTATGTTCTTCTTTCTCATCTTTCAGACAAGGGAAAGAGAGATAATAGCAATGTTTTCTGCCATATGGAGGTAACAGAGGTGAATTAGAAGGAAAGTCTTGCATTTCCATGGTTATAACTGTGATTTTGGTCATTTGGGTGTTGAGTTGACAGTGAGCTATCCAGGATGGGATATTGAAAAGACAGTGATAGAAATAAGACTGAAGTGCATGAAATAGGTCTAAAGTGAACAAGTATAAATGAGCATTGCCAGCAAAGACGTGGAAGTTGAACCCCCCAGGAGTTCATAACATCACCCAAGGAAAATTAGTGGAAGAGAAGGAGGAAGCTGAGAACAGAGTCTGGAAAAACTCCAATAGGAATGGCAAGTGGAGAGAAAGAAGAGTGGCCCAAAAGAATGCTGAGGTAGTAGTTTGCATATGGATGCGTAAACATCATAGTAAAAGGTCATCTCTGTAAGAAAGACAGCAAATAGAAGTCAACACATTAATGTTCTTTTTATGTTTATCACAAAAACAGAGTGACCTTTGCAGGAAGCTAAAAACTTCAGTTTTCATTTGATTTTGAAATACATGCAGGGTTTGTAATTTTTTGCTTTGTTTATGTCTTCTCACATTTGAATCTCAGTTTTGGTTTGAGTTTGACATTAAAGGTTATTTGCAATCTTTTGCTTTGTGTTCTGTAACTCAATAGGCCTTTTCTTTTCCTTTCTTAGTGAGAGCGCTATTAGAGCGAGATCTGATATAGTGAAACTAAATTTGAGCATGAGAGAAAAAGACAATAGTGATGGAAGCAAATTTGTTATAGCTTCTGAAGAGCCAGCCAGTAATCAACTTGGGTCTCGGTAATGTACATGAAATTCCTTTAGGTTTGTAATAGGACCTATGTGAAATAATCAGATATTGAGTGTACCATTCAGAATATTTGTCATCTGTCTGGTTCTAATGGAACTAATTAGAGTTTCAAATAACAGGTAGTTTGAATCTCCATCTCTTAGTTTTGTATGCTGTGTTTTAAAATAGAAAATGTGAATGCTGTGTGGGGAACAGGAAACAGGAAAAGGGTTGATGTTACTGAGCATAAGATCTAGACTGACAAACAGATGTGTTCCTGCAACCTTGTGTGCTTTTTACACTGTTTTTCTATGAGAGCAACCCTGCTCACAAGCACCTCTAATGAGCAAATACTCACAGCTCAATAATATGAATGTTAAACCTGGCCACTGCTGAATTGTATTGCAGAGACACCAGCAAATACTCAGTCCCAGATTCGTCCTCAGAAATGTGTATAATGTACTGCGTAGATCTTTCCTGCTGGACGATGCAAGATCATAGACAGACCATCATTCTATTAATAGTAAGCTATATACACAAATCTTGTCATCCCAAATGGCGTTTTGCAACACCTCAATGTAAACTCCCTGACTTGGATAAAACAGTAAAACAAGGTTATTAGCTACAGAAAGATGGAATTTAAGTGATTACAGTTAATGATGCACACAAATTGGTTTTGGTTACATAGAAATAAAAGGTAAAAGGCAAACTAGTACCTATCTTAACAAGCTATATGAATTTAAAGCAAAAACATTTCTCTCACCACATGCTTACAGCAATCTAGCTGGATTCCTTTCAGCCAGGGCCCCTCCCACAGTGCAAAGACTCTTCTTTTGTCTTTCAAGTATTGTTGATGCTATGAGTAGAAATGAGGGGAGCGAGGTAATTTGCGGGCTTTGTTCTCTGTTTGATGAAAATCTTCTCCATCTGGGGTTCAGGAGAAGTCGGTTAGCCAAGATATACATTTCTTGTTCACACCTTTCTTCCTGCCCGAGAATGGCTGTTTAATGAGGTGATAGTCCATTCAATACTGTTGACACCTGACTGAGATGCTGGCTAAGTTTTTGTCTTTGGGGAACTTGTTTGAAGCTGTTTTCCTAGACTCAGAACATGTCTTTCACAGTAACTTCCCACACAATGTTTCCACACATATTTTACCAGGATAATAATGTTTAGCAGATCATGAGTTTGTTAAATTAAACCCCACAAGGCACAGCTTGTACAAAATTTATCATAGCCTTGTAAAAAAGGCAGACTTAAGGATACAGACTGTCACAAAGAAGAGTAACAAACTGATTTGCCTAAACAAATGAGTGTACTTAAGTTGGGTGCTAGCTAAGTGGTCATTCTTTTCATCTGAATGTTTGTGTGTGAACACGATTCTTGCAAAAGGTGCTGTATTGGCAGTGCTGGGGAGTTCGAAATGTCTCATGTATCTGAAGAATAATTTCTCAAGGGTAGCACAAGATCTCCACCATTGGGCCTCAACCTTGACATGAGCCATTTCTGTCAACCAATTAACCCTGTTCCACTTACTTTCCTCAGGTAGCCATCCTACTGCTGATATACCTTCGCCATGGAACCACACATGCCTCTTGATTAGCAGATCTCAAGCACTTGAGTTTACACATCAGAAACACAGTTTGGACGCGGCCAGGGATGCAGGCTGCTTTCTCCCAAGAGTACTGCTGAAAGCTTCAGTGTCTATCTCCAGAATATAAGTGCTTTCTGTACCATGGGATGATTTGCCTTCCTAAGGTGGCAGTTGTTGAGGGTGCAGCCTATGTGTTTTGGGTTTGGGGGGGTCCTTCCAGCCCAGGATTGAGGCAAAACTTTACTATACACTACTCTGTAGATTCTACAAACTTGCTTTTGTTGGTAGCACCTGAAAGTCTGAGCTCCAGCTCTCTTAGTGTTCCTGCACTCTCTCTTCTTGTCTAAGAGATGATGGGGACTCCTGGGATATGGGAGGAGTATCCCTACTGGGTAATATTGGATGGGCATAACCCAGCTACCGGGAATTTAAGGAATCCTCTCTTGTCAGTTTCTAGAGGTTGATGAGATGACATTCTGAGTGTTGGGACACACAAGTGTTTTTTCCAACTCTTCTGACTATTTGAAGCAAAAGAGGGAATCATCCCAACTGACAGGTAAAGTTCCTAGCTCCTCACTTTTTCCTGGGTCTGGCATGTGAACAGGAAGGTAAACTAGGAGAATTAACAATGAATGTCTCTAAAACTACTTTCAAACTTCTCAAACCATGTTTTGGTTGCTGAGCCTGTTCCAGTTCTACACAAATAGCTATGAGGCTGAGGTGTTACATTACTAGTTGGAGGAAGACACAGATAGGGGGTAAGGGCTTTTTAGAGCCATTGCAGTACTCAGTGTTTTTTTTTCTATGACCCATATTTGAGATGATTTATCAGGAACAAAATCTGAACAATCTCCTGCTAACCAAATACTATTTTTTTGTAAAGTCAAACTCCTCTGTGAAGTTTTATTAAACCTCATTGTTTGTTTTCCTGGAACTCATTTTTATGAGATGAAACTGAGCATATTTCATCTAAACATTTGGAAAATGATAACAATGAGCTGAGAATTTTTCATTTATTGACGTAGAGTACTGAGGGTGTTGGAAGTAATCCCATAATTTTTTACACTTATTTACCGGCAACATAACTCTGAATTAAGATGAAATAACTCATAAGTCAAACAATATACTTAGTTAATTCTGAATTGCCTGAGTGGGAATGGTCAATGAGCCAACACTACTGAACTCTGTTATAATATTAAGTCTCATAAGAAGCTTTGCAAAAGCTGGAGGTCTAATGTTTTGGGGTTCATGCCAAATTGCTGAAATATTTACAATATACAGACAAAAGTTTGTGGACTGAAAATCTCAGACCAGGTTTGGGTAGGGGTCTTCACCACCCCCTGATTATAACAGCAACAAAGGGTCCCGTGGCACCTTATAAACTAACAGAAAAATTTTTGAGCATGAGCTTTCGTGAGCACAGACTCACTTCATCAGATGCTGGTCTTGGAAATCTGCAGGGCCAGGTATAAATAAGCCAGAGCAAGGGTGGGTATAAGAAGGTTAGCTCAGTCAGCAAGGGTGAGGCTTTCTACTAGCAGTTGATCTGGCCAGACTAACACGGCTACCCCTCCAACCCCTGATTATAGGTTCTAATCTAGCCCTGGCTGGTATTAACATTATCCAATGACTAGTTGGTGGCCTGTGTGGAATTAGTTAACAATTTCAGTGTACTTCCTATTAAATCTGTGTCCAGATTACACTGAATACCATAACTGGCACTTGTATTCTGAGTAGAGAGGCAAAGGACGTGGAGACCACACGTGGAGACCAAACTAAATCCTTATCTATAGGAAAGGTTCCAACAGGAAAGGAATTGAGCTTGCTCTTCTGCTGCCATTCTGACCTGCAGACAGACACCACAGATCCTCAGACCGTCGAGGCAGTTTCTTGAGCAATTACTGCATTCAAGTTAACAAAGGGAGAAAAGAATAAATGTATGGTTTTTTAAATGGCTTATTTCTTAATTTCTTTTCTGCAAGATGCTATGTTGATATGCATTGGTCATTAGGAGCTTCTCCCGAATCATTTAGAATGAAGAAAGCTGTCTCTCATAAAGCTGTAGACCAGTGAGCAGAGGTCTTGTATTGCCCAGGTTCTCTGAGAACGACGTACAGAAAACTAAACCATCATATATTAAAAGGAAGTATAAACTTTTAATTCCCAAAACAAAGAATCAGTAAAAAAAAAACTTTGAAAACTGTATCCTGAAATAGCAACTCCACAGCTGCTCCCCATGCTCGAAATAGCATTATTCCAGTGTTCCATTTCCACTATCCCTCGTTGTGAGATATAGCCTCAAAATATCTACTTATTTTGAACTTTGGTGCATTTGGATAGCACCAAATTTGAAATAAGTTAACTCAAAATAATTTACCCCATCGCCTAAGGTGCTATAGCACTCCTGTTATTTGGTAGACATATTGCGAGGAAAAGTCAATTTTATATATATATGCTTCACATGTTCAGGTACTACAAACTGTTGGGATGTGATTTGCGATCAAATTTTCAAATATGGCCCCACATTTTTACAAATGGCACACTAATATATAATTTATGATGCAGAATTAAATGATGAATAGATGTTATAAACATGTCACAGCTATTAGTTTATAAATGTTACACATGGTAAATAGACAATCATGAGCAGCCCATTGCCTTACTGCACTTTATTATAAACTATAAACTAACAATAAACTAACTGCACTTTATAATAAACTAACAATTCCTTCTTGTCTGCCCTCCCCCCCAAACCCCCGCCCCCCACCCAGCCAGTCACCCACTATATAAACCCTGGATTCTAAATTGTCTCTTCCAATAATCTGAAAGAGTGGGTCTTACCTACAAAAGCTCATGACCTAATAAATTTGTTAGTCTTTAAGGAGCTAAAGAACTGCTAGTTATTTGTGAAGCTACATACTATTTAGTAATCATTTTATCCCCCTACATCTACTCATAAATGTAACTTTAATATAAATTGTGAAGCCAAATGGTCAGACGCTTATTAGCTAATGTTATTTTGGCAATCTTTATCTAGTGAAAATGCTCTCTCACTTAGTAAAGAATTAATCTCACATCTGTTAGTATTTGCCAGAGTACTGTAGCCAGCTTTTTGCTGGAAATTATAAAAATTTGCAAAATTAGAAGAATCATTAAAAACAGGAAGTGTTAGGATGTTAATTCATCAGGTACATACATGGAAGAATAGACAAATGATAAACAGATTCATAAATATGTATTGGCATTTGTTCAGTGCTCAGACAGAATGTAGTTGCCCACCAGAACAATGCACAAGCAAATATAATGAAGTAATTGACTTCATTATTCTTCAGTAATAATAACCGACTTGTTTGGTTTGTGAATATGAGCAGAGACATTTCTGTCTTTCACTTTTCAAAGAAAATGTTCAGAAACAATATATGGCAGTTTAAAGATTCCGTGACTTGTTGTTATTTGCCAAATGAAAAAGAAAACTTGCCTTCATTAGGCAAATTCTCTCCTGCAGCAACTTCAAAGTGTCAAACTTGAAAGTGCCAGCATGCCATGTAGCCATGGGTACTTTGAAGTGCCCACGCTACTTTGAAGTGCCTTTACTTACTCCTCAGCTTCACGGCATGCCGGCACTTCAAAGTTTGACACTTTGAAGTTGCCGTGTGGGAGAATTTGCCTATTGAAGTGCTTCATATTCATTGCCGCACTTCATTAGTAATCTCCCAGCATTCCGATTATCATGCCGCCTTTGAAGAAGGGGGCAAGTGTAGATGTAGCCCTAGTGTTATCTGCTGCTGGTTCAGCCTAAACAGGTAACCTTTAAAGAATCAACACCATGAATCAGTGGCATGGGGCAATAAATTACAAGCCAACATTGGATGCTACTTAAAAGTAGGTATTTTGCACTGCAAAGTAAGTACTAAGACTGAAATTTTGTGACTCCATGGAATTTGAATCCCACCAGACACATTCATGGTGAGCATAACTGCATTACATGTAATTTAATATGCAGGACATATATTTCTTCTGAACATGAGGCTTTGAAGGAATTTTAGACTTGTTGGCTGCAAATGATTCAAATTAACAGATTTATAGATTCCAAGACAAGAAGAAACAATTATGGTCATCAAGTCCAGACTTCTAAATCACACAGGCCAGAAAACTTCCTCAGATAATTTCCAGAGCAGATCTTTTAGAAAACATTGAACAAATGTACCCAGAACTAATATTTGGAAGTCATGTTATAAGTGGCTAACATTAGCTGCAGCACAATTTTACATGTGGTCAGGTTAAGCGTTAGATACGGTCTTGAGTGACGCAGCAGGAAACCCAGAGAGTCCTCCTGGAGCTAACTGTTAAAAACGAAGAGACTGTATAGATATAAAAGTCAATGGGAAGAAAAATACTGTCTGGTAAAAACTGTCATTTATGATTCTGGTAAAGTCTTTTGTACTTTGTCCTGGCATGAGTTCACTATTGGGTATCAAGGTGAAACTGACCAGAAGCATCAGACACTAATTGATGGACAAAAGAAAAACACACACGTTAAAGCAACAACAAATATATTAGCAATTTCTTTGTCTCTGCAAACATTGAAAGTGATAGAATCGCAGCATTCAAAATTGCAGCTGCTTACCATACACTGAAACACAACCTCATTTACAGCAGTATGGATTGTGATAATATATTACCAATGAAATACTTCTACGATTCAAATATTGCAAGCAAACTATGATGTGGAAAATCAAAGCAGAGTAATTTGTGACCAATTTTTTTTGGCTCCAAAGTCTGTGTTGGGCGGTTTATGGGATTTATTATCACTGCCACCAGAATAGCACATGTATTTCTTGGTAGTTACTGATGCTTCAAAGAAGGGGAACAGAAAGATGTTTCTTAGGAGCCTATGGCTGTGGCTACATTAACCCTAGCCTTTTGGAAGGGGCATGGTAATGAGCCACTTTGGCAGATGCTGATGAGGCACTGCCATGAATATGCACTGCCTCATTAGCATAATGGTGGCTATGTGCGTTTCAAAAGTGCTGCTTTTAAAACACATGCCGCCTGTGTAGAAAGTGGCCTTTCAAAAAAACCCCCGGACTTCAAAAGTCCCTTCTTCCCATCTGGTTTTGGGAAGAAGGGGCATTCGAAGTCCCGGGGGTCTTTTCAACAGGCCCCTGTCTACACAGACAGCATACACTTTCAAAACGCTCGCAGCTTCCATTATGCTAATGATGCTCTATATATTCATGACAGCACCTCTTTAGCATCTGCCAAAGTGTCTCATTTCCAAAAGGCAGGGGGTAGTGTAGACACAGCCTATGATACTTCACCATAGGAAATAATGTCCAGTGAATCTGTTCAATTTTTATGAAGACAGTGATGAATCTGCAAATAGCATTTACCATGCTATCATGAGCTACCTAGAGAAACATCAGCTTAATGTTAAATGCATAACTGCATATGCTGCTGATAGTGCAAATGTGAACTATGGCAAACCTGGTTGTGTCTCCAAGTGGTTACCTACTAAGAAATGTCCACATTTTTAAGGCAAACTGCCCAAAATACTTTCAAATATGCTAGAGGGCTGCTGTTGGTTGACATAGAAATGATTATGTTGAAAATTTATAGCTGTTCTGTATCCACAATATGCAAAGAAGAAATCTAAAAGTGTGTGTGTGTGTGTGTGTGTGTGTAGCCGTGTCTACATGTGCACGCTACTTCGAAGTAGCAGCACTAACTTCGAAATGGCGCCCGTCACAGCTACACGTGTTGGGCGCTATTTCGATGTTAACATCGACATTAGGCGGTGAGACGTCGAAGACGCTAACCCCACGAGGGGATGGGAATAGCACCCTACTTCGACGTTCAACGTCGAAGTAGGGACCGTGTAGTCATTGCGCATCCCGCAACTTTGAAATTGCAGGGTCCGCCATGGCGGCCATCAGCTGAGGGGTTGAGAGACGCTCTCTCTCCAGCCCCTGCGGGGCTCTATGGTCACTGTGTGCAGCAGCTCTTAGCCCAGGGCTTCTGGCTGCTGCTGCCACAGCTGGGGATCCATGCTGCATGCACAGGGTCTGCAACCAGTTGTCGGCTCTGTGGATCTTGTGTTGTTTAGTGCAACTGTGTCTGGGAGGGGCCCTTTAAGGGAGTGGCTTGCTGTTGAGTCCGCCTGTGACCCTGTCTGCAGCTGTGCCTGGCACCCTTATTTCGATGTGTGCTACTTTGGCATGTAGACGTTCCCTCATAGCGCCTATTTCGATGTGGTGCTGCCCAACATTGATGTTGAACATCGACGTTGCCAGCCCTGGAGGACGTGTAGACGTTATTCATCGAAATACTTCGATGTAGGCTTCACATGTAGACGTAGCCTGTGTGTGTCTTTCTTGTCATTAAATGGAAAGGAATTTTGTGCTTGTTAATTACAAGATGACAATCTCTTCAACCAGCAGCCAATCAGCTTTTCAGAAACTGGACAGCAATTACAGCCTACATCAAAGCACTAGAGAAGATTTGTCCAATAAAATTAAAGAACATATTCACAGAGTATGATGAATATGCATGCATTGGGGATATATGTGTGTTTTTTCCACAATGTGACTTGTGTCTTTGATGAGCTTGGGAGAAGGTTGGAGAAATCAACACTATGCATTACTGTTGTGTATGGACAGGTGTGCTGTTTTAAGACAAAGTCTGTGTGCCTTACATTTTACAGGGTTTAGTTTCAACCCTGCCTCCCTGCCCCTTAGCCATAAGGATCTTACCATTTCTGTAATGAAATTGTCTGGAGAAGTAATAGCTTCTGTTCCACAGAGGTTGATTCATTGTCATCCTTAAGAAGTCAAAAGTGGCTTTGGAAAACAAAAGTTGCAGTGATTGTCAGAGACTCATTCATTGGATGTGTCAATGCATTGTGTCATCTTTAACATTTGTATCTAAATTTTGACCTTGACTGTCTTCAATGTGCAGCATAAAAGGGAGAGACAAGGCTGCTGTGATGCACTACAGGAAAAGATCCAAACAGGACCTCATTCTTCAGCAGCAACTCACAGACACACAGAGGGAGCAAGCCCAGGCTGCTGCTGACAGAAAGTGGACGCAGGTGTGGCAGCAAAGCATGCTCCAGTGCAGGAACAAGGACTTTGCAGAGCTTCTGATGGCTGTCAAGGAGCCAACTGACATACTGCAAACCGTGCCAGAACTCCAGAGGGACACTCACCACCGGAACTCACAATTATGCATCCTCCTCATGCTGGTGCCCAAAAGCAGAGAGAGAGGGCAAGGACAGTCTTGCAGTCCACCCACAGGGCCTCTCCACACTGCAAAAGGCTCACATTCCATCACATGTGACACCAAGAATCCCTTCTTCTTCCTACCCCTTAACCCTCACCCCCTAAATAAAAAGAATATTGTTGTGAAAACCACAGTGTCCTTTATTGGTTCATATGGGATGGTGTGCACTTAGAGGCGCTTTCATAAAGGTCAAGTACACATCATTGTGGGAGTGGAGATAGTATCACAATAGTTAAATGCAGTAGATTCATGTGGCTCTCTGCTCATTTGCAAAGCTATTTTTCAAAGCCTCCCTGATTTTCATTGTTTCTGCATATGCATTGCTGAGTGCCCTTGTGTCTGGCTGTACATAAGCACTGCCCAGGGCATCTACTTCTGCCACGCTGGCTGGCATGAAATTTTCTCCCTTTGATTTGCAAATGTAATGGAGAATACAGCACACGGCTACTGGGGTGTGAATGTGTGCTGGGAGTGCTGGTTTCACAAAGGTCCAAACAGGTCAAAAATCATCTGAATCTGGCATTTAAATGATGCAGAGCACATTCCACCACCACTCTGCACTTGCTTAGCCTGCAATTGAAGTGTTCCTTGCTGAGATCCAAGGAGCCTGCGTATGGCTTCATGAGACAAGGCAGCAGGGTCACCAATTATCACTATGGGCATCTCCACTCACCAATCTTGATTTTCTGGTCTGGGAAGAAAGTCCCATCTTGGAAATTTCTGTCCAGACTTGAATTTCTAAAAATGCACATATCATGTGCCTTTCTGAACCATCCCTCACAGATGTCAGAGAAATGATCTTTGTGATCCACCAATGCCTGCAACACCATGGAGAAGTATCCCTTGTGGTTTATGTATGTCTGAGGCCAGGTGGTCTGGGGCCAGGTTGGAGATGTGCATCTCTATCTATCCATTATATCTATCATCTCACTGTAGTTAGAAAACCCCATGGCTGCAAAGCCATCCACTATGGCCTGCACATTTCCCAGAGTCAGGGTCTTTTGCAGCAGGCAGGCACTCATTGCCTTGGCTACCTAGATCACTGCAGCCCTACTGTAGATCTGCCCACCACAAGTTGATTTCCCACTGACCCGTAGCTATTGAGCATTGCAAACTTCCACAGAGCTATTGCCACTCACATATGCACTATCTATGCAGGTCTGATTTTGGTATCACAGCATTTCAGGGCAGGGGAAAGCAAATCACAAAGCTCCACAAAAGTGAACTTGTGCATGTGGAAGTTCTGCAGCCACTGATGGTTGTCCCAGACCTCCAAAATGATACGGTCACACCAGTGTGTATTGGTTTAACATCTCCAGAACCAGTGCTTCACTGAATGCAATGCATCCAGGGCAGCCAGCAGCTCTGCATCCCTTGTCTCCAGGTCTTCAATATCATCATCTGAATCATCCTTATCCACATCATCCTCCCACTAGCTTTGTCTAATAAAATACTGCATGACACTTTTGGAAGTAGCCATAACACAACATGCAATGGCTGTAATGCTCTTTAGGATCCATACTAGCACCATGCAGCCAGAGGCAGGCTTTGGGAAGAACGGCCCAAAAAATGGCATGACATTCGTTGGGTCATATGTTTTCCAGTGGCAAAGGTGGGGGCATTGCCCTCTGGGATGATGACACCCACAATCACTTGCAGCACATTTTTTCCAATACCACACTGGCACAAAAGCCCAGAATGTAATGGGGCTGCAAGTACTGTGGAATAGGTACCCACAATGCATTGATGACACTGTCAAACCTAGCTTAGGCAATGGAGACACATTACATCAACTTTCTGGACATTTGCAAACACTCATCTTCGACTTTATAAAATCAAGCGGTTAAAAAGTCGGTTTCAATAAATTCAACTTTAATTCATAGTGTAAACATAGCCAAAGATGCTAAACTGCTAAGAGGATTGCTTTACAGTTTCCAAGCCAAACAACTGATAGAAAAACTGTTTCCACAACAAAAAGCAATAAAGGAACGCTTCATTAAGATTTATGACTCTGTGCCTTTGTACATCAATAAATGATTTAATTTCTGTACTGACAATGTGGTGAAGAAGCTGAAACCCTCTATAAGAAGCTTAGTTTCTCAGATATTGGGGATATAAGGGACACACTCAAAATGATAGAAATCATAAATATGGACCGACCAGCTCTGTGAGGAATTGTGCCGTAGTCCGGTTGTGATTGAAACATCAAGATATGACATTTCCAACTCTACCACTGAAAAATGGATGTATGTGTTTTGGAAGTGTGGCAGAAAATATACCTTGTTCCAAATTGTGTCATTCGTACTTAGTAGACCAGTATCAGATGCATCTGTAGAGAGTATTTTTCTCTTTAATAGGGAATAAAGGTTCTGAAATACAACACAGATATATTATAGATTTAATTGAAAGCAAACTCCAAATTTCTATAAATCTCCAATTACCCTGAAAAGATTTATTCTCTTCTGTACAGCAAGTATGTACGTTGCTGCAAAAAAGAAGCTCTGAAAAAAAAAAAAACCACTTCTGGCAAATGTAGGTGAGTATTGCCTATTACTGTTAATAAATATGATGATAATAAAATCAGGAGGATGGGTGAGGTGAGGTGCTAAGAAAATAATCCTATATTGTTTTAAGAAAAAATACAGCATCGGCAACCCTGGAAACCAATTCCCTGACTTCATCAGCAAACATCCGCAGCCTCCTCATCCTCTGTTGCCTGCACACCCATGCCCTGCAAATCTTTCCCTGCAGCCACTCAGCTAAATCAGATAAGGAGCACTAAGACCGCAACCTCCACCTCTCTTCATTATCCAGCACACACCATCTAACTGGCCCACCAGCAACCTCTGACCCTTAGGGTTGCCAACTGTCTAATTGCACAAAATAGAACGCCCCTGCCTTGTCTCTTCTCCAAAAGTGTACCCAGACTCCTCCATTTCTCCAAGTCCCTCATTAGGACTATCCCACCATATCCCACTGAAACTCATTCTTCTGCACCCCCACTCACTTTCACTGGGCTAGGGGTTGGCAACTCTGGCTGGGGGCACAGGATCTTGGAATGGGGCTGGCTAGGAGGGGTTTGCGGTGCAGGAGACGGCTTAAATCTGAGGAAGGGGGTTGGACTGTGTGTAGGTGACGATGTGCCGACCTACTCCGGGTCCCGTGGGTGCGCGTGGGGTGTGATACAGAGGGGGGAGTCGGGTGGCCCAGGACCAACCACCCCACCTTTATAGCAGCCTGATATAGTGTAGCAGCAATATGTGATTCAGTGTATTCACTTTAAAACCTAGGTTTCCACAGTATTATGAGTACCAGGAACAATAACACTTCGATTGTGAACACCACAATGCCCTGTGGCTGTTCTAAGTCCCAATAATTCTCTATACAGACCCAGCTAGACCAGCTAGTGGTATTTACCAATAGTGATTTATTCATTTATTCGTAACTACAATCACTTAACACTTGTTATATATCTATATATATCTATCTATATATATATATAGATAGATAGATAGTTATTTATTTGGCATAAGCTAAATACTAGGTTACATATAACTATATATAATTACATGTGACTTACCAATAACATCCAGTGCTCCCACATCTCACCAATAACTACGTTACAGCGGCCCTTCAAGTCAGAGATACGTCTTGGTTGGGACCTTTCGTGGTGGTGACGTCCGGGTGATCAGGCCGGGGTCTGCTGTCTGGACTGGAAGTTGCTAGCCTCCGCCTTGTGTCCAGGAGCCCACCCCCTTATTCCTGCTAAATCACCTTTTATACTGTTTCTTACTTGGGGGTTCGATACCTGGCCAATTAAAGCGTTTGTTACCTAATTTGGGCTTTCTATCCTCCTGGCCTGTCAGAACATGTTACAAGATTTCCTCTGTCCTTGGTCTTTTTCTGAACCTCCCCTGGGACCCTCTGATGTTGTACAACCAAGATGTTCTCTTTGGGGGGCTTCCAGCTACTAGCCCCAGCTGTTCTCTTTGGGGGCTTACTATCTGCTTGTCAGGATGTTCTCTTTGGGGACTCTCCAACTACTTGTCAACTTTCTGATTTCTTTCTCCTGGCCTGACTTCAGACCTTCCCGCTGTTGTATGATAGCGTTCCAAGATGGAGTGTATGGTCATTCTGCCTTGCGAGTGAGGCCCGGCCACCAGGTGCTCGTGCTCCCACAGTAGGGAGAGTGAGGTATGAGCTCAGGGAGACAGTCGGTGGGAGTCATATCTCATAATGAGATTGCAACCTTTTCTGCAGCTGGCACTACCTGCTTCGCAAGCCCTCTCTGAAGGAAGCGCAGGCTGAAGTTAAGAACAATCTTTAAAATTCCCAGAAGGAAGAATAAAATCAAAAACTAAAAATCAAAAAGTTGTTTTTGCTTCAGAGTTAATTTAGAAAATATATACCCAGACCCTTCATAGTGGAGAGATATTGTATTTTATATCCTTATCTTCTCAAAGAGTATGTTTTAAAAAGCCATAGCTTGCATTTTCATAAGGGATACCCAATGTTTAATATCACTACTATTAATTATATATATCCAAAAGTGACCTTGGAGATAAAAACCTTCTTTGCAAAGTGCATGACTGAATGGAAATATTCTGAATATAATAATTATCAGATTTTCTGAGATTATACTTGTCTACAATATTTCTTGCATACATCATTTAATCTTTGTCATCAATATTTCAAGTTATTTAAAAACAATTTAAAAGAATTGCCTCAGTAAGCAAAGCTGCACTCCATTATACAGAGTTCTAATTACACTCCACATTTCAGGTCCTTTTTCTTACCAGCATATGGTTCTTTAAAAAACCAAAAACAACAACAAAACACAAATGCCTGCTCCCTTTCAGAGAATAGAAATAACTCTGTGGCTACATCTACACGTCGATGAATAACGTCTACACGTCCTCCAGGGCCAGCAACGTCGATGTTCAACTTCGACGTTGCTCAGCCCAACATCGAAATAGGCGCAGCGAGGGAACGTCTACACGTCAAAGTAGCACACATCGAAATAGGGATGCCAGGCACAGCTGCAGACAGGGTCACAAGGCAGACTCAACAGCAAGCCGCTCCCTTAAAGGGCCCCTCCCAGGCACAGTTGCACTAAACAACACAAGATACACAGAGCTGACAACTGGTTGCAGACCCTGTGCCTGCAGCATAGATCCCCAGCTGCCGCAGAAGCAGCCAGAAGCCCTGGGCTAAGGGCTGCTGCCCACGGTGACCATAGAGCCCCACAGGGGCTGGAGAGAGAGCATCTCTCAACCCCACAGCTGATGGCCGCCATGGAGGACCCAGCAATTTCAATGTTGCGGGACGCGGATCGTCTACACGGTCCCTACTTCGACATTGAACGTCGAAGTAGGGCGCTATTCCTATCTCCTCATGAGGTTAGCGACTTCGACGTCTCGCCGCCTAACGTCGAAGTTAACTTCGAAATAGCGCCCGACGCGTGTAGACGTGACGGGCGCTATTTCGAAGTTGGTGCCGCTACTTTGAAGTAGCGTGCACGTGTAGACGCAGCTTGTATATGTTAAAATGACATTCAGATAATGCAGGGTTTTTATTATTATTATTATCATCATCGTCATCTATTCAGGAAAATCCCAAATACACAGTGAAGGAAAACAAAGCAGGATCACTTTTTAAATGGAGTTATGTCCAGTTCTGGTGCACACTCATCACTTTAGTGCCCTCTAGTATCAGTGCACAATGTTGCAGCAGTCTTCATGCCTCATGTCGGCTGTCAGCCACTATTGCTTCCAGTAGAAGAATGTGTAATTCAGACTGCTCAGCAGGTTAAGAAAAGCTCAGACTAATATTCAGTCTCTCAAAAAAATCAGCCCTTCCTCTGTGCTTTGTCTTCAGTCCTTTGTCAGAGCCGGACTTCATGACCTTTTGAGGTTTTTTCCCCAGTTCTAGAATTCGACGATTCTCTCTGCAATACTGAGCACAGGTCCCTCAAATTGTCTACCTGTGTTGTCTTTTCTTTTGATTCTGGTTCAGGTCCCTTAAAGGGTCTCTGTTGCCCCTTTCTTCAGACAAAACTCTCTTCCTTTCATGAGGACCAGGTGCCCACTAAGTTACCATCTAATGTCTCTTCCCCGCCTACAGTCTGAGAAGAATTAACCAATAAGATAATGGAACAGCTGATACAGGACACAACTAATAAAGAATTAAAGGATTAATTAATGGCAATCAACATGGGGTTGCTGAAAATAGAGCCTGCCTAGGTAAGTTACATATATAATCACATTTAAAATGTTAGTAGGATGACTGAAATACATGGTTCAGCTATTTAGGTTCTACAGTGATCACCAGCCTCTGAGTAAATGAAGAGCTAAGTCTTTTATATCAACACTACTACTTTTACCAATCAAACTTGCAAAATTCAATAGAACCTAAATAGCTGAACTATGTATTTCGGTCATCCTACTAACATTTTAAATTTGCTCAAAGAGCTGCTAGAATTTTGTGAGTTAGATTTGCATTTATGGATGGAATTAAGTGATTTGCAAATATCTGGCATCCATTAAATGTTAGGATTCCCACAAATGCACACAGTCATTTCCCCACAATGGGCTTTACATTGGCATGACTTTGAGATGTGAAAGCATATCTACAATGGCTTGTATGTGAATGTATAACAACTTACACAGTTTTTAATGGTGCAGCAATGATACCTCAGCTGAGGTCGCATCACAGTTTCTTATTTAAAAGTCAATTTTTCTAAATCCCCAAAAATCAAAAAGTTAGTCATTTTCCAGTCAAATGTGGAATGGCTCAGTTGAGTGTATGTTGGCTAGTATTACGGATTTGGGATAATTTGTTACAGGACACACCCAAGAATGATTTCCTTCTGCTTCCTTGTACTGTTGAACTGAGAGGTACATTATGATTGGATTTTATTTATTTACATATTTGCAAATTTGACTCCATTAACCATGGATTAAACAGAGACTGGGAGTGGCTTGCAGCTTACAAAGGCAGCTTCTCTGCCCTGGGTGTTAATATCTCCCCATTAGACTCTGACAAAGGCTCACATCCTCCTGTCTGATCTGACTTGTTTTTTCCTCTTTTGATAAGTACTGTTGATACTGGGCCATTTCCACCTTGCTGAATAGACCTTGTCAGCTCTGGCCCTCCCTCTTACTGGGACCCCATTCTTTAAATACCCCTCTGAAACCACCACTCCTACTCATGCATCTGATGAAGTGGGTCTTTGCCCACAAAAGCTTATGCTCCAAAATATTTGTTAGTCTATAAAGTGCCACATGACTTCTTGTTGATAATGATTGGATGAATCACAGATCTTATGGAAACTGATGACTATGAATTCACCCTTCCAGTAATATAACTAATGACAAAATAATCATAACTCCCTATGAAATAAAGGGGAAAAGTGCTTAGGAGGAATTGGCAAGAAGTTGCCATAATTTGTGGCAATTTTAATTTGGAGGGAATTTAATCAAAGTATTTGGGAGGAAATATATGTGAGAATGCGTTCAATGAGGGGCACTGGGGCAGAGAAGGGGGAAAAGAAGAGGGGTTGTGGTCTTCATCAAGCAAAGGAGAGAGGGAGAGCTTGAAGGCTCAAGTGATGGAAGTTTGGGTATTGAGGGTAATGGAAGAGGAGGTCATTGGTGAGGGAAACAGGAAGGTGAGTGGTGGGGCAGAATAGGGCTGGGACAATTCTCAACTGCACTCTCCCCCTCCATGTGCATACCAAGATCTGTGGGAACTCTTGCTTGTCGTGATCCTCTCCTTCCCTTCTCACCTGAATTCAGATATGTGGTCCTTGCCCCTCCAGGTGTGTCTGAGCCCCCTCACTGCCCACTTGGATGTATGAGTGTGCCAGGATCTAAAGAAGTCATGCTCCTTGTGGGGAAGCTGACAACAGATATGCATATCCCAGGCTGTAAACATACACAGGAAGGAGATGGAAATGACCACTGAGATGAATGGAGCACATCACCCATCTCAGCACTATTGTTTCAGGTTATGTTAATCTGCATGGCAGGTTCTCGTTCAACTGAGACCATCACATCGAGATGAATGGACAACTTCACACATTTCAAAGCCTCCTATTCCACAGAGGGGTGTCCCTCTATCTTTCCCTTTTTAAAGAGAGTGCTGCTAAGTGCTCTAACATCTGCACACTTGAGTAGATTTTCCTTAAATTTACTCTGCCTCATAGAGGGATAGAGATGGCTAGTGGCTCATATTTGAGTTCATTTCAGCTGGGGTGGGGGTCATTGTCTTGTCCTGTGATAATCATATGAGGCCATGAAGTTTGAGAATGAAATCAGTGCCTTGTACAGGATCCCTTGTAATGGCTTGATCCAAGGTTTCCAGGAGAAAAAGCTTCCCTTTCCTGACAGTATTACATTCTAAAGTGTGGGCAGGTGTTAAAACCTGTCCCTGAGGCACTTTGCAGAGTGGCTATAGCTTGGCCCCATCTCTACTGATTTAGGAATCTAAGAGTTAAAGTTTTGTGCTCAGACCCATGTGGGGATAACAGAAGACAAGAGTGGTTATGATTTCTGGAGGTCAAAGCCTTAGGAGAGAGGGTGAGCCAGATGAGGATGTTGACTCACACTACAATATCACAATAACAGGTGTTATGGGAACCAGGCAAACAGGTACACTGATGATGATAGAGCTGGTGCCCTCCAAGGGTTCTGGAGTGTTCCCTCTCATGTGCACACCTGGACAGCTGAGCACAAAGAAATGAAGACCTGCCACCTAATTAGTGGAGCCACGCAGACATGGTGGTGGGAAAGATTGGGGCTGGGAGACAGGAAGTGTGGTTGGAGGTAGGTGGGGGAACTGGGGTGGGAAAACTGAGTTTGGGGCATCCCAGGATTCCCAACCTAACAGCATCCAGGGAGAGGCTGGAGTTTCCCAAGCAACCCATGGTAGGGATAGAGTTTAAGGGGTCCTCAGTTTCTCCCAGACCAGCTCTAGCTCAGCTGAAATAATGGGAAAGTGATTAGTCCCACTGGGCTGCAGCAGCAAGGAGAGATGAGAGAGTCTGGTCATCTATCGCAGCTCCATTTGGGCTGCAATGGCAGGGAGAAAGGAGGGAAGGACTGGTTTCTCCCAACTGCAGTGGGAGTAGGAACACCTGCAGCTTCTGCTAGCACTGGCCCCTGCCTTGCTGAAAGTGGCTGGCAGCTGAAATCGGTTGGCTTCTGGATCACTCAGGCTCACTTCCTTAACTTGAGCTCTACCAACCATCCAGGCTGCAGTTCCAAGGGAGCTGGGAATGCAAGTTTAATTCCCCCAGGCAGCTGTGAGGGAAAGGCTGGGCTCCCTGAGACTTCCTTCTTTAGCTAGAAACAGAGAAAATCCTGGCGAGTGAGTACCACTTGCACAATGCTGAGGAATGGGCTGATTTGGGGGGAAAAACTTGAGGCGTGGGGCCACAAAACCCCAGTCAAAGGGGCTGGCAGTCACAAGCTGGTTGCAGCCTCTTCCCTCTGTGAAGGCCTTATTTCCAGTCTAAGACTATGTCTACGCTACAGAGATCTGTCAGCAGAAGTTACTGTGGAAGTTTGTCCAACAAAACACCTGTCGACAGACCATGTCCACACATGAAAGTGAATCAAAAGAGCAATCTGCTCTGTCAGAGAGCGGCCAGACTGCCTGGCTGCTCTGTCAACAGAAGGGTTAACTGGAAGCTCAGCAAAAAGGGCTGGTTTATATCAAGTTACAAGCACTTGGAATGAATTGGAGACTTTTACATGTATTTTATGGGAATTTAGTATCACTCTATGATTTTTCACCTCCAAGCAGAAATTTTGGAACCAATTGTGCTCATATAGCGAGGGATGAGTGTATTGTGAACTGGAAATGTCCATAACATAGTAATGTTTTGGCAGGTGCTTCATCTTGTGAGAGCAGCTTTCCTGGAAAATTTAGTAGTCTATAATAGGAATAGGTTATTAAATTGGGCCTCTGGCACATATCTTTTTACGCTTTCACTTAATGTCCATGTCTGTTTTATTTATATAGCTGTTTTCAGTATGCCACATTTTGATGTGTCTACTGACAAGAGATATTAGAAAGCGTGATAAAATACAGGTACTCCAAGGGCAATGTTCATTTCATATCAAATCAAATAAAGAAAATTACCAATCTGAAACAGTACACCTTGTTAATTATCCCTTGTTTATTATACTTTCCTCTTCTTCCATATCTATGAAATTTAAAAATATATGTATCTTTTATTTCCCATCTTGGTGGCACATAGCCACAGATTAATTTGATATTGGTGCTTATGTCAAAATTCAACCCATATGTAGATGGAAAATGATTAGACGGAACACTGTTCAGGAGTCCCAGATGCTCCTCCATGCCAGGGAAAAGTCCCTCCAGACGTTCCCATCACTGGATAGAGGTAGCTCTGGGCCTTCGCCAAGGAAGAATATAACTAATGCCAGGGGACTCAAAGGCCCCCCTCAAGAGCCTCTCCATCATGCACTGCTGGTGGCACTTGATACTACACTGGCTGCCTGAAGCAAAAGACGTGACAGAGGATGGGATCCTTGCAACAGAGTGGGAGGGGGCTGATGACTGACAGGGTGGAGAAGGAAGGTAATAGGGCAGCATGAGGAAGGAAAGGCGGGACAAAGGTCAGAATAACACATACACCCAGATCCTCCAGCAGCTTGAGTGAATTGTACCAGCCCACAAACACCAGGCCCTTCGCCACTGTGAGGAAGAAGGTTACTTTCCCATACCTTTTGGAGGCCACCATCAGGGCCAGCAGACCCACCACCCTCAGCAGTGCCCACATGCAGATCTCCCCGTGTGGTGAGGTGGGCACCAGGAGTCAACAAATGCTTCCAGGTCAAGGTGGGGAAGGGGACAGCCTCCAGAATTTAGAGAGATTGAAACTTTTTCCAGGGTTAGGCAACAGCTCAGTTGCACCAAAATGTTGGAGTTGGGCACCTGAAGCAGATGTTAAGAACCTAAATCCTTTTAAGTATTACTTCTTATTTGAATGTCACTATAGATACATACCTGCACTTCAGGGTATAATTTTGAGCTTGTGCAATTATGTGCTCATCTAAATTTTGTAATTCCTAATGGTAATTTTGAACATGACTGAAATTTTTCCCTTGACTTTACTGAGCTCTATAAAACTTGATATGGGATTTACATTGCATAATCTTAATTTTAAAGGATTGATTTCATTATTGATTAAATATAAACTTCATCACACATAAATGTTTGCCTACTCCTGCATCCACTTAGAACATTATTAGCCATTAAAGTAGATGTAAAACTTGCAGTGTTGCATATGAAGGGCAATTCATCATTCTAAATGGGAGAAAACCATTCCTAGGAGAGAAGCTTAGCATAAATAAAGCATATCTACATGGTAGAAAGTGAAGCTTTCATAACATTGGTAAGTAATGACATTGCTATTACTTCAAATGATATATATTGCACCTTGACATACTTACTTGACTTGTGCTCTTGTACTCCAGATGGAGCATAGGTCATCTACAAGTCTCCTCCACTTCACTCTGCCTTGGGACAAAAACTTCTGACCACAGGAGTATCACAGTTTTTGTCCTTCAACATCAGTAGAATTTCTCCACATTGTCAGACATCTTTCTCCTTTGTGTTTTACTTGCAGGTTCCATTTGAGAGCTCGATGTACTATACTGGCTCATGGTATTCTGAGAGTGCACCTTAGCTATCCCCACTTTCTTTTCTTGCTTTGAACATCAAGTGGTTCTTGTCCTGCTCTGTTCCAAAGCTCCTCATTTGTGACCAAGCCTTGCCATTTGATGTGAAGGATATACCTCAGGTATATGAATGTCTGTAGCTTGTGATTTGAAGACTTTTTAGTATACCAGATCTTTCACCCATACAAGAGCACACCTGGAGAGGATAAATTCTGAACTGCAAGATTGGTTGAAAATTTTGCTCTGAGGGGATGGATAGTTCTTACGACAGTACAACGTAAAAATAGCCAGTCTCTCTACTATCCCTTTACTACCCCTCAGCAGTCTTGCAGAAGAGACATGCTGGGACTGTTCCCTGTGAAATAACTATTTGCAAATTTGACTCCATTAACCATGGATTAAACAGAGACTAGGAGTGGCTTGCAGCTTACAAAGGCAGTTTCTCTGCTCTGGGTGCAAATATCTCCCCCTTTGACTCTGACAAAGGCTCACATCCCCTTGTCTGATCTGACTTGTTTTTTCCTCTTTTGATAAGCGCTGTTGATAGTGGGCCATTTCCACCTTGCTGAATAGACCTTGTCAGCTCTGGCCCT
The DNA here is from genome assembly GCF_033958435.1 of Carettochelys insculpta. Lineage (NCBI taxonomy): Eukaryota > Metazoa > Chordata > Testudines > Carettochelyidae > Carettochelys > Carettochelys insculpta. The sequence continues at coordinate 153,824,720 of NC_134138.1, read as the reverse complement.
CCCTCTTACTGGGACCCCACTCTTTAAATACCCCTCTGAAACCGCCCCCCCCCACACTCATGCATCTGATGAAGCGGGTCTTTGGCCACAAAAGCTTATGCTCCAAAATATCTGTTAGTCTATAAGGTGCCACAAGACTTCTTGTTGTTCTCGAAGCTACAGACTAACATGGCTACCTCTGTGAAACTAGAATACAGTGAGCTCAGCAATTCCCGGTCAGAACTTTTCTGAACTACATCCAGATAATTAGAATACATTTGAAATGCCCTGGAAGTGCCGAAAATCAACACTTCTTTTCCTTTTCTTATGGAACACAGTACTAACAAAGGCACTCTATATTTTCCATGCTTTATTTTAAAGTTTCTGCCTAGAACCACTCTTCTTAGAGAAGTAACACAAGATGTCATATTAGACAATTTCTGTGCTTGGAAGCTGCCTAAGGGGGCAAGCTTACTTCTTTCCTCTCCCCCGCCCCCCAAATTCCCTTTACTGGTTATGCCTCATGAGAGACAAATAATAGAGAAGATAACCTTATCAAAGTCATGGCCTGTATTTGAATAATGATAAATTAATCAAAATGTCTGACTGTCATTTCAACAAAGCTATACATCAGTAAGAGGAGGGAGTAATTTATGTACGAGCATACAGACCACTCTTTGGCCATTGTGAATAGGACAGTGATAATTTTTTATGCGTGGCAGAGCCATTAATGTTTGTGCTAAAAAGCTACCAGTATCTTCTAATGACAACCCACCTTTAGACTGGTAACTCACTGGCAAACTAGCTATATTAATAATGAGTTAAGTTTGTGGGTGGTTATGGCATCCTCTTGCAGAGCCTAGAGCTGAAGAAATGCTGTTAAGATTGCCATGTCTCAGGAATGCTCAGTATGCCACACTACCACACATATCCTTTGTGACAAACCACTCGGCCATCCCTAAAGGGTCCTACGCTTCCAGGCAGCTCCTTGTGGGCCTCAAAGACTCAAGAAGGCCCCCCTCATTGCCCTGGGACTTCCCAAAGGCAACGGTCTCCCTTTACCAAGCCATGTTCGTCATAGGCCAGTCCAAATTTGGGGTGGGGGAGGTTCCCTTCTCCTTCCTCAAGCTGTTCTGGCCCTACCCTGGTCAGTCAGCCCTACCCGGGAGGATGGAGGTGGGGGGGGGGTGTCCAGTCCCACCCACTGCCCTGAACTCCAGCCCAGGGACCCTAGGCAGGGAGGGAGCTAGTGGAGCTTTTTGCCCTGCCCCACAACAGGTCTCTTTTCCTTGGCCTTCCCCTGCCCCATCTTCTGAGACCTTTCCCCAGTACCATGCCTCTGTGCTCTGGTCTGGTCTGGTCTCTCCACACCTCCAGCTTTGTTCTCTCCAGGCACTGCACCCTTCCCCTCCCACTGCCTGGGGAGCCTTTTATAGAGGAGCCTGAAGAACTTTATTGGTCCCAGGTGCTTCCACGGCAGCCTGATGGTGGCTGACCCTTGATGAGCCCCAGCTGCCTATGCAGCCTGCAGGACTGTGCTCTCTGGGAACTTACAAGGGGAACTAAAAGGGGTTCCTCCAATGCCTAAAATGTTCCTCTTCCCCGAGGCACCTGCCAGCTGCAGACTGTGATCTGCCATACATTATTCTGCCAGTCCCACAGTTTCTGAAATAGACAAGCTTTCATCTCCTTTAACAACCAATTAACTCTCACCCAAAGGATTCCTTCTATCACTATGAGCAATGAGAACATTATATTGCCTTGTTTGAAAGCTATTTGTTGCTGGAGTGGCCGCTACACCTGGTAGCTAGAAAGAACAGATTAGACCAATATTTCACGCCAAAACCATGTAATTCAAACTCATACTTTTGCTCATCTGCACCCACGTCTCAAAGGCTGTATATAGGAGACAATCTTCAGGCAGTGTGAAATAGTAACAGACCTTAGTGGATAGCTAGAGCTAGCAGAATGTTTCATAACCACTCAGATGCTGAACACTCACCAATTCATGATAATAACTCTTGAAGAGTGCAAATGCTCACGTTACACTTATTTAAGTGTTGAAGTCTTGAAGGCCAACACAAACTGTGTGTTCTGAAACAAACGTATTAACATGGCGTAGTGGATCGGGAAAAGTCGTGTTCCCAAAGGCTATGTCTAGACTAGAGTGATTTGTCGACAGAAGTTTTTGTTGGAAGATATTTTGCAACAAAACTTCTGTCAAAGATCATGTCCAGGCTGCCAAAGCGGATTGGATGAATGATCTGCTCTGTCGACCAAGAGCAGCTGGACTGCCCAGCCACTCTGCCAGCAAAACGGCCAACTGAAAGCACAGCAGATGGGGTTGGACAGTGTCCCAGAAACCCCTTCTGTCAACAGAAGGGTCCTCCCAGAACATCCTATCTGGCTTTTTGTCAACAGCTCTCTGTCAACACAGGTGTTCTTCCTCTTGGTAAGTGGAGTACAGCTGTTAACAAAATTGCTGCACTCTGTCAACTTATTGTCAACAGAACGCACTTGGGAATCTGGACGCTACATGGGTTTTGTCCATAAAATTATGTATTTAGCCTCTTCTAGAAATTGTGTTTCACCAATGAAATAGCCCTGGAATTGTGTGCTGATTTTGTAAGAATGGCCTCAACTACTTAGTAGCGATCATAGTTGATCTTTAGATTAAATCAATGTCTTTAGAGGGCTAAGTCCAGCAAGAGCTCCCAATGCATGTATAACACCAAGTTGACCCTTGATTGTGCTGCATTCCACAGCTCTAGAAGCCACATCAGACTTTGAGTGTCATTCCAAACACAATGAACTATTATTGAGTGAATTTCTTAGCTGTTACCTCCCTTAAAATGTTCATAAAATTTGAAAGTTGAAGTTGAATTACAGATTTGTAATTCTCCAGAGACACGTGTGGGTAGGTGCTCAGCTCCAGGAAATTTTACGGGAATATAATGGGGCACATTCAAATTTGTATTCCTGAGCTTAAAGAGAATTTGTTAGGTTTACTGGATTAAAGCAGAAAGAGGTGTGAGGCAGATGATTGTACAGCAGAATGGGCTACAAGAGTAAATTAAGCGCTTTGGATCTTACTTTGCAAAACCCACATCATGACAATGATATTGTTTGAGGAGAAAACATAGCTGAGCAGATTACTACTTACAAGGCTTGCGAGTGAAGCAAGGGTAATTGTTGCATTAATTTGTTTACTGAGACAGGGAAAAAGCATTCTAGTTCAGAAATTAGCTAAGGCCAAGAGCAAACAGAGAAAATTAAGGTTTTATATATCTGCTTTAGACCATCACTCTGCCCTTGGGAACAGGCATGCCTTTCAGCTTCACATGCATCTTGCTGATATAAACACTGAGGGCATTAAGGATTCTTTTAAAACAGAATCTAAACCAAAATATGTCAGGGTAAATCCTGGCTAAACAGCATTGGTGTTAAAACTGATTTGAACATTCATAAAATCAACCGTCCAGTTTTATCTGTTGCTGTAAGCAATACATTGCTAACTGGGTTTGAAGTTTCACATAAGCTGACTTGATTGCTGATTGCTTAACTTCAAGTTTTCAGGAACAAAAGTCCAGACTGACAGAGTTTGCTCTAATTTGTGAGTTTCTCTGTTTTTTAGTTTATATTACGTTAACAAGATTTAGGGTCTCTTAATGTCCTTTCTGAGAAAAATACACCCTAAATTCCAAGGAAAATTTGCATGTTGCAAAAGCTGCCAAATTTCTACTGAACTTGCCCTTTCACAATCATAGAAGATAGAGGAAGTTTGGGGAGTAAAGGCACTTCAAAGTGCCCGTGGCTACACAGCATGCCGGCACTTCAAAGTTTGACACTTCAAAAGTGCCACGGGAGAATTTGCCCAATGAAGTGCTGCATATGCATCACAGCACTTCATTAGTAATCTCCCATATACCCTGATCACCATGCCCCTTTTGAAGAAGGGGGCAAGTGTAGATGTAGCCAGTGGGTGACCTGCATGCTGTTTGTGATGGATCTAGGCTGGGAGCTTTAGTAGCAAATCATGAGGAGGAACTCAAGATTGAAGGACAGATAAGCCGCATCTACACGTGCACGCTACTTCGAAGTAGCGGCACTAACTTCGAAATAGCACCCGTCGCGGCTACACGCGTCAGGCGCTATTTCAAAGTTAACTTCGACGTTAGGCGGCGAGACGTTGAAGTCGCTAACCTCATGAGGGGATAGGAAGAGCGCCCTACTTTGACGTTCAATGTCGAAGTAGGGACCGTGTAGTCGTTGCGTATCCCGCAACGTCGAAATTGCTGGGTCCTCCATGGCAGCCATCAGCTGGGGGGTTGAGAGACGCTCTCTCCAGCCCCTCAGCTCACTGGTGGCCGCATGGAGCGGCCACTTAAAGGTCCCCTCCCCCTCCCTTCCTGTGCAGGAAGCTGAGGGATCGTGCAGGCAGTAGCCTGCACACGCGGCCAGCCTGCACCTACCTCAGCCCCCCACCCAGTTGCGATGGCTGCCCAGCAGCCCCCCCAGTGCCCCCAGGGGACCCCCCCAAGGGGAGCCAGGGCTCACAACCCAGCCAGAAGGGCAGCCAGGCTGGGAAGTGGCAGCGGGGCCCCTCCTGGACGGAGGCCGAGCTGCGGGACCTGCTGGGGCTCTGGAGCGAGGAGGAGGTGCTCCAGGTAATGGGGAGCAAGAGGCGGAATGCAGATGTGTTCGCTCGGCTGGCCGACGGCCTGGCTGCCCGGGGTCACCCTGCCCGCACTCCTGACCACGTCAGGAGTAAGGTGAAGGAGCTGCGGCAGGGTTACTCCCGGGCCCGGGATGCGGCCTGCCGATCTGGGGCCGCCCCCATCACTTGCCCCTTTTACAGGGAGCTCAGGGACATCCTGGGCCCCCGGCACACCTCTTCCCCTCCGGCGACCCTTGACACCTCAGCCGACGAACCCCAGAAGGCCCTTCAGCCGGAGTCCGCCCCGGAGGCAAGCCCCGCACCCCGGGGGGGCCCCCCGGAGGCCACCCCCGGGACATCGCGGCAGGAGGAGAAGGAGGAGGAGGGGGGCTCCTCCTCTGCAGAATCCAGCCTGCAGATCCTCCTTCTGCCATCCCGGAGCAGCAGCAGGGCCTCTGACCCCCCCGGGGATCTCCGGACCGTGGGAGCGGACCGACAGGTAGGTACCCCCCTCTGGTGGACACCCCTGGGCTTGAGGGGCGGGGGTAATAGATATGTGTCCAGGGCCCCCCACATGCTCACATGGCCATGGCCCCAAGGACACCAGGGCCATGGCCCTCACAGCACTGCATCAGCCCCTGCCCCCCCCGCACCCCGCATGACAGTGCCATGCCCCATCCCCGGGCCAGGGGGGAGCGGAACCTCGACGGGCCCCCGGGAGGAGGGGGTGGGACACCCCGCAGCAGCAGCATGTGATGGAGTGGGGGGAGTGCCAAAGGGAGACTCAGGCTACATATGAGCGACAAGAACTGAATAGCTCCCAGGGGCAAAAGAGGATCCTGGGGCTACAGCTGGCAGGTGACACCTCTGCCCTGAACAAAGAGGAGGGAGGAGCCGAGCTGGCTTGGAATTGGGGGGCGAGGGCGGGGGCCACAGGTAGAGGCTAGGGGAAGGGAGAGCTGGAAGGCAGCCATCCTGAGGAGGGGGAAAGCTGCATCCCAGAGGGGCACCCCTTGGGGTCTTCTCTCTACAATGGGTTGGAAGGACTGTCTCTTCCGACAGCTGGTGCTGTCACTCCCGGGAGAAACTGGGCATCTGTGGCCTAAGAAACCCCTCCTGCTGTCAGACCCTGCGGGGTGAAGTGACAGTTGCTCCCACCAGGGGACGGGGTGCAGGGCAGGGTGACACCTGAACCCCATCCATCACAGCAGCATCTCCCGGGGATGGGGATGGGGAACCTGCAGCACAGGGCTGGAGGGACAAAGGCCACGGCTCGGGGCCCATACTAACGCCTGTCTCCATTCTTCTTCCCCCCCTCCTCTCCTGTGTCCTGCACCTGCCCCATCAGAAGGACCAGAACAGAGCGCCGGCGAGGCGTCAGTCGTCCCGGAGAGCCCTCCAGGACCATCGCTCCAGGCTAGCCCCTCGGCCGAGGACCAACCGGCCCCGCGGTGGGCTAGACGGCGGACCCCGCGCTAACACCCGCTGACGGCGACGGACCCCCAGCTGCTGGCCATCCACCGTCGGCAGCTGGAGGTCGCGGAGCAGCACCTGCAGTTGCAGGAGCGGGCGCTGGCCTGGCGCCAGGAGGCATGGGGGGCCTACATGGACACTTTTAACCGCTTGGTGGACTACTTGGCCCCCCATGCCGCGCCGGCCACCGCATCGCCTGCCCTGCCTGCTCCACCAGCCCCACCACCAGCTGCTCCACCCGTCGCCGTCCCGTCCGCCGTCGCCCCGCCACCCACCGCTGAGGGCCGGAGCACCGAGGGAACTCTGGAGCCACCTGACCCTCGCCGGGCATCCTACCTTCCAGTCTGGTCCGCCCCCACCCAGCCCCCAACAGGGCTGCGACCACGGCGGGGCTCCCGGCCGCCAACGCCCAGTGCCGGGCTATAGGGGCGAGGGGCCCGGGACGTGGCACCCCCCCTTGTATATTGTTTACAGTTATTATTTGTTGCTCCCCGTTTGCCCCCTCCCCCCATGTAAATAGTTCTCCCCTTTATCATCCCTGGTTTTCTTTTTATTATTGAGGACACTGGTTTCTTTGTATTGTTTTATTTTTGTACATATTAGTTTTTTTCAACATGTTTGTACATAGTTTGTTTTTGGTTCAAATATTTACAGTTCAAAAAAAAAGGTTCTGAAACAAAAAGATGTTTAAGTTCAGCCACCAGTGCGTGCTGTCATTTGTCCAGGAAAAGTGGGAGGGGGGTGCGGAGGGGTGCTCCATGGTGTAGGCGTTGGGGCAGGAGTGTGGTGGAGGAAGGGGCGGGCAGTAGGGGGCCTGGGCAGAGTTCACCCCGCGGCCTCTTCATCAAAGTGGGCCCGCAGGGCCTCCCGGACCCGGGTCCCCTCGGGGTCCACCTGCCGACTGGGGGCAGCAGGTGGCTGGACATCTGCCCTGCCGGCCTCCGCAGCCCAGCCCTGGAAAAAGGTGTCCCCCTTGCTCTCCACCAAATTGTGCAGGGTGCAGCAGGCACCCACAATCTGGGGGATGTTGTTGGAGCCCGCATCCAGGTGGGTCAGGAGACATCTCCAGCGTCCCTTCAGGCAGCCAAATGAGCGCTCCACCACCTGGCACGCACGGTTCAGGCGCTCGTTGAAGCGCTCCTGGCTAGCGGAGAGATGGCCCGTGTAGGGGTGCATGAGCCACGGCCGGAGGGGGTATGCCGCATCTGCGATGACGCAGAAGGGCATGGTGGTGTCCCCCAGAGGGATCTCCAGCTGGGGGATGTAGGTCCCTGCCTCCAGCCGGCGGCCCAGGCCCGAGTTCTGGAAAACCCGGGCGTCGTGGGTGCTGCCAGGCCAGCCCACATAAATGTCCTGGAAACGTCCCCGGCTGTCCACCAAGGCCTGGAGGACGACAGAATGGTAGCCCTTTCGATTCAGGTATCGTCCTCCACTGTGATGCGGGGCGCGGATGGGGATGTGAGTCCCATCCAGAGCCCTGAAGCAGTTGGGGAAGCCCAGGGTGGCAAAGGCCGCGATGGTGGCATCTGGGTCCCCCAGCCTCACGAGCCTGTGCAGGAGCATGTCGTTGATGGCACTCACAACCTGCAGAGAAAGCACATGGGACAGCACCAATGAGGGGTGAGCAGGGTGTGCGTGGCCCTGCCCTGCCCTGCCCTCCTCTACCCTCCCCTCCCCTCCTCCTCCCCTGCCCTGGCCTCCCTTCCCCTCCCCTGCCCTCCTCAGCCTGGGCCCCCCTCCCCTGCCCTGCCCTCCCCCCGTGGGTTCTCTTACCTCCATGAGGACAGCCCCGACGGTGGCCTTGCCAACACCAAACTGCTGCCCCACAGATCGGTAGCTGTCGGGAGTGGCCAGCTTCCAGACAGCGATGCCGACCTGTTTCTGCACTGTGAGGGCACGCCGCATGGTGGTGTCCTGGTGCCTGAGTGCGGGGGTGAGCCACTGGCACAGCTCCAGAAATGTCTGCTGGCTCATCCTGAAGTTCCTGAGCCAGCAGTCGTCGTCCCACTCCCCAAGCACCAGCCGCTCCCACCAGTCGGTGCTGGTGGGGTTGCTCCACAGCCGCCGGTGTGTGAGGCGGGGGGGGGCGGGGTGCTGCAGGGGTAGGGGTTGAGCCCTGCTGCCCTGGGGGCATCTCCTCCACCGGTGTACCAAGGAGGTGCTCAGCTGCCTCCCGCATGGCACGGAGCAGGGCAAGCCCTGCTTCTGCCGGGAGGGCTGGGTGGACCTCTGGCTGCTGCTGCTGCTGCTGCTGCTGCTGGGGGTCCATGACTGCGGCGCCCGGGGTCTGTGTGCCTATGGCTCCTCAGACCGCGTGCTGTGCAGGCTGAGTGTGTCTGGGAGGGGCCCTTTAAGGGAGCGGCTAGCTGTTGCCCCGGAAGCGCTAGTCCACCCTGTGACCCTGTCTGCAGCTGTGCCTGGCATCCCTATTTCGATGTGTGCTACTTTGATGTGTAGACGTTCCCTCGCTGCACCTATTTCGATGTTGGGCTGCGCAACGTCGAAGTAGAACATCGACGTTGCTGGCCCTGGAGGACGTGTAGACGCTATTCATCGAAATAGTCTATTTCGATGTCTCTACTTCGAAATTAGCTACTTCGATGTAGCATGCACGTGTAGACATAGCCATAGTGACACAAACCCTCTCTCGGCTGGATTGCACCCTAGAATGTGATAACCACACAACTCTTTATTTCAGGGTTTCCCGAACTTTATACAGATTAGGACTCTTTTTTTTTTCAGTTTCTTTTTTTGTGGCCCAAAAATATAAACACGTATAAAAAACTGAAAAATGAATAAATGTTCATTGTTTATTATTTATTCACAATGGCTACGTCTACACGTGCAGCCAACATCGAAATAGGCTATTTCGATGAATAACGTCTACACGTCCTCCAGGGCCGGCAACTTCGATGTTCAACTTCGACGTTGCTCAGCCCAACATCGAAATAGGCGCAGCGAGGGAACGTCTACACCTCAAAGTAGCACACATCGAAATAGGGATGCCAGGCACAGCTGCAGACAGGGTCACAGGGCAGACTCAACAGCAAGCCGCTCCCTTAAAGGGCCCCTCCCAGACACAGTTGCACTAAACAACACAAGATCCACAGAGCTGACAACTGGTTGCAGACCCTGTGCCTGCAGCATAGATCCCCAGCTGCCGCAGAAGCAGCCAGAAGCCCTGGGCTAAGGGCTGCTGCCCACGGTGACCATAGAGCCCCGCAGGGGCTGGAGAGAGAGCATCTCTCAACCCCCCAGCTGATGGCCGCCATGGAGGACCCAGCAATTTCGACGTTGCGGGACGCGGATCGTCTACACGGTCCCTACTTCGACGTTGAACGTCGAAGTAGGGCGCTATTCCTATCTCCTCATGAGGTTAGCGACTTCGACGTCTGGCCGCCTAACGTCGAAGTTAACTTCGAAATAGCGCCCGACGCGTGTAGATGCGACGGGCGCTATTTCGAAGTTGGTGCCGCTACTTCGAAGTAGCTTGCACGTGTAGACGCAGCTAATAATAATAGTACATAGCGATAGTTTGTATATTTTCTAAGGACCAGCATTTTTTTTTTCCCAAGGATCAGTGCTGGGCTATGGAACACACTTTGGGAAACTCTGCTTTATCCCATTAGGATAACTATTACTAATGTAACCCTTCTGTTAAAGCCAGATGCCTGCCAGAAGGGCCAGGTTCAACTCTTGTGGGGTTTTCCTATCAAGGATACAATCAACCGGCTCGAGCCCCCACCCAGTGGCCTGGGACAATTTCACCCCCGTGCTGGGTGCCTGTAAGGCGGTTCTCCCCCCCCTCGCAAGCACAGAGTCTGAGATAGAAATGGCTTGTTTAATGACCATAACCTACCCCAAGGTTACAGCGACCGATGCAGTATATCTCAGCACAGAAGAGACAAAACCCTTTTTACCCAGATACCATCCCCATATGCAGTAGAACCCAGTCTCTTGCTGGGGCTCTTGGCCCTTTTCCACACATACACAGTTACAGGGTGTACCCTCTGCGGTGCAGTCCCAAACTCAAAGCCCACAGATACATCACCAGGGCAATACTAGCTGTCCACTTGTCTGTAGCCTCCCCTTGCTGTCACCAGCCATCAGCCAGTTGCCGTCGTCTACCGCCGCCGCCGCCACCGCTCCTACCGGCCGTAAGCCATCGTCTACCGCCGCTGCCGCCTACCGGCCGCCCGCCAGTCACCATCGTCTACCGCCACCGCTCCTACCGGCCGGCTGCCGGTCACCGTCGTCTACCGCCGCCGCTCCTACCGGCCGCCCGCTGGTCCTGCTGTTGTCTGCCAGTCCTAACCCCACTGCTTGGGACTGCCCTAAAGCAGAAACCAGTGATTTCAGCTCTGTGTGGCCTCAGCTGCCACTCTGTGATTTCAGCTCTTGGTATCTCTAGTGTGGGGTTTCACAAACACCCTAGTATCCAGCTCTATCTTTTAACAGGTGGGGAGGGTTAGTCAAGCCAGACTTATAGCTATATGGCCAAGACATAGGCAGGGCCAAGGCACTCAGCAAGCTGGCTCAACCCATACCCTTTCCCTTCTCTCTCACAATGCTTTAAACCAGGGAGCCCTGTGTAATCAATGTCTTACACAGCTAAGGCGACTGCCCTGTCCCCCACAACAACCCAGAGCATTGGTGAGATCTCACAACTCCCACCTTAAGTGTCAGATTAAATTGTGATTTTACAACTACATGTTTACAATAGACCAAATCTCATGGCTTACTTGCTACCCATTAGGCTTTGCCTGAAAAGGTATCACACATGCACACCTTTTGCATTCTCATGCAGATGACCTCTGGGAGACTCATTCCTCCCAGCCTTCAGCAGCACTGCATTCTCCTGCTCCCCACTCCCCACAGAAGCAAAGATGGGGGAACTGCTGCTGCTCCCCACTTGAGCAGCCCACCTCCTCATCCAGCAGCTGCTGCATCCTCACCCCCCAGGAAAGGTAAGGGGATTCTGAAAGCGGCGATTGGGCCCCCTCCACAGGCCTCCTCCTGTGGAGTGGCCTGGGAGGGGTGAGTTTGGGCAGAGCCCTTCTTTTCCTCCGGGGCTCCAGAGGGGTGGCTGCATAGCCAGGGGTGGGGTGTTAGGGTGTGCCCCTGCCCCACCCCTGCAGCCACCCCCCCCTTACTGCCCCCCCACCCACACCCAGCCGCCGCTGGGGGCCCCTCCTCCACCTAGGCCCCCTTCTAACCAGCTGCCCCTTCCTTCTCCCCCTGGTTTCCTGAGGGCTCTGCAGCAGCTCCTGTGGGCCCCCCCCCACCCTCAGGCGCACGTGGGCACCCCCACCCCCCCCATTTCCACCAGGTTGGCTGTGCCCACGCCCCCTCCCACCCCCTTTTATTTTCACTTCACCTAAGCGCCTGAGCCCCACCCCGCACCACACACGCATAAATTTTACTCCCTCACATCCCAGTGCAGAAAAGGAGCCATTTTACCATCTTGTGCTGGGAGCAGAGTCCATCTTAGGTCTCACCTTCCCCTGACCTCCCTGCCCTTGCTCTGCCCTTCCCCCACCTGACTGGGTCCTCAGCCTGGCCGGTGGGGGAGGGGCAGCCACGCCTCCACCCTTCCTTCCCCTCCACTCTCCTCCCCTCCCCCGCTCTCTCTTAAAGGCCCCCACGCCCAACAAACCTCCCCCATCTTACAAACCCACCACCATGACCCCCACACCCGCCGGAGGGTCATCCAGTGACCCCCTCCTCCCCTTGTCTTCCACTGTCACCCCACCCACCCCCGAAATGGCAGCTCACTCATCCAGGGCTGCCCAAGACTCTGCCGCCATGTTGGCTGAGGGCGCGGGCGCAGGCTCCGGGGCTCCCACCACATCCGCTGCGGCGTCCTCCAGCAACCTGGCCCCGAACCCACCCCCCAAAAGGGCAGGAAGGGCCAGGGGAAAAGTAAGGGCAAGAGCCCCGCCCGGAAGGCTAAACCCCCCGCGGTGGGGGCTCTCCCCCCGGCTGCAAAAGCACTCGCCGCAGCCTCCCCTTGTCCCCCTCCCCCTGCTCCCTCCACCACCCCTGGGGGCCCCAACATCTCAGCCCCCAGGTCGTATGCCCAGGTGGCGGCCGCCGCCCCGCACCTTGCTCCTTCCGCCTCCGCCAGGACTACCATCCCCGACGGTCGCGGCCCCTTCCCCGCGCTCACCAGGAGGCACGGGGTCCGCTGCCTCCTGGTGGCTGCCTTGCCCCACATGGAAACCTATGTGCGGGCGTTGGCACGGGTGGTGGGGTCCGCGGCCGTGGTGGCGGCCTCCCGGATGTTCGGGAAGATCGTCTTCTTCCTGGCTTCGGAGGCCGCCGCCCAGGAGGCGGTGGAGAGGGGCCTGGCAGTTGGGGGCATGCACGTGCCCCTGGAGCCGCTGGAAGACCTGGGCGTGCGGGTGGTTTTTTCTTCTGTTCCACCCTTCCTTCCCAACTCTGCCCTTCTGCCCTTCCTCACCGCCCTGGGCTGGCCTTTGATGGTCCTGAGTCCCCTCCCCCTAGGCTGCAAAGACCCCTCCCTCTGGCACGTGCTCTCATTCCGCCGGCAGGCCCGAGTCCAACTGCCGCCGGCGGCAGCACAGGGTAAGGTGGCCGAGGAGGGGACTATACTGGTGCCCTATCAAGGGGCCCAGTACCGGGTCTTCTACACCCTGGGGGAGGCCCGGTGCTTTGGGTGCCGGGCGGCGGGGCATGTCCGGAGGGATTGCCCCCTGGCCCGGCATGAAGAAGAGGAGCCCGGGACCTCCTCCGACCCGGGGGGCGTCAGCCACGAGACCGGCGGCGCCCCGACTGCGACAGGCCCTGGGACCGCCCCTCCTCTTTTAGGCCCGGAAGGATCCATCGCCGCTCGGGCGTCGGAGGGCGCCCGGCAGCATGGTGCCGGGAGAGAAGAAGCAGGCGCCGGCGCCCGAGCGGGCACAAAAGCCGGGCCCGTGGAGAAGAGGGAGGCAGGGCTGGCGGCAGGACCAAAAGAGGGCCCACCCCAGGGCGGGTCGTCCCCCTCCCTCGCCACCCCACCCCCCTCCTCCCTCCCTCCCTCCTTGTCGGCCCTATCCCCTGGCCCCTCCTCCTCTACCGCCCAGCCCGCCTCCTCGGAGGGCTGGGTATTGGTGGGGGGGAAAAGGAAAAAAGGGGGTGCGCGCGTCCGGCACCCCACCCCACTGGAGGATGGGGTGGAGGTGCCGCGCAAAGCACCCAAGAGATCTGCCAGCCCCGCTCCACCCGCCGAACCCCCGGCTACCAACCATCTGCCGGGGGCGACGGAGGTTGCCGCCGCAGCAGCCGAGGAGATTAACACCCCCTCGGCCCCAGAGCCAGAGCTAAAAGAGGCCGAGACGGCCCTCCCTGTGCCCGCGCCCTCCTCCGACACCCCTCCGGCCGCTACCCAGGTGGCTGTAATGGAGCGCCCGGAGGAGGTGGCTCCCGGCCTCGCCCTCCTCTCGCAGGAGGTCGAGGCCCTGGGCCTCACCCTGGTGGCCCTGGACATGGAAGGCCTGCTATTAGAGGCCTGTGGGCTGCCTACGGACTCTCCCCCACCCCTCCCACCTTCCCCCACCCCTCCCACCAGCGATCCCTCAATTGCCACCTCCTTCTGCCCTGAGCTGTCCCAAGGGGCAACCCCTCCCTCAACTAGGGACGACCCCCCGGCGGAGGTTGGCCAGCCCCCGGATGCCCTAAGGGAATTAGGGCTCCCCTTGCACCCCCCCTTCATCCCCGTAACTGAAAACCCCGATACCGTCTCCCCCGACATGCCGGCGCCTCCCGCTGAGAGTGCCGGCACCTCAACCTCTACCCTGCCATTGCCTGAGGAAGCCCCCCTCCTGGAGACCTCCTTGGCCCGTATTTCTGCCCTTGCTCCCACCTTGGCCTCACTGCTTGCCACCCCCGCCATACCCCTTCCTGGCCAATGCCCCGCTCCAGAACCTGCAATCCCCCCCACTCTAAACCCTCCCCTTCCTCCTCCCCCCCCACTCCCTCCTTTCCCTCCCCCCTATGACCCCTCTCTTCCCCCACTGATCTCTACCTCCCCTGCCCCCATCCCTCCCCCTCCTTTTTACCCCTGCCCACTCATACCTGCCCCCGAGGTCGTAACCCCTCAGGAGGCCCCTCTTGCACTGCCCTCTCCCAGCACTTCCGTGGCTGGTCTCCCTCCGCCGCCCTCATCCCTCCGAAACTCAGGCCACAGTCCCTCCCCCAACCTCTTCTCTGGCCGGGGGGCCCAAAAGAACGTGAGGCCGACGGGTTCTCAAGACCCCGAGACCTCGGCACCCCACGTGCTGGCAGGTGAGATGCGCCAGTTCTTGGAGGACGTTCGCGGCTCCAAGAACAAGGTTACTCTCGCCCTCCAGCGCTGGGGAGACTTTCATTCTGCCCTGGAGTCCGCGAGGGCCCTTCTGAGGGAGGGCAAGGGGACCGGGAAGAGGGACGCCGCCGTCTACCAATGGGCCCGTGGCTTCCGTGACGCCCTCGTCACCTTTGGCGTGGCTCACGGCTTGCTGCGTGGCCCCAGGGGAACCGCTGGCGCTCCCTCTGGCGAGGATCCTCCCCAGCCCTCCAAATGGCGCAGTTCATCTTTGCCACACTAAACGTCAGGGGCTGCACGTCGGGTCTCCGCAGGTGCCGAGTGCTCTCCTTCCTCCCAGAGGGCGGGCACTCGGTCACCTTTCTACAGGAGACCCACACTACTCCGGCCGCCGAAGCCAAGTGGCGGCTGGAGTGGGGAGACAGGGTCCACTTTAGTCATCTCTCGGCCCAGCGGGCCGGGGTAGCGACCCTGTTCTCCCCAGACCTGCAGCCCGAGGTGCTGGGGAGCGTCGAGGTCGTGCTGGGCCGCCTGCTGTATCTCTGGGTGCGGGTGGAGGGGCTGCCTCTTCACCTTGTCAACATCTATGCCCCGACAGTCGGCCTGGAGAGAACCCCCTTCTTCTGGCAGGCGGCAGCCTTCCTCGACACCATCGATCTGCGCGAGTGCCTGGTCCTCGGCGGGGATTTCAACTGCACCCTCGAGGAGCGGGACCGCATGGGGACCGAGAAGTGCCAGGCTGCTGCGGACGTCCTCAGGGAGCTCATTAACCGTCGCTCCCTGGTGGACGTCTGGCGCAGCCACCATCCGGACGAGGATGCCGGTTTCACCTACGTCCGGGTGGTGGGCCATAAATCTGTACACTCCCAGTTGGACTGCATTTACATCTCGCGGCACCATCTCTCCCAGGCCCACGCCTCCAGCGTACGGCCGGCCCCCTTCTCGGACCACCATCTGGTGGCCGTGAAGGCTTCCCTCTCGCCGGGGAAGCCGGGGTCGGCCTACTGGCATTTTAACAACAGCCTGCTGGAGGACGTGGGCTTCGTGGAGTCCTTCCGGGAGTTCTGGCTGGCCTGGCGCGAGCAGCGGCACGCCTTTCCCTCGGCACGGCGGTGGTGGGACCTGGGAAAGGTGCACGCGCGGCTCTTCTGCCGCGACTATACTCGGGGGGCCAGCCGGCGGCGGGATGCGTTGATAGGGCAGCTGGAACGGGAGGTCCTTGAGCTGGAGAGGCGTCTAGCCGCCAGCCCCGGAGATCCATCCCTCTGCGGCACGTACCAGGAGAAGCGAGACGAGCTCAGGACCCTCGACGCCCATCAGGCACAGGGGGCCTTGGTGAGGTCGCGAATCCAACTCCTCCGGGAGATGGACCGCGGCTCCCGCTTCTTCTACGCCCTGGAGAAAAAGAGGGGCACCCAAAAACATATCCCCTACCTTCTGGCGGAGGATGGCACCCCTCTTACGGATCCGGTGGAGATGCGCGAAAGGGCTCACGCCTTCTACACCGCCCTTTTCTCCCCGGATCCGACCGACGCCGACGCCCGCAGGGCGCTCTGGGACCAACTCCCGTCGGTCAGCATGGGCGACCGGGACCGGCTGGAGCTTCCTCTCACTCTGGCCGAGGTCTCGGAAGCCCTCCGTCTCATGCCCACCAATAAATCCCCGGGCATGGACGGGCTGACCGTGGAGTTTTACCGCGTGTTTTGGGACGTCCTCGGCCCAGACCTGCTCGGCGTCTGGGCCGAGGCCCTGCAAAGCAGGGTGCTCCCCCTCTCGTGCAGGAGTGCAGTCCTCAGCCTGCTACCCAAGAAGGGGGACCCCCGCGACCTCAAGAACTGGTGCCCCATCTCGCTCCTCAGCACGGACTACAAGATCATTGCCAAAGCCATCTCCCGTCGCTTGGGGTCCGTGCTGCAGGACGTGGTCCACCCCGACCAGACCTACACCGTCCCGGGCCGCACCATCCTGCATAATTTGTCCCTGGTCCAGGATCTCTTGAAGCTTGGGTGTAGGGACGGCCTGTCGTTCGCCCTCCTGTCCCTGGACCAGGAGAAGGCGTTCGACAGGGTGGACCACGGGTATCTCCTGGGCACCCTGCAGGCCTTCGGCTTCGGACCCCGCTTCGTCGGGTTTCTCCGGGTGCTGCACGCTGCCTCGGAGTGCATGGTCAAGCTCAACTGGACCCTGACCGCTCCGGTCAGCTTCGGACGGGGAGTACGACAAGGCTGCCCGCTCTCAGGACAGCTGTACGCTCTGTCCATCGAGCCCTTCCTCTGCCTCCTTCGGCGAAGGTTGACGGGGTTGGCGCTTCCAGAGGCAGGGCTGCGGCTAGTCCTTTCGGCGTACGCCGACGACGTGCTCCTCGTGGTCCAGGACCCGGGAGACCTGGCGCGTCTGGAGGCCTGCCAAGCTATCTACTCGGCAGCCTCCTCCGCCTGGGTCAACTGGGTCAAGAGCTCTGGCCTGGTGGTCGGGGCCGGATGGCAGACGAGCTGCTTCCCACCCGCGCTTCAGGCCATCCGGTGGAGCGCGGGTCCGCTGCTCTATCTAGGCGTCTTTCTCTCCGCCACACATCCCTCTCCGCTGGAAAACTGGCAAGGCCTAGAGAGCAGGGTCGCTGAGCGGTTGCGGAGGTGGACGGGGCTACTCCAGTGTCTCTCCCTCCGAGGGAGAGCGCTGGTGTTGAACCAACTAGTCCTGTCCATGCTCTGGCACCGCCTCAGCACCCCAGTCCCACCCCCCGGGTTCCTGGACCAGCTCCAGAGGTTAATCCTGGAGTTCTTCTGGCCAGGACTCCACTGGGTCCCTGCAGGGGTACTCCATCTCCCCCCGGAGGAGGGGGGACAGGGCCTGACATGCACGCGCACTCAGGTCCATGTCTTCCGCCTCCGGGCCCTACAGAGGCTTCTCGACACCAACAGTGCAGATAGTCCGGCGTGGAGCACACTGGCGCACGCTTTCCTCCGCCATTACCGAGGGCTCCGATGCGACCGGCAGCTCCTCTATTTATCCTGCAGAGACCGTCCGCGAGGCCTCTCGGAGATGCCGGCCTTGTACCAGGACCTCCTCCGCACTTGGCGGCTGCTTGCAGCCTCCAGGTCCTTAGGGGCCACCGTGGGAGAAGACCTCCTCGCGGAGCCCCTGCTACACTACCCCCACCTTCGTGTGCAGGCGGCGGAGTCTCGCACGGTGCGCCGGAGGCTGGTCCTAGGTGGAATCACCAGGCTCGGAGACCTTCTGGACTACGAGCGGGGGGACTGGATGGAGGCCCCGGCGCTCGCCTGGCGCATGGGGCTCTCCGACCTACGCTCCCCCCATCTCGTACTCCGGGAGGTGAAGGCTGCCCTGCCCTCCACCACTCACAGTACCTCGGCCGGGTCCTGCGAGAGGGTGCACCCCGCCCCCCTCCCACTCCTAGCCCTCTGGACCTCTTCCTGGGCCCCCGGCTTCGCGATCCTGCCCGCCTCCCTCCCCCCCATCACCTCAGCCGGCTGCACACTTTCCAGCCGGTTCCCTTCCGAACCGCGCCTCGACACCTTCTGCACGCGCTCGTGCTTCACACGCTCCACTTCCCCACCCTCGTGTCCCGCCCCGATCACAAATGGCGGGACCTCTTGCTGTCATCGGAGGGTGGGGAGCCCCAGTGGGCCGGCCTCTACTCCACCTTGGTCCCGCTGCCTGCCGGGGACATCAGCTGGAGAATCCTCCACGGAGCGGTGAGCATGGGCATGTACCTGGCGCGGTTCACCCCCATCCCGGACACCTGTACCTTTTGCGGCACGAGGGAGAACCTGGCGCACATCTACATTGAGTGCGCCAGGCTGCAGCCCCTCTTCCAGCTCCTCCAGAACCTCCTCTTGAGGTTCTGGCTGCACTTCTCTCCACACCTTCTCATCCTCTCACACCCTATCCATGGCCCCAGAAAGTCGCGGGACCTCCTCGTCAGCCTCCTCCTGGCCACGGCCAAAATGGCCATTTACAAAACCAGGGAGAGGAGGCTGGCAGGGGGGGCGACCTGCGACTGTGGGGCCTACTTCCGTTCCTCCCTCCGCTCACGAATCCGAGCAGAGTTCCTCTGGGCGGCATCCACCAACTCCCTGGATGCCTTTGTGGAACGGTGGGCGCTGTCCGGGGTCCTCTGCTCGGTGTCCCCCTCTGGCTCCCTCATTTTAAACCTTTGACCCTCACTCTGGCTCCTGGTTTTTCTTTCGTTGTCCCCCGTATTTACTTGGAACCGGGCTGTTTTTAATGGGTCCCCTCTCATCGTGAGAGGGGCCTTGTAGCCGTGGGCAGGCTATGCCTGCCCACTCCCCCGGCATCCAATAGGTACACTAACACAACCATTGGTAGCAACAATATGGTTGCTGTACTGCTAACACCTGCATGCAGGATAGTATGCTCAAAATGATATGTTATTGTGACTTAGGGATGAAAGGTGGGGGTAGAAAAATCCATGCCTGGAGGGGCTGGAGTAGTTTCTTCATTGTGATACAGGGTATGTGTATTTTATTATTAGCTCTGTCCCAGAGCTAAAATAGATCCCATAACTCCTGTGTTTTGGGAGTAGGAGACCAAGATATGCAAAAATGTGCATGAATACAATACCAACATGAATAAAAGTACCACCTCCTCCAGTGACTTCAGGAGTCCAGCGTTCAGAGTAGCAAAGAACCACTGAATATCCCACTGAAGCTGTCCAGCCTGTCTTCAGTATTGGTTTAGGTAGCAGAGTTAGTATATGTAACAATAAGGAGCTTCCACATCTCATGTCATCACACACACAAATCCCAGGATTTGGCTCATAAAAATAAATATATAAAGAATGGGCAATGGAGTAAATTATAATAAATATATTACATGTTAACTACAGGTGAACGATAAGGATAGGTAAAGAGATCAATGAAATAGCAAAGGCAATAGGATTAAAGACAATATGAAAGTATTTTTAAGCATACTAGGAAAAAGAAAACCCCTAAATCGGATAAGTAGAGATGCAGATGATAAGTTGCACATAGTAATGTAGAAAAGACAGAACAATTCAGTAGATACTTCTGTTCCATATTTTGAACAAAGTAGGAAGCTGTTTCCATCCCACATGATGTGGTGAACAGAATACAATAAACTCTTTCATATCTGGCAGCACAGGGACCAGGAGGTTGCTGGATATTCAAATATTCTGGATAATAGAGAGGTATATCTTGCAATGCATAACACTAAAGAAAAACAAACTTAGATATTAAGAAACAGACAAAAACTCATGCAGAGTACTTTATTTACCAAGAACAGTAGCATTGTACAATGTACACTTATAGGCTACATCTACTCTAGCACACTATGTTGAAGTAGCCTATTTTGAAGTATGAACATCAAAACAGGCTACTTCGACGCGTATCGTCTACACATCCTCCGGGGCTGGTGCTGTAGACGTTCAACATTGAAGTAGCGACGGGGAACGTCAAAAAGGAGCTGCCCTGGAAGGAAATGCGGAGTATCCACCCACACAAGCACTCCCCATCGAAATAAGGGGCCAACAAAGCCTGCGGATGGGGTCACAAGGTGGACTAGCCCTTCTGGGGCAACAGCAAGCTGCTCCATTAAAGGGCCCCTCCCAGACACACTAAGCCTGCACAGCACGAGGTCTGCAGAGCTGACAACCAGTTGCAGACCCCATGCACACAGCATGGACCCCCAGCTGCAGCAGCAGCAGCAGCCAGAAGCCCTGGGCTAACAGCTGCTGCGCACAGTGACCACAGAGCCCTGCAGGGGCAGGGCAGAACATCTCTCAGCCCCTCAACTGATGGCCACCATGGAGGACCCCGCTATTTCGATGTAGTGGGAAGCGGATCGTCTACACATGCCCTACTTTGACGTTGAACATCGAAGTAGAGCGCTATTCCCATCTTTGGATAGGAATAGCGATTTCGATGTCTCGCCACTTAACATCTATTTCAACGTTGAAATAGCTTACGGCATGTGTAGATGCAACACGTGCTATTTCAACGTTGTGCCAGATACTTTGAAGTAGCTGGCTAGTGTAGACGCACCCATACTGCATTAGCTGTATTTAATTGTATTTTCTTTCACTCTCCTGTACTTATGGAAAATGTAACTAAAATTTACTTATGGTTAAAATACCAGTTATTTGAGAGTTCTTGATTATAGAATGCCAGATATGTAAGAGTTTACTGCAGAATCTTTGCCCTCTGGAACAAAGGATGATGTGATGTAGCATCTATAAAATAATACATTTACAAATTAACAGGACTGGATAACGCACCAAGGCTACGTCTACACGTGAAGCCTACATCGAAGTAGTCTATTTCGATGTTGCGACATGAATAGCGTCTACACGTCCTCCAGGGCCGGCAACGTCGATGTTCAACTTCGACGTTGCGCAGCCCAACATCGAAATAGGCGCAGCGAGGGAACGTCTACACGCCAAAGTAGCACACATCGAAATAGGGATGCCAGGCACAGCTGCAGACAGGGTCACAGGGCGGACTAGCGCTTCCGGGGCAACAGCTAGCCGCTCCCTTAAAGGGCCCTTCCCAGACACACTGAGCCTGCATAGCACGCGGTCTGAGGAGCCATAGGCACACAGACCCCGGGCGCTGCAGTCATGGACCCCCAGCAGCAGCAGCTAGAGGTCCACCCAGACCTCCCGGCAGGAGCAGGGCTTGCCCTGACCCATGCCATGTGGGAGGCAGCTGAGCACCTCCTTGCCCCAGGGGAGGAGATGCCCCCAGGGCAGCAGGGCTCAACCCCTACCCCTGCAGCACCCCGCTCCACCCCCCACCTCACATGCCGGCGGCTGTGGAGCTACCCCACCGGCATCAACTGGTGGGAGCAGCTGGTGCTTGGGGAGTGGGACGACGACCACTGGCTCAGGAACTTCAGGATGACCCGGCAGACATTCCTGAAGCTGTGCCAGTGGCTCACCCCCGCACTCAGGCACCAGGACACTGCCATGCGGCGTGCCCTCACAGTGCAGAAACGGGTCGGCATTGCTGTCTGGAAGCTGGCCACTCTGGACAGCTACCGATCCATGGGACAGCAGTTTGGTGTCGGAAAGGCCACCGTCGGGGCTGTCTTCATGGAGGTAAGCAAACCCACGGGGGGAGGCCAGGGCAGGGCAGGGGGGCCAGAGCAGGGCAGGGCAGGGCAGGGGGGCCAGAGCAGGGGGGCCAGAGTAGGGCAGGGGGGCCACGGCAGGGGGGCCAGAGCAGGGCAGGGCAGAGCCACGCACACCCTGCTCACCCCTCATTGGTGCTGTCCCATGTGCTTTCTCTGCAGGTTGTGTGTGCCATCAACGCCATGCTCCTGCACAGGCTCGTGAGGCTGGGGGACCCAGATGCCACCATCGCGGCCTTTGCCACCCTGGGCTTCCCCAACTGCTTCGGGGCTCTGGACGGGACTCACATCCCCATCCGCGCCCCGCATCACAGTGGCGGACGATACCTCAATCGCAAGGGCTACAATTCTGTCGTCCTGCAGGCCTTGGTGGACAGCCGGGGACGTTTCCAGGACATTTATGTGGGCTGGCCTGGCAGCACCCACAACGCCCGGGTTTTCCGGAACTCGGGCCTGTGCCGCCGGCTGGAGGCGGGGACCTACATCCCCCAGCTGGAGATCCCTCTGGGAGACACCACCATGCCCTTCTGCATCATCGCAGATGCGGCCTACCCCCTCCGGCCGTGGCTCATGCACCCCTACACGGGCCATCTCTCCGCTAGCCAGGAGTGCTTCAACGAGCGCCTGAACCGTGCGCGCCAGGTGGTGGAGCGCTCATTTGGCCGCCTGAAGGGACGCTGGAGATGTCTCCTGAGCCGCCTGGATGCGGGCCCCAACAACATCCCCCAGATTGTGGGTGCCTGCTGCGCCCTGCACAATTTGGTCGAGAGCAAGGGGGAGACCTTTCTGCAGGGCTGGGCTGCAGAGGCCGGCAGGGCACACGTCCAGCCACCTGCTGCCCCCAGTCGGCAGGTGGACCCCGAGGGGACCCGGGTCCGGGAGGCCCTGCGGGCCCACTTCGACGAACAGGCTGCAGGGTGAACTCTGCCCAGGCCCCCTACTGCCCGCCCCTTCCTCCCCCACACTCCTGCCCCACCGCCCACACCATGGAGCACCCCACCGCCCCCCCCCCCTTGTCCTGGACAAATGACAACACGCACTTGTGGCTGAACGTAAATTTTTTTTTTCTTGCCGAACCTTTTTTTTTTTGGGTGTAAATAAATATGTGAACCACAAACAGAAAACTAGGTACAAACGTTCAACAAAAGCAATATGTACAAAAATAAAACAATCCAAAGAAACAACTGTGTGCCATAAGTAATAAAAAGAAAACCAGGGAGGAGAAAGGGGAGAACGATTTACATGGGGGAGACGGGGCAAACGGGGGGACGAAAAAAACAGGGTGCAACTATATACAAGGGGGGGGGCCACGTCCCGGGCCCCTCGCCCCTATAGCCTGGCACTGGGCGTGGCCGGCCGGGAGCCCCGCCGCGCTCGCAGCCTGGTCCGTGGCTCGGTGGGAGCCGGCTGGACCGGAAGGTATGGGGGCCAGCGAGTGTCAGGTGGCTCCAGGGGTCCCTCGGCGCTCTGGCCCTCGCGGGTGGGTGGCGGGGCGACGGCGGACAGGCTGGCGACGGGCGGAGCAGCTGGTGGTGGGGCTTCAGGAGCGGGCAGGGCAGGCGATGGGTCGGCCGGCGCGGCATGGGGGGCCAGGTAGTCCACCAGGCAGTTAAATGTCTGCATATAGGCCCCCCATGCCTCCTGGCGCCAGGCCAGCGCCCGCTCCTGCAGCTGGAGGTGCTGCTCCGAGACCTCCAGCTGCCGGCGGAGGATGGCCAGCAGCTGGGGGTCCGTCGCCGGCGGCGGTTGGAGGCGCGGGGTCCGCCGTCTAGCCCGCCGCGGGGCCGGTCGGTCCTCGGCCAAGGGGCTGCCCTGGAGCGATGGTCCCGGAGGGCTCTCTGGGACGACTGACGCCTCGCCAGCGCTCTCTTCCGGTCCTTCGGATGGTGCAGGTGCAGGTGCAGAACACAGGAGAGGAGGGGGGGAAGAAGAATGGAGACAGGCGTTAGTGTGGGCCCCGAGCCGTGGCCTTTGTCCCCCCAGCCCTGTGCTGCAGGTTCCCCATCCCCGTCCCCGGGAGATGCTGCTGTGATGGATGGGGTTCAGGGGTCACCCTGCCCTGCACCCCATCCCCTGGTGGTAGCGACTCTCACTTCACCCCGCAGGGTCTGACAGCAGGAGAGGTTTCTTAGGCCACAGATGCCCAGTTTCTCCCAGGAGTGACAGCACCAGCTGTCGGAAGAGACAGTCCTTCCAACCCGTCGTGGGGAGAAGACCCCAAGGGGGGCCCCTCTGGGATGCAGCTTTCCCCCTCCTCAGGCTGGCTGCCTTCCAGCTCTCCCTTCCCCTAGCCTCTACCTGTGGCCCCCGCCCTCGCCCCCCAATTCCAAGCCAGCTCGGCTCCTCCCTCCTCTTTGTTCAGGGCAGAGGTGTCACCTGCCAGCTGTAGTGCCAGGATCCTCCTTTGGCCCTGGGAGCTCTTCGGCTCTTGTGGCTCATATGTAGCCTGAGTCTCCCTTTGGCACTCCCCCCACTCCATCACATGCTGCTGCTGCGGGGTGTCCCACCCCCTCCTCCCGGGGGCCCCTCGAGGTTCCGCTCCCACCTGGCCCGGGGATGGGGCATGGCACTGTCATGCGGGGTGGGGGCGGGGCACGGGCTGATGGCTGCAGTGCTGTGAGGGCCATGGCCCTGGTGTCCTTGGGGCCATGGCCATGTGAGCATGTGGGGGGCCCTGGACACATATCTATTATCCCCGCCCCTCAAGCCCAGGGGTGTCCACCAGAGAGGGGTACCTACCTGTCGGTCCGCTCCCACGGTCCGGAGATCCCCGGGGGTCGGAGGCCCTGCTGCTGCTCCGGGATGGCAGGAGGAGGATCTGCAGGCTGGATTCTGTGGAGGAGGAGCCCCCCTCCTCCTCCTTCTCCTCCTCCTGCCGCGATGTCCCGGGGATGGCCTCCAGGGGGGGGCCCCCGGGGTGCGGGGCTTGCCTCCGGGGCGGACTCCGGCTGCAGGGCCTGCTGGGGCTCGTCAGCCGAGGTGTCAAGGGTGGCCGGAGGGGAGGAGGTGTGCCGGGAGCCCAGGATGTCCCTGAGCTCCCTGTAAAAGGGGCAAGTGACGGGGGCGGCCCCAGATCGGCTGGCCGCATCCCAGGCCCGGGTGTAACCCTGCCGCAGCTCCTTCGCCTTACTCCTGACGTGGTCAGGAGTGCGGGCAGGGTGACCCCGGGCATCCAGGCCGTCGGCCAGCTGAGCGAACGCATCTGCGTTCCGCCTCTTGCTCCCCATTACCTGGAGCACCTCCTCCTCGCTCCAGAGCCCCAGCAGGTCCCGCAGCTCGGCCTCCGTCCAGGAGGGGCCCCGCTGCCGCTTCCCAGCCTGGCTGCCCTGGCTCCCCTCGGGGGGGGTCCCCTGGGGGCACTGGGGGGGGCTGCCGGCCAGCCATCGCCGCTCTGTGGGGCTGAGGGTGCTGCAGGCTGGCCGCGTGTGCAGGCTGCAGCCTGCACGTTGCCTCAGCTTCCTGCAGAGGAAGGGAGAGGGAGGGGACCTTTAAGGGGCCACTCCACGCGGTCACCAGTGAGCTGAGGGGCTGGAGAGAGCGTCTCTCAACCCCCCAGCTGATGGCCGCCATGGAGGACCCAGCAATTTCGACGTTGCGGGACGCGGATCGTCTACACTGTCCCTACTTCGACGTTGAACGTCGAAGTAGGGCGCTATTCCTATCCCTTCATGAGGTTAGTGACTTCGACATCTCGCCACCTAACGTCAAAGTTAACTTCAAAATAGCGCCCGACACGTGTAGCCGCAACGGGCGCTATTTTGAAGTTAGTGCTGCTACTTCGAAGTAGCGTGCACATGTAGACACAGCTCAAGAGTCATAAAGAATCTAGCTGAAGAGCTTCCAGAATTACTAATGTTATTAATAAATTTCAAAAAATTGGGGAGATTCTATAGCAGCAATGGGCAACGAAGGGTTGTGAGTTGGTTGCATGAGTGGCTCTTCTTTGTCTCAGTGGGCTGCAAGATTGAAATTGTCATGTGCTCTAACTATAACCTCAAGAACGTGATTAAATACATTCATATATGGTATGTTGAATACTTCAAAACAAGTAGTAATAACTTAATCATTCATATTTTAATCAAATTGCCATCAGCTTCAAATAATAAAAAAAGAAAAATTTACACTTACTTTGCAATACCAAGTCCCTGTCTGTCCTCTTCCCCTCCTCTCCAAAGCACATCCCCTCCGTGCTCCTCCCTGCCCCTCCATGCACTTTTGGAACACCATGAATCAACTGATTCACACCCCATTCCTCATCGTCTCTGCTCCTCATACTCCCTCTCAGAGCTTGAATGCCGCAAATCAGCTGATTCATGGTGTTCAAGCTCTGGGAGGGATCCAGAGGTGTGGGGGTGGGTACGATATAGACCCTCAGAATCCAATCTGGATGTGGATAGAGTCCTCTTTAATGATTTGAATTAAATAAATACTATTGGGATGGTGTCTGAAGACTTTACATACAAAATGTGAAGGAGGAAGTGGTTAAGGACATCAGGTAAACAATAATTTCAATAAAATGCAATATGGTTTTAGAAAAGGCAGATCATCCCAGATTCACCTGATCTTCTTCTTTGAGATGATAACCAACAATTCTGAAGGAACATGCAGCAGAACTAATCTACCTGGATTTCATTGAGCTACATAATATGCTTCCACATGGGAAATCATTAGATAAATTGGAGCTGGTGGAGTTAATATGAGAAATTGGAGCTGATAGATATTAATATGAGAACTGTTTAAAGGAGACACTACAATGGTTAATATTGAAGGTGAACTCTCAAGATAAAGGAAGGGTACAAGTGGACTCCCTCAAAGATTATAAATAGTAAATAAAAGGAGATATACCTATCTCATAGATCTGGAAGGGACCTTGAGAGGTCATTGAGTCCAGTCCCCTGCACTCAGCAAGACCTAGCATGCTCCCTGACAATTTTTTTTTTAAATCTATTTGCTCCAGATCCCTAAACGGCCCTCTTAAGTATTGAGCTTGCAACGTGGGTTTAGCAGACAAATACTCCAACCACCAAGCTAGCCCTCTACCATTGATTGATGTTGGAGGTCAGAGTAGATAATCATGATGATTCCTTCTGGCCTTGTAGTCTAAGAGTCCATGAAACCGGATTAAAAAGTAATCAGAGATTGTATTTATTTATTTGATAGGTTTTACATTTATTTTTCTCAATACAAGCAGACCAAAATGTGCCTGTGGAAGCAATTTCCATTGAAGATAATAGACACTACAGACATGCAGCCAAGGGCACAGGTAGATTATTTAGAGCTGGAGAAGAATTAAAAGACATATACAAGTATCAATCTCTGTGTATTTCCTACTGACAGTAATGAATATTGATTTGGAAAATCAAGGCTGAGCCTGCACTGCCCCTCCCATTTGGAAGGGGCATGTAAATACAGCAGATTGAAAATGCTAATTAGGCACTAATATGAATATTCAGCATGTCTTTTGCATAATGGTGGCCACTTGCCACATTGAAAATGCTGCTTTTGAAATCCAAACTAGCCATGTAGATGGGGGTTCCTTCTAGAGGAATCCTCGCTTTGGAAAGAAACCTTCTTCCTCATTATTTTCAGGAACAAGGGTGCTTTCGAAAGAGGTGCTTCCTTTCAAAGGAGCCCAGTCTACATGGCTAGTTTGCATTTGGAAAGCAGCACTCTGGCTAATACATGCACACAAGTGAGAGAGAGTTTCCATCACATAGAGATTATACCACTTATGTGAATGGAATCTTATATTTTGAATTACTAACTATAGGTTTAACAACCTGGAAAAATAAATATACACTTTTTGCTCAAAAAGTCTACAGGAAATTCCTCCAAGCAAAATTTGGTTTTATGTTAGAAAGTGGTTTTATGTTAATTTTGGGACTCGGGTTTTCATTCCAGTATTCATTTAATATGGAACAATCCCAGAAGATATATAAACCCTGCCACTTTAAAATCTTGGTCAGTTGGCAGGATGATGTTGCAGTCAAAACCTTCCAAGATGATTTCTGAGCCAATAGTTCTAATTTATTTTATAAACGTCTACCTGCCTGATTTGGATGCATATTGCCATTTATGGACACATTCTCATTTTTTGTGAAGAAATGACTGTGCGTGCAAAACTAAAGCAAATGAGTGAACAAATAGTCTTCAAATTCCTGAAGCATTCACATGTTGGGAAAGTACGTGTTATGGGCATTAGCAATCTTTAGGTAAGAGAGTGCTGGAGAAAAAATCAACCCTGATGTAAAACCAGTTAGATAAGCAGAGTTGCAGAGGGATGAATTTTGACTGTTGTACTCAGCTCACGTATACTAAATCCTATGGTTAAAATTGTCTATTTGCCAAACAGACCAAGACTGTACAAAAACCCAGTGTATGATGTTTCTAATATGAGGGGTCTATTTTCAAGGTAAATGTAGATAATGGAATGGAGAAGGTCATATGTGGGCTCTGTAAATATTATAGAGAACTATTCAAAGGTAAGGTGTTTCATATCACACAAACTATTCACATGACATCAAACAGTGCTTCAATAGTCTTTATTCTGATTGAAATGGCAGACAGGAAACTGCTTCACACCAGAATATATTTAAGAAACCAAGTGAGCTTTCTAAGAAACAGTTTCATGTGATCTTAAACACGTTTTTCATCTTTTATGCTCTGGTTGTTTTCCAAACAAAAGATTTCTGTGGTGGCTATAGAGCCAAAAGCTGCTAAGATGAGGACAGAAATAGAGTATACTTCATCTCAAAAGGTCTGCTTCTCTCTCAGGTATTTTAGTTTCTCAGAAGTTCAAAGAAGCTTGCAAATACTCCAGCATTGGCATTTACGAGAATCCTTGACTCATCTCTAGCATTAATAGCGCCCCTTCAATGCTATAAATGAGACTATTTATTCTGAATTTTAATATTCCTTCAGAGTCTCAAATCCAAAAGCAAGCTTATTCATAAACACCCAAAGGTACTCCTAAAAGGAATCTTAACAACAGGATAAAATTTATGCAGTGGGACACCAGCTAGTGGAGATAGTGCTAATTTAGAAGAAGTTCCTATAAAATCTAAATTTCAATTCATAATTTCCCTGGGTGTCTGCATTTACATCTAGTGGGTGACAGCAGCCATAACATGCATTTCATGCTCAATTTACTTTCATTTTCTGTATCTCAAAGATGTAAACTATTAAGTTAAAATAAATGTCCTCTTCTAATGAAAGGATTTATTTCTTTAGATGCTGAATTTAAACAAGAAATCCAAGGTGAACTGTGCTGGTTATTATACATATTTTTGACATTCTAGTTAAAAACCTAGATCATTCTTAATGGAAATTTAATCAAATGAGGCTGCCATGAAGTACTCTGCTAACTAGACCAAGCTAAACAGACAGACAGGAAAGATTGCGTATTTTCTGCACATATAATAAGGCTTTTCTAATACAAGTAATATTTCAGGCAAACAGCTCACTGAGGTTCTAATTACGATATGGGTGAAACGCGTTGTCATGGCTACACATGGCACATATAATCAGTATCTAGAACACCATCAGGCCTCAATTCCTAAATAGCTTCTCTTCTCCTATTTGCAATTTAAATAAAATGTTTTAATCCATTTGCAAACTCTTGAGTTTAAGAAAATCCATATCAGTTCAGAGGGAGTCTGATTAAAAGAGCGCGTTACATCTTCCCACTCCTTTTATGTGCCGGTTGTACCAACTTAGATGCACTTTAAACTCCCTTTTGTGTATGTCCATACTGCAGTCACAGGGCATAAATGTAGCTCATATAGACATACCAGAGCTAACTTTAATCTCCTGGTTCACTCAGCATGTAAACATACACTGTGAACCCCATGCTCTTCAGTAAGTGGATGTCTGCAGTTACAAGAGAGATTAGCTGAATGCAATAGACTTTCACTTGGTATATGGAGGCCCATTCCCCCATTCAACTATAGATCTCTTATGTGGTTCAATCAGAATAAAGGCGCTGCAAAGACAAATGATCTATTCACCAGAGAATGCTCCCACAGATAGGTGTAGGGTGGAAAACTATCCCTTCACATCCCTTTGTTCTTAGACGTCCCTGGGCTATAGCTGAAGGAAGGAAGGAAGATTTTGTCAGGAGTGTGAGGGAGTGTTACTGATCCACACTGAGCTTAACTGGGCTGTCATTGAGAACTGAAGGTAACTATTTTAATATACAAATCTTCTCTGAGGCTATGTCTACGCTAGAGGGTTGTCAGCAGAATGGCCATTTTGCCGACAAACCCCTCAAAGCATCCAGATTCCCAAGGCTTTCTGGAACAACAAAAAGTCTTGTGGCACCTTATAGACTAACAGACATTTTGGAGCAAAAGCTTTTGTTGGCAAAGACCTGCTTCATCAGATGCATGAGTGGGGGAGTGGTTTCAGAGGGGTATTTAAAGAGTGGGGTCCCAGTCATTCCAAGAAATAACACTTTTTGAAGGTGACATTTCACAGTGTATGGCAACCAGCATTTTGCTCAAATTCATATGGTCCCTTAAAGGTCATTAGGTGAGAAACAGGTGACAAAAACAAATATTTAACCAGTGCATTGTAGATAAATTTTCTTCCAAGCTTCTGTACTTTTCCTCATTATTGCCTTCCTTTCATGTCATAAAAAATATTTTCGATAATATCAGTAATCTTGTGGAAATAAAAAGAGTATGTGATTGGTGATAAAAGTGTAGTCTTTATACTTATTCTTCTGGTAGGGCTTAAAATAACACTGTATATTTAATGTGATAACCTTCCTGTTTGTTATGCCTATTGAATTGCACTCCTCACTTCTCAAGCAAACAACCCTACTTCTTTTGCCTAAGTTAGATTCAAAATAAAATTTAGACAGTGAGTACACCGAACTGTGCTTTGGTGTCCTAAACCAATAGTTCTCAACCAGGGATGTGAGTGACTAATGGGGATAAAAGGGGTTTTGAAGCAAGTTAGGCTACAAGGATGGGGAAGAGATACAAAGCCTGTTCTTTCCTTTGTGGACAAACAGCTGAGTTAAAAGAGAGTTAGGAAGGAAAAGGAGTAGTAAAATCTCTATTCTATCCTTTTTTGCGGAGGAAAGGCAATTGGATGGAGATCCATCTGCTGTCAAAGACAGTAGAAAAGGAAGTAAGAGAGTCAATAGGTTGTCAACAGATACCAACAGTGCCACACATAGTCAATAGACACCAACAGTACCATGAAGTGCCTTCTGCACATGCATAGTGTGGCAGGCACTGCTAGAAAAATATCTCCAGTTGCCGATGTAAGAACATACCTACCCCAAGGCTACATCTACACTAGAAACATCTATCTACAAAAATTACCTTCGGAAGAGATGTTCCAGCAAAACTTCCATCAAAAGATCAAATCTACACATAAAAGTGGGTCATCTTTTGACCCTTTCTGTCCACAAAAGGGCCCCAGGGAGCATCCACAAAGCTTTTTTTTCACCAGTTTCTGCTCTGTCAGTTTTGTCGCCAAACCCCAGTTTTGTTTACAAAACTCTCAAGTGTAGATGTAGCCCTAGAATGAAGCACCCAGAGGAACAGCATTCAAAGAGGAAAATTCAGCTTTTCCCCTGCTTCTTCTGCCCCTGCACCCCTGCCCACACTGCCCGGCCTCTGCCCTACATCTCCCTGGGCTTCATGGACTTCACCCACTGGCTGATGGCCACAGTTGCTCCCCAGACCCCCAGGCTCCTAATTGCTTCCTCTGCTGAGCCTGACCCCACCATAGCCCCTCCCTGTCTATACCTTCCTGTACTCCCAGCCCCATCCCAGCCCTAATGGGGACCCCAAACTCATGGCAGGAGGGGGTCTTGTGGCTGGCACTACTTGGGGTCCTGCTCCCATTCAGAGTTATGGCCCCCCACCCCTATCCCAAGCCCTGACCCTAATGTAAATAGTTGAGCACTGTTTCACTTTGTAACAGTTTTTGTTCATGAAATTGTTTTCACATGAATTCAATTGTTAGAAAGTAAAGGTTTATTTGTTCACCCCTGTGTTCCTCATTATTGGGGAAGAGTCAGGGAGGGGTGAGTGGACAAAGGGAGGGGCCCTGGTGGGGGAGGAGGAAGGGCTGTAGGCCTGAGGCCTCACCAGGGATGCCCTGTGGGGGTGCTTGGGGGCCCTGGGAGAAGCTGTCCCATAGGTCCTTGTGGATCCACACCCCATCCCTGTAGGCTTGACAGATGGGAGCCATGCCTGGCTGTTTGTAGCTGTGGCCAACCTCACCCCCTCCACCCCCACTCCAGGAGGAAGGCCTCTCTCTTCCCATCCACAATGTTGTGGAGGGCACAGCACACTCCCACAAGTTGGGGACATTGTGCTCCCTTGTGTCCAGATGGGTGAAGAGGCACCTAAACCATGCATTCAAACAGCTGAAGGCACACTCAACCTAGTTGCACGCCCAGTTGAGGCGAGTTTGAAGAGGTTATGGGTGGAGTCCAGGTGGCTTATTTAGAGCCTCATGAGCCAGGGCATGAGGGGGTAGGTGGCATCCCCCACAATGCAGAGCAGAATGTTCACATCCCCAATGTCAATCTCCCACCTCCACCCTCCAGCATAGGCTGGAGTTGTGGAGCAACTGCACATCATGTGCCTGGTCCAACCAGCTGACTTAAACATCCAAGAACCATCCCCATTAGTCAACCAGGGCTGGTAGCACAATGGAGTAATAGTCTTTTCGGTTTATATACCAAATCATGCTGTGGTCCAGAGCACGGATGGGGATGTGGGTCCCATCGATCACTCTGAAGCCGTTGAGGAACCCCAGGTAAACAAATGAGATGTGGACAACCTGCCAGAGCACAAGTGTATTGATTGCCATCACCACCCGCAAAGGGTGGAGATCAAACACCCCAGTGGGCTCCCCTGCCCTCTTCTGGGCCCCTTCCACTCTGTGCAGGGTCTGTGGCCAAAGTGTGTCATACCTGCATGATGGTGGACATGCCCATGCTGAACTGGTTCCCAACAGAGTGAGTGGTAGGGCGATGGCAACCCACTTCTCCAGGGGGATGGTGGGCCACATCCAAGTGTCCGGCCTGCAGAGGTGAGGGGCAAGCCAGATGCAGAACTCCAGGAAGGTCTTCCACATGCAGCGTTCTGGAAACTCTGCTAGTTGTCCCACTGCCCCATGACAAAGCAATTCCCTCAATTTGAATTGGTGGTGTAGCTCCACACCCTCCTGGTGACCCTGGGGGTGGGTGCAGATGGATAGGGTGCTGGGCATGCACCCCAATCCCAGTGGCAGGTCTGTCCCACTGGAGGAGGTGGAGGGTGGTCATGATCAGGGTGATCAGCAGCTCAAGCACCTGGGAGTGGGTCCAGCACAAGCCTGGGGGCTGCTTTGGCACCATGGCTAACTGGAAAGATAAAACTCTCTCTCGGAAAGCACTAGCTATTCTGTCCCTCGTGGAGGTCGGCAAGCCTCTCCCTGGGCAGGGAGGGTGGGTTGTGGGAGACTCTTTCAGGGTACACCAGGCTGGGTCTCCTGGAAGGGCTTGCCAGCCATACCCTGTGTGATGGGGTTCTGGAGGCTGTTCAGTAAGAGAGCAGCCAGGTAGTCTGGCTGTTCTCTGTCAACAGAGCGGATGGATATAGTGATCTGCTTTGGTGTGTGGCCACAATCTGGCAACAGAAGTTTTGTCAGAAGAAATCTTCCAACAGTAACTTCTGTCAACAGTTTGCTGTAGTGTAGACATAGCCTCTAAGACAGTCATGTAGCATTTGCAGACTAACATGACAGTGATCTCACCAGTTGCAATACTGTAGAGCAGCCATCACAAACCCATGCTAAAAATCCCCCCGAACAGTACCACAGTGTCAAACGTTATTAATTATCATTATGTGTGTTGCAGTAGATCCTTTCTCAGATATTGATAAACACCCACCTTCAGAATATAGCTCTTCTGCTTTTAAGAATAAAACCATTTCATTTTTATTTGATTATTCAGATAAGACCTCAAAGAGGTAAAATATAAAATACTGTCATATCGTAAGTTATATACATTGTATACAAATAGAATGTTAATAATCCATGCTAAGGAGTGGGATGCCCATTATAAATCACTGAAATGTGAAAATTAATGCAACAAGAAAAAATTTACTCTGCAGCAGAGGGCCCAATAACATAGAGTAATTCATTTCTTGAACCTTACGTACAGAACTGATTTAATTCTATTACATAATGTACTGGTATACTATTGGATATGCTGCACATACAGGAAGATGGATTCCATTATTCAATAGGTCTTTTCTAAGGTTTTTTACCCAGTATTTCCCTAATAGATGCGATTAGAGATAGCTGAATTTGATTTTTTTTAAAGTTTGCAATGGCTCCTTTGAAAGTTTTGCACCGTGTTTTGTACTCAGCACTGGGTTAATTTAGACTATCTCCTGTGTAATATAAATAATAGAAATGATTCACTACCCTGACAATTAGTTGTTATATAACTCTAGTGGGTTTATTGGGGATCATAATTTTTCAGAAAAAAATCAAATACCAAATAAATCCTTGGTTTTTTTACACAAATTCACTGAGATTATTCGCTGATGTATTCTAGGTTTGGCTAGTTATCTGCAGATCTACAGCAATACAGTGCAAAAATACTCTGTATTTTTGAAGTTGGAGAAAATTTAAAGTCTTCAGAGATGGAGGAAAGGGAATCAACAACCACATAAGAGCTCAGGGCTGTTTTTTTCTGTTTTCTCCAAAAGATCAAGGAATGAAGACAGATACTAGCATTCTGGTATGATTTTTATATTTAAAAGGTAATGATCCCAACTTCTCACAATATAGAAAGTTTCAAATCAGGTTTCCATTTTCTTTCTTTTCTTTTTTTGGATTTTCAATGGTTTGCCTCAAACAAATCTGATAGAAAATTCCAGAGAACATAAACAAGATACAGTTCACTAATTTGTTGGACCTGCAGGGCTTAAAGATAAACTTAAATTACTATAGGAGAAAAGAAGAAAAAAGGGTAATTTATAACAGCTGTGCAAAATGCATGTTAAAGAAGAGCTCAGAAAGTCTTTAATTCTTCAAAATAAAAATATTGAAGGAGTGCAACTGGAGGAGAAAATTCATTTAGGGCATAATCAGTCTTTATTATGCATAAGCTGCCCTCTCCAGCTGCCTTGGTGAGTGTTGACTTAGTGAGCAGTGCCAGACTGAACCCCTAGACATATTTAATGATGAACAAGAAAGTATTGTCTAAATTCATTGGGAAACGTTAATGTTACTTGGTTCTTTATAAAGAAGAATTGTAGCTGTTTGCAATGAAGGGAGGAGAGATGTAAAAATGAGCCAGTGCACCTCACAAATCACTGTAGAGCATGTTCTGTTTTCTTCACATGGGCAAACTTCTCACTGATGTCAATAGATATGCCTTTTTTTTTTCCTTTCAGAAAACGTCTGAACTCATTAGATTCAGATATTCCAAGACTAGAATGGACAGCAGTGGTCATCTAGTGTGACCTCCTGTGTAATACAGACCATAGAACTTCCCCAAAATGATCCCTAGAGCCCATTTTGTTAGAAAAACATTAATTTTTTATTTAAAAAATGCCAGTGATAGAGAACACAGAACAAGAGCCCTTGGTGAATTGTCCCAAGAGCTAATTATTCTCACCATTACAAATATGAGTCAACAGTGAGATGCATTAACAGGTTCTGGGGTGCATTAACAGAAGTGTTTTGAGCAAAACACTAGAAGCCATTCTTTTGCCCTACTCAATGCTGATTAGATCTCAGCTGGAGTATTGTGTCCAGTTGTGGGCACCACATTTCAAGAAAGATGTGGAGAAATTGGAGAAGGTCCAAAGAGGAGCTACAAGAATAATTAAAGAGCTAGGGGACATGAGCTATGAGGAAAGACTGAAAGAAATGGGCTTGTTTAGTTTAGAAAAGAAAAGACTTAGAGGGGACATGATAGCAGTTTTCAAGTACCTCAAAGAGGATTACAAGGACGAGGGAGAAAAATTGCTCTCCTTGGCCTTTGAGGATAGGACAAGGAGCAATGGGCTTAAACTGCAGCAAGGAAGGTTTAGATTAGACTTTAGGAAAAAACTTCCTAACTGTCAGGGTGGTTAAACACTGGAATAAGTTACCTAAGGAGGTTGTGGAATCTCCATCACTGGAGATTTTTAAGAACTGGTTAGATAGACACCTATCAGGGATGGTCTAGGTAGTGCTTTGTGCTGCCAAGAGGGCAGGGAACTGGAGTTGATGGCCTCCCAAGGTCCCTTCCAGTTCTAGTGTTCTATGATTCTATGATTTGTCTACCTTCAGCTTCCAGGGGCTGGACTGTGATACAGTTTTCTTTGCTAGATTGAAAGGCCCTTTATTAAGACCATGCTGATACTTTGAGACAACAATCAAGTTACTTTGTCTTTGTTAAACTAAATAGATTAAGCTGCTTGAGTCTATCATTATCACACAAGATGGGTGAGTTACTATTTTTTCTTGTCTTTTTAATAGGCTGGGACGAACCTGGCTACAATAATTTTACTACTACATCTAGATTGTAGATGTAGCTCCACATAATTTACATAATTTGCACAATGCAAATTGTGGAAACTACCTTATTTTGAAACTGGTGCCATCCAAATATCACCAAAATTCAAAATAAGGGCTTATTTTGAGGTTTCCACTACCCCTCGCTTGATGAGGAGTAGCAGAAGTGGAATACCATGCTCAAAATAGCAGTGCTATTTCAAGCATAGCATGTAGCCCTGGGGTTATATGTATAGCCATAGCCTAAAAGACATAATCCTAGTCCTTTTGTCATTTTTGTGGCTCTTCTCTCGACCTTTGCCCATTTGCTAGCAAAAAGCAATGGAGTTTATATTGCATAGTTTTTGAATTAAAATGTAAAGTAATCCACCATGTTTTACAGTTGGATCAAATCCTGGTACAAGAACGACAAAGGGGAAAAAATAGAGAAGGCTGAGATTTGAATAGATCTTGCATTTCAATGAGCTAGGGTAAAGACTGCGAATGATCCCTTCTGAGCTGAAAAATTTCATGCATGTGCACTCACGCACACAAACATACTAGTTGGCCTATTTAGTTATTCTTTAGTAGAAAGAAAAAGAAACATTTTAAGTAATAATCTCTCAAAGTGCTCCTGTAAAGCAAAATATCAGACCCGGGGTTTTGGCTTATGGGTGCCCATGGAAAAATGCCAGGATCTGTCATGTGCTGGAGGTTATAGAATTCAGAAGAACAGATGCAGAATTAGCAAAGGCAAAGCCAGCTGCAAAGAGCATCACCAAGATTCATCATAATTTATCATAATGTCGTGTAAAGCAGCTACTGTGCTAAGCAAAAGCAATACTGCTGATAAGGATGCCATTTACAGCAGTT